>NC_068311.1:4838885-6038885 GCF_025860055.1 Xyrauchen texanus
TCCATACAATGCAAGTCAATAGGCTCCAAACACTTCAAAGCTCCAAAAAGGACATAAAGGCAGCCTAAAGGTAATCCATATGACTCAAGTGGTTTAATCCATGTCTTCAGAAGCTATATGATCAGTTTGGGATAAAACAGACCTAAATGTATCTCTATTTTCACTATCCTTGGTGCAAACTTCAATCTTCAAAAGTGGAAATATTCACATCATATCTCCATCAAATATCTTCATTTGTGTTTTGCAGAAGAAAGAAAGTCATACAAGTGTGAGACTGCATAAGGCTGAGCAAATGATGAGCATGGTATCCTTTTTGGGTGAACTATTCTTTAAAGCAAGTAGGTGGTTAGAACATAACATGTCCATGTTCAATATACAATTATTTGATTTTCAGGTCATAAAACGGCATGCAGAATAATTAAAAATAATCAAAATAATCTTTAAAATAGTTTAGAATTGAAGTATAGCACATTACGCCACATGCCATGTTAACTTGCCAAAATAATGTAATGTCATCTACACAGATACATCGTGTAAAGGACACATAGGAAATGGGACGTCTAAAAGCAAGAACCAAAAATCTATAAAAGTAGAAACTGTTTCGGTAAAAGAGAGACAGAGAGAAGTGAATCAAGCAATGATGAATCATGGAAATATAGTTCACTGAGTTTAATTTAGGCTGGGAGAAAATATAAATCAGACAGAGGTGGAAAACATGCATATTTCTAAAGGAGCTCCAAGTCATTTTTCCCACATTTTACTCCTAAAAAATGAATAGTCATTTCGAAAATGTTTAAACTGTTGTTTTATTCTACATTAGGGTGGGTGCTTTGTTTTGATTCACAGTCTCCGTCCTATAATAAAGTCCATTCCCCTTCAAGCACCAGCTATATAAAAAAGATTGGACTGTATGCAATGAATTGGAAGAGTAAAAATATGAATTTATGGATGTAAATTGATTAATGGAATGGAGGAGCCGAGAACCAGCTTGACAATAACAACAACAACAACAACAACTTACATTTATATAGCGCTTTTCTCAAACTCAAAGCGCTTTACATAGTATAGGGGGGAATCTCCTCAACCACCACTAGTGTGCAGCATCCACCTGGATGATGCGACGGCAGCCATAGTGCGCCAGAACACCCACCACACACCAGCTATTGGTGGAGAGGAGATGGTAGAGTGATGTAGCCAATTCTGGGATGGAGATTATTAGGAAGCCATGATAGATAGGGGCCAATGGGGGAATTTGGCCAGGACACCGGGGTTAAACCCCTACTCTTTACGAGAAAGTGCCCTAGGGATTTTTAATGACCACAGAGAGTCAGGACCTCGTTTTAACGTCCCATCCGAAAGACGGATATATAAACAATATAAATAATAGTTTAATATAAAACTCTACCAAAAAGACAAACACAAACAGGTGTCGGACAGCTGTCCGTAAATCTCTCTCTCTGTCGCACTGTCGTCTGCGGTCGGCCTTTATCCCTCCCGAGGGCTAATTAACCTGATTAGGGGCGGGTGTGTAGAATCACGACCCGGCCCCGCCCTCCGCCCTACCACATTCCTCCCTCATTCTCTCAGGACGTTTGTTTTTCTGGTATAGTTGACATGTTGGAGGACAACATCAAAAGTAAATCTGATGACCTTCCATACTTACTGTCTAAAAGGTATAATGTCAATCATGAATAATAACTGAAAAGTGTATTTTTAGTGCTCATGTTTTGTGTGTTTTGTCAGCAGTGTTGTATCATGAGAGTCTTTCAGCAAGATCCAAATATATTTTTATGTTACATTTTTTATAGGGTTTTAATAGGGATTTTTTTTTTTTTTAAAGAGTCACAAGCGCTTACCTTTGGGTATGCCACTTAAGCATTGAATCCTTAAAAGTGCATTCAGGGTGTAAAGGGTTAATGCATCTTGTCTTTGTAGGGCAGTATAGGTGTATTGGCCAGTGAACATTTTTTGTTTTTGATGAGTGCACCTTTAAAACTTCTGAAAATATGGACACAAACACACAGGCACTGACTTGTCTGATCTCTTCTCTCCATTGCCTGGCAGTCCTGTGCCACAGTCATGTGCTTGTATGATGAAGGTGTACTCTCTCTGACGCTCACAATCGATTGGTCCACGTGCCCTCAGCTGCCCTGCTCCCGACGTGCTGTTCAGAACCACAGCCTCGAAAGGAGCGCCGAGACCCTGCACGTGAAACCCACAAATCTCACCTAAAAACAGAGACAGAGTTAATACTTTCAATCTTTTCTTTGAAACACTGTTGTTAATATCTGAATTCTTGCTCTTTTTAAATCACATAAAAGCTTTTCAGTGACATCTAGGGTTGCCATCCGCCCTGGATTTTCCACGATCATCCTGGTTTTTGGCCATCTGTCCTGGAAAAAATTCAAATCCATTTCTTGATGCAAAATGTCCCAGAATTTCAATGTTTTCCAGACACGTTCACACATATGAACCATTTTAATAAGCACACTATGCAAAGAAGTCAATCAAATGCATTCTCATATTAATCTTAGGAAGCGATTGACATTTTTCACTTTTTTGTGAACAATTCTTTTAACTTTAGTTTACTTACTATAGTGCTTTAATGTTGTGCAACATGTCCCAAAAAAAAAAAAGGAAATTCCTTCCTTTTACTGTTGGATCTCTTAGGTTCAAAATGCCAAACTCTCAACAAAAAAAAATAAATAAATAAAAATAAGCCTATTTCTTTTTTTTTTAACGCTTTAAAATTTTATAACAAATTTCCATCAAATGTAATGTTGTTATCTTTAACGATATTAAATTAATATTGTTAAAAATTACTCAATTCAATTTTATGGAAATGTGATATTAAAGTCAAATGTGTAAATTTTGAAATGCGTCCTGTAAATCCTGAACATTTTAAAATCCTGAAAATATTTATGCACATTTATATGAATGCCTTTTGTTTAAATGTTTGAACTTTTTAACATTACCGTACTTAATATTTTATACATACATATTTATACATTTGAAAATATTTTAATTCTCCATGTGCACCATATACTCAAGTAAACTGCTTTGGGCCAGAGTAAGTAAATACTATGTTAAACCTGTACACACACGAAAACAAAATGACAAATTATAATTTTTTTTTACATTTCAATTAATAAAATATCAACAAGTTTAATTGAGTAATCTTTAACAAAATAAAATAAAGAAATTAAAAAAAAAAATAATAATAATAAAAAAAAATATATATATATATATATATATATATATATATATATATATGAAGTTGTATTTAATTTTATTAAACAAAACGCTCAGTTTTTGGTGGAGTAAAACCAAGTGTGCCACACAAGCCCTCAAAAGTGAAGCCAAAACGTCTCGATCGCCCCCGGTGACTGGTCCTAGTATAGATCATAAACCCCGCCTCCCCATGTTATTCAACGGGACGAGACCAACTAAACAATTAAATTACACTTCACATATCTTTTTTCCAAAGATAGTTTCTGTTATTTACTGTAGTTTCTTTCATGTTGATGAAGTGTTTGTTTTCAAAATAAGTTTGTTTTTAGTTATTTGATGCTATAAAAATGTTGCTGTGACATCATGATTGATAGCTGTGATTGACAGGTTCTCTGAGCGAAGTAGTCACTGAAGCACCAACTGACTTTTTTTGGGATCTTCGGAGGACTGAGGAGATTCGAGCTTTAAATTTAATATCTAAATTTCTATAATTAATTATTTCACACCGTCATAATTCAAAAGTCAAAAGTGCAGGGGCATGTGCTTGCGATTGATTCAGCGAGAGTGAGGGCGGGGCCTTGATTTCGCGGCTTTACTTCCTGCTCACTACTGCGCAGGTCTGGTCCCGAAATCGCAACTGCGCAGACTCAAGTCCCAAGATGTCAGCGCCATATCGGGACACTGGCGGCTTCAGTTCTCACCAATGGAAAAGAGCGAAGGGGCGTCGTCCATCTTTTTTTACAGTCTATGAGTAAAACATGGTTCTAGTGTGGATGAGAGGCATAAACGTAGCGAAATACATTTAAATAAGACCAAGACTTCTATGAGTCAATATGTTAAATAATGTAAACAAAAACAATAAATAACATAACAAAATACATAATAAACACTGGTTCATATTTAAGCGATAAGATATGAGAGGCTGTGAGGGCCATATTGTCTAAAGGGAGTTGCAAAAATGTTTCATTTTGGCACAAAATGGGGCACAGGGGAATTAAATGGCTCTGGTCATGTGTACATTTGCACCACTTAAGTAAAAATATATTCGAATTTTTTGTGATGCTTCCAATTTGAAGCTTAATTTTGGTCAAAAATGTAACTTTGGGATTACATTTCCTGTCATACATTGGCCGACAGCCTATTTATACTGATGATTTGAGTCCCTCTTTGTCAGTGTCAATGATTTTCTCATGAATTAAGAGCTTGCACACACACACACAGAGCAACAAAAAGACATGTGTTCCCACAGTTTTCATGACAGTGCACAGGGTCATGAACACACACACACAAGAATCTGATTAAGTGATCGTCTCAGTGAATGTCAAGGACGTGTCCAGAGGTTCATAATAAGCATTTCACTCAAATCAAAGTGCCATCAATCAGACAGGAAAAAGTGACAGTGTCTTGAGCTTGTGAGCACACCCACACTGACAAGAACCTCAACGAATCGCTCTCTGTCTGCATCATTAGTGGCGATTGCAAAGGCAAGCATCACTATTACAATGGCTCATAGTAAGAATTATGAGCATCCTGCAATTTTTAGGCTACATACATTAAAACCACCTGCCTAATGTTGTGTAGGCCAAAACAGTGCCAACCCGCATCTCAGAATAGCATTATGAGATGATATTCTTCTCACCACGTTTGTACAGAGCGGTTATCTGAGTTACCGTAGACTTTGTCAGTTTGAACCATTCTGGCCATTCTCTGTTGACCTCTCTCATCAACAAGTAAGTTCTGTCCACAGAACTGCCCCTCACTGGATATTTTTTGTTTTTGGCCCCATTCTGAGTAAATTCTAGAGACTGTTGTGTGTGAAAATCCCAGGAGATCAGAAGTTACAGAAATACTCAAACAGCCCACTTGGCACCAACAATAATGCCACAGTCCAAATCACTGAGATCAAATTTTTTCCCCATATTGATGATTGATGTGAACATTAACTGAAGCTCCTGACCCGTATCTGCATGATTTATGCACTGCACTGCTGCCACCACCATGCTGGGATGGTGTTCTTCGGCTTGCAAGCCTCACCTTTTTTCCTCTAAACATAGCAATGGTCATTATGGCCAAACAGTTCAATTTGAGTTTCATCAGACCAGAGGACATTTCTCCAAAAAGTAAGATCTTTGTCCCCATGTGCACTTACAAACTGTAGTCTGGCTTTTTTATGGTGGTTTTGGAGCAGTAGCATCTTCCTTGCTGAGCAGCCTTTCAGGTTATGTCGATATAGGACTCATTTTACTGTGGATATAGATACTTGTCTACCTGGTTCCTCCAGCATCTTCACAAGGTCCTTTGCTGTTGTTCTGGGATTGATTTGTGCTTTTTGCACCAAACTACATTCATCTCTAGGAGACAGAAAGCATCTCCTTCCTAAGCGGTTTGATGGCTGTGTATCCCCATGGTATGTATACTTGTGTACTATTGTTTGTGCAGATAAACGTGGTACCTTCAGGCATTTGGATTGCTCCCAAAGATGAACCAGACTTGTGGAGGTTCACGATATTTATTTTATTTTATTTTATTTTAATTTATATTTTTTGGCTAATTTCATTTGATTTTCCCATGATGTCAAGCAAAGAGGCACTGAGTTTGAAAGTAGGCCTTAAAATACATCCACAGGTACACCTCCCAATTCAGTACACCTCCTATCAGAAGTGAATTGGCTAATTGCCTAAATGTTTGACATAATTTTCTGGAATTTTTCAAGCTGCTTAAAGGCACAGTTAATTTAGTGTATGTAAACTTCTGACCCACTGCATTTGTGATATAGTCAATTAAAGGGAAACAATCTGTCTGTAAACAAATGTTGGATAAATTACTCGTGTCATGCACAAAACTATAGTTTGCTCATATTAAATCTGTGCAGTAAATAAAATATTAGTTTTAATGACTTAAGTGTATGAAAACTTCTGATTTCAACTGTATATGCTGATATATATATATATATATATATATATATATATTATGCAATTCTACTAGGCTGGATCTCTGAGGGTTAAGCGCATTTCTGTACATTTTATTTACATTTTTTATATTTTACAAAATTAGGTACAAATCGAAATTATTTCCTGTGGTAATTGAAAGCTTAAAGGGATAGTTCACTCAAAAATGAAACAGATCAATATTTAAGTAATTTTTACATAAAATCTCCACTTTCACTTTTACACTCTTCTTTTGTTTTTGGCTATTCGCATTCTTTATGCATATCGCCACCTACTGGGCAAGGAGGAGATTGTAAAGTAAAAATGAACTTAAATATTGATCTGTTTCTCACACACACTTATCATATCACTTCTGAAGATATAGATTATGGATTACTTTTATGCTGTCTTTATTTACTTTTTGAGCTTCAACAGTTAAGTACCCATTCACTTGCATTGGATGTAAAGAGCTGAGAAATTCTTCTAAAGATCTTCGTTTGTGTTCAGCAAAAGAAAGAAAGTCATACACATCTGGGATGGCATGAACTAACACTTTATGGGTGATCTGTGTTATTTTGCTATGTTCAAATAATTTCTCCAATCCCTACTTAATGTGCAAAGATAACTTTAGGTTGATTTCTCTGAAAAGTATAAAGACTGGATCTCTGTGGATCCTGGCTATATTAAAATATCTTTCTGAGCATCTCGACCAGCCTGATACAACAACATTGGCTCAACAGTGGCTTGAGTTTGGGGTGGGACTATCTATATTTTTGACCAATGGCAGATAGGGGTGTGTTCAGGAATCTTGTTTGAAAGCAGTCATTATTTTTACAATTCTGTTGGGTAACAGTAGTGCCGTCCGAAAATACACATTAAGCCATAAGGGAAATAGTTTCTAAAATTGTGTTGTCAGTTATGCCATTACAATGGATGTCTATTGGGACACTGGTCTTGTTGGGCCCCCTTTGCTCTAATGGTTAGGTTTAGGGGTAGAGTTAATAAAATATGTATTCCTGTTGACTATTATATAATTTAAAAATAGTGTTTTTTTGCGACCACTCTGTTGACATTTCTCATGGAAACTGGAGCTCACACGTGCCCTTACATTCAACAACAATTCCAGCTTTGGCCACTGGGGGCAGTGATTTAAATTTCAGTAAGCACAGACTGATTTCAGCTGAAGAACTTTCAATGTTCTGTACCCGAATTTACAGCAAGATCAGTCCCCATAGACATCCATTGAAGGTTTATTGGTACAAAAAAGTACCTACAAACGGAGGAACTTTTGAGATATAGTCTCTGCAGTCATGCAGATGGAGCTTAAATTGTATTTAACCTGGAACATTCCTTTAAATCTGTCCATATCATACAGATGGCTGTGCAACATTTAATCTTACAGTGTAAATAATCTTTAATTGTGACAGCGCATATGCCTTTAAAACAAGAAATGAACACCTGGTTTACAGAATCCTTAGTATACTGTCTCTCATTTACCGCCACATGTTTAATCAATGTTTACAACTTGCCTTGTAGGGATGAGAAACACACACACACACACACACACACACACACACACACACACACACAAACACAAACACACAGACCAGCTATAATTTATACTTTCTGTTACTGTCTCTTTGAGACAGACAGTCTTATAGACCTTGAGGGAGCAGTTTTATGTCTGTACTCTGACTCAACCTCTTACTAAACACACACACACACACACACACACACACACACACACACACACACACACACACACACACACACACACACACACACACACACACACTATTGAATGCTGTCCTTAATCATTTAAGTCTCTAGTGTGCTTTGACATGATGAGCTCTCTCTCTCTCCCTTCATTTCTCTCTGTCACTCTCTCTTTCTTTCAATTCTATCAGTTATTGTCCTTCATTTTCTTGCCGTTTTAGATTTGAAATAAATAGAAGTAAGTTGGGGAGTAACAGAATACATGTAACGGGATAACGTATTGACAGTCAACTACATGTTACGATAATACCATCAATGGAGCTCTAAAATCTCCTGGAGAGAGAGCTATCCATTAGCATCCCCATTCATCTCTATGACTGTGCTCAGCTAGCGCACAGTTCCAGGGATCTTGAGAAATGTAGGCTCCATCTTTGCTCATGGGTGCTCAGTTCTGAGTTCGTGTGTCACGTGACTGATCACTCAACAATGGCAATAGATAAGTTAAACTATAAATCCATTTCATGCTTTTAAGAGCCCTTTAAAACAATCCGTCACCAGATGAAGATCATGTTATTAAATCATTTTGATTGAAATGGTTCTTGGAAAAAAATTATTTCATCATAAAACACAGATACTTTTGAATGGCTGTCAATGGAGAAACATGCTTTTTGCCATCGGATGGTGTAGTTCCAGCATCTACAAACATGGGCTAACTGGGCCATGCTAACCACCCATAGAACCTCTATGGGACTGCCACGTTATGCTAAGCTTGTAGGCTAACCTTAGTAGAAGGGCTCTGGCTTGAGTTTTGAAGTGTGCGTCAGTGTACTGTGTCAGTTCCGCCGTTCACGCCAGTGTTTATTTTGTAAAAACTGTAAATGTGTTAATTGCGATTAAGAAAAATTAACACGTTAAACTTTTTTAATTAATTGCATGCATTAACGTGTTTAATTTAACAAGGTTGGCAGTGATTGGATGAAGCAGGCTATTACTTTCAATCAGAATTCTTCTTCTTCTTTCAGCTGTCGCCACAGTGGACCATCCATGATCCGCATATTTGACTTGCCACAGGTTTTACGCTGGATGCCCTTCCTGAAGCGACTCTCAGTGGCTGGGGGACCCTCACTCACACCTATGGTGCAATTAAGAGACTCCATTTCACTTAACCTGCATGTTTTTGGACTTTTTGTTTTTGGAAACCAGAGCATCCAGAGGTAACCCACAGATCATGCAAACTCCACAATGAAAGGCCCAGTTTAGCCGGGACTCGAACCTGACAGTGCTAACCACTGAGCCCCCGTGCCGGCCCACTATGAATCAGAATTAATTATGCAATGTCTGAATCAGAATTTATTATGCAACGTCTGTAACATCTCAAAAACATGATTAACCAACACTCCTAATTATTAGTAGTAAACCACACAATTGCACGGGCCCTGCACATTAGGGGCCATTCACACCGAACGTGTTTTTGCATCTGTCTGCTCTGTTTTTCCATTGGTTTCCTTTGTAAACATGCTCTGGACGAACACCAATACCTGCTACACAATGTCTCGCTATTTCTTCAGTGTCTCATGCAGGACCGGCACATTTTTTGACAGTATCAAGTTAAAATTACTAAAATACAATAACGCACATTGAGACACCTGTGTTCTGTTTCGTTCATTGTGCTGCGTCTAGATTGTTTTTAGAGCAGGTGTCACAAAGATTTAACGTTCTGAAAAAGTTCAGATTGCAAAGAGGTGACTGTTGCAATGTTGCATTATTCCAGATTGTTCTGCACCAAGCTAATTTCAACACTTGATAAACGGCAATGTTTTCCCCCCTTCTGCTCTAGTGTGCTGAATCGGGGCTGCCATGACTTGTATGTTGAAAGTTATAAAAATAATAATACATCATAATATAATGAGAAACTTAGCAACAATAAATAATTGTTGGGTTTTAAAAATAAAATGACAACCGAATTCCAAAATGTTGAGTAAGTGAAGTAGTAGGTTTTGCACACCCTGTTCATTCAAAAATTATAATATATATATATATATATATATATATATATATATATATATATATATATATATATATATATTTGTAAAATATATGTATTGCTTTTTTATCACTGTTGTTATGTATGACCTTGTCTTGTTTTACCGTTGCCCCTTTGTTTTCCTTTTGTCCCTTTTGTTATTCCATAGTTTTCACTTTTGTCCCTTTTGTAGCTCCACAGTCTTCTTGTTAGCGTTCGTGTTTTCTGTCATTGTTTTCACCTGTCCTCATTAGTTTGCCATTTGCTTCTATTTGTCATCTTGTTATGAGTTCTGTTTGTTCACTGGCCCCTTTGTCCCTTGTTCATGTATTTATACCCCGGTTTTTGGTACAGTCCTTGTCTATCGTTGAATGTTTGTTTATGTAGTTAGCCTGGTCTGTGTTCCCTGCCCTAGTTCTCTGTTCATGTTTATTTCCCCATTGAGGGTTTTCCTTTGTGTTTTGTTTATAATAAAGAAAGCTGCATTTGGATCCTCAACCTTCGTTGTCTGCAATTCGTGACAACTGTATTGTGGAAAAACTGGGAAACATGTATTATATTTAACTAGATTTTTATTTCATTAAACACTTTGAATTGCTAATAGGATGAATTTAAAATAATTTTACATAATTTTACAAACAAAAAGTTCTAAATTGGGGCCCCGGGGTGGTTGGTTGCTTGGGACCTCAGAAATCAAAAACATGCCCCTGCTAATAATAAACAATTTGAAAAAAAAATCTCACTTTCTATCCACCTAATTACTGGCAGTCTTACTGGGGAAACGGATATGGGATGAACTTCCGCCAGAAGTCTTTCTTTAGCATTTGCTAATGTAGGAAGTGGTCATTTAGACCCCGATTTCAGCTGGTATTAGGATGATCTGATGACAAGTGATCAGCACTATATACAGGTGTACATATAAAACATTTTGTGATCGAATCACAAAAAACACATACGGAGGAAGTCAAAAACACATTTGAAACGCTGTAAACAGAGTCCTAGATGCAGCGAAGTGCCACTTCTTATCTGTCAATCAACCGCTGCGCTAAATCAAGAGTTTAAACTGTTCATGACTGCTGACACATGGCTTTAAAAGGAAATAACTGTCTGATCTGAAACATTGAAAAATAGCTTACATACTGTATACATGTACGAGATCTTTGCGGATCTTCTTCAGTGTCTTCCTGTGCACTGACAGTAGATGAAATTTGTGCTGTACCTGGTGCACCATTTTTCCATGCTTCTTTGTCTTTTGTGAAATTTTTCTGGTTTATGAATTTATGAGATAGTGATGATATACTGTATGCCATAATGAAACCCTCCCCTCAAAAAACGATCACAAGCGCTCACAGGAGATCCATTTGTGCAACCAACAGTGATGTGTCTTAGCGGAAGTACCTACCACATTAGCGCAAAGCATCATGGGGTGTTGGAAGACATTTTTAGGAAAACTATTTGCTCTAGATTTATTTGTAATTTTTTTTGCATGTTTATTAGGTTCTACAAGTTAAAAATCAAAAATGGAAAATGCACACACCAGTCACTCTTGGGTCTATAGATAGATAGACAGACAGACAGACAGACAGACAGATAGATGGTGCCTCTCCTTCCTGTCTCTCAAGGTAATGTGTTTAATATACTATTTTATTTCCTCATTGAAATTCAGTCAAGACATTTATGTAAAGGTCACATGTGGCAGTAATCACATGAAAGGAGATGCTGGTTGGAGATGTGATCAGGTGGTGACAGTATTAGCATTTTAAGACAACATAAACAAACAGGAGCTTTTAATAACTCTGCATCATGCATATTCAAAACCTGTAAATAAACCACTTGCTCTGTGATTTAAAAAAAGAATTACAACAAAGAAAAGTTATAGCGTAACATTAATAAGAAATCTATGTTTAGGTCACTAATCAAACAAGCAAATTTGTAAAATTGACCTTTGTGTAAAAGGTCAGATTTTCTGATGCTCTTTGCTGACCGTGCAGTGTTTTGTGCACACTTTGCCAATAATAAATGCTTTAACGATACCAAACCTGGCACAAACCAGCACCAAGCGAGCACAAACAATGAAGTGATTGACATGGGGTGTAGCCTGCATGACTTCACGGCACCTAAAAGCTATCTTGTTAAATTCAAAGAAAGGAAAACATTATGATGCTTCATTCAATGGCACAAACCAAACCAGCACCAACAAAAAACTTTGGTTAGGAGCGATTTGGACTATATGGGGTGGAGAGTGACGTCACCGCTCCTGAATACAAGCTGTTATTTCTAAAGAAGGGAGATAGATACAATGTTTATTTTAACGGCACAAACCAGCAGAAATTGAGCACAAACGAACAGCACCGGTTTTGAGCGATTTAGAAGACATGGGGTGGAAAGTGGCATCACACAGACAAAACATTAACTCAATCTCAAACACCAAACCAGCACAAACTTAAATTGTTTGATACACAAATCAGCAGAAATGCAGCACAAACAAATGGTATAGTTTGGTAATGATTTATTGGGTGCCAAATTTATGAAATTCTCTGTTTGACTTTTCGGAAACCCTTTATTTTCTCTGTAACCCAGAAGTTGACCTCTGGCATATTTTCTGTAAGATCTGAATTTCTGCATTATAAATTTTAGAATATTGAATTCTATATAGATATAATCCAATCCCTGTACATCCAAAGCGAGAGCTGTGTCATCATCGGTCCGTGACCTTCAGCTCTCACTAGATCGCTTGGCAGTTGGGTGTGAAGCGGCTGGGACGAGGAATATCACCTCTAAATCTGAGGCCAATGTTCTCAGCAGGAAACTGATGGAGTGCGTACTCCAGGTAGGGAAGGAGGTATTGCCCCAAGTGAAGGAGTTCAAGTACCTCTGGCTCTTGTTCACAAGTGAGGGGACAATGGAGCGGGAGGTTGGCCGGAGAATCAGGGCAGCGGGGGCGGTATTGCACTCGCTCTATCGCACCGTTGTCACGAAAAGAGAGCTGAGCCGGAAGGCAAAGCTCTCGATCTACCGGTCAATTTTCATTCCTACCCTCACCTATGGTCATGAAGGTTGGGTCATGACCGAAAGAACTAGGTTGCGGGTACAAGCGGCCGAAATGGGCTTCCTCAGAAGGGTGGCGGGCTTCTCCCTTAGAGATAGGGTGAGGAGCTCAGTCATCCGTGAGGAGCTTTGCGTCGAAAGGATTCAGTTGAGGTGGTTTGGGCATCTGGTAAGGATGCCCCCTGGCCGCCTCCCTAGGGAGGTGTGTCAGGCATGTCTAGCTGGGAGGAGGCCTCGGGGAAGACCCAGGATTAGGTGGAGAGATTACATCTCCACACTGGCCTGGGAACGCCTCAGGGTCCCCCAGTCAGAGCTGGTTAATGTGGCTCGGGATAGGGAAGTTTGGGGCCCCCTGCTGGAGCAGCTGCCCCCGCGACCTGACTTCGGATAAGTGGTTGAATATGGATGGATGGATGGATGGATGGATGGAAATTTACTTGAGTAAGAGTGAAAAGTACCTACCTTTAAATATACTCATAAAAGTAACACTTTTTCCAAAAAGTAAACTCAAATAAATGTAACAGAGTAAATGTAGCGCGTTATACACACTTCTTTCCACAAGGCAAGAAATACAACGTGGCCAGTCTAGTCAGATTCCTGAACAAATGACTCTTATAAGAAACACACAGCATGACCCTCTCCTCTTTAGTTCACCCCACAGGTTTTCTATGGGGTTCAGGTCAGGGGATTGGGGTGAACATGGCAGAACCCTGATTTTGTGGTCAGTGAACCATTTTTATGTTGATTTTGATGTGTGTTTTGGATCATTGTCCTGCTGGAAGATCCAACCAGAGCCCATTTTAAGCTTTCTCCTTAAAGCTTAAGCAAAATAATGTAGCAAAAAGTGCCTTAGTACATGCTTCAACCACTATGCCACACCAGTTTCCAAATATTCTTATTTTATTTTTTTTAATGAAGTTAAACCTTTTCAATTTATATAAGTAAAAAAGTGCATATTATGCTCATTTACAGGTTCATAATTTTATTTTAGGGATCTACTAGAATAGGTTTACATGCTTTCATGTTCAAAAAACACATAATTTTTCTCATGCTGTACATTGCTGCAACTCCTCTTTTCACCCTCTGTATGAAACGCTCTGTTGTAGCTCATGTCTCTTAAAAGCCCCCCTTTCCAAAAAGCCCAGTCTGCTCTGATTGGTCAGATGGCCCAGTCTGTTGTGACTGGTCAACTGCTTAGAGCGTGTGTCGGAAATGTAACGCCCCTTACTATAACCGAGTTTCAGCTTACAGTAGCCCTTAGGTGGGCATTATGCAGACTTGTTACATACTGACATAGCAAATTCAAGGAAGTAATGGCTGGACTGCAAACCAGGCGTTTCAGGCAGTTCAGGAGCAGTTTTTTCTGTCAAGAGAGTAACTCCCTTTTGCTTTGTAACTTTGAAGACCTTTTACATGCAAAAACAGCTATTTTACACACTAAAGGAAATGTAAAATCCCCAAAATCATAATAGGGCCTCTTCAATATCTTTTGAAGACATTTGATGCTGTTTTTATAAAAGCAATAAGAAATCTCTTTTTCGAAACTAGAGGCCGCATGCTGGGTCAGAATCAAATTGCTGGTCGGGGTGCACTTGTGTGGTTTTAATATATGGACTTCAATGTGAACATTTTACTGCTTTCTTTATAAAATGGTAATTGTTTATCCTTAGTATAACAGTGACATGCTGTTCGGCACTCCTGTTGGGAAAGGTGGGCAGAGAGAAAGGGTAAACAACTTTTTGTGTTTAAGCAAAGAACAGCAGGGGTTCCTCTGCCTACTTTTCATATGACTAAGTCCAGTAATTCATTGTGCCAAATTACTGAATTGTGGGAGGGAGAGAACAAACTGAAAATAAATAATAAATGTTTATGTATCTTTTTCATGATCCTGTGGTTTTGATTTTGGCATTTGTGAATGCAAACTCCAAACCACCACTAACCAATTCTTATAACCTTGATCCATTATAATGGTGACCAGGCGTGGTGCTAGGGGTGGGCTTACCGGGCTTAAGCCCTGAATGTTTCATCAAAAGCCACAAATGTTTTTATAACCTTTATAATTATTATTAGAACCGCTATTCTGCTCGCTGCACTGTCTTCATTCACTCTTGACAACAACTGCCCTATCAGACAAGAAGAACTGATTGACATGTAAACTGGCCGATTGTTGATAAGAAGTTTCATATGATCCAGCCAAGAGATTGGAAATTTTGGATGTATTTGGATAGGCACTCATGATTATAGACACACACACACACACACACACACACACACACACACACACACACACACACACACACACACACACACATGTTTGTATTCCTATCCTTATGAGGACTTTCCATAGACATAATGATTTTTATACCGTGCAAACTATAGATTCTATCCCCTAAACCTAACATAACCCCTAACCCTAATCATCACAGGAAACTTTCTGCATTTTTACATTTTCAATAAAACATTGTTTAGTATGATTTTTAAGCGATTTGAAATATGGGGACACTAGTCTATGTCCTCATAAAGCACATTTATAGCATAATAACCTTGTGATTACCAGTTTATAACTTACAAAATTGTCCTGGTTTATCACAAAAACGCACACACACACACACACACACACACACACACACACACTATATATGTATAGTCACAGTCTGTCTCCCTCGTGATTCGTAGGACTCTTATTTTGAAATGTTTCCCCCAGACTACATTACCCAGTATGCACTGCCCTCATCACTGCCATCTCTTCCTCATTTTTCTCACGTGTTTTACTCTTCCTCGTTAACTCTTGTTTGTATAAATACCCTTTAGTTTTTGCATTCCTTTGTCAGTTCTTGTTTGTTGTTGTTTTAAATTCCCATTTGTTGTTTCACTGTCATCATTGTTATTAAAGCCTGCAAACAGATCCTACATCTCCTGTCTCATCTCAGCAACTACTCGTGACGGCTTTTTCCCCCGACTCAAAGTATGACTGTCTTGTCCTGAATAGCCAAAACTCCACCTTCCGTAACAAAATAGTATCATATCTGTGTTTCAATCAGGTCAATTCTCTGAGGCCATCAGATGAGATTTGGTGCTTCAGCTCTGCCTCAGCACTTTTAATATTCCCTTCCAACTCCATGAGTTCTTGTGCTTCGGATTCTTTGATGAATGAGGCATACTGTATGATCTGACCCCTAAGAACTGCCTTAAGTGCCTCCCATGCCACACCCACAGAGGATACTGAGAACCAGTTGGTCTCCATATCAATATTGATTTCAGCCTTTAACATTTGTTAGAATTCAAGATTTTGCAAAAGTGATACATTAAAGCACCAACTATATGATTTATTTTTCTCCGTATATGGCAACACCTCTAAACTCACAAGGGCATTTTCTGAGACTAAAATGTTTCCAATTGAGCAATCAGCAACAGATGAAATGAGGGACTTAGATATATAAGAAAATATATATTCTAGAATAAATCTTATGGACTAATGAAAAAAATGTATAGTCCCTACCAGATGGTTTCAAATGTTTCCAAATATATGTAAGATTTTTACACATCCTGTGATGTGTCTGTGTTGCTCTAGGGGACTTACACACTTTTGCTTCACTATGATCAAGTACTAAGTCCATCAATAGATTTACATCTCCTCCCAGTATTATATCATGAGGGGTGCCAGTGGCTTGCAACATCCCTTCATGATCTATAAAAAAGCCCTGATCATCAGCGTTCGGTGCATAACTATTAGCCAAAATCAGACTTTGTCCCTGAATTTCTGCTAAAACAATAATGATTCCTAATTTATCTTTACTCTGTTTGAGACATTTGAATTGTATATGTTTACTTATCAGTGTAATGACTCCCCTGCTCTTACTTGAGCCAGCACTAAAGAAAACATGTCCACCCCATATCTTCCCAAATTTTTCAGTTTCCTACAGGGAAAGATGCATTTCTTGAAGAAAAACTATATAATATTTCTTACGTTTAAGAAGAGAAATAACTTTCCTTCTTTTTATGGGGTGACCCAACCCATTCACATTCCACGTGGAGAGAGACAATCCACTCATACTAACATTTGACATTTTGACATAAGAAAAAATAGATTATGTGTCAAAAATAAACTTATAATGACCACATTACACATTAGTGCAAAAATCAAACCCCAAACCTTCCACTGAATAAAACAAATAGAAAAAAGAAAAACTTGCGCATTAACCCCACACACGTCCATCGCTCTAAACTCAAACAGTCAATGTACACCTACGAGAGCCATGGAAAAATAATGATAACATTTTCCTTTTTTCATCTTACAAAATTGTAAATCAGTGAACTAGTTGACTTTTATTTCAGTTTTAAGCAATTTTTCCATTTTGTTTAAGTGATTTGTTGCTCTGTCTGTACGTTAGGCAATCAGTCTTGCATAAATATGTATTCCAACGCTTATTCCAAGAGTCTCTCACCTGCATACGGTACTGGGGCATCTTTGTCCAGAGCGACTAAAGGAGGATCCAACAGAACCACATCCGTGTTTTCTGTGATGACACCACGATATGAAGTCTCGATCCATGGCTTGTGCTTATTCACTAAGAGAAGAGAGGAATAGAAAAATGCATTCAAATTATGTTTAAAATAATTTATTATGACATCTTTTAAAAAAAAATTAACTAGCGTGGACGTTGTATTTTGGCATCGCTATACGCAATGCATAATTTACATTTACATTTATACATTTGGCAGACGCTTTTATCCAAAGCGACTTACAAAAGAGAAAAACATCAGCGAATCATCTTAAGGAGACAGTGGTAGGAACAGTGCCATACTAAAAAGTTTCACTATCATCAGAATAGTATACAAAACAGATTTAAGTGCAACAAGAATTGTACATTTTGTATTTTTTTTAGTGACTGGTTAAGTGCTCTTGGAAAAGATGTGTTTTAGCCGTTTTTTGAAGATAGAGAGTGAGTTAGCTTCCCGGATTGAGTTGGGAAGGTCATTCCACCAACGTGGTATGATGAAACTGAAAGTCCGGGGAAGTGTTTTGATGCCTCTTTGTTTTGGTACGACAAGGCGACGTTCCTTAGCCGACCGCAAGCTTCTGGTGGGAACGTAGCTCTGCATAAATGTTTGTAGGTATGCTGGAGGAGACCCAGTGACTGTTTTGTATGCCAGCATCAGGGCCTTGAATTTAATACGTGCATGAACCGGCAGCCAGTGGAGAGAGACAAAGAGTGGTGTAACATGTGCTCTCTTAGGTTCATTAAAGACCAGACGTGCTGCTGCATTCTGGATCATTTGCAGAGGTTGCACATGCATGAAGGCCTGCAATGAGAGCGTTAGAGTAGTCCAGTCTAGTTATGACAATTTAAATGAATTTATACCAACCGAATACTGTTCACAAGATTCTACATTGTCATTTAAGGGTTAAACTTCTGGCGCACTGAGTCACATTATTTCTATGGGCACAGAGCCAACAAATGTGCCTCTGGTAAGAAACCTTTAAGTTTTTGAATGGAAACCTGTTTGGGTGTGAAGAGTAGCATCTCTATCGTTTTGTTTGATATGCTGATTAAAATTTTGAATTCATTTTTCGAGTGTCAGCACATTTATAATAATATAATTTACCCCCATAAGTGGATTTTGGAACATTATTATCTCAAAAGATGAAAATCTTGTTAGTTATTTTGAAAAACTTTCAACATTAACACATGGGTCATTTCACAGAGTTTTTATATAAAATTTGTTATATATTATTTTGTTATCACTGTACAATATGGTTCTATTTATTAACATTAGTAAATGCATTCCTATATTCACTGAGCCTTTTCACATTGAGAATAAATGGGTTCACCCAAAAGCTGAAAAATTTTGCTTTCAGAGGATTTATATGGAGTTAGGATGAAAATAAGGTGCATTTAGAACAGTTCTGAGACCAGCGCAGACAGACAGCACACTGGAGGTTAAGTCATTCATTAAATAGGGATCAAGCGAGCATGGAAGCATCCTTTAGCTCTCTGTGCAGCTAAGTGCATTCAATCCTAAAATCTGACCAAAAGTTCAGTTTCAGGCTGCAGATGATGTTTGGACCACTCAACATATTTGGCAGACATGGGGCAATGGTAATCAGTACATAGATTCAGAATTTATAATGTATCATTTTATTTTAACATGGTTGGCCATGATTGGATGATGTTGGACATTCCTTTGAACCAGAATTAATTATTAAATATGTAATGTCTGTAACATCTCAAAAACATTCTGGAAACAATTTAAACAATATTATTAAAAATATATATGTTTTTCTATAGCATGGTATTATTTTAAATTTCACAACTTAGTCCTGCTGTCCACATATAAGGATATACATTTTTAGAAAAACGTATTTGCTCTATTAAAAAAATACAATTATTATATAGATAGATATGTGAATCACACTTTGATCAGATTAACCCACATGTTCACCTCATGGTCCAGCCATTTCTCTTTACTCAAATTTTCTTGTTAAGAAATAAAGTATGCCTTCTAAAGGTCAGGGCCATATCATTTACTTGATTTATGTCCCACAGAGACCAACTAATATCGCTTAAAGCTGAGGGAAAAGAAGGAGAAAGAGGCAAGGAATGGAAAGGGACAGGGAATATGAGAGTGACGGAGGGTGTGAGATAGAACGGAGGCCAAATAGCTAAAAACATACATTCTTCTTAAAGACACGAAGAGCAACTAGGTGTTCGAAAAAGCCTCAGACACTTTCTTTGGCTTATCAACATTCATTCCTTGTCCACTAAATGCACACACCGACAAATATCCCATGGAGAGGAAAACATATTTATTAAAACCAATGACATTGCCACTAGAGGAACTATATCAACACAGTAATACATTCTCTTACTAGGTCAGACAGAGAGCAAGCAGGAACGGCCAGAGAAATCTTTCATTTTCTCTCTCTCACACACACACAAACAACAGAGCAAATAAAGTGTGTTAATCTGTTGTAAAGCTGTTTTAATCCACTGGCAGCTGTTGTGAGTTATCCAAGATTCGGGGTATGCAATCTGTCACACAAATCCATCTCTCACTTTCTCCTCTTACAAAAACGTACCATGATATTACCACAATTTGTGGACCATTCAGACTACCATGGTAATATCATGAGGTTCTTTACAAGTACCTTGTAAATAGAATGGTAAATGAATGGTAGACGTAATCAGATTCCCAATACATTCTGTTAACATGGAGATTACCTGCATGATTCCGGTTTTTAATGGATAACAAAAGCTGTAAAACTACTTTTCAAAACACCATCACTGTACCATAATACAGCCACTGCACATTTCATAAGGGTAAGCTTTATGAGATGTGACATGAACTTGTATATTTCTTGCTAAAGGTTCCCTTAGCATGATTCACATTAGCATTAGCACTAGTTAATGAGGCTTGGTGGCTCAGTCCCAACCACAGTGCTCACACATACACACAATGATGATCATCAATTACCCCAGTAACAGTGTAGAAAGTCATTGAAGGAGTGTGACTGCTCCCCTGAAGCTCCACTGTGCCTGCTACAGAGCCATATTGGCTCCTTTACAGTCTGTGCACTTAAAGACAAAATGGCTCCTTTCATCTGGTCTCTCTAGGAGAAAAATTACCCTAAATCATGGAGGGGAAACAGACAGAATGGAGCAGTGAAGAATGAAAGAATGAGATTAAAGGAAACACAATACTGTGTGTGTATGTGTGTGTGTGTGTGTGTGTGGGCAGTGCGTCTGCGGGGTCTGTCAGTTCCATTCTGCACATCAAGAAGTGTGCGTACATTCCATGTAGCCAAGATTAATAGTTTAGACTTATATTTATATTTTCGACCGCGTAATGGGATACCTTGGCGACAGCGGTGGGCCGCCCAGGAGTGTAGGGAACAGGCAGTGTTTGGGTCACCTTTTCTAGACCCTCCCCCCGGCAGGGGGTGAGCAGTGCGGACCCTGAAGAGGGCTGCTCAGTCACACAAGAAGCCGCCGAAGGTGGACGCTGTTCCAACCCGTCCACACAACGACCATCACGCTTGTGCCGCCTCCGTGCAGGGCTCAGGCTAGAGGCTGCCAGTCTGATCCAAGACCTGCCTCCGTCACATTTACCCTGTCGCCGAAGGACTTGTACGGTGAAATGACAGCATACGCAAAGAGTGGATTTAATGTGAAGAGAGGGTGCGCAGACCATATCTCCACAGCTTCACTCCAGAATCCAGTTTCCGGTGGCAGGAGATAAACTCTAGACAACCGGATGGACGGTGGAATTGCAGGGGGCTGCCAGGTCTCTGTCTGTTGAGCCTGCCTCTCGCGTGTCCCCAACGCGGCCTTGTCTTGAGGAGACGAAAATGCTCACGGAAGACGACCCACAGAGCAGTGGAGGCAGCAGTCTTAGTTGATGGCGGACTGCACTCGCCATGTCGAGGAGTATCATTGGCATAAATGGAGTTTTTGCAGCGGATCTAGTGATGCCACTCATCTAGTCCCTCCATACCTGATAGACCTCCGCTGTTGGTCCACGGCTACTTATTTGACTGGGGACCACCGCACGGAGCCCCCAGCTTATTTCGTAGCTTACCTTCATATCTGTAGGGTTGTCCATTATCCGCCACCTATGGACGTGGTTGGTAGCAGTCAGCTCTGCCCCAACACAGATTGCGAGCGAGCTTAACAAATACAACATTGACATTGCAGCTTTGAGTGAGACCCGGCTCGCAGGAGAGGACTCGCTAATAGAAGTCGGGCAAGGATACACCTTCTTCTGGAAGGGTCTTCCAGAAGATACCCGCCGTCTACATGGAGTAGGTTTTGCTATCAAAAGCAGACTGCTCCAGAACATTCCAGAATCTCCTGTGGGAATCAGTGAGCGGCTGATGACTTGGCACATTCCTCTTGCGAAGGGTCGCTATGCAACCTTGCTAAGTGCTTATGCACCAACTCTGGATGCTGAAGAAAGCATCAAAGACACTTTTTACGAGTCTCTTGACACAGCTCTCCTCAAAGTTCCTTACAATGATAAACTTGTGCTTCTGGGAGACTTCAATGCACGAGTAGGCACCAACAACATGCTCTGGTCTGGGGTAATTGGGAAACATGGATTGGGCAACATAAACAGGAATGGCCTGCGACTTCTTTCCCTCTGCTCTGAGCACAAACTGGTCATAACCAACACAACTTTCCAAATGAAAAACAAATTCAAAGCATCATGGATGCACCCAAGATCCAAACATTGGCACCTACTCGACTACATTATAACCCGGCAACAAGATCTACATGAAATCTCCATCACCCGAGCAATGCGAGGTGCGGAGTGCTGGACAGATCATCGGCTGATCAGATCCAAGATACATCTAAAGGTCCGACCTCAACACACTAGGCACCAACCCTCAAGACGGCTCAACTCCCGAGCCCTAAAATCCCCTGACATCACTGCATTGTACCGTCGCTGCTTGGCTAATAACCTTTCCTCCACTTTCATTCATCCCCTACACAATACAGCGGAAAGTGTATGGGCTAACCTTAGCTCAGCGATACAACAAGCCGCTACTGACACAATTGGTTTCACTTCTAAACGTCACCAGGACTGGTTTAACGACAGCTGCCCCGAAATACTGAACCTTCTGGAGGAGAAGCGTAAAGCCTTCACTGCTCACCTCTCCAATCCACAATCTCCCTCTCTGCGCTCACACTGGAGCAATATCCGTGCTGATGTACAACGCCGGCTTCGCATAATGGAGAATGACTGGTGGCTTAGGAAAGCCCATGAAATTCAAGGCTATGCGGATACCAACAACTCTCAAGCTTTCTATGATGCAATAAAATCACTATATGGACCCCAAAAATGCAGAATCACCCCTATCAGATCTGCAGATGGCACAATACTGCACAAGGACAAACAAGTAATTCTTGAGCGTTGGGCTGAACATTTTAACACTCTCCTCAATCAAAATAATCCGACTGACCCCACTGTCCTGCAGCGCCTCCCAGTGCTCCCACCTGTACATGAGCTTGATGACCCACCCAGGTTCTCAGAAGTCCTCACAGCAGTACGAAGCCTCAAGGACAATAAGTCTGCCGGTCCTGATGGAATCCCTGCAGAAGCTCTAAAGAAAGGCGGGTACTTGCTCACCAAAACCCTCCACCAACTCATCCAGATAATATGGGCACAAAAAACTGTTCCACAAGGCTGGAAAGACTCACACATTGTTACCATCCATAAGAAAAAGGGTGACAAGTCCATCTGTGGAAACAGTCGTGGCATATCCCTGCTCTCTGTGGCAGGGAAAGTATTAACGAGGGTCATGCTGTCCCGTCTTACCAAGAGCATCACAGAAAGGATACTTCCAGAGTCACAGTGTGGCTTCAGGAAGGATCGGTCCACCTCCGACATGATCTTTGTCTTGCGCCAATTGCAGGAGAAGGCCAGAGAACAAAACAAAGACCTGTTCATTGCCTTCATCGACCTGGCAAAGGCTTTTGACACCATTGACCGTCAAGTCCTTTGGGTCATTCTGGAGAAGTTTGGGGTGCCTCCAAGATTTCTGTACATCCTACAACAGTTTCACGTTGGCATGCAGGCTCGTGTGATTGTGGGTACATCTCAATCCCCCTCCTTTCCTGTGCAGGTAGGAGTGAAACAGGGGTGTGTACTGGCTCCAGTGATCTTCAACCTCTTCCTGGCAGCAGTCACCCTCCTCTCCCACAACTCCCTCAGCCCCGACGAGGGTGTTTGCCTACAGTTTCGTCTGGACAGGAACCTCTTTAACCTTCGCCGCCTGCAAGCCATCACCAAGTGCACCGCCCTCACAATTCATGAACTGCAATATGCCGATGACTGTGCCCTCCTAGCCCACAGCCCTACCGCAATGCAGCACACATTGGATGTTGTATGCGCAGTGTATCAAGCTTGTGGCCTACAAGTCAATATTCAAAAGACAGAGATCATTGCACAGACCACGGTCCCAACCCCCACACCCCCTGAATTCTACATTCATGGCACACCAGTAAAGGTTGTTCAGCACTTCTGCTACCTTGGAAGCATTCTAACACCCACCTGCCTCATAGACAACGAGATCCAGGCACGCATAAATCTCGCCTCCTCTGCCTTCGGCAGACTTCGATCTCGAGTCTTTGTTAATAAAGATCTCCGTACCTTCACCAAAGTGGCCGTATACCAGGCAGTCTGCGTTTCCACCCTGCTGTTTGGTGCAGAAGCATGGACTCCCTACCGCAGGCATATTCGGTGTCTTGAGGGTTTTTACATCAGATGCCTCCAGCGCATACTAGGAGTCACATGGAAAGACAAAATCCCCCACACGGACATCCTACAGCGTACCAACTCCAGCAGCATGGAGGCAATCCTTGCTAGGCGGCAACTGCGATGGGTTGGACATGTTATCCGCATGCCCTCCCACCGCCTACCCCGGCAAGTCCTCTATGGGCAGATATACGCAGCCAACAGGAGACCTGGGGGTCAGAAGCGTCGCTACAAGGATCACCTCAAGGAGACCCTGAAAAGCTGTGGCATCAACCCTGGAGTCCTGGAAACAATAGCTGCCAACCGTCAGGCATGGAGTTCTGCATGCCATCTGGGGACCCAACAGATCGAATTACAGCGCGCTCAACACAGAACTGAGCTGCATCAGCGCAGACACCAACGCGCACAGCCACAACTATATCCATACCCAGACTCAGCACTCACATGTCCCTACTGCGGCAGGACATGTGGCTCCCGGATTGGGCTTTACAGCCACCTTCAATGGCACCGCCGACAGCAGCGGTTGCCTCAACATTCCAACAACGCATCCTTGAAATGACGTCATCTTCGAAATCGATGGACTGCATAAGAAGTGTGTGTGTGTGTGTGTGTGTGTGTGTGTGTGTGTGTGTGTGTTTGACATAAAATGTGCAAAGAAATGTAATACTTTTTGACTTGTAATTGAGTGTGAAGTTGTGTATCCTGAATGTAAAAGTGTGTACTACTGGTTTCACTTCGTATGCCACAGGTTCAAGTCAGACATCACCTTTATAAAAAACAAATGTTTTACATTCAAAAATGCATTTTAGTTTTCAAAATCCAATTTTAGCAGAGGAAAAATGTCTCTGCATAAATTATAGATGAAAGCCTTGGTTATTTCTTTGTGTTTGTTTGTTTATCTTATTCTTTATTCACCTTCCTGATTTCTGTTCTGTTTTCCCCTGGTACCTTTTTTGTGCAATGCATTCTGAATGGCGAGATCTAATCAGTGTGCTAAAGTGTACACCAATCAGAATACCAAATTAAACATCACAGAAATAAAAATATAAATAAAATTGCAGCTTGCTGTGATTTAGATATTGCACATGCACATATTGCAATTGCATTGCCCTCATTTTAATTGAAATCGCCATGGTTACTAAAAGACAAGATTGGATTTCAGAGGTAGGATGTTTCTGTAATACAGATATAGAAGTATGAAAGAATTACTGAGAAATAAAAAAAAATTCTGGACTTGTTTGATTGTGTCTTTTAAAAGGTGCAGATACATGCTGAAGTATGGATGGATGGAAGGAAGGAAAGCACAGAAGTTTGGAGGGAAGGAATCATGGATGGGATGAAGTACAGAAAAAAGTAAATGAGTAAGGGATGATGGAAGGAAGGCAGGAAGAAAACAAGAAAGGAGGCCTGGAGGGAAGGATGCATGGACGTTTGAAGGGAAGGAAATACTGATAGAGGAAATTCAGAAGGAAGGAATTGGGAAGAGAAATCGGCCCTGGATTTTATATAGAAACTGGTCCAAAAGTTATTGAGTATTTCAGAGTTAGGATGTTTCTGTAATCCGTTCATAGAAGTATGAAAGATTCAGAGAAATAGCATTTTCTTTTGGACGTATTTGGTTGTGTCTATTAAAAGGATCAGATACGTGTTGAAGTATGGATGGATGGATGGATGGATGGATGGATGGAATGAATGAAGGAAGGATGGAAGGAAGGAAGGAAGGAAGGAAGGAAGCACAGAAGTTTGGAGGGAAGGAATCATGGATGGGATGAAGTACAGAAAAAAGTAAATGAGGAAGGGATGATGGAAGGAAGGCAGGAAGAAAACAAGAAAGGAAGGAAGGAGGTATGGAGGGAAGGACATATGGAAGTTTAAAGGGAAGGAAATATTGATAGAGGAAGTACAGAAAGAAGGAAGGAAAGTAGGGAAAAGGGAAGAACGGAAGTGCAGAGGAAAGGAAAAAGGAAGGAAGAAAATAAGGAATGAAAGAATGAAAGAAATATGGAAGTATGGAAATATGGAGAGAAGGAAATACTCTTATGTATGCAAGGGTGTACAGAAGAAAGGAAGAAAAATTAAGGAAATACGGAGGGATGGTAGAATGGAAAGAAGAATGAAAAAAGGAAGTAAGAGGGAAGGAAGGAAATATGGATCAAAGGAGGCACAGAAGGAAAGAAGTATAGAAGGATGTCTGGAAGGAAGGAAATGCGGACGAAAAAAGGGAAGACGGAAAGAAGTGCAGAGGGATGTATGGAGAGAAGGAAATATGGATGGATGAATTTACAGAAGGAAGGAAGGAAAATGAAATTACTTAGGGAAGGACATATGGATGAAGGAAATAAGAAAGCATGGAGGGAAGGAAATATGTATGAAGGAAGTAAGTATGGAAGGAAGTATGGAAAAAAGGATGAAGGAAGGAAGTAAGAGGAAAGGAAATATGGATGGAAGGCGATACAACCGGAAGGAAGTGCAGATGGAAGGAAGTATGCATGGAAGGAAGTAAATACAGATTTAATGTAAGGAAGAAAATATTGATGTAAGGAAGTACAGAATGATGGAACGAAGAAAGAAAGAAAGTAATAATTTGTTTGTGATGAGATAAAAAAAAAAACATCTGCACTGGCAGCCTAGAAGACAGAGGAAGAAAATAAAAGAAAATGTTTCCAGGTCTAATCCAAAGTCAGTTGATCTAGTTTGCCTTGGTTGTGCCATTTGCCCCAGGATCGGCATACATGGGCAATGCCATCCAAAATTACTCTCTCTGAGCACAGAAGGCAAAGACACCTGATTGGGTGACTCTGATTGGACTAAACACTAATGCTTCGACTAGGCTGCACTAATGGACTGAGCTAAAATTTATTCTACAGAAGATTACTGGAGATGAGATCAGACAGAGTTCAGTGGATTCTCTGCACACAGTCAGAACAAAATAAACGCAAACATGCTGTGCCGCATGTGACTCCGACATACTACAGTAGCTGTGAGATTAAACAGCTTTGTTAGCCTAATGGAGAATTATTAATGAGTTTACCGTAGGAAGAAAATAAAAGAAAAAAATAAACAATCTGAGTTTGCTCAAAGCTTACATTTGTGTGTGTCATTTAGTCAGTATGCCAGGTGAGACTAAAAGATTGTATTAATATTTCAGCATGCCAGAGAGAGGGAAGATATCAGCCTTAACAGCGTTTAACTTAAAAATGAGAGTCGAAGGTGTAGTAAATGCACAGACATGGAGGTCTCTTAGTTCAACAATTAAATCCTTTACTTCTAGAACTGGTTCCGAACAATACAACACAGGTAGTCATGTTTCATCAATGATAACACAGCCTTTTTGCAGTGGCCTGAACACTCCCATTTCTTGTTCACAATTAAACCATAACACCTTTTCAGCCTAAAATTCAAACCTCTTCAACAAAGCTTACTTGTTCACTCACATGTACTTTTGAACTTTTTTTTCTTCAGGCAATTTTTATTGCAACGTTTAGATCTCCTTCAAGTTTCTGAGTCACAGGAACATCTGAGGTGCCATCACCGAGTTCTGTTCAGGCAGGTATAAATTCATGTTGAGACTGTGGAGGAACAGGCACTTCCAACTGCTTGGAGCTTCCATTTGAGCTAGGTCTAACAACCTGATCTGAGCACACCCACTCTTCAGCAACATGGCATAGATGTATATAATCCTGATGTCGACAAATGATTTTCCCATCCGACAGTCTCACTACAAAAGAAAGATGACCAATTCTCTCCAGGATTACACCAGTTAACCAGCGCAAGCCACAGGCGAAATTTCTGATGAAGACAACATCACTTTCATCAAGGTTCCCTCCTTTTTCATGATGGTCATGCAAACCTTATTGTTTTACCTGCTGAACCATCACTTTCCCCTGGATATCAGAATGAATCAAGTAGAGGTTTCCTGCCCAGTAACATCTCAGCTGGAACATCTAGAAACGTGCCCAAATGTTGGTGTGGTAGGGCTCTCCTCCGCCCCTGGCAGCGGCACCATCGCTCCAGGCGGTCGGGGAGTCCAGACCCCACTCACCTCCGGGCGGTCGGTCTACTCCCTCCCCCAGTGGATGGCAGCGGCGCTCCCCTGGGTGGACGGCAGTGTCGGGCATCCCTCCTCCTTCCCGGGCTTCGGCACCAGTGTAAAGGCGTTCAATGGGAAGGAGGAGGCGAGAACCGACTTGACAATATAAATAATAGTTTTAATGATAAACTTAAAAGACAAACACACACATGACGGACATGACCGTAAACTATCTCTCTCTGCCACACAATCCTCCGCAGTCGGCCTTTATCCCTCTCGGAGGCTTGATTAGCCTGATAAGGGACCGGGTTTTGTGGCCCTATTCAGCCTGTTGCGGCCTATTCGGCATAATGTGGTGGCCCATTTCACGTTTTTCATTATGTGTGCCTCGAGCCACTTAGAACGGCCATCCACCAGAACCAAGAACATCTGTCCCATGAAAGGACTTGCAAAATCCACGTGCAACCGGGACCATGGCTTGTCAGCCATTCCCGTGGTTGAAGGCAAGCTGGCGGGGGCATTTTCAAATTTTTCTGGCACTCCATGCACTGTTTGACTTTCGTCTCAAGATCTTGATCCATTTTAGGCCACCACATACATGTACATTTCAAAATATCACTGTCCTGGTCACAAAAGCAAAGTTTGTGGGAAATAATAGCCATTTTCTATACTTTTAAGGCATAAGCAATTAGGAAATAACACAACAAAAATTGTGTTACGTAATGTAAGCAGACAATGTCAATGGATAGGAGCTGAAGCCATAGGGGAATGTTTCACTGAACAGACTCATCAATGGCTTATGATCTGTGAGAATTGTGAAATTAAGGCCATAGATAGAGATATTGATGAAAACGTTTCACAGCAAATACAATGGCCAGGCCCTCCTTATCCAATTGCGAGTGTCTCTTTTCTGCCTTAGTCAATGTCTGAGACGCAAATCCAATGGGCTTCTCTGACCCACTCTCAATCGGGTGCGAAAGCACGGCCACAATGCCATATGGAAAGGCATTGCAGGATCCTTTTCTGGATCGAAATGGACCAACAATTTGGTTGACTGGAGAAGATCTTTCAATTTTTTAAATGCAGCAGCCTGCGCAGCTTCCCAATTCCTCTGGCCATCATGATGCAACAACTGGTACAGAGGAGCAAGGACTGTTGACATATCAGGGAAGAACTTTCCATAATATGTTACCATTCTATGGAATGATTTAAGCTCGGACACATTTGTGGGTTTGGGGGCATCTTTGATGGCTCTAAACTTTTCTTGAACTGGGCAGAGACCCTGAGATGATACAATACTTGATGACCCATGTAAGTCACACTCTAAGCCTGGAATGTGAATTTCCTTTGTTTCAGTCGAAGACTTGACTCTGACATCCTCTTGAGCACCTGGTCTAGATTACTGAGATTCTCCTCCTCTGTTTTCCCTGTGACCAGAATGTCATCAAGGCACACAGTTACGTGGGGAATTCCTTGCAGTAGGTTATCCATAGTCCTTTGAAAAATGGCAGGACTTGATGCCATGCCAAAAAACAGTCTTTTGTATTTAAACAGCCCCTTGTGAGTATAGACGAGACATATAGTATTGCTTCGAATCATCATTCAGTAACAATTGCTGATAAGCATGGCTCATGTCAATCTTGCTAAAGGTTTTTCACCCGGCAAGCATTGAAAAAAGTCCTCCACCCGTGGAGTAGGATAGGCCTCCACCTTAGATGCCCGATTGATTGTCATCTTATAGTCTCCACAAATGCGAATGGTGCCATAATTTTTTAGCACGGGCCCAATTGGGGCTGCCCAATTCGAGAACTGAATGGGCTTGATGATCCCAAGTTGTTGAAGTCTCTCAATTTCTTTTTCTACTTTATTTTTTATAGCATAAGGAACACTATATTTATTGCAAGGTGCCCAGTTCATCCCTGAACACATCTGGGTATTTTGCCATTACATCCGCTGCGCACAGACGTTTCACTTGTTTGATCTCACCCCAATTTAACCGTATTTTACTGAGCCAATCTTGTCCCACCAAACTTGGCCCTGACCCCTTTACGACCAGGAGTTTCACCTCGGCTGACTGACTGCCATATGCAATGTTTACCGACCCCACACCCGCTTAGGGAATAAGTGTACACTCTTAAGTGTACATTCTCAGTTTAACTGTATATTCACGGAGTTCTGGTGTCTGAGCTTTACTCCATAGTTTTCCATTGGTCTCCTCACTTACAATTGATGCTGAGGCCCCCCAGTGTCTAACAATTTCCAGTCCTTTTCCAAAGTTAAGAGTCGTTTCTCCCAGTAATCTGCATTGAATTGCATCATCATTAAGTCTGCAGACGCTCTTGCAGCATATTCTCCAGCACCGCGTCGAACTTGCAGTGCTCAGACAGTTGCCGGAGCTCAGCCACAAACTTTGGAATAGAGTCTTCCGACTTACGAAAATGGCTGTGAAACTTGATTTGTTGCACTATCACTGACGGTTTGGGGCTGTGGTGATTTTGGAAGAGTGTAATTAAATCACTGTTAGCCATTTTTCCCGTATTCCGCGGCTTTGCCAAGTTTCTCATGAGTTTTTACTGTAAGTCTTTACTCCACAAACACTCAATATAGAGTGCTTTTTATCCTCGTCCGTAATGTCGAGGATTAAAAGCCTTGACATCCCAGCTGTTCTGTATACTCCAACCAGTCACCATTTTCCTCCACAACTTCACCTACTGCTCTGAGTAGTGCCATTGTTACTCAATGTAATGCTGAGGAGGCACTCACATTTATTTCAGGAGAAACACTCTGACTGTCGTGTTTACTTTCACTCATATCAACCCATGCGATTCTTCAGCACAAAAAGTCTTTCATCCTCATCGCCAAATATGTAGTATATGCACAGAAAAGGAGGTTTCTTAGTTCAACAAGAAAATGCTTTACTTCTATAACTGGTTCCAAACAATACAGCAGAAAGATACATACACAGAGAAAGAGAGATAAAACCTCAGTGACTGTACTGAGTGATGAATACATCATAAAAGACAGAAACAAGAACACTTCTTCTTTCGGCTGCTCCCGTTACATGAGAGAGGGTGAGAAAGAGGAGGAGAGGGAGGAGAGAGAGATTTCTTTAATATCGTTTCTCACTTTTTTCCCTCTATCCTGTCGACTTTTAGAATACCAGCTGTCTGTTGAAGGAGGGCAGATGAGGATTGCTCTGCAATACTGCTGTAACACTCACTTAGACCTGATGAAATTGTCCCTTAACTGAAAAACTCACTCCTTATCACCTCCAATATTAGAGTTGTATGTGTTTGATGGTGTGCTAGCATAATTGCAAAAAAGGGCTTAAAGGAATAGTTCACCCAAAAATAATAATTCTGTCATTATTTACCCCCCTTGTTCCTCTCCACACCAAATGGAACACCAAAGGAGACATTTTTTAAGGATCTTCAGGCAGCTCTTTTACAAATAACGAAACAGCAATGTCCAAAAAATATGGCAGTTCTGCAAGAGATGCTGAAAAAACAGTGAAAAGTGACGCATGTTTACATATAAAACCAATTGAACACATTCAGTGTGAACACACCCTAACTTGTCAGTTCACACTTGTCTGAGTGAGAGCGAGTTCAAGAAACAAGTTGTAAATTAAAAAAATCATATTGTAAATCAAAAATTATATTCAATATCAATTAACTGTAACTATATAATATGTAATACTGTACATATTTTATACAAAATGTATCACTATAATATAATTAATAAGAATTAATTACAAACCCAAACCTGACCCGAACCCGAAGTTAAACTTGGAAAAACTGACACAAACTAGCTGAAGCTTATGAAAATGATTCCTTTAAGGGCCATTTAGACAGAAAAAGCTAGATGCAGCACATCAAATAGAACAGAATATAGGTTATGTAATGTGTTTTTAAAACTGAAGTCCTTTTAACTTGATACAATGTCTTAAAAACACAGCGCTCTAGTACAAGGTGCTGAAAAACAGCAAGAAGTGAGCAGGTGTAGTGCATGCTTACACAGAAAATAATTAGCAAAAACAGCGCAAAAAACAGTGGACATTAAAAATCTTCTGTGTGAACAGCCCCTTGTTGAGCTTCGGTTTTACTATGAACTGTCATAGTATGGAAAAGAGCTGTGTAAACATTCTTCAAACGTTTTACTTCTGTGTTCCAATTGAAAAAAATAAAAGCAAATGGGTTTAGAACAACAAAAATGTAAATAAATGATTAAATTATGAAAATATAGAAATTAAGTATCTCTTTAAAAGTAAAAAGAGTGAAGAACATATGGGGGGCCATACTCAAGTGTGCAAACACACACACACACACACACATCAACAGACGTCTGAGAACGTCTCAGTACAGGTGGAGGTACATGTGGCTTTTTTTGTTTGATGATGTTGATTATGATTTCACATTCATTCCAAAAATTAATATATAAGATACAGGAGCAGAAAATCCATCAGAGAGCTGTCATAGCTCAAACAGGTTCTATCCCTCGGCACATTCATCAAATCTATGTAGCACGCTACATCAGCAAGTCTCGACCCCAAGACTCAACCACCCAAGAGCCTAACAAGGTCTGTTCACCACGTCCTGATTTTAGTGCAAGATTTTTAAGCACAGTTATCTTCCAAAGTACCAGTCTTCCCATGTTAAAGATGGCTGGTGTAATTTGTACTTTCTTGTATCCTGGCTTAATATGCAGAGTCAAGTAACTGTTAATATGGTGTTTCACACCTGACAGGCAAAGGGAAACAGTGCAAGCTATGAAACGGTCCTTATCCTTCATGGCGGCAGCTTCACAGTCTCAGCCGGGCACAGGCATCTCAGTTATAATGCGAGTTACAAAATGATGTATTTCAAACATCTTTATTAAATAGCTCCCAATTAAACAGTGAAAAGGGGTTAAAGGGAAAGGAGAAAGCGATAATATAAAGCTTGACAAAATAAATTATAATTAATTAAGAACTTAAACCAAAATCACACACATATGACGGACAGCTGCCCTTAAACGCTCTCTCTCTGTCGCACCACAGTCCGCAGTCGGCCTTCATCCCTCTCGGAGGCTTGATTAGCCTGATAAGGGGCCGGGTTTGTAGAATCACGATCCAGCCCCGCCCTCCACCCTATCATAAACAGCATTAACAATAATAACACACGTAGAGTCCAGAAACATGTGCTCTTTCTCTGCTTTCCTTTCATCTCTTGCTCTCATGAGGGAGCGTGTGTGTGTGGTGATGGGGGCGTGGTTGAGCAACATCTGTGGAGAGCAAGGCTGGGAGAGAGAACGATAAGGATTGACTCCTGTGGAAAATTATCTCTAACAGCTGTATGTGTTTGCAGTGAGACCTTTGCAGTGGCTGATGGCTGAAGGTCATGATGCAGAGGAGATACTCAGTCTGGTGTTACTGGAGCAGTTCTTCGCCCAGCTACCGAAAAGGACAGTGGAGTGGGTCCAGTGCCACCGACTGGTGTCACTGGATGGATGGTCCAGCTGGCTGAGGACCATATGGCAGCATATTCTTGGGCCGGTGAGTCCCTTTCTCTCTCTCGCTCTCTCTCTCTCTCTCTCTCTCTCCCTCTCTCTCTCCTCCCTCCACTTCCCATCATTTTGTTCCTATTCCTGGAAACTGGGAATTCTGACCCCATAGCTGGTTCCCGTTCCTATTCCCCAGAAACTGGAAATTCTAACCCCATAACCAGTTCCTGCCGATTTTCCCTAACCCTCTTCGCTCTCCCCCACAGGCTGGTGAATCCACTGGTTCGGGTGTGGGCAAGAAGTCTGGGCTGGTCTGCTGGAGCCGCGGGGAACCTAGGTACTTCCAGGACCGTTGCCCTGCAATGGAGGTGGAGACATTTGTCCGAATCCCCAAAGCACCACAGGCCACCATGGCAGTATCAAGCAGGAGCATACCGAATACCTGTGAGTATTAAGGGGGGTACATACTATATACTTCCAGAGTGAGGAAAAAGGCTGTTAAAATCACTCTGGACCCCACTCACCCAGCCCCACTACATTTTTAAACTGTTGCCTTCTGGCAGACGCTTCAGAGCTCTGAGCACCAGAACCATCAGGCACAGGAACAGTTTTTTCCCTCATGAACAGTTAAATTGCCCCATTGACCAATAATTATGTGCAATACACAGTTAAGTCTATTTATATTAACCAACATATCCACTTCTGCCATTACATACATTGCACTGTACATAATATACTGTATTTTTGTTCTTTATATAACAAATTTGTTATATAACTACGTGTGTGTCTGTGGGTATGTATGAAGGTGAGTGTACATGTGACCGGGGCCATGTATTGCGAGATTTTGGGGAACAACCTCCTTCCCTCAGTTAGAGCATTGAAGATGGGTCGAGGCTGGGTCTTCCAACATGACAATGACCCGAAGCACACAGCCAGGATAACCAAGGAGTGGCTCTGTAAGAACCATATCAAGGTTCTGGCGTGGCCTAGCCAGTCTCCAGACCTAAACCCAATAGAGAATCTTTGGAGGGAGCTCAAACTCCGTGTTTCTCAGCGACAGCCCAGAAACCTGACTGATCTAGAGAAGATCTGTGTGGAGGAGTGGGCCAAAATCCCTCCTGCAGTGTGTGCAAACCTGGTGAAAAACTACAGGAAACGTTTGACCTCTGTAATTGCAAACAAAGGCTACTGTATCAAATATTAACATTGATTTTCTCAGGTGTTCAAATACTTATTTGCAGCTGTATCATACAAATAAATAGTTAAAAAATCATACATTGTGATTTCTGGATTTTTTTTTAGATTATGTCTCTCACAGTGGACATGCACCTACGATGACAATTTCAGACCCCTCCATGATTTCTAAGTGGGAGAACTTGCAAAATAGCAGGGTGTTCAAATACTTATTTTCCTCACTGTACCTATATGTATAATTATTTAATTTTACCATTCTTTTTTGGGGGGGGGGTTTGTTTTTAATTATCTATGTCTTGCTGCTGTTTTTGTATTGTTGTACACTGGAGACAAGTTTCTTGTATGTGTAAGCATACTTGGCAATAAAGCTAATTCTGATTCTGACACCAAGCCTTGGTGGATTCAGGTTGTAATCAAACCTCCATTCACCAAAGCTTGGTTCAGTCAAAGGTTTTGGATACAGGTAGATGGGTGAAGGTGAGGTGTGTACACAGGGATATAAAAAATTACACTTTAGTGACGGTCATAATTCAATTTAGGGGACAAATGCATAGTGTCGAGGCTGTGGTTAGTCCCCGCCTCACCCATCCACAAATTTTGGGTACAAATTGGCCAGAATTTACAACTCTACTGAGGGGAATTTGTATGAATGAATTTGTATGAATATCCTGCAGTGTGTATCGGTGTGTGGTGTGTGATTCACTGCCTGGGGAGGGCCATGGCCAGGGCTGGGAAGCAAGGATAGCTGCAGCTTCCCCCAGGGGAATTCCCTCTGAAGCAGATATGAGACGAGACCCTTAGGCACGCCTTTGGCCAGGTGAAAGTGATTGATGGTCAATATCACCAGCCAGGCATTGCACTTTCATACGCATATTTTTCAATTATTAAGGATCGGTTGTATCGAGTGACTCAGGACACTCAGACAAAAGAAGATACAACCCAATTGTTAATTCAGAAGAGCTGTTGCGAAATGCTATTCCAGACAGCTCATCAGAATCAGATGGCGGGTCTCTTAGGGAAGGAAAAAACACTAAACTGTCCGATAGCATTTGCGGGGATGTTTGCAGGTGGTTTGCGGCATGCCATAAATGTCAGCTGGTGAATCTCGCAGCCACACCAAAAGTACCATTGCACACCCTTCCATTGATTGAGGTTCCCTTATGAAGAATTGGTATGGACCTCGTTGGGCCATTAGAACAGACGGCATGCGGACATTGCTTTGTGTTGGTTCTGGTGTACAATAAAACGTGATATCCGGAAGCAGTGCCTCTGCACAATATCTCAGCACAAAGTGTTGCAGAGGCACTCTTCAGATTAATCTCCCGAGTGGGGATTCTGAAAGAAATCCTCACTGATCAGGGCACTACGTACGCTATGCGAACTGTACATTTTACATTTATGCATTTGGCAGATGCTTTTATCCAAAGCAACTTACAGTCCCCTTATTACAGGGACAATCCCCCCGGAGCAACCTGGAGTTAAGTGCCTTGCTCAAGGACACAATGGTGGTGGCTGTGGGCATCGAACCAGCAACCTTCTGATTAACAGTTATGTGCTTAAGCCCACTACACCACCACCACTACTGTACATATTATTGGGGATTAAATCAATTCGGACCAGCATTTACCACCCTCAAACAGACAGCTTGTTTGAACGATTTAATGAGACGCTAAAGAATATGATTCACAATTTTGCATGATGATGCTCAGAATTGGGACGAGTGGCTTGAGCCCCTATTATTTACTGTGGGAGAGGTTCCACATGCCTCCACGGGGTTCTCAACATTTTAATTATTATACGGGCATAGACCATGCAGCATGTTCGACTTCCTATTGGAAAACTGGGACGAGGGACCTTCAAACAGCAAACAGCAAAAACAAAATTATATATGTTCTTGACCTGAGATTAAAACTCCACACACTGGGGCAATTCAAACAGGAGAATTTACAGAATCCTCAGAGTGCAAGCTGCTTATGCCGCTTCCTATCTGGATGACATAATTATTTACAGTAATGATTGGCAGTAGCACCTGCAGCATCTGAGGGCTGTCCTGAGGTAACTGGGATGAGCAGGACTCATGGCAAACCCAAAGAAGTGTGCAATTGGGCAGGTGGAATTACGGTATCTGGCTTCCACTTGGGTCATGGGTGGGTGCAGCCCCAAACTGATAAAACTGCAGCAATTGCCTCCTGCCTGAGGCTTAAGACCAAAAAGCCTGTGAGACAGTTCCAGGGGCAGGCTGGCTATTATTGTAGGTTTGTGCCTAATTATTAGATTTTCACCAGCCCGCTGACTGATCTCATTAATTAGGGGGCACCAGATCCGGTCCAGTGGACGGAGTACTGTCAGCAGGCATTCACGCAGGTGAAAGCTGTACTTTGCAGTGGGCCAGTCTTACTCTCTCTTGACTTCTCTCTCCCTTTTATATTGTAGACGGATGCATCAGACAGGGGGTTGGGAGCAGTACTGTCCCAGATGATGGAGGGGGAGGAGCGCCCCATGCTGTACATTAGACACAAATTCTCACTAATGGAGACAAGGTACAGCACAACAGAGAAGGAGTGTTTGGCCATGAAGTGAGCAGTAAATATTTTTTTTTATTTTTTACTGTTTGGCCATAATGACCATTGTTATGTTTGGAGGAAAAAGGATGAGGCTTGCAAGCCAAAGAACACCATCCCAACCGTGAAGCATGGGCATGGCAGCATCATGTTGTGGGGGTGCTTTGCTGCAGGAGGGACTGGTGCACTTCACAAAATAGATGGAATCAAGGAAAATGATGATGATATACTGAAGCAACAGCTCAAGACATAAGCCAGGAAGTTAAACCTTGGTCACAAATGGGGCTTCCAAATGGGCAATGACCACAAGCATACCCCCAAAGTGGTGGCAAAATGGCTTAAGGAAAACAAAGTCAAGGTATTGGAGTGGCCATCACAAAGCCCTGACCTCAATACAATAGAAAATGTATGGGCAGAACTGAAAAAGCTTGTGCAAGCAAGAAGGCTTACAAAACTGACTCAGTTACACCAGTTATGTCTTGAAGAATAGGCCAAAATTCCAGCATCTTATTGTGAGAAGCTTGTGGAAGGCTACTCAAAATGTTTGACCCAAGTTAAACAATATAACGGCAATGCTACCAAATATGAAAAAAGGCTATGTAATAATTTTTACACACAAATTTACACACATTTCTTCCCAATAGTTCAAAGAGAGAGGGAGGTGTAAATCAGAACACACAGACTCTCCACCATTAATATATGATCCCTGGCCACAGTTTCAGTTAAAAAAAAAATAATACATGATGACTTAAGCTCCAAAAACTCACATCTAAAATGTACATGTAAATTAACTTGTACACACTTTGTGTAGTAATCCAACATCCAGTAAAAATTACAATATTCAAAAGGCTACTAAATTAATAAGAACCAATCAGACAAAATGTCCTGAAATATTAAGTGTGGGTCATTCACATAAAAGCAGACACAGCACACAATCACATCTAGAATTTAAAGATATATGCATCAACATCATTGACGGTGAAACTGTACGTGTCGTGTAGGTGTAGGACAGAACGACCCAGAAAGAGAGGAACAGTTTCAAAATATTTCTTATAAATATCAGTGAAAGTCAATGATGCACCACCACACATATAGTAAATAGTCTGTTCGTAGGAGGAGTGTGTGCGCCATGAAAGTCAGGAGTAGATTGGCAGAATCCTCTGTTGAAGCTAGGTGATGCAAACGATGTCCATCGTACAAAGAGTAGCAGCAGAGTTGTAGATCCCCAGCACACAGACATTGACAGGAATTCCTCTGTGGATTGCCAGGCTAACTCAGTGGAGACTGGAAGGCAACCACAACACGCACAAAGCAGGTAACCAACAGAATGAAAAGATAGGACCGGCTAAACAAAGAGAGTGAGGTTAGTACTCAACTTGGTATACAATCTGGCCATGAAACAGAGAAACATGAGGGCATAAGTAGGGAGTGAAATCAGGTTGACACAGGTGTTGCTTGACAAGTTAATCAGTGGCACGATCGACGCTGCCCTGAGAACAATGAACGTTCATTGTCTTTGGTCATCAATGGAATAGATAAAGAGGAATATTGAGGGAGGAAAGTTGGTGAGGTGAGACATTTGCAGGTGAATAAAGAGGGAAGTAGAGTGGATCGTTTTTCTGTAGTGCTAAAGTCTGAAGATGGGATATTACCAGATCGGGTAAAAATAGATATATTAGTAATATAATAATAGCTAAACGCAGTCTCACCATGTTTTGAGTGAAACCTTGGTATTTCTAAATGACATGATCCTAATGATCTGAGTGTTTTTTTAGATTTAAATTCAACAAGCATAGCAAGACATTGAGTGATTTATAAATGAGTTGTAGTACTTTTAAATGCTAAATGTAATTAGAAGCCAGAGTAAAGGCATGAGGACTGGAGTATTATGCTCAGATTTTTTGGTTCGGGTGAGAATCCTGGCAGCTGCATTCTGAATGATATGCATATGGAGTGGTGGTGGCGAAGTGGGCTAAACTGCATAACTGGTAATCAGAAGGTCATTGGTTTGATCCCCACAGCCCCATCATTGTGTCCTTGAGCAAGGCACTTAACTCCAGGTTGCTCCGGGGGAATTGTCCCTGTAATAAGTGCACTGTAAGTCGCTTTGGATAAAAGCATCTGCCAAATGCATAATTGTAAATGTAAATGTAAATGAATGAGCTGCGGGTGTCTAGTGGTCTTTTTGGGAAGGCCATTGAGAAGTCCATTGCAGTAGTCCACCCTACTGATAATGAATGCATGAACAAGTTTCTCTAAGTCTTGACTAGACACAAACATATTTTTTAGATAGATGATAATAGGCTAATTTAGCTATTGCTTTGATATGACTTCTGAAACTAAGGTATGACTTCAAAATGACACCAAGTTTCCTGACTTGAATTTTTGTCTTTAGACCCCTGGAGTCAAGGTATGTGTTCACCTTGGGAATTTTGCCTTTGTCAAGTCATTTTGACTTGTATTTGGCAACAACATACAATGACCTCTGGCTTGTTGTTGTTTAACTGAATGATGTTTTGACACATCGAACTGTTGATTTCATCAATGCACTTGCACAGAGTGTTTATGTGGCTGTAGTCATTTGGCGATAGGGCTAGGTAAATCTGGGTGTCGTCTGCATAGCTATTGTATGCAATTTGGTTCTTTTTCATAATTTGGCCTAGTGGGAGCAGATATAGGTTAAAAAGGAGCGGTGCAAGAACTGAGCCTTGTGGGACTCCACATGTCATGGATGACCACTCAGATTCATAGTTGCCAATGTTCACATAGTAACCCCTACCATCTAGATAGGACCTGAACCAGCTGAGGACCGTCCCAGAGAGCCCAACCCAGTTTTCCAATCTGTCTAGAAGAATGTTGTGGTCAACAGTGTCAAAGGCAGCACTGAGATCTAGTAATACCAATACTGATATTTTGCCTGAATAAGTATTTAGCCAAATATCATTAAGTATTTTTATAAGTGCCATCTCTGTGCTGTGATGCGGTCGGATACCAAACTGGAAATTGTCCAAGAAGCTATTTGAGATCAAGAATTTGTTCAGCTGATTGAAAACAATCTTTTAAATTATCTTGCCTGTGAAAGGAAGTCTTGAGATTGGTCTGTAGTTGTTTAATATAGAATTATGCAGATTGCTCTTTTTTTAGAAGGGGCTTGACAACTGCAGTTTTTAGGAACTTTGGAAACGTGACAGAAAGGATTGAGGCATTGACTATTTTTAACAGATCGTTTTCCAGACAGTTAAACACATTTTTGAAAAATGACGTGGGGAGTGTGTCAAGATAGCAGGTTGACGTTTTAAGATGCTGTACTATTTCTTACAGGATTTTACCATAAACTGCCACAAATTCAGACTTATTTTTGAAGTTTTTGTGGTGGGATCTGTTTCACCTCAGTGCAACATTAGGACGAGCTGATTTTAACATCATTGATCTTCATGAAAAATTATGCAAATTGGTTGCATTTGCTGTCAGGCAGCATTTCACTGGGAACCTGTGTTGGGAGGGTTAGTTAGTTTCTTTACAGTAGCAAAAAGAGTGTGAGTGTTGTTTATATTGCTGTTTATAATGTTTGAGATGAAAACTTGCATAACTACAAAAAAACAGCATACATGTTTGTAATGATGGTGAGTATAAGATGATAGAATAAAACATTTGGGGGTGAACTGCTCCTTTAAAAACAACTAAGAAATTGTCAAGGAGAGAGACGACATCCAAAAAGAGATGAAGATGCATGCTGCTATTATCTCTCTCTTTCATTCCTCTCTCTGTCTTTCTCTCTCTCTGTGTCTATCTATCTCTGTCCCACTTCTATTTTTAACTTTCCTGTTTCATTTATTAAATAAGTAAATTTGTTTTTCCTCCTTGAGCTAAGTGAATCATCAATAAGGTAGAAGTTTAAGCTTAATATCGTCAGTCAGCTAGTGTGTGCCTGGGCACTGATAAAACTCTGAACAAAGATATTTTATAAGAGGTATTATGCAGTTCTCTCTCTCTCTCTCTCTCTCTCTCTCTCTCTCTTTTACAGACACACACATGCACACACACACAGTCCCACAAAGGCAATTGTATTGTCTCAAATTAAGCCCATATAAAATCTGATTTATACTATTGTCATGAACAACAGCAGGATTGGAGCTAGCGAGCACTGAATTAAAGGCTATTCCAACTTCCAACCACAACAAATATTTTTCATTATTGTGCATACTGAAAAGAGATCATTTACATTTGCATCTAATATGTGACTTTAATAAGACTTAGAGCTCTATTTTCGTGAGTGCAAAATGCTACGTCCGTGCACAACGTCTTATAACATTTTTCGTCTCAGCGCATAGGACAAATGGCCGTTGGTGGGACTGTTTGCGCTACTGTGGGTTTATTGTGAAGTGGCGCAAAGCACATTATGCTATTTTCCTTAGAATTTGGTCTTTGCTCTAAGACGTTTCAATACCATGTCTTCTCTCAGTGCAAAGTCCAAATTCAGTTCCCGCATTTACAGTTTGGAGATTTCACCAGCAGATGGTAATAAAATTCATGTCCAAATAATATTGTCCTTGACGATCGCTGTTGAAGCCGTTTGTTGAAACAAAAAATTATGAGCTATTTGTTACATATTGAAGAGGGCGTGGTTTATTTTTACAATTATAAGTATTACTATTTTTATTGTTCAGGGGCCGGTGGAAGAAGGAGAGAGTATGAATGGATTTGTATGAGTTTTTGACCACTTTGTTATTTTGATTATATTTTTGTTTTGTTTGAAGTGTAATTTGAATTTAAGAACATTTTTGGTTTCATTATTTTGTGTTTCAAAAAACAAATAATCTTTTTCAAAATCAATGTAGACCGGTAGAAGTGAAGTGCGTGCCGATACAATCACTGTTAATACTAGCCATGATTTGTCAGTAGATGAAAATCTGAAAATTTAACGGTGCACGATTTCACCAAACCCAATTGCGCCTACACTTAGCGCATGCTTGCATGAAAATACCAATACTTCATGGCCATGCCCATTGACTTTGCGCTTATGAGTTAAGGCATTGCGCTGGCGCTTAGCGTTTGCACGCTTTAAATAGGGCCCTGAGTGTGTAAAATATTTTAAAAACTATATTTATAAAAGTGAAGTGAACAATAAAGAAGAGGATGAAAATTCTATGACGTGTTTTCCGACAGCAGTTCTATTTCAATGATCTCTCTCTCTCTATCTCTCTCTCTCTCTCTCGTCCACAAATCACGTTTGTAAAACAAATCTACATTTTATCAGAACACATCAAACGTTTGAACATTTTAAAACAGCACCAGAATATTTTTTCTGCTTGTGTCTGCTAAAAATGACTCAAGGGATTCATTATATATTTCATGGTTAATATTAGTGTGATTAGTTTGTGCTGGTGAAGATGTTTCATTGTGTACACCTATTCTAACCAGCAAAACATCCTTCAATCCAACTTCAAAAAAGCGGGTCATTCTCAGGGAACATGGCTATTTTGTGCCAATATGTGCCAATATTTAGATTTGCGATCAACAATTATAGCTTTTTCAATGGCCTTAATATATTACCCCAATCATAACATTACAGCCAAAGTCCCATGAAGGCTAGTCAGTCACTTAGCAGCCATGTTCATAATGCCTCCAGACATCCTGCAGGACGCTATTTTCTATGAATACAAGTATAGCTCTTATCTACTAAATTACACTTTTCAAATCATCAATAAAATCTGTCAATTATATTATAATAAATGGTTCTTCTTTAGCTGAGATCATGCTAAAAGAAATGTGATTTTTCAGTCTGGTTTAGCTAATGCACAAGTACGTTCTCAGCTAAACAAACCAATAGTATCCAGCTGCAGACCCGCAGCACCACCAGTTTCAGAACCCCAGTTTCAGAACCCCAGCGCCAGAACCTGAAGTGAGGGGCGGAGCTTACGTTCGAAACCGAGTAGCGCCACCTAACGTTTTGGAGAGTACTTTGCTTTTATTACAAACGAAACATCATACTTTATACGTATGTTATAATGATTCTTTAAGGTACAGTACAATAAGCACTTTAAAACATTGATCTTGTGTAATATAATTGTATATAGTTATCCGTTTCATTGTATTATGAGAGTTACTTCCTGATCATGTTGGTGAAAAAAATGCTTGAAACTTATGGGCATTTTATATAAAATATACTTTATTTCACAAGAACATGTGCAGCATGCATTTTTCTTTATGTAAAATAAAACATGTCAAAAAACTAAAAAGAGAGAAAATTCAGCATCATTTTAAAAGAAACAATAAAAATATATACAACAAATGACCAATTCACCCCTAGGCCCATTTTATCATGACAATCCTGTATAAATTAAACTTAAAATGTATCAAATGAGGAATTCACTCTCAGGCCCATTTTGTCCTTACATTCTTGCTAAAATAACTCCATGTCATCCCTGAACACAAAATGAAATAGAAAGGGCTCTCTGGAAGCTTCAGAAAGTTCCAGGAGATTGTTATGGGCCTTTTCCTTGTGGTCTTCATTCATTCGAAATGTCTCTACAAGAGATGAAAGCACCACACAATAATCTCAACGTAAAAAAAAACCTCAACTATAAGGTAACATTAACTCACAAACAATGCATATAACAGAGGAACGTGGAACAAACACTTTAACACCTTCACAAGATGTCTTCAAAACGTCACCGCAAGGCTCATTTACAACACGCAAAAATGTATCGAACCATCCGTAGAATTTTTTTTTTAATACAGTAAAGTATGACAACATATTCAAGCTTCATTAAGATGATAAAGTTATGCACAAAATTAAATATTTAGCAGATAAACGCTGAACTTAATATATGCGATAATTTTTCACAACATGATGTCAAAAACGTTACACAACTCACCATGCTCTCCGCCATGCTTGTCTCATTGTCAATAACTCCGCCCCTCACTTCAGGTTCTGGCGCTGGGGTTCTGAAACTGGTGGTGCTGCGGGTCTGCAGCTGGATATGTCTCAAACAAACAGGCAATGTCTCTATTTAAAAGGTGATTGGATGTTTTAATTGTAAGGTGAGACTTCCATTCAGCTACCATATTCAATGTGTTACGATTCCTCCCATTGATACATTAACAGGAACTATAGAATGTGAAGGGTCACTGGTATTAGACTCGCAAAGTATCCAAAACTTTTTTCATTCACAGTAAATTTGTTACATATATACTTAGAACTTGAATAGATAACTAAGTAAATTCTGGTAGTTTCCCTTAGTTTAGATACACATTACATCACACATTGCAAACAAAAGTAGACATTTCATTCATTTTAAGAGTGGTGGTGGTGTAGTGGTCTAAGCACATAACTGGTAATCTGGTAATCAGAAGGACGCTGGTTCAAGCCCCACAGCCACCACCATTGTGTCCTTGAGCAATGCACTTAACTCCAGGTTGCTCTGGGGCGATTGTCCCTGTAATAAGTGCACTGTAGGTCACTTTGGATAAAAGTGTCTTCCAAATGCATAAATGTAATGTAAATGTTCTCTTACAAAAGCATGTGATTGACCTGTTGATAATGAAAGACATAAACGCTAAACTGTGACCTCTTGTTGCTTCAAATCAGAATAAAGGGTTAAAACAAATGTAATCCAGCAGGGACAGTACAAATAAAATTCTAAGAAAAGTGTTGACTAATTAAAAGCAAAGTATGTGTAGGTGTGAACTTAGAATTTGGGTGATCATTGTGTGTGTGTGTGTGTGTGTGTGTGTGTGTGTGTGTGTGTGTGTGTGTGTGTGTGTGTGTGTGTGTTTATATTTCACTGCCTCTGACCATATCTGTGTTTGAAATGAAAAACACTTTCAGTCTTTTGATTTCATCTCTCTCTCTCTCTCTCTCTCTACACACACACACACACACACACACACACACACACACACACACACACACTTTTCTAATTTGAGCTCCTTCCATAAGCTATAATGAGAAAGTGAGATGGCAGGATTATAAAGTTACTCTTATTAGAAGGGTTTAAAGCAAGCACTATATAGAACTTACACTATTTCTATTGCTACTCTGGCATGTAAAGCCCAATTTAACATTAAATAAAAAATTTATAAATTCTTCTGAAAGAAATAAAGCACCCAAGGTGAACAAAGCCTGCATTTATACTACGTGCAGCATTGTTTTAAAATGTGATTGGAAGCTTGTGTTGAGTATCATACAGCCTAGAAATGTGTACTATTGAATAACCTCTAAAAAATTTTTACATTAGGATATAGGGGGAAGTGACCCAATTAAGCCCACGTAAGCGCCACATAAGCCCAATTACTATTTTAAAAAACTGTTACCGAGGAAACTAAAAAAAAACAGTTGCCGAGGAAATGCAAACATTTGTTGGTATCATTTAACTTTTTATTTGGTGCCAATCAGTTGTTTTGTTCTTGAGTTATTTGGGAACATGTGCTACCACTGTTCGGCGGCCATTTTGGAAGTTGCTCCAATGGTGTTTGTACATAAATGTGAGTAGGCAGTGTGTGTACACAATCACCCTACATTGTTAAAAGTCCACCCACTCCTTGTTCTTATATTTCTATTAAATATGTGTCAAAATGAATGGTTTTCATTTATGCTCTAAAGTGACATCACATTAGAGCAGGCCTCACCCATGACTGGTGACGGACTCCACCCTATTATCATAGATCCTCCCCTGAGTGATCTACACACAGTCTGCCATTATTTTCCATGCTGGAGCAGCTAAAATGAGAAGAATATGATGTTTTTTATTAATGAAAAATGTGTTTATTTACAAATGATGTGTTTACCTTGACTCTAAATTATTTAGGTATATTTTCCACTAACCCCCATTGTTTCTAATAAACCCATTGAGCAAATAACCCATTGAACCTCACATTATACTGAACTCCTTGTCAATGCTACATACTGAATCTGTTTTCATTGCAGGGATAAAAATGAAAAGACAGAACAAAATTACAAAGAATTTCAGATTCAGAAATTAAAGATTTAATTTGCTGGTTATGATGTTTGACGTATAAATCTACAAAAATAATTAAAATTGAGGTGTTTATTTAGTAAAATGTGAAGCATTTACATTTTAAAAGCTTAGTGGCCCACACTTAGTAAAATTACTTGTGCATGTATTTTTTCTGATTTAAGCATGATGACATAATCAGTTGCACAAACACACACACGTGCATCATGAGTGGCAGCGAAATGTTGCGGCCCACAGAAAAGGTGAGGTACCTTTTAGATATGTGAGTGAGTGAGCATGCAACCAGAAGTGTCCTCAAAAAAGATAGTTAGCATCAGATATAGTCTCCTTCCCATGGACATGTACAACTGCTGAATTACAGCATGCAAAGCACAGATGCACAAATGTGTTTGACAGAATCATACAAGAGTCTGAAACTAGACCAACGCTGCAGGGGGCGCCGGGAACAATCGCACTTGGATTCAGACTGCAGCAAATGTGCCCAGTGTGAAAAAAACTTGAATCTGCCTCCCCCTCCACATGCAACTTTCCAAACTGAATGAGATTCTTAAAAAGCCTCCTTCTCCTTCTCATAAGCCTGTATATTAATTAACACAGCACAGGGTTTGTTAGTCACAGTCACAAGTGTGTAATTTCTCCTATTAGACTGATGTTCCCCTATATGTTTCTCTGCTTTTTGTGATTCAACTAGCCAACATCTATATGAGAGAGAGAGAGGCATTACATTTTGTATCAAGCCTCTGTTTTTGAACTATTTTGGCAGAGAAAACATTGAAAAAATCTAGATGTATAATCTCTTACACTAAATGGAGTTTCATAATAAAGTTCGGGAGGAACATGTTCATTAAATCCGACCAATCTCATTGCCAGAGTAATCATATACAAACAGCTGCTTACCTTTCTTGTGGCATTCTGCCCTGCCCTAAGCTGAACTCGAACTCTTCACCTCCAATGAGGAATTCTCAACTGTCCCTGACACTCCACAGCAGCTAGTTGAGTCCGGGATCATCTCTCCTTCTCCAAATGCTGTTTCTCAACCTCCAGACGTGAATCAGGGTCGCCATGCTATACGCATGGAATCATCCACCACCAACCCCACCCCCACCCCCATGCCACTGCAGAAACACATCTTCTCCACCTTACTTGAGATCTTCTCAAACCTCCTCGACTAACACCTAAAACATGTCCAATTACCCAGCCATTACCAACATTCCCAAGTGGACCGTTAATGGCTTGTGGCACGCTTTAGCAGCCGCAGACATCACATTCTCTTGCCGTTTAAACAAAACGCAGTGCTACGATCTGTACGTCTCAGCAAAACGTGGGGATTCACTCACCCTGTCAACATCTACTCCATCCCCTATCCCTCCTAAATGCTCCAAGCACTCCAAATCGGCTGCTCCTTGACAAAAAACATCCAAAACACCTGCAATCCTTCCGTCTCAACCAACCAAATTTCTCCCAAAGTAAACAAGGAAGTGCAATGCCTGCAAAGACTCTCCAGTCGCTGAGCACATGTCACTATTTCCGCCTCCCTCCTCTCTCTCTTTCCAACCTCCCAGTGCAAATCCTCGCTCAACAGCAGAGCTTTCAGGAAACTTACCTCCCAATTCGCAATCAGATCATCCTCTGTCTCCAGGATTTTACACCGCACATACCGGCCATTCTTCCCTCTCTTCTATGACAGATCCTCTAAAAACCTCTGCTCATTCTGTGCTAACTGCTCTTTCTACCAATGTTTTTTCTTCTCTTCCCTTCCTATCCATGGGTCTGTTGAACGGTTGTGACGATACGCAAACTGCAGTGGGTCTAGTGAGGGGGCAGCTGGGTCTTAATGTGCCTCATGACGAGCCTCTCGAAGCACTTCATGATGATGGGTGTGAGTGCGACAGGGCGGTAGTCATTGAGGCAGGACACTGAAGACTTCTTTGGCATGGAGATGATGGTGGAGGCCTTGAAGCATGTTGGAACGATGGCGCTGCTCAGAGAGATGTTGAAGATGTTGGTAAGAACATCTGCCAGCTGGTCTGCTCATCCTCTAAGCACTCTGCCAGGAATGTTGTCTGGTCCAGCAGCCTTCCGTGGGTTGACTCTACGTTGAGTTTTAAAAAGCTTCAAAAAATTAAAATCTCAAAAAGTACCTCAGAACTCCTGTCATTATTTCTCTACTTGCCAAAGAACTTGCTAACTAACATGATACATCGCTCTCCTGGTTTTTATTGTCTGGGCTAAAACATGGCTTCAACCCTGGAATAGAGAGTCTTCCTAATCTCATCTGTCGAAACTTACAATCAGTGCTCTCCAAACCAAAGGTAGTCAATTATATATTAAGTAAGGAAGTTAAATCTAGCTTCACGATAGGCCCTTTCGAATGCCTCCTTATAAACCTTTCCACCCCCATAATGGACCACACCCAAGCATCAACAGTCTGATATCAATCGATGAATCGACGTCGACCAAGTCATCCAAATGATCAAAAATGTAGGCAGAGGCGCATGGCTCATAAAGGTTGACATAACTTTGGCGTTTAAAATCATGCCCACACACTCCGACTTCTGGCACCTCTTTGGCTTCTTTGGTTCTATTTTCGTCTACTTCTTTGGTTCCACTCCATACCTTAACTCATTCACCTGCTCGATGATTTCCTCACCGTCTTGCCACATAATTCTTCTCCAGCTCTTCACCTAAGCACTGCAGAAAGTCTTCTCCGATTCAGGGATTCCAAACTCAGAAGAAAAAACCGGCTTGACTCTGCAAAATTTCAAACCCTTCCTAAAGAAAAGATCGATAGGATTATTTCAGTAATCTCCAACTTCCTATCCAAGTCGTACCAAGAACGATCTGTTTTCCCTCCTCGGTCATCTAAATTTTGCCATGAGCATAATCCCTCAATGATGCCCTTTCATTTCTCATCTCCTCTTATTAGCCTCAACTGTCAATACAATAAATGACCCCGCAGCCCTAGACAAATCATGCTGTGCAGACTTGCAACTATGGCTAAATTTTCTCAAGCACTGGAACAGTTTCAACTTCTTTTAAGATGATTTAATTTCCTCCCCTAACAACATCCATTTGTACACAGGCGAAGCCTAGTTCATCAGAATCGGAGGATTCTACCAGGGCCGTTGTTTCACGTCGACCTGGCCCCCCGATCTGATTAATTTACGTCCTCACTCAGCTTCCTTCGCCCTGTTCGATCTTTACCCCATTGTGGTATCAGCCTCTCTATGGGGGCTGGAATGGACCCCTAAAAGCATTTTAGTCTATTGCGACAACCTAACCACCGTCTATTGCATCAAAAAAGGCAGATCTCGATCTCCCGTTCAAATCACAGTGAGGGTTCTCCCGTGTGAATACTGTGTGAGCTAACTCACATTTATTTGTATTGTGGGCTCTCCCATTCAGCAGATTTTCCCACCAAAAAGTCTATACCCCCACATTGCTTTCCATGTTTCATGAGGCTCTGAAAAAGTGACTCGCTGCCCGATCTTGGCTTCTATGGGGTGTATTCGAGCTTGGGTCAAATCTCGAGCCTCAGGCCCTCCTCCACAGACAGTGAGCCAAACTGATTTACACTATCCTTATTACAGGATTTCATTAACTTACGAACTACTGAACCTCATGGTCATCTTTTCTAAAGCAGTTTTACCTTGGATATTTAGTTTTTGAACAATATGAACGATGCTTTATGATGTGACGATTAAATAAATCAAATACAATCTGCATACACCCAATGTGGCATCTTACAGGCTATTTGGAAAAGAAGGCTAAAAATAAAAACCTATACATAGTGAAACTGCAGTAGACCTGCAGTGGCTGTTAACTTTACATCATGATGGTTAATTCATACATGTCTGTTTTGGATTTGCTTCTCCTGTTTAAGTCGTCGACCGATATATCGGAGAGGCCGATGAATCGGACGATATTCTGACTTTTTTAATTATCAGCATCGGTCGATTCGTTTCCCCATTTGGACGATTTTTTTCTTCCCCGAAAATTGAAGTGACTGAGAAAAAGAACAGTCACAGTTCATTTTGTTGCTACATGCCATCGTGTTACTACAATAATAGACTGGTGTGAAACACATTGTCATTTAAACGGTCTGCATATCAGAGCCGCAGCAGACACATTTGAGCTCATGTTAAAGTGCTCGCACGTTTCATTCTCCCTCTCTCTCCTCAACAGTTCCCTGAAACTTTTAGCCATCTTGTCTAATGAGAAAAAGGCAAATATAAATAAAACTAATATCATACTGTATATACCATCTTCAAATATAAGCATATCTCATATACAGATGTAATAAACCAACCTCACACAACTTCAGCAGATCCAGCATCCTGTTGAATGCTTATAAATCTTCTTCTGAAGCTCGTATTTTAACAGTCTATCCTCAACAGTTCCCTGTAACTTTTCAAATGATAAAAGGCAAATATCAATGAAATTTGTATTATATTCTGTTTGCAAATATGCAAATATCTCGTTTAAACAGATGTCATTCACGAACCTCATGAAAATCCAAAGTTTTCTTCCCATCGAGCACTCATTTAATATCTTCTCTGAAGCACTTATTCTATCAGCTAGAATAAAAAACTTCAGGGATCAAGGATCAGGAACAAAAGTTCCTCTGATTCACAAATCATAACCGTAAACCATAAACTGTCAGGAGGTTGAGGCTCGTTCTGGATCCGCAGGAGCATGTGAGTGCAACTTCAAGGCTGCATCTGAAACCAGGAAAAAAGCCGGAGGCTGTATACGGAGGTAGGATGGAAATAAGGTGCTTTTCAAACTGTTCGGAGACCAGTTTCCTTAAGAGTTCAATTCATTCAAAACAGATGTCAGTTAAGCCATTAACTGATTAGGCAGCACATAGCAAGTCAGCTGCCTACGTTATCGGATGCAGCTCAAGGTTAAAGTGCTTCACGTGTGCTATAAGTAAATGTCTTATTCACTATGCGCTGTAAGTACAATTGGTGGTCACCATTTACTTGCACTGTAGGACCTACAGAGCTGATACGATCGTCTGAAAATCTTAATTTGTGTTTTGCTGAAGAACGAAAGTCATTCCCATCTGGGATGGAATGAGTAAATGATGAGATCATTTCCATTTTGGGATGAATTATCCCTTTAAAATGTACATGACAGTATTAACAGGACCTGTCTTTGTAAGGTTTTGCCAAAGAAAGTAATTATAACCTGTTTATAAGTTGAGTGATGGATATGTTGATGAGCTGTTGTCTTACCTCTTTGTGCGAGCACGCAGGACAATCCGAGTGCGAGAAACATCAATGTCAATATTCTTGTCATTGTAGTAAAAGTCCTCCAGTCTTTCTGTTCTTCCAGATCTTCCTCTCTTATTAATTAGCAGGTTAATGCAGGATGAGAATATTAACATTTAAATAAAACAACAGATATGATATGAGTTGCTTATGGATTTCAGGTGAGCTTGTGCTCTGTCGTGAGCTGGAAATACATGTGTACTATCCGAGAGAGCTTGAGACTCCTCGTACTCTGTGTGTTTGTGTGTGTGTGTGAGAGAGAGAGAGAGAGAGAGAGAGAGAGAGAGACTCATCATACTCTGTGTCTGTGTGTGTGTGTGTGAGAGAGAGAGACTCATCACACTCTGTCTGTGATGTGTGTGTGTGTGTGTGTGTGAGAGAGAGTGAGAGACTCATCACACTCTGTCTGTGATGTGTGTGTGTGTGTGTGTGTGGGCTTGTTTATGTGGTTTATGAGGACATTTCTATTGTCCCCATAATTCAAATCGCTTAAAAATCATACTAAACAATGTTTTATTGAAAATGTAAAAATGCAGAAAGTTTTTTGTGAGGGTTAGGTTTAGGGGTTATGTTAGGTTTAGGGGATAGAATCTATAGTTTGTACAGAATAAAAATCATTATGTCTATGGAGAGTCCTCATAAGGATAGCTGCACCAACATGTGTGTGTGTGTGTGTGTGTGTGTGTGTGTGTGTGTGTGTGTGTGTGTGTGTGTGTGTGTGTGTGTGTGTGTGTGTGTGAGAGAGAATCATACTCTGTGTATGTGTGTGTGTGTGTGTGTGAGTGAGAAATAGAGAGAGACTCATCATACTCTGTGTGTGTGTGTGTGTGAGAGAGAGAGAGACTCCTCATACTCTGTGTGTGTGTGTGTGTGTGTTTGTGTGTGTGTGTGTGTGTGAGAGAGAGAGACTCCTCATACTCTGTGTGTGTGTGTGTGTGTGTGTGTGTGTGTGTGTGTGTGTGTGTGTGTGTGAGTGAGAAATAGAGAGAGACTCCCAATACACTGTGTGTGTGAGAGAGACTCATCATACTCTGTGTGTGTGTGTGTGTGTGTGTGTATGCGTGTGCGTGCCTGTGTGTGTGAGAGAGAGAATCATACTCTGTGTTTGTGTGTGTGTATGAGAGAGAGACTCCTCATTCTCTCTGTGTGCGCGCGCGCGCGTGAGAGAAAGAGAGAAAGACTATCTACCTATCTAAAGTTTTTCAAAGTCCCAATTTAAACAATAGACACTTTTCCACAGACTGTGATGATGCATTTTTGTGTTATACATTTTTATAATATTGTGTTTACATTTATAACATTATGCTTTGTGTTATATTACCCTGGAATTAGTCAAAAAAATAATAATAATTACCACACCTGCAAGGAGGTTTCAATTTTCAATTTCAATTTACAGTACTTTATTAGCATGATTATGTTTACATACAAAATTGCTAACAATAAAACAGTAACCAATAACAATAAAAATAGAATTAAAATAAGGTGCCAGGTAATCAATAAAATAAAAACTATAACAATATATGCTATATAATATCAAATAAAATAAGCATTTATTTTATTATACATGTGTTCTTGTCCAGAGTTTTTCTGGAAGATCATAATTTTAGTTTTTTCAATTTGACTCTCAGAGCCCAGGTCTGACAGTAGTTCTGACACTATTACAGCTGATGAGAGATTGACAGTAAATTTGTCATCTTCTCCCATCTGACTGTCTAAATCCACCACTCTCTATTTTTTCCTCTTCTGGAAGGTCATTCAAAAGTAATAGAGATATTTGCTTTTGCTCTTGGAGCAATTGGTAAGTGAAAAGAAATTATATTTGCTGTGATCTCCCATTCAACCCTGTCGAAGTTTTACCCTGCAAACGTTTACTCTATAGCTAGGTCTATTAGACTACCAACACCTTTGAGTGTGTTGACGAAATGCTAAAATATAATTACTCAATATATTATTTGTTACATATAAAAAAAAATAATAATTACTGCATAATAAATCGGAAGAATGTGATGAATGGTCTTTTTAATCCGCTGAGATTTTACCCGCAGCATTTTAGCTCCGCCTAGTGGTCATTGTTATAAACTACAGTCTGCTAATATTTTTCCTTTGCCATTTATCTGGTCTTACCAGAACGTTTTCTGTTGTGTTTGCATACTAAAATTAACTGTTTAAACATTAAAAATACACATTAATATATTTTATTTTAAAGATTAAATGTAAAAATAAAAAATGACATGTTATGCCTGAAAATCACAGACTGAATAATGCTTTTCATATCCCTGAAAACAGTGAAAACACTTTCAATCAACCTGAACTTTGATCCACTAGCAACTCTTCTGATGGAAATTTACAATAACTGAAGAGAGGTTACTCTCTTTACCGCGTTGCACTCAAGTTATGTTTAATTCTTTCCGATGTATAATGTGTAGGTGTTATATGTGAGCCAGGCTTTGAAGAGTGGCCTTACTTTTATATTTAATGAGACAGAATGACTTTTTGACATTCAGCATTCTTGATTATGCCAGATGAATACAGCAGTCAATGGATCAAATGTTAAGTCAGAGTTATAAATGGGACAAAAACTGAAAGAGTTCTGTCCCGAATAGGTGAGCTTGACCAACAGAGATGTCCCACTGAGCTTTCAGCATGTTAGCACTGGTTAATGTGGACGAGACAGAGGGGTAACAATGTTTTGTATAGGGCAATCTTTGTATAACCTTGTTCTGAATTATCAGAGCTGGTGTCTGTGAAAGGCATTAACAAGCTTCAAAGCACGCTTGAAAACAATTCCTGTGATAACATCTCGTCAGTAGATTTATGCTCTATATTTGGTGCCCAATGATAATAATAACCCAGAGCCAACGGACCGAGGTTTACATAATATGTAAGGCACTTTACAGCCCCATATGAATGATATGACTATGAAGACAAGATGTTTCTATAACTATAGTTATAGAAATCTAAGGTCACTTTTTCTAGGAGGACAATATGTCAAAGAATTAAAAATCCTTGGGCTCTGGAGACATTAAACACACTTACATGCTCAAGCTGACACTATGACAAGAAACTTATCGATTATCTGGAGTCATCGGAGAGAGAATTATCTGCTTATCCACTAGCGACCAAGGTGGATTTTGAGCGTGTCTGGGAAATGTTGGAGGGAAACCGTAGCCGGTGGAATAACATCTGTATCGTGGGAGTCCCAGAAGGGAGTGGAAGAACAGGATATGGTGGAATTCCTGGATGGGCTCTTTCCGAGTTTGCTTGACATAGCAGGCCATAAGCTGGAAATCTAGTGAGCTCACAGGTTTCTGGCTTGGCAATCCGCTGAAGGAGACAGGCCACAAACAATTCTGGACAAATTTCTGAGATCATCTGATAACGCAAAGCGAGGAGTAAAGCAAGGCTTTCTTGGAAGAAAATGTTCTTGTTCCCAGATTTTGCGAACTCGACAAGAGAGAAACATGATCGATTCAAGTAATGCAAGAAACGTTTACATCAGTGGAAGGATGCTTTTGCACTGATATTCCCAGCAAATTGAGAAAAGATGCTAAGGATGGCCGTAAAACAATCACATGCCCACAGCAAGCGATGTCCTTCATAAAGTCAATGGAGTGAGTACGTTATTTTGTGGTACTAACCACCAAGTGGACCGGCTCACTGAACATTCACTTGACTGTTTGAGGATTCTGTGTGCTCTGGAGTTTATTTTTTAGAGCGACACCTTCGGGATGGTTTTGTGGATGAATCTACATGCTCTTAGTGCTTATTCCACGTGTCAGCTGGAGTTTATTTTGTGGAGTATTTCTTGCAAAGTCATTGGAGTAAGTCATTTGTTGCACTCATGTTGCAGCAGAGTGAACCAGCTCACTGAACATTCTTTTGACTGTTTGAAGGATCTGTGCGTTATATTTGTGCTGGTTCTGCCTAGCGGCTGGAGCTTATTTTGTAGTATAACACACCTTCAAGACAGTTTTATGGATGAAGCTACATGCTCTTTGTGTTTATTCTGCCTATTGGCTGGAGTGCGTTTTATAGATTATCTTTTGCTGTGTAATTCTGTCTCACAAAATGTGTATAGAAATGCCAGACATGAGCAACCCAACGGCAAAGTTGTCGTGGGGGTTCTCGTAGGCGTACATGGATTGTTTGAATTTGGAGGGATGGATGCCAGTTGGCACTGTTGTGCACAGGGTTAATGCGCATGTTTGTCTTTTTTCCATTTATTTATTTTTTGTTCTAGGGGATGTTTGGAGTTTGATTGTTACACTAATGTTGGAATGTGGTCTTTATAATCATTTTCTTATATGTCAAAATGTCAAATGTTAATATGAGTGGATTGTCTCTCTCCACATGGAATGTGAATGGGTTGGGGCACCCCATAAAAAGAAGGAAGGTTATTTATTTTCTTTAGCATAAGAGATACAGTATGATACAGTGTTTCTTAAAAAAACGCACCTTTGTCCACAGGAAGCTAAAAAAAATTGAAAGATAGGGGGTGAGCATTTTTTTTATAGTGCTGGCTCGAGTAAGAGCAGGGGAGTCATTACATTGATAAGTAAACATCTACAATTCAAATGTCTCAAACAGAGTAAAGATAAATTAGGAATAGCCATTATTGTTTTAGCTGGGAAGCTTCTGGCTAGATATATAAAACAGAGAGAGTCTTTTTCTACCATTCCCTCAGTGAAAACTGCTAGTGGTGACATATTTACCTGGGCCATTGATATTAATAATGCTTTTAAAGCTACCACTCCTGGAGTCATGAGTTGGAATCCAGGGCATGCTGAGTGACTCCAGACAGGACTCCTAAGCAAACAAATTTTCCTGGTTGCTAGGGGGGGTAAAGTTACATGGGGTAACCTCTTCGTGGTCATGATTAGTGGTTCTCGCTCTCAATGGGGCATGTGGTAATTTATGTGTGGATCGCTGAGAGCAGCATGAGCCTCCACATGCAGATTCTCCACGGTGTCATGAACAACCAGCCACGTAATAAGATGGGAATTGGGCATCCCAAATTGTGAGAAAAGGGGATAAAAAATTTTAAATAATAATGCTTTATAGAATTCTATCTTCATCTTTAAAGTTCCACATCTTTGTCTACTGAAGAGGAAATTAGAAACTTGGTGGAACCATTAGAACTTCCTAAACTTCAAAATTCATTAGAACAGACATCGATGAAACAGTTAGGTTTAATAATAAAACCAACATTATTTATAATGTGCACATTGCACGTATCTGCTGGAGGAAAAAATAAAACAAGCAAAATTATTCACATGCACATCAGTTAAAACGGAAACAAACTTGTCCAGATTCAGTGGGGTCGTCCAAGTGACATCCAAATAATTATTACATTTTAAGAAATCGGAAGCCTGATTGCTAAGTCAAGCAACTGTCAAATGGGTTGCTTTGTTTCATGTTGTGGGTCTTCCTTTCTACATCCGTTGGGCGCTCAGAGCTGCTTGGTTGAGCGTTCCAATTTCTCCCATTCATTTAAATAGAAGCGGTTAATCTTTGCTAAATATTCTCTGGTTATAGTTTATCTGACCAATCAGATAGCGCCTTCCTGATGAATGTTACTGGATCGTCCAATCAGCTATTGCCTTCCTCATGAACTCCTCTCTTGCCATTCTACTTTTTGGAAATGTGCCACCCTCAGCAATGCGGGAGCACCACTGGCCGAACTTCTGGTTACGTAATTATTCATATATTTTTAGACAGCCCTTTCTTAAAGAAATATAAATAATTAAAAAAAAGGAAATATTCTGAAATGTTCCTACAATGTTTTTGTGGATCCAGTAGTAATTTTGGATTGTAGACCTTTGTGTTTGGATATTATTACAAGTAAAGCAAATAATAAATAATTTGGGAGTAAACTGTTATCCCACTAGCCGACTCCAAACTATTTAATTTTGGCCAAAGGTAATAGGATAAAGTCTGCTGGACACAAATAAAAGTGATTAGTTGTGTGATTCCATAGACTTTTATTTTGAAATCACCCGGAAATACTCAATGTAGTATGTGAATTTGGTTGATTACACGTTGATATTTTTAATTTTCGTTACAGGTTATTTACCCACGGATCCTTAGCTGGATGGATGTAGTGAAGTGTACACAATTTTAAATGATTTTGCAAGTTGATAATTAATTTTTAATGGCAAAAAAATAATATATATATAATCAGAACGCTGAATCAGTTGACAGTGAATTGCAAACTTATTAACGACTTGATTTTACCACATTCAGTATGTCTATATCGTTTACTTTTGATAATAGATGTATAATGAGGTATCTTTATGATTGTCTTTGCCTTTAATATGCACGTCATACTTTAGAAACACAATCAGGTGCTCGTCATAACAGACCAAGATGGGGAAAAACAAGGGGAGAGATAGAAGTCCCAGAAGAGACAGTAACACTGACATACCAGGTACGTAACAGCTTGTCCTGTATAATTCAATGCTGGGAGGTTTTAATAATTAAACCTAACACATGATTTAATCTGTTGCTTTGTTAGAGATTTCCTGCACTCACATCCGTAAAGGCACAGACCAAAGCTTACTGAAGAAAGCTGTTTTGAATGAACACTGGAGCTTGTGTCAAGACTGTGAGCCAGAGAGCCAGATGAGATCTCAGAAGATGAACTTCATAAAGAAAGTCCTGCTGTGTGGATGTGCCTGAAATGTGGCCACAGAGTAAGTGCTCAGATTGACTATGTTTGGAACAGCATAGCAATATGTTTGGCCAGCCATAATGCATAAATAGCCTGTGATGATCTTTGTCAGGGTTGTGGGAGATCTTCGGAGAATCAACATGCGATCAAACACTATGAGACACCTCAATCTGACCCCCACTGTTTAGTGCTCAATCTGGATGTCTGGTGTGTCTGGTAGGTGACAAATACACACACACACACACACATCCTTCTCTTTCTGTAGTGTGAACTCTGACCTTCTGCTCTTATGTGACACAAAGGTGTTATATCTGTGATGAAGAAGTTCAGTATTCCAGCACAGGGCAGCTGGCACAGCTGGTGAAAAGCATTAGAAAACAAGTGCTGCCAGATTCCAGCAAGAAAACCTCAGACAAGTGTAAGTGGCACTTTTTTATTATTGAAATAACTTCTGCCTTTGCATTTTTTTAGAATCATGTTTAGTCATACAATACTATCAGTAGTTGTACATCAGCCAGTACTGATGTTGGAGAAAGCTGATGTTATTTATAGCAAATGAGTCATGCAAAAATAGCTGAAATGAAACAAAATAGTTTTCATGTATACAGTGTTAAGTAAAAATTAACAAAATAATATGGAAATAATGAAAACAAGCTGTCAATGTGGTGCTAGCACTTTTGGTCATACATTGGTGAAAGATGCACTATGATATGAGTTTTTGTGGTAGAAACACTATGACAAGTGAATAGTCCCACCGGGATTGTCCGACAAGAATTAATGCAAATTAAACCGTTTTCCGCATTATTTGCAATTTTGTATAAATAAGGAAATCGGATCACTTTTCTCCATGTTTGCCAGTGGAACATATTTTTTTATTATATATAAATCCCCTTTCCTCCTGAATTATGGAATGCCCAATTCCCACTACTTACTAGGTCCTCATGGTGGCGCGGTTACTCGCCTCAATCCAGGTGGCGGAGGACAAGTCTCAGTTGCCTCTACATCTGAGAAAGTCAATCCGAGCATCTTATCATGTGGCTCGTTGTGCATGACACTGCGGAGACTCACAGCATGTGGAGGGTCATGCTACTGATGCTACTCGATGCGCCCCATTGAGAGCTAGAACCACTTAATCTTAACCACAAGGAGTTTACCCCATGTGACTCTTCCGTCCCTAGCAACTGGGCAATTTGGTTGCTTAGGAGACCTGGCTGGAGTCACTCAGCACACCCTGGATTCAAACTTGCCACTCCAGGGGTGGTAGTCAGCGTCAATACTCACTGAGCTACCCAGGCCCCAAATGCTTAAAGTTTAACACAGTCGAGACATCTCCATCTGCACAGCCGCCATTCTGTCATATCCACATAGGGTTGTGAACTCTCCCATATTAGCCGGGATGTCCCGTATTTTGGCCAAAATGATGACATCCCATACAGTCTGCGATTTGTCCTATATTGTAGAGCCTAGACACTCAAGAGTGATCGTAATGCATTCACTATCCAAATCCTTATAGCACTCTTCAGGAGAGTAGTGCGCAGTGCAGGTTGATGATGGTCAGAGATAATTTTGAGTGTTCACATAATGCACTGTTGCCATGGAAAATGACACACACAAAAACATGCCGTTCATGTCATATATTCTCATAAAGTTAATACAATGTGATTAGAATTTAAAGTGCTCAATAATTGCAGTTATCTCAATCATTTACAGTTAGATCAAATGATCACTATCTGGAGATGTAATAATCGAAACAGGTCTAATTATTAATAAATCTGTGTTTTTAGTTTTCTTTAGGTTTATTGTAGGTCTACTTTTATAACCATACAAAGGTTTATTTGCTAAATTTTACAATCAAAGAATTAAATATGGGCCTTCCATTGAACTCGTATTAGCCATATTGTGGGTTTCACCTCTTGTGTGTATTTGTTATTTTTTCCTTGCTTACTGCATATTCAGTTATTATTCAATAATGATTTACAGATAATTGCACTTATACCATCAGTGACACAAATTACAGTAAACTATGATTTATTTTGTGACTTATCACTGCAAAACAACAAAAAAATGCTGCAAATGGGAATGCAGTTTTTGGGGAAATCAAGAAATGCTTTTAAATTCTAGTTTGGTAGATATTTGAGTAAATTATTTGAGGGAGTAGACCTGATATCTTTTGAATTTATGGCTGTTTTCACACTTCTCTGTTTTAGTCATGTTTTTTCCAAAGTATAATCCTATATCAATAGCAGTTCACTTCAGCTATGTAGAGTGAATAAGGTTCATACTAGATGTAGATGACTTCACACCAACTAAATGAACCAAACTCTAGATGCCTTCACACCAACTAAACGAACCAAACTCTAGATGCCTTCACACAAACTAAACAAACCAAACTCTAGATGCCTTCACACCAACTAAATTCTAGATGCCATCACACAAACTAAACAAACCAAACTCTAGATGCCTTCACACAAACTAAACAAACCAAACTCTAGATGCCTTCACACCAACTAAACAAACCAAACTCTAGATACCTTCACATCAACTAAACAAACCAAACTCTAGATACCTTCACATCAACTAAACAAACCAAACACTAGATGCCTTCACACCAACTAAATTCTAGATGCCTTTACACAAACTAAACAAACCAAACTCTAGATGCCTTCACACAAACTAAACAAACCAAACTCTAGATGCCTTCACACAAACTAAACAAACCAAACTCTAGATGCCTTCACACAAACTAAACAAACCAAACTCTAGATACCTTCACATCAACTAAACAAACCAAACTCTAGATACCTTCACATCAACTAAACAAACCAAACTCTAGATACCTTCACATCAACTAAACAAACCAAACTCTAGATACCTTCACATCAACTAAACAAACTAAACTCTAGATGCTTTCACACCAACTAAACAAACCAAACTCTAGATACCTTCACATCAACTAAACAAACTAAACTCTAGATACCTTCACATCAACTAAACAAACCAAACTCTAGATACCTTCACATCAACTAAACAAACCAAACTCTAGATGCTTTCACACCAACTAAACAAACCAAACTCTAGATACCTTCACATCAACTAAACAAACCAAACTCTAGATGCCTTCACATCAACTAAACAAACTAAATTCTAGATGCCTTCACACCAACTAAACAAACCAAACTCTAGATACCTTCACATCAACTAAACAAACTAAATTCTAGATGCCTTCACACAAACTAAACAAACCAAACTCTAGATGCCTTCACACAAACTAAACAAACCAAACTCTAGATGCCTTCACACAAACTAAACAAACCAAACTCTAGATGCCTTCACACAAACTAAACAAACCAAACTCTAGATGCCTTCACACCAACTAAATTCTAGATGCCATCACACCAACTAAACAAACCAAACTCTAGATGCCTTCACACAAACTAAACGAACCAAACTCTAGATGCCTTCACACCAACTAAACAAACCAAACTCTAGATACCTTCACACCAACTAAACTCTAGATGCCTTCACACCAACTAAACAAACCAAACTCTAGATGCCTTCACACAAACTAAACAAACCAAACTCTAGATGCCTTCACACCAACTAAACAAACCAAACTCTAGATACCTTCACATCAACTAAACAAACCAAACTCTAGATACCTTCACATCAACTAAACAAACCAAACTCTAGATACCTTCACATCAACTAAACAAACCAAACACTAGATGCCTTCACACCAACTAAATTCTAGATGCCATCACACAAACTAAACAAACCAAACTCTAGATGCCTTCACACAAACTAAACAAACCAAACTCTAGATGCCTTCACACAAACTAAACAAACCAAACTCTAGATGCCTTCACATCAACTAAACAAACCAAACTCTAGATACCTTCACATCAACTAAACAAACCAAACTCTAGATACCTTCACATCAACTAAACAAACCAAACTCTAGATACCTTCACATCAACTAAACAAACCAAACTCTAGATGCCTTCACACCAACTAATCGAACCAAACTCTAGATGCCTTCACACCAACTAATCGAACCAAACTCTAGATGCCTTCACACCAACTAATCGAACCAAATTCTAGATGCCTTCACACCAACTAAACGAACCAAACTCTAGATGCCTTCACACCAACTAAACGAACCAAACTCTGGATGCCAAATAACTCTAGTGTGAATGTACCCTTAGTGATTATATCCAAATATTTTGACACTTTATTTGGTCAATTTGACCTAATGTTTTAAAATAATGTGTTAAAATCTACTAAAGACACTAGTTTCTGTTAAAAAAATTAATAAATAAATAAATTACATTTGTATAATGGAATAAAATGCATACTTGCTCTACAGTGAGTAAAACGGAAGAGAGTGTAGAGGAGAATCCTGCTGGGCAGATGCTGGATGAAGAGAAAGGGAACAAAGAGAGCCAGAAGACCAACTCAAAACATTGCTTTCCCAAAAAGTTGAAAACAGCCACCACAGAAAATTCTGGTTCTGTGTGTGTCAGGGGTCTCAATAATCTCGGCAACACGTGTTTCTTCAATGCTGTTGTGCAGGTAACAAAACCATAAATGCAAAAGTCCAAAATACTGGAAATATTGAAAACCGTCTACAAAGATGTGTGATGTTTTTTTCTCTCTCTCTGCATGGCAGAATTTATCACAGACGCAGTTTTTGAGACATTTGTTGAACCAGATTACAGATGAAAAGAGCTGCTGTCTCACCATCACACCTGCACTGTCCTCTGAGCTGGTACTGATGCCAAGACCCTCAGTACATTCCTCTCTGTCTCCTTTTATTTAATTAATGGGGTAAAATGACTTTATCACATCACCTTATGTTTTCAGGAGCCTCTACAGCTCCAGCTGGAAAGGCCCGGGTCACTCACGCTGGCTATGTGTCAATTGCTGAATGAAATCCAGGAGACCAAAAGAGGTGTCGTGACCCCTAAAGAACTCCTCACACAAGTATGTAAAAAGTAAGTATATGCACAAAATTGTATCCCATATAATAAGATGAATTCTGTGTGTTTTATCACTGAAAGCTGTATTTATTTATTCATACAGTATTTATTAGCATATATAACAATGATTACTTCATAGTGTCTATATTGTAATACAGTGTAGATGATTGCAAGAGAAAATGCTTTATTTTCCTCATGTGTTTGTTTGAGCTACATTTCAAAATGGGAGTCCTCAGTGTTTTTCACAGTCTAAAGTCCTGCGTTACGCACCAAATCTTGTTTTGTTATTTGACAATGAACTGCATCTGGGATTTTATGTATTTTGGACTCTCATTGTCTTTATCTCAGTAAAATCAATAGTTTTTAGTTTCAGATGTAACCAGGATGGTTACAGAGATTAAGCGAGTAGTATTCAACTGGTCATGTGGTTTTAAAATGGCAGCCCCCTTGTGTGGACCCTCTCCATGTAGAATAAAACAGCTTTCATAAGGTTACTGATTTGACTGGAGCCTTAATTTTAATGTGAGTGCTCATGATTTCATACATATATTGCAAAATTACAATTCATGTCTTTAGGAGTTAAATGAGTGACCTTTAATTTAAAAGTTTAACATTCAACATTTAACATTGATTTTCAAAACTATTGGCCAATTAATTGGTTATCAGCTTCCACCAGTTTAGTTCACGTTATCGGAAAAATCCAATATTAGTCGGCCTCTATTAATAATAGGTTTTCTAGAGATTGACCGATATAGTTTCTTTTATGACTGAAACGATACTGATTATTTTTGTGTTCAAGGGTCTCATAACAACTGATATGCAAAACTTATTTTTATTTCTGACGCTGTGTCTCGCTGTATTTTCAGTGACTTGCGCATGAGTGCAGCGTTAAGGCATCCGTTATGTACCGACTTTAAAAAGATTGACAGATACTTGAAAATGCTGTCTGTCATTTTCACAGATAAAAAAAACAAGAAACTCACCTAAACCATCTTTTTATGGTATATAAGACTATGCTGCTTCACTCTCTCTCTGTATCTGCATGTGCGTGCTTGCATGCCTGCACGAGAGAGAGAGAGAGAGAGAGAGAGAGAGCGAGGCGCTAAAGCAGCACTTTCAATGCAAAAATAATTACCAGTAGTGTAACTTACTTTTAAAAGTTTTTGTATATAAGGTTAGATGCATTTGGGAGTTTTTATTCTGATAAAACTGGATGTTATAAAAAAAATTTGTTCCTTACAGTTCCTTTTTGATTTATCACTGGTTTGTGGTTTATAATGAAAAATATGTGAAGGAAAAAAGGTCTTGGACAGTTTAATTGTTTAAGAATCCTTTGCTTTTTGTTGGAGCTGTGGTGTAACAGTTTAGCTCACATTTCTCCAGACACAAACAGGTTTGAAACTAGCCTGCATCTAGTCCCAATCCCATTCTCCCCGTTGTTTTCTGTTGTGTCTACTGTCACAACCAAAATATTGCAAATAGTCCAAAAAAATCCTTTAAAATGTGCTGTCTGATGTGTGTGACTGTCATGTTGTACGCAGAGCGGCACGGTTTAAAGGCTTTCAGCAGCAGGACAGTCAAGAGTTGCTGCGATACCTTCTAGACGGCATGAGGGCAGAGGAAGTGAAAGTAGGCACCTCTAACCGTAAATGAACCCGTTTTAAATTAAAAACATTAAAATTAATTTGTATGCATTTTAACAGACTAGATGTGAGAGATTAAATGTGTATCATAGACTTTCACAGCTGTCTGTCTGTCTTGTTTTTTCCTCACATTTAACTCTGTGAGAGAAGCCTTTTAGGAATCTCTTACGGCATATTTTTGCTTTTAAACTTGTCTGAGACATTTATTTAATTCTAAATAGATATTCATTTAAATGTCATGTATTTTTCAGAGAGTAAATTCAGGAATTTTGGAGGCTTTTAAAAACGGTGGCAAATGCTTGGAAGCTGAGCAGGCGAAGAAGGTTATAAAAGGTATATTTTAGTTAATGATAATGAGTTGTCTTTAATGACATATTGTAACGTTATGTTTAAGGACTATTTCAGAATTATTATTCTTTTAATCCATAAATCTTCTGCCTTCATACAGCTGAAATGTTTTGTTAAACTTCTAAAACAATGAATCATCCCACGAGGCTCTATTGCACAATATTAAATATTATATGATTTTAACCTTCCATCCACCACGGTTTCAACAGAGTATGAGAAAAATGGTGCGCCCAAGAACTTTGTGGACCAGGTGTTTGGTGGAGAGATGACCAGCACCTTGATGTGTAAAGAGTGCAGAACTGTGTCTTTGGTGACTGAGATATTTTTGGATCTTTCACTTCCTGTAGCTGATGAGGTAAACCTGTTTCTGTTGTGAACATATTTTAATTAACATTAAATCTTCTGTATTTCACACATGCAGACCATACTATGACAAAGAAAGATTTCTTAAAAATGATAATGCTCAAAAGCAGATATTGAGAGGTGCTTATGTCTATTTAAAAAAAAACAATGTCTTCCCTTTTCTCCTCAATTTGGATTGCCCAATGCGCTCTAAGTCCTCAGGGTGGCGTAGTGACTCGCCTCAATCCGGGCATCTTATCACTAGACGTTTTGAGCGAGTTACCGCGGAGACATGGCGCATGTGGAGGCCTCACGCTATTCTCTGCAGCAACCATGCACAACTCACCATGCGCATTTGGTTTTTCATGTTACCAAAATGTTTTTTAAATATTTGTTTTTATTGGAGAAGCAGGATTTCTTAATTTATGACATTGAAGTAAAAGTTTCAGTAGCTCCTTTCCATTAACAAAAAACAGAAAAATAAACTTGTTAATAACAATATAAAATAAAATAAGGTGATTTAGAAAAAAAAAGGAAAAACTCCTGCTCTTTTTTTTGTACATCAATACAATAACGTAAAACAAATAATAATAAAATCATGTAGTAATAATAATAATCATTTAATAATATATTACCTTTTGGATTTTTTGTACTCCAATACGATAATTATAATAATAATAAAATCATTTAATAATATTAAAAATTTAATTTGGAGAGATTTTATTTTAATTGTATTTTTTACTCCATTTTTTTGTATTTTTTAGGTAAATGATTTTATTGGTGGTGTAGTGGTCTAAGCACATAACTGGTAATCTGGTAATCAGAACCCCACAGTCACCACCATTGTGTCCTTGAGCAAGGCACTTAACTCCAGGTTGTTCCGGGCGGATTGTCCCTGTAATAAATGCACTGTAAGTCGCTTTGGATAAAAGCGTCTGCCAAATGCATAAATGTAAATGCAAATGGTTTTCAAATTGTATAGTCTTTCTCCTCAAACCCTCCTTCAAGATGTAGGGTAGAAGTGAATTCTTTAAACCATAATTTTACAGTGGGAATGTCATTTTTCTTCCAAAAACACAGTATTAAGTTTTGGGCTGTGATTTAAACCAAAATCAAACGGCTCATGTTGAATATTCTTAGTTTGCCAAAATCTTTGTGCTGTAAAGTTCCAGCATGTTCTGGGGTGGTAAACAGGTTTGACTGTCTCCTTCAGGCCTACAGGAAGAAGAATCAGAAGAAAGTCATCCAGCATCGCAGCAATGTAAGAGAGGATGGTGATCAGGACGCCACGACTTCTCTGGCTAATGGGAACAAAGACATGCCTACTGGAAAAGGAAGCAAGTACCAGCAGAAGAAATCCAAAAAACAGGCCAAGAAACAAGCCAAGGTAAAAACACTGGAGTATTATGGGTTAAATAAAAGCAACAAAACCAGAAGTTCACCTGCTTAGAAAAGTAGTTCCACTGCAAAAGGATGATTTAGACTTCAACAGCAAACAAATAAGCTGCACAATTTTGTTTTCAAACCCTCAAGAAAAGACGTCCATTGGAAGTGCATTACTGTAAACATGCTTTTCCTTTGATTTTACAAACAGAGAAATTGGTCAAAGTTATTTTGTATGGTATTTAGGAGATACTTAAGAAAGCCTAAGTTGTTTTTAACCTGGAAAGACTTTAAATGAAGTTTGAATAATTATGTCTACTCTTTTAATTATATTTTTTCGTTGTCATAGCACATGTTCTAATAATGTCATAGTCACAATAGTACAGTACAGACATGCTGCATTGTTGACCTCCGTTTCTATAGAATCAGAGGCGGCAACAGAAATTGGGCAGCAAGGTCACTCTGGATGCTCTGACAAATCAGAACGCAACCAGTAACCCAGATTCAGCAGACACACCTGTTCAGAGTGTATCAACCAATGGGAGCGGTGATGCAGAAATGGACGAAAAAACCCAAGAAGATTTGAGCCAATCACCCATTTTGAACACCTCAGAACAGGAACATGAGAAACCGCTCACACAAAAAGAAGATGAAAATGATGAGGAACCTGAAGAAGAACCTGCTACTTCAATCAACAACTGCTTTACTGCGTTATCGGAAGACCAGATCTCTGAAGATATGTCTGTGGAAGGAGAAAAGGGGGAGGAATTGAATGAAGATGAAGAAGAGGGTGGTGCTGCATGTGATGGGATAGTAGAAGAACTGGATACCTTGTCACTAAACGCAACTTCAGAAGGACCTCAAAGGGCGATTGAGAATGGGGATGATGCCTTGGAAAATGCTAAGGAATACACAGTGGTCAATCAAGATCCTGAGCTTGCGTTTCACACGCTGGCCACCAGAGCGTCGCCAGAGAAGCTTGAGTGTTCGGTGGAGTCCTGTCTGTACCAGTTCACTGAGGTGGAACATCTCGCCGAGAACAACAGACTGATGTGTGTAACCTGTACCAAACGACAGACTGGACCTAAAGCCTCAAACGGTAATACCATCACCTTTTACGCTTTTTCATATTTGGATAATAAAGTTAGCCCTTTTCCCCACGTGTCTCAAATGCATCTCCTGTGACAAAATATATCATCAAAGTAGTCCATACATCTTGTACACTATATTCAAAGTCTTCTGAATCCATACGATAACTTTGTGTGAGGAGCAGAAGACTCTTGAAATGTAAAATCTTTTCTGAAATCTTTCCCTCTGCCGTAGCTCTCAAACCAAGTTTTTCAATGGCCAATGTCAATCCCGATAACATAATACAATAAAAACAACAGCAAATCAGATGTACACAACATTTCTAAAGTGAAACAAACACTTATTTCATGTGATATTTACTCAAATTTGCATAACCTTGCAAAGAAAAAAGAACTTGAAAACAGAAAGTGTTGACCGTTTATTGACAAATATATTGGTAGATTTTAGAGCTAACACTTCTGTTAATCGGCCATGCAAACACTTATTGGCTGATGCTGATAATCACAAAATTGACAAATATCATCCGGTTAATCGTCCTGGCCGATGTATTGTCCCATCACTAATCCAGATGATGATTGGATCGCAATGCCTTTCTAAGACTCCTGGCTCACAGTTTACATCTGTATATAGTATTGTTCACATTTTTGGATCACTCAAGACAAATGCTAATACTAGTTATGGATAGATAAATCGGCCAGGCCAATTAATCAGCAGATAACTGTACCTGCTTGGCCGAATAACCGAAGTTGGCATTCCGCCTAGTGTAACTTCCAAAATCTACCGAAAGTCTTGTCAACGGATTATGTCTATTTTCTGCTTTCAAATACATGTTGTTGGAGTGGTGGTGGCGTAGTGGGCTAAAGCACATAACTGTTAATCAGAACTGTTCAGTAGGTCGCTGGTTCGACCCCCACGGCCGCCACTATTGTGTCCTTGAGCAAGGCACTTAACTCCAGGTTGCTCCATGGGGATTGTCCGTGTAATAAGTGCACTGTAAGTTGCTTTGGATAAAAGCGTCTGCCAAATGCATAAATGTAAATGTAAATTGTCTGAAATAAGTTTTGTTATCGGCCACTCTTGTCTCTAGATATAGGTATTGGCAAAGTCATATCGGTTGACCACCACTTAATACCAGGTGTAAATTTGGCTTGCCATTTTTGTTACTAAACAGGAAACTTGGTTGTAAAGCAGTTCAATGGAAAGGAGGAGGTGAGAACCGGATTGACAATATAAATAATATTTGTAATAAAGACTAAAACCAAAAGACACAAACACACACATAGGACAGACAGCTGCCCGTAAACGTTCTCTCTGTGTCGCACCACCGTCCGCAGTCGGCCTTTATCCCTCTCGGGAGGCTTGATTAGCCTGATAAGGGACCGGGTTTGTGAAATCACGACCCGGGCCCCGCCCTCCGCCCTGTCATATTTGGTGTTTGCATGTCTTGATTAAACTCTTGTTGTGAAAGCAGTGATTCTCTGGCAGCTAAAATGAAACCAAAAGCAATTTATTTGTCATGTATTCAGGTTGTAAGAAAGCAGTTTACAGAGATGCACTGAAGCAGATGCTGATCTCCTCTCCTCCACCAGTGCTTACACTTCACCTGAATAGATTCCAACAGGTAACACCTGGACCTTCCTCTCCCAAACCTCATCACCTGCCCCACTCAAAATCTGCCATAGATTTCTGTAGAATTGAAGATTCCCATCATTCAAAGTTCAAGTTGAATCCTCTACTTCATGCATATTTGTGTATTAAATATTTTATGCTTTCAGCTACCAATAAGAGTGGAGTATTCTCAGGTCTGTTTAACAAATTTTACAGGTTTTTCAAATTTGCGAATAATATGGTAAAAAAAAAAAAAAAAAGTAATCTTAAAGACATGTGTCAGAATTTTGACTATGAATTTTGATTGAATGCGTTAATTTAGTGCAATTTTAATTAAATAAAAAAGTAACTCGTTAAAAAAAATGTATGTTCCTGCCATCGGACCACCTTGATGTCGAATTTGGGGCAGTAAAGGGCAGTCAGTGCTCCAACTGTAATGGCAATGTGCCTCGACAAACCAACGAGCCGTTGGACCGAGCACGACAGAATGCAGGGTTCACGAGATGCGTTTTTCAAGTTTTAACCATGTATAACTTGACATAGCATGCTAAAAATATAGCTTGTGTGACTAGAGATGCTGAAAAATACTCAGACATAACACAACCAAAAGCATCCGTCTGATGAATGATTATGCATAGACCAACAATTGAAAATGGCACAGAGGAAAATACGACAATAATGTTATATTCACTCATGGAAATAAAACAAAATTATTTTTGACATTGAAGCCACTTTTTGCATCTTCTAAATGCTTGTCTGCTGCCACAATTTATGTATTGTGTATGATATAATATTTCGGGGGGCCTTTCTCATTAAATATTGATATGCAATTAATTGTAATTTTGATTAATTAATCTGCATAGCATGTAATTAATTTGATAACATCACAGCATTTTTTTGCATTTATTTGTATGTTGTTTTCTAGGTTGCATACAGTATTTCTAAGGTGAACCGACACGTTCAGTTCCCTCAAATCCTGGATCTTGCGCCATTCTGCTCTTTAAACTGCAAGGTGAGCAACTCATCTTTCCATTGACAATATCGACCTAATCATTCCTCTTCACACCATCCATCCATTAAAGAGATATTGAAGTGGCAATTTGAGTAATTACAGTAACCCATTTGTGTCACTGTATTTTTAGGGAGTGAAAGAAGACGAGACACGAGTTCTGTATAGCCTTTATGGTATAGTGGAACACAGTGGCACAATGCGTTCTGGACACTATACGGCATATGTTAAATCACGACCTTCCACATGGAACTCTGTAGAAAACAGATCCACTACTGTTTGTGAGTATCAGTGCTGTCTAAAATGCTATGACTTATTGGAGCTGTGACCTAGGGGTTGGCACATGTGCTATGACAAGTTCAGCCTTGGTGCTTTAGTGGGCGGCAGAGCTTTTAGTCTGGCTTGCGATGTAGCTTGACAGCGCCTAATAACAATGTGCTTTTATTACATGGAAAAGAGCAGTGTGAATAGTCTTCAAAACATCTCCCTTTGTGTTACACAGAAGAAAATGAGCCTGTGTTTGTGACGTTTTGATTAATATTCATTAACACTCATCTTCTCATAGCAGGTAATGGTGAGGTCAGTAAAGGATCCTGGTTTCACATAAGCGACAGCAGCGTCCACCCAGTTACAGAAGCCAAAGTGCAGAGTTCTCAAGCCTACCTCCTGTTCTACGAAAGGATCTCATAACACACGTTAAGAAATCATCTTCAAAACAAAGGGCTGCTGATGCTGAAATCCAACTCTGCTGCTGGGAAATCGTGTTGGAGGAATAGTTCAACCACGAATGGAAAAAAAAAAGTTTTTTTGTATGAGCATCTTCTGTTATCATTGTATTATCAGCTGCTGTTCCTATAAAACACATTGATGATGTCACTTATTTTTAATTAATATGCCAATTGGTGATTTTGAAATTAATGAAACTGTTTCCATACCTCTAGAAATGATAGAATGGTTTGACAAGGGTTTGGTTTGTTTTTGGTTTTCATACAGCATTCCTCGTACAGAGAATATCAGAATATTTCCAGACTTGACAAGAACCATGTTGCCAAGACTTTGGGTGAATCTCATAAAGACCTTTCTAGTCATATTTTACCCTAAAATAATCCTAATAAAAATGTCTGCATATATATATAGATTGGCAGCCAAAAATTGTGAATAATGTAAAGATTTTGCTCTTATGGAAAAACATGGGCAGTTCTATTCAGAAGTGTCCTGCAACTGATCACATATATGTGATCCATATATAGTCAGGACATTAATAATGTGAAAAATTACAATTTGAAAATAAATGTCAGAATATCTTAAACCAATAAGTTCTCATCAAAAAATCCTCCACATGCAGTTATGACAGCTTTGCAGATTTTTGTCATTCTAGCTGTCAATTTGTCCAGATACTCGGGTGACATTTCACCCCGCACTTGCCATGGATGTGGCCGTATTGTCGGGCACTTCTCACGCACCTTACAATCTAGCTGATTCCACAAAAGCTCAATGGGGTTTAAATCCATAACACTCTTTTCCAATGATCTGTTGTCCAATATCTGTTTCTTTGCCCACTCTAACCATTTCTATTTGTTTTTTTTTTGTTTCAAAAGTGGCTTTTTCTTTGCAATTCTTCCCATAAGGTCTGCCCCCCTGAGTATTCTCTACTGATTTACATTAAACTGGTGTTGAGCGGGTAGAATTCAATGAAGCTGTCAGCTGGAGGACATGTGAGGCGTCTATTTCTCAAACTAGAGACTCTGATGTACTTATCCTGTTTAGTTGTACATCTGGTCTTCCACATCTCATTCTGTCCTTGTTAGAGCCAGTTGTCCTTTGTCTTTGAAGACTGTAGAGTACACCTTTATATGAAATCTTTTTGGGGGAATTTCAAGCTTTGTATAACCTTCGTTCCTCAAAACAATGATTGACGAGTTTCTAGAGAAAGCTGTTTCTTTTTTTGCCATTTTTGACCTTATATTGACCTTAAGCCATGCCAGTATATTGCATACTGTGGCAACCCAAAAACAAACACAAAGACAATGTTAAGCTTTATTTAACCAGATAGGTTTCAAATGTGTTTGATATAATGGCAAGTGATTGTACCAAATTAGCAATTTAGCATGATTACTCAAGGATAAGGTGTTGGAGTGATGGCTGCTGGAAATGGGGCCTGTCTAGATTTGATTTTTTTTTTTGAAATAGTGATGGTGCTGTTTTCTTTACATCAGTAATGTCCTGATTGTACTTTGTGATCAGTTGAATGCCACTTTAGTGAATTAAGGTACCAATTTCATTCTGAAACAGCAAAATCTGTACATTATTCCAAACCTTTGGCAGCCAGTGTGTGTATGTATGTATGTATGTGTATATATATATATATATATATATATATATATATATATATATATATATATATATATAAAGCTCTGGAAGAAATTAAGAGACCACTGCAAATCTTTCAGTTTCTCTGGATTTACTATTTATTAGTGTGTGTTTGAGGAAAATTTACATTTTTGTTTTATTCTATGAACTATTGAAAACATTTCTCCCAAATTCCAAATAAAAATATTGTCATTTAGAGCATTTCATTTCAGAAAATGACAACTGGTCAAAATAACAAAAAGATGCAGTGTTTTCAGTCCTCGGATAATGCAAAAAAACAAGTTCATATTCATTTATAAACATCACAATACTAATGTTTTAACTTACGAAGAGTTTCACATTACTGTTGGATGACTTTATGCAACTCCTGGTGCAAAAATTCAAGCATCTCGGCATTGTTTGAGGGCTTGTGGCCATCCATCTTCCTCTTGATCACATTGCAGAGGTTTTCAATGGGGTTCATATTTGGAGATTGGGCTGGACATGACAGGGTCTTGATCTGGTGCTCCTCCATCCACACCTTGATTGACCTGACTGTGTGGCATGGAGCATTGTCCTGTTGGAAAACCCAATCCTCAGAGTTGGAGAACATTGTCAGAGCAGAAGGAAGCAAGTTTTCTTCCAGGATTACCTTGTACATGGCTTGATTCATGCATCCTTCACAAAGACATATCTGTTGATTCCAGCCTTGCTGAAGCACCTCCAGATCATCACCGATATCAGGCTGATTCATCTTTGTTAAGAACGCATGAAATTATTATTATATTTAAATTACAATTGAGCAGATCAAAATCTTATTCTCATTACTCTAAGTAAACAAATATTTTCAATACAGTAATGACAGTCATCATGTCTGGACACAATGTATTTGGACAAATCAGTGTAAACTAAAATCAGTACACAAATACTACAATGTTACCAATACTACCAATTGTACTATACAAATGTATTTCTAAAATCTTGATCTATTTACAACTTAATGTTACAATACAAAAAAAAAATCAACAAAAGTCTTCATTTTCTTTATGCAAAATATAATTTCTTATATGTATAATTTGTTCAAATATGACCAGGTCATGTCTTTACAGTTTTTATGAGATTCATCCTTTTCAAGCAATCACAAATTGTTTTCCATATATACTGTATAGATTTTTTTTATATATAAGCATTATTATATTTAAATAAATACCTTCCTTTCCTCAACAACATTGCAACATCTTCGTCTGGCATGAATTTGACTTGTTGAAGTTAAATTTGTTTGCAATTTATGAACTTTTCAAAAATCCTAAACGCTTTTAAAAGTAAATAAAATAATATTGGGTGTCAAATTGTACTAGCAGCAAGTAACTGTTTGCTATTAAATACAACAATTCCTCCTCCAGAGAGCGCTTGACTGCTCAAAAAGGCGTTTTCAAATCTCGGAACTGGTTTTCACCTTTTAATTTTTTATTATAAAAATGGGATAATCTATTTAATATAATAAATACAAGGATTAGAGGGAGTATATCGTTCTTTATAAAACAATTAGATAAAATTGTATGTCCAGTAATCACAAACGGTAATGATTGGAACATCTAGACCAGCGCTAAGAAAAGTAACAGATACCATGTGACACCGAATGTTTATTTGTACTGCTTCAGCGGCGGTCTAGAAAATAGTATTCACCTGAGTAATAACAACGGGAAATATCAATAGCCACTAAAATTAAAACAGATAATGAAAAGTTAAATTAGGGGAACTATTAGACTTTTAATACCTAGCCAATCCGAGACAAGGATTCTGAGCCACGCCTGTTTTAAAAGTAAATTGGATAAAAATATTCATCAAAAATACAGACTCTATATGGAACATATTTCCTAATTTTTTTTTTAATAAAAATTGGAGGAATTCAATTTTTGTTACAGTGCCCCTTCTCAATTGGTAAACTACCCATTAAATTAGCAATATTTCACCAACAGGCCTAACTGTCATGGTTATTGGTTTACAAACATAATTGTTCACCTCACCGTTGTTTTATTTTGGAATAATCAAAATATTACTTTCAAAAAGAAATCAGTATTTTTTGAGAGATGGTATTTAAATAATATCTATTCTGTTAATCAGTTGATAGATGACAATGGTCAGTTTTATTCTTTTTCACAATTCTCCAGTCTAAATTAGATTTTGGGGTGTCATTAAAAGAGTATAATATGGTAGTCAACGCTATTCCTAGTGGTATAAACATTATTCTGAAAGGAGAGCGAACCTATAATCCTATTTCTCTGAATAACACTTCTATTTCAATAGAAGGAATTCTTATTACTGATGACAAATTCAATAACCACTTTGTTCCCAATCATATCAGCAGAAAAATCTATTCCAGCATCTTCCTTTCAATGGATGATACAGTGTTAATTGGAATTTGGTCTGGTCTCTTCCCATAAATATCTATTAAGAAATAAGATAAAAGAAGTCACGTTTAAAATATTACATAGATGCAACCCTTTAATAGCAGATTCCATACGCATATTCAAAATATTGGGAAGAAATGCACTTTCTGTGACATAGAAGAGACGATTGTTCATCTTTTTAGTGAATGTCTTTGTGTTAAATCCTATCTCTCAGAAAAAAAACTAATGTCAAAATATGTTTAAACACTTATAATATTATTTTTCGTTGTAACAATGCAAATTCTCGTATCCAGTACATTGTTAATCTCTTTATTATACTTGGTAATTGTTTTATACACAAATGCAAATTTTTGGGTAAGAATCCGCTATATAGACTATAACTTCTATATCTATATATTATGTCTTTGATGGGCATAAAAAACAAAAAATCTTTAAAAAGTCAAAAAATGCTTTCATTGTTTAACATATAGATTTTTTTTTTCTCTCCCTCTGTATTTAAAAAAAAAAAGAAATTTTATAATTATTGTATTTTTTTTTTTTTTTAACTGTTCTTTTTGTTTCTGTAATTTTTGACACAGTTTCACGTAAGACGTTTGGCATGAATAAATAAAAAAAAAACATTTGACGATTTCCATTCTATCTGCTTTTTTATTTTAATGGCGGGATTTTAGAAAGGCGCTTGAGTTGGTAGCGGTCTCCACGGTAACGATTGAAGCCGGAAGTGCCATACTCTCTCAAGGTAATCCACAGTAACAGAAATAACAGTTCAACTCCGAATTCGGTTGATACAAATAAATAGTTTATTTAATGTCGCTTAACGTGACGGAAATTCCGATGTTCTGCATTTTGCGACGATATTCTCTGATGTGACGTCACGAAACGGTGCGTTCAAGTGCTTTGCGCTGATTGAAAATATGTATTCGTCCTTAATAAAATTTGTAATTAATATGAGACATGGACGATTATTTCATTACGTCTAAAGGCGAAGAGTTCATGATTTTTCAAGCATGTTTGTTTCTTGAAGATACAATAAGTTAATGACCTCTCTTTTCCACACTTCCACAATACCACCATTTTATTTATTTATTTTTTTTGACACTGTACCATGGTTATACCAATGGGTTTTTATTATTATTTTTATTTTTTTAAGTTAATACTGCTGTATTTTTTTGTACTTTCAAGTGTAATGTATATACCATGGTATATGAATATGGTGTATGAAAACTGAAATGTAACAGTGTTTATCTGTCTGTCTATCTGTCTACATTATCTATCTACAGTAATGTCCATGCCAGTGATATGTCCTGTGAGCATTGGGGCCACGGTCCCTGAGTCTCTCTCCGTGTTACAGCGGCGTCTCCAGTCAGCTGATGAGCAGACAGAGGAGTTATTGAGGGGTCTGCGATCTATAGGACTGTCTGCAGATCAGCTGCATGTGAACTCTTCAGATGGAAACTCCTCCAAGTGTCCAGTCAGTCCAGTGAATATCTATCGGGCCCTTGGTGCTGGTGGAGAGGGGTTGCTTGTGGAGACAGTGTGAGACTCTTGTTGTACAAGTCTGCCGATTGGAGAGTCTTTTGCACACTCTTAAACTCACAATCTATCGACTGGAGACGGACAGAGAACTCAATCCATCCCACTTGGGTCAGCGGCAGCGCTCTTCCTTAAACCTAATACTTGTGTGTGTGTGCACGTGTTCATTAGAAAAAGAAACATGCATACCTTACAATAAATTAAATTTATAATTCACTATCTGAGCACTTTATTAGAAAACTGTTGTCCTAATTAAGTGCCAGATGTGGTTCTCTGCTATTGTAGCAAATACATTTTTACACCGCGCCCTATCGTCTTATATTGCTTTTGTATTGTTTGGGTGCGTCGATCCATTTGTAATTTGTAATTCATTGAAAGGATGATCTGCAATCCAATTATAAATTATTATTATTTTATTACATTACTTTTAGGGGAATAGACATAGAAGTTTTGGCCCACAGGCCTTCCTCAGTGTGTGAAACAAGAATGAAATTCACCCTCTTTTTATACAAACAACTCTATTGCAACATCACGTGACTTTACGTTTTCAATCATGATTTGTCACAAGATAGAATCCATTAGTGCTTAAAAGATCACTAGGTGCTAACAATCTCTGCTGTTGCAGCCCATTCATCTCAAGGTTCGACATGTTGTGCATTCAGAAATGCTGTTCTTCTCACTACAATTGTACAGAGCGGTTATCTGAGTTAGCGTAGCCTTTGTCAGCTTGAATCAGTCTGGCAGTCTCTGTTGACCTCTCTCATCTGTCCGCAGAACTGCTGTTCACTTGATGTTTTTTGTTTTTGGCACCTGAGTAAATCCTAGAGAGTGGTGGTGGTGTAGTGGCTAAAGCACAGGGCTGTTAATCAGAAGGTCGCTGGTTCGAACCCCACAGCCACCACCATTGTGCCCTTGAGCAAGGCACTTAACTCCAGGTTGCTCTGGGGGGATTGTCCCTGTAATAATTGCACTTTGGATAAAAGCGTCTGCCAAATGCATAAATGTAAATGTAGAGACTGTTTGAAAATCCTAGGAGATCAACAGTTACAGAAATACTCAAACCAGCCCATCTGGCACCAACAATAATGCCACCTGGTCAACTAAATAAAGTGAAGCTTTCAGGCAGAGTACAGAGTTAACATAGCAAAACATACCATCCTCCATCGTGGCTGAGTCCAGGGCACTCTCCCTCCCATTGCCCCCTCCCGGTTTAGATATCGTCCATTTGGTCAAACCACTTCCACTTTTCCTTGATTGTTCTCTAGCTTGTGTGTTTCCATGTGTACACATACTTGCATCATTTGAGAGGCAAAGCTTAAAGAGGTGAGGACAGAGATTCATCCATTGATAGAAAATTTGGTTCCCTCAAGAACCTACTCCAAAGAGAAAAAGAGTCTGGGAGGAAGTCAACACGGCAGGTAATATTCAAGAAACAATCTGATTGGCCAGAACATTTTGGACATCTTTTTCATTTAATCACCCACTCATGTTTTCTTTATTCTTAGCTGAAGAAGGCACTAAATGATGGATCAGTGAAGTCAGATGACCTCTCACAATCCAATAAGGAGCTTCGAGAGAAGGTGTCTGAGCTAAAGAATCTGGTGTCCAATCAGAAAGCTCAACTGAAGGAGTATTTGGAAAACAGAACAGCTCTAAACAACTCACTGAGAATCAAGGTGTCACTTTACCCATAGTTTACATGTGCAGGTGAATGTAAGTGCCTCAAACAAAACTCTTAAGTATACCACTAACCTGGCAAACAGTGATTAGTTTGTCCTCAGATATTTATAATATTAACACGATACATTTTTTCTTTAAGTTCCTTATTACTTGGATCACATATGATCCTCAAAAGATTGTTGCATCTCATAGGTTGTTTGTGTGGGTCAGTCTCAGTGTTTGCTGCAGCTGCATTCTGAGATGGCTTCTCTCCAGACTGAGCTACAGTGTCTGGCCTCCACCCAGCAGTGGGAGCTACAGGCTGAGAGAGATCTCAACCGGACACTACAGGAGAAATGCAGAGTCAGCACTCTCTTTCCATCACCTTTTAATCTGTGGCTCTGCCCCAAATAGCTCCCTCAGCCTTTAAAGTCCACCTACATGATGTTATGTCGCAAGGACTTTTGAGTAGTAAATTAAAGGTGTTGCAACTTTCAGAACTGTAAAACGACAAATGGGACATCCCACTGCCTCTAGACTTCACATATAAGACCGGAAGTCTGCATCATTTGGGACATGATCTCTCTTGTCTTAAATCTGTCACTTAAAGCGGACTTGCGGTTTCATTGTATTAACTTGCGCTTGCCCATGAAGTCCACGAGATTGCAGTGTCGTGTCATTTTATGGTTCAAAAGGTTGGTTCTTTTGATTCTCTCTGCATACTTCTCTCTCTTCTTCCTCTGTGCAGTGTCGGCAGTCTACAGTTCCCTTAATCTTCCTGTGTGTCTGTTACACCCTGCAGGCATCCACTGCAACTCCAACAAACTGCTGGAGAAATGCCATTTATGGAAATGAGTAATTGGAGGCTTTTGTGCTGAATAGTGCTGTTGTCCTTGTTTGTGAGTTTGAAATGGCTCCTGGACAAGAGAGATGAGACTGAGGAAAATGCATCTGGTATCACAGCAGCTAAACATGCACAAGCAGATTGTTGTTCATTTGCTAAATGTTTGTTGAAAATCTTTCTTTAAAATCACTTGTTTTTGTTATATTGTTATCTGATGCAACATGCATACATTGTGCAAATTATATGCCAATGCATTATAACTTATGCAAGAAATAATTTACATACATAGTCTTAAGCACCCACCCTCTGCTTTGTTCCAAAATCCTGAAATTTTTGCTCAAATTAATGTCAAAATTTAAGCTGCCACCTCCTCTAAACCCTGTGTCGAAATCATGTGAGCTCTCCAGAGGATGACAATTTCTTTTGACACTCAGATCTGCCTTTTTGATTTGATTCCTTGGTTTCCCTTCTCTCTATCTGTTCCTCAGATCACAGAGAACATGAATGAGGACTACAGAGATCTGTGCTCTAAATCGAAGAGCTTTAATGGTGAGGTTGAGCCACAGAGAGCTCATGGAGGATGGGAGATTACACACCGTCTAATCCAGATCAGGATAGAAGCAAGGTGATGTCGCAAATGAGCTGATGAGATGTGCACAAAATCAGCTATTTTCAAAATTCAAAAACATTTGAAAATGGAAAAAATGAACCCTGAAGATCAAACTTGTGTTAATTGGACCTCATTCATTTTTCTTTTGTTTGCTCCCATGTAATCAGTTGTGCAATTGCATTTTTTTAATATACTAGATTAGCAAATGAATAAAAAAATAAATAAAAAAAGAGGCTTTTGTAAACTCCAATTTAATTGTTGCATTTAAAATGATTTATAATTTTATTTATTTACATTTTAACTGGATTATTAAAGATTAATACATTTTAAATGTCTATTTATGAAAATATATATTTGTCAATTTTATTTAAAAATATATATATTTTCTTTACTACTCTAGCAACTGTTGAAACTTACTGCAGATATTGTTGGCTTTTGTATGACAAATTGCTTGTTATGTTTATCAGTGGTAAGTTGCTTTGGATAAGTGTCTGCAAAATGACTAAATGTAAAATGTAAGTTAACAAAAATAATCAAAGAATGGCCAAATATTGTCCTGAAAATCAGTTTGACATGAGCAGTGTTGGGTAAGTTATTCAAAATAGTAATCTACTACAAATTAATTCTCCAAAATTGTAATCAGAATACTGACAGGATGAGTAAATCACACTACTAATTACTTTTAAGTCACTGTTTCAAAAGTACTTTCAAATGTTTTATTTTTTTCCCCTCAACAAATTCAAAATGTCTATATTTGTTGTTGTTGTCCCTTCAGCTGACAAACAGACAAATACATGAACATAATTTTAGAAATATGTGCTACTTAAGTAATTATTTACTTTATTGAAAGTCAGTTATTGATTACAAGAGTTTAAATTGTAATGTGCTACACTACTTTTTGACTGATTATATTGCAGTAACTGATTGCTTTGTAATTAGAATACACCCAATATTGGCCACAAGTAGTAATATGCAATTTTGTACCTTCAGCTGCTTCTTGAAATTCCTTGTTTGAATCCCAGCTTTCTTTATACACATAGATGCAGCACTTTCCTTGAAGTGTTGAGTATTCAATGTGTAATACATATTCTGACTCTAAAAATAATATTTCTAGTCCAGAGGGTGTTTTCAGGCTCATGTTTGCTTTTTCGATCCTGAATTGGAGCCCTCGGCTTCCACATTACAGCGCTGGGCAAATAAGAAACTGCTGGCATGCAGCACCAGTGGGTACAAACCCTCAAGACACATACACACACTGACTTAGCACTCCAGCTCAGGGGTGTCTCAAGAACATGTGTCATGGAGAGGGGCTTCAATATATAATCTACTTGAATAGAAATATCTTGATGTTCGTATGCAGTAAAACATAGTTAGCTCTCTAAGTTCAGCTGGGCCTGCAAGAAAAACAAAAAGAATGTAGTTATTAACATTTTGGTCAGTCTTATCACAAAATAGGTTTAGTTTGAAAGCTTAGAAGCTGTACTTTCCCATGCATGCATGCATTATGACAAAAACTGTACAAGTGCTTTGAAAATTGCAGGAAAGTCGGAAGATCCATTTTGATTGTTTTACAATAATTTGCACAGTGCAAATCAGTTAACACATCAAACTCATCAAATAGCAATGTGTCATATGTTGGTGGAGAATACAACCAGCGAAAAAATCTAATTATGTTCAAATTGGTGCAAATGTTATCCATATTTGGGCAGAGAAACATGTGATTGATAACTGTTATATATGGCCACCTGGAGATAGTGCCAAGTACATGACACAGACACAATGATGACTCCAATGGCACAGAATGAATCTCATTCTGTGTTATCTCATTGCTAAAATGCATGTAATGCATACATTTAGTCATTGTTGTGTTTGCATGTGTAATTAGTTCATATTTACAATTATTATCTTTTACTTGTTTGGAGGGACTTTTGGACACTAGGATAAATTATATTTGTAATGTTATAACGTTTGTTTGCTTTGTCATATCAACACAAACTTTTACTCACAGTTCACATGATTGGGAACAAATCAAAAGGAGTTTTTTGGAGCCACTTTATTTACCCCCAGAGATATATGTCAAATAAGAAAAAAGTTTTTTTTTCCATTTCCATAAATTAAACAGATGGAAACAAAGTGGAAACAAAACTGCACTTTATGACCACATGCCTTAATTACTCACAAATAAGGGTCATTTGTTTTTCCCAACAAAGTTTAGAATTATATATATATATATATATATATTAGTTTTTAATATCATATGTGTCATATGTAAATAAATGCCTTTTGGTTTGATATTTTGTGACATAAAAAGTACTTTTAGGGGCCAATCATTCTGGCCTTCTCCGTCTCTTGGTCTCCCCCTGTCGGCGGTGAGCAGTCACTGTCACTCCAGCGGTTTCATGTTTCTCTCACCCCCTTCCCTTCTCTCGTGCCCCCGCAGAGGCGGCGGCGAGAGCGTGCTCGCGCCTCCTCCTGTGCACGAGGCTGCAGTACTGCCACGTAATCCCGGTGTCAAGACCCACGCTTACACACTCACCCTCCCACGGCAAGCAGAGCCTTGGAGAACCGTGACAGCAACAGCGGTAAATTAAAAACATACCGTACAAAACTCCCTGTGGCCGGGTGCGCGCGGGTTTGGCGGAACACGCACTGCAGGGGTAAGCGAAAAGTGCGTGAAAGTGTCCCCACGCGCGCGGCGCGAGTGCACGAGACTGAGTCCAGATTTAGTGGTTTATTACAGCGTGAGCGAAAGCAGCAGCGCGATGCGTGTGTGTGTCAAGTCTAGACGGATACTTTTGAAGTTATTTGCATGCAACAGGTCTTTGATTTGTTTTCGGTTTTGACACATTCTGACAACTTGATTCATTGTAAACATTGGCATGCAACTTTAATACAGAAGGGAAACTGTTGCTTATGCTGACATGCTGACTTCTAGTATGTTCCTTACTGCATTGCCTGTGAATATGACTGTCTGTAATCCCTCCGGTATATCGTCTATGGGAAGTTTATGTTTTGATCATTGGTTGTTAGTATTTTGTTGCAGATTTTGTTTTGTGTAAATATAAATTGAATTATTCTGGGGCATTCTTTCGCACTTTTTTGCTTTACATAATTTACTCTGTTTGCCTCCAAGACCAACACATAACATTTAATCACATGACAACCCAACTAGTATGGGTGGGTAAAAATATAGATTTTCAGATGCATGGCAATCTTCATTTGAACGATCTCGATTTTAATTTTTGAATCCCAAGATCGATCTTTTACACTATGCGCAACCCTCCACTTCAATGAGAGGAAATAACGCGCATATGCAACCAAATTTCACGCCATGCGACTAAAGTGAATATATTTGGAAATGTTTAGATTTCACTCACCATTAATTGTGTGCTATAGTGGTGGAGTATTCAGCAGCGAGATCCTTTCACTGTGTGTTGAGAAAGTTGTTCTGTGTAATGTGTGTCCAAAGACGAGATCCACGCGACCCATTTGTCAATGAATAATATGTCTTTTAATACCCTGTTCTTTACAGTCAGTTGTTGATCAAAAAAAATAAACAATTCATTCTAATCATGAGTAGCGCAGATAAAACAGCCATTCGAGTCTATCTCGTTAACATGTGTTCATCTACAGACACTCTACACAGAACTGCTGGTTTTCTTAAAGAGACAGTACCACTTTTTGCACTTGTTCAACATATCAAAGTAAATAACTGTAAATAGTACAAATTATGCAGTTAAACTATAAGCATGTAACAAAAAAATAATACATGAAATATAATATCTTATTTCTTGATTTAATGCATGGATTTGTTCATTTTAGCTAAAATGTGACCAAAATTATGAAAATGAATTAAATATAATTTGTGAAATCAATATTTTCATAATATATCTGTTCATTTGGCCAATTAAAATAAATGTTACCTACCATTGGTTCGAGTCCACTGACAGCTCTGTGAAGTTGATAAGTTCTAGTTTAATTTCAGCAGTCTTTAAATTGTATGATGTAAATATCAGCTATTGAAAAAACCCATATAGGTCAGCCACTGTTAACATAAACTTGTTTGTGATGAAATAAGAAATTCACATAAGAGCTTTACTGATACAAAAGAGAAAATTGTCAGTCTGGTTTATTTGAACAAAAGTGTTTGATCTAACGGTGTATGGTGTCCTGTGAACTCATTTAGTGTGTTCACAACTTGACATAATCGCACAATCTTAGAGTTCAGGATACAACACCCATTTCCTGTTTGCCTGAGTGGGAAATTGTGGCCTAGGCTGCTGTTTTGCGATCGTTCTGTATGTGTGCTGCTGGTATGCATTTTTTCACGTTGAGATTTCTTAGTGCTGGCCTTTGCTCAGTTGCCATGGCTACTGGGGGAAAAGTTACTACAGTTGTAAAGCCACACAGGTTGAAATTCTTCATGTATATTTTATATAAGGGTAGTAGTTACATCTTAAATGATTTAACAAATATTGGTCCAATTTGAGAATGTGAAAAAAAAAATTACACAGAAATTAGTAGTCGACATATACTCAAAATGTATCCTATTTACTTTCTTAACCCTTCCTTGCTCTTGGCAATCAAGTATCACCATTGCAATCAAGTACCACCCGCAGATACGGGTCAGGAGCTTCAGTTTATGTTCACATCAACCATCAGAATGGGGAAAAAATTGGATCTCAGTGATTTGGACCGTGGCATGATTGTTGGTGCCAGATGGGCTGGTTTGAGTATATCTGTAACTGTTGATCTCCTGGGATTTTCACACACAACAGTCGCTAGAATTTACTTATAATGGTGCCAAAAACAAAAAACATCCAGTGAACGTCAGTTCTGTGGACAAAAAAGCCTTGTTGATGAGAGGTCAACGGAGAATGGTCAGACTGGTTTGAATTGACAAAAAGGCTACGGGAACTTAGATAACCGCGCTGTACAATTTTAGTGAGCAGAATAGCATCTCCGTATGAACAACACGTCGAACCTTTAGTCCTGTGGGTTACAGCAGCAGACGACCACGTTGGGTTCCACTCCTGTCTAGCCAAGAACAGAAAACTGAGGCTGCAGTGGGCCTACCATTTGTGTACCTCAGCAGAAATCCAGATTTGCCAGAGCAGGCAATTATCTACTGTCCAGTTTTAGTGGGCCTGTGCCCACTGCAGCTTCCGTTTCCTTTTCTAAACTGACAGTAATGATATCCAAAGGGTCTTCTGCTGCTGTAGTTCATTCACCTCAATGTTCGATGTGTTGTGTGTTCAGAAATGCTTTTCTGCATAGCACTGTTGTAAAGTGTTTATTTGTGTTACTGTCACCTTCCTGTCAGCTTGATCCAGTCTGGCCATTCTCCTTTGAGTCATTAAGCCATTTTCATCCACAGAACTGTCGCTCGCTGTATGCTTTTTTGTTTTTGTCACCATTCGGAGTAAGCCCTAGAGACTGCTGTGTGTGAAAATCCCAAGAGATCAGCAGTTACAGAAATATTCAAATCAGCCCGACTGGCACCAACAGTCAAAATCACTGACTTCCCATTCTGATGGTTGATGTGAACATAAACTGAAGCTGTCAATATAAAAATAATGGAAACAAATAGGAAGAAGTGGGTGGGTGTGGGTCAGATCTTGCTTGAACCTCACGAACACACACATTTGAACCCATTTGTTTCTATTGACTTCCATAATGTTTATATTGCAGTAATAATATTGACAACTATATATTGCACAAATCTGATATTGTGATTCAAATCCTCTTTTATTGTCTCTGTGCTTACTTTAGACATATCTAACTGTGTTTCTAATTATACCTTCCCAAGGCAGGCATTTTAAATTGTATTTGACTGTAATGTAGGCGACAATTGTACAATTTAGTAATATTCTTTAGAAAATAAATATCTGATTGGTCTGAGAATCTATAACCCAACACCAACCCTACTCCTAAACCTAACCCTATCCAATCTGGTAGAGCTTTCCTCATAAATATGAATGAGTCTTAACCTTCCATCCTACGTTTCTGAAATCTGCCTGAATCTGAGCTGAAATGAGGAAAGATTTAAGATTCAAATTTTTTGTTACTTTCCCTTTTGACCTGTTGATGTGAACTACCATAAATCGTAGCTTCAAATCTTAATGTTAAAAGAAAGTAGGGGCCTGGGTAGCTCAGTAGTAAAGATGCTGGCTACCATCCCTGGAGTTCGCTAGTTTGCTAGCTCTCCTTAGCAACCAAATTGGCCCGGTTGCTAGGGAGGGTAGAGTCACATGGAGTAACCTCCTTGTGGTCGCTTTAATGTGGTTCATTCTTGGTGGAGTGCTTGGTAAGTTGAGTGTGGATACTGTGGTGGATGGCGGGAAGCCTCCACATGCACTATGTCTCTGTGGCAACTTGCTCAACAAGCCACGTGATAAGATGCGCGGGTTGACAGTCTCAGACGCGGAGGCAGCTGGGATTCATCCTCCGCCACCCGGATTGAGGCGAGTCACTACGTGGCCATGAGGACTTAAAAGCGCATTGGGAATTGGGCATTCCTAATTGGGTGAAAAGGGGGAACCCCCCCCCCCCCTCTCTATAAGAAAAATATAATGTGCTGTGATAAAAAAAACTCTTCAACTAGTTATGTCTTTCACAGGAGGGGCGTCTTTAAGCACGGAACGGAGCCATGCGACAGCTAAAGGGCAAGCCGAAGAAGGAGTCGTGGAAAGATAAAAAGGAGCGCAAACAGGCAATGCAAGAGGCACGGGAGCAGGTGGCGACCGTCGTACTACCGACGTTCGTCATACTTGTACTGCTCATCATAGTCTTCGTCTATGTGGCGACCAGACCTGGAGCCATCGAGTAAACAGATGTGCCAAATGTCCCCTGTCCTTGTCTTTTACCTTTGTTTTCCCTCATTCTTTTCCAATGCCTAGTTTGGTGGATAAATTGGACACAATCGTAAAGATGAATGAATGGATTGATTGATGAAAAGCAGTGATGTGGTTTCCCGTTCCACATATGGAGGGTGATAAAGGAGTCTTCCATTTTGGCTTCAAACAGAGCGCCTCTTCCAGCCAGCAGCATTTGTTCCTGGTGTCTGTAGGGGCCATGTTGGTTCCAACTGCATTTACAGGGTTCCAGTTCATGCCAAAGCACCTGAGATGCAGCAGGCCTCAGGCTGACCCTGGATCAGGGCCAGGCCTGATGCCTCTGATCTCAGATTTACAAAGTCAGTACAAATGAGAAGTACACAGTTACTGTACTATTGCACATGTCTGTAGCATGCACAATCACACATTGACTCACATTTGCCCTGTAACACATCCATTGATGTAATCCTGTGGATATGTCGCAAATGAACATTGATGGGTGTCTTGAAACAATTAATGAAAGAAACGAATGTTTCCCAGAATGTATATTTTTAAATGCTCAATACCGAATGCCTCTAAAGTCAGTCGCTGTTGTTTATGGTTAAACTGTGTGTTTATGTGCAAGCAAATGCACCATGAAGTGCACAAATCTCAGTGGCAAAGATACACTTATTTTAAATGGAATTCCAGCAGGACTTGGATCTATAAATGTGCCTTAAAACGTTTAACAATGTGGTTAAAGTATTAATAAAGAAATACACAGCCATGCTGACTGCTTCAAATATGCTTATAAGATCCTGTGATATCACATTTCTGAGAGTTTTTTCTCAAGAGCACTTCAGACCTTAAAGGGGTCATATCATGTGTGTTTTTTTTAATGAATATTAAGTTTCAATAAATGCTCTTTATTCACTAATGAAGAAGTTTTGACTTTGACAGTGAAATGTTTTGTGGTTGCATTTGTAGACAAACACTTCAACATTTCTGTTTGCGGGAAAAGAATAGGCATACTGTATGCAACTCTGTGCAGTGTCAGAGGAAGTCCAACATCATTCAGAAATTTAGCTTTTTGATTCCATTACAAAATATTTTAAACTAAATGGCACCCTTTAGTTTGCACTTATGAAATGTATGACACTATGTAGGCTGGCCCATTTATTCCATTGTGCTAAATTGTGGTGTGCTGTGGCTGGAAGCACTGTTTTAAAATAAGACGTATATTAAAAACATACTTGCTGCAGGATAACAGAGCTTGCCACTGAATTGAATAATAAATCAAACCTCTTTCAATTGTATACTGCCTAGCCAAAAGAAAGTTGCATACTCTAATATGCAGCGTATTGTGGGATTGTTTTGACGAACTTTTGCAACATCACATTTATTTCCATCCAGAGTTGCATTCATATTTGGCCGAGATCTTGTATTGATGACGGGAGAGTCTAACCACTCCGTAAAGTCCCAAAGACTTTCAATGGGGTTAAGGTCAGGACTCCGGCCTTATGGTGGCCATTTCATGTTTGAAAATGATTCCTCATGCTCCTTGAACCACTCTTTCACAATTTTAAATATGCCCGTGCCGTCAGGGAAGAAAAAATCCATTGATGGGGTAACCTGGTCATTCTGTACATTCAGGTAGTTAGCTGACTTCATTTTAATTGCCGTACTGAGCCTAGACCTGACCAACTGAAGCAACCCCAGATCATAACACTGCTTCCAGAGGCTTGTACTGTGGGCACTATGCATGTCGGGTGCATCGTTTCATGTGCATCCCTGATGTGCCCATTGGTTTGAAATAGGGTAAATCTGGACTCATCAGACCAAATTACCATTTTCCATCACTCCACAGTCTAATCTTTATGCTCCAAAGTATTTTTTCAGATTAGCCTCACTAACAAGTGGCTTTCTTGTGTCCACACAGCTGTTTAGTCCCAATCCTGTAAGTTCTCATCACATTGTGCATGTAGAAATGCTCTTGTTTTCGCTAATAAACATAGCCGCAAGTTATATCGTTGATTTTTAATGATGTGACTTCACCAAGAGTTTTAGTGATCTTCGATCACGATCATTCAACCTTTTTTTCCAACCACTCTTCTTCCACAAAGCTGACGGTTCACCTCTGTCCTTCCAGATTTGTATAATGTGTTGGCCAATTCTTAACCCAATTACAGTGATTTCAGCTATTTATTTCGGTTTTTTCTTTGCTTGATGCAGGCAAACAATTTGCCCCTTCTGAAACACAGGGACATCTTTTCCATCACCATGGGATATGTCTTCCAACATGGTTGATTAAGAATTGAGAAGCTACACATTGCATCAGTTAGGGTTAAAACAATTGTTGCCAGCTGAAACATATTAATCACTGCAATAATGATTTAATCATAAGTTCTTAATTATCTGCTTATTTAAATCCAAACAGCAACATATTTTTTATTTATTTTTTTGGCTAGGCAGTGAATTAGATTCTGTTGCACCCTCCAATTGTTTTAAACATATCGGGAGTGGTGGTGGTGTAGTGGTCTAAACCACATAACTGTTAATCAGAAGGTTGCTGGTTCGATCCCCACAGCCACCACCATTGTGTCCTTGAGCAAAGCACTTAACTCCAGGTTGTTCCGGGGGGGATTGTCCCTGTAATAAGTGCACTGTAAGTCGCTTTGGATAAAAGCGTCTGCCAAATGCATAAATGTAAATGTGTACTGTTATTCTGTAAGCATCATTTTGTCTCACCCAGACATCACCATCATCCTATATTCTTGAAACGATTTGAGAAATCAATCTTTCCCCATCTTATGTCACTTAAAGGAATATTCCAGATTCAATACAAGTTCAACTTGATCAACAGCATTTGTGGCATAATGTTGATTACCATAAATAATTATTGAAGCTCGTCCCTCATTTTCTTTAAAAAAGAAAAAGCAAAACTCTGGGTTCCAGTGATGCGCTTACAATGGAAGTGAGTGTGGGCCAATTAATAAGCTAAAATACTCACTGTTTCATACGTATAGCCACAAGACACGAACAATGCATGCTAACATGATTTTAGTGTGATAAAAGTTAAAGGTGCACTCAGTAAGTTTTTGGTCATGACATCTTAGACTTACACTGGCATCATTCAAAACAGCTTTTTTTTAGGTTACTGATGTGACTGGCATCTTCATCTCTTGTAAGTGGTCATGGTTTTATACTTATGTTTCAAAATTACAATTAATTTCTTAAGGAGTTCATCTTTTTTAATTAGGAAAAAAATACTGAGTGCACCTTTAAATGCTGTTTTGTAATGTACCTTTTACCTTAAATATACCAAATTGACCTTATATTTATACTTTAAAGGTGCACTCTGTAACTTTTTTCTTTGTGTCATCTTGGACTTGAACACTGACACCTAGCGGCTTGAATGCAGCATCATTTAAAATCAATCGTTTTCAGTTTCAGATGCCATTGCAGAAATGTAGTAGCCTATTCGCAGTCAGCCATGATTACTTTATTCAATGAGTGAAAGTGTCCAATAACAGGACGGTTACAGAGATTAAGCCAGTAGTATTCAGCTGGTCATGTGATTCTAACATGGCAGCCCCCATGTGTGGACCCTCTCCATGTAGAATAAAACAGCTTTTATAAGGTTACTGAAATGGCTGTTGTGTTGATCGTTAAGTGTCATCAAAAATGATATGGCTACTCTGAAGAAAAAAAAAGTAAATTATGTGGCAGTTTGTTTTGTTGTGTAAGAAAGAACTTTAAAACGTACCATAAACACAGTAAATAAATAAATAAGATACCATTTTTTTTGTATCACTAATTACGGTTTTGTCATTAGGAGAGAAATTCGCTGGTTCAACTTAAATTTATTTGTTTATTTACGACATTTATTTATTATTTAGCGATCTGTAATTGAGCCTCGCGGCCCCTTTAAGAGTCTCTCCGTCATGAAGGCTGTGACGTCCTCATAGTTTGTCACCGTCTCGGTCAGTATGATGATATCCACCGTCTGTGTCATTCTGTACCAATCTTGACCCGGGCTCATTATCATTGACGGGTCGCAAATTCCCGATGGCATGTCGTCGTGTTAGGCTTTAGTTATCTAAACGCTCGGGTGGTACGGTGCGGATATCGGCTCCAGCACACGGCCGGTGATGGTTTCACATGAAGCCGGAGAGAGACCTCGAGGAGCGGCTGTGATTTCTGCACTCCTTCGGTAAAACACATCCACTGTAATGTGATGCATTATTGATAAACTTTACCGTTATTGTTTAGCGTTGTGTTATTATTACTACTATACAATATTATAGTTTTTTAGGAAATATATTTATATGGTGTATATTTTATATTTTGAGCTAACAAATGTCTGCGTGGGTGCTCGTGAGATAATCAGCTTCAGTGTGTCTGGATGTAAACAGTCTCCAGGTGAGCAGCAGAAGATGACATCAGCCGAACAACTAGGTAATATTGTCTGTTTCACGTCGGACAGAGGAGGGGTTGTCAAACTTTTGTCTCCCAGACTCTCTGGCAGTGTCAACTGGTATCACTGTACTATACTGTAGTGCTGCCTCAGTCATTTATTGTTATTGTAAGTCTCTCTCTCTCTCACTCTCACTTTCTCTTCTTATGGCATTACCCTTATGTAGATCTGTTATTCTCTTTCAATACTTGTGTTAGATCCATTTTTAATCAGGCCACTACTTGGCTCTTACTACAAAGTAATATATGCATTTGAAAAACCTGTCCATTTTTTTTTTTAAATATGACATGGAGCAGATATGGAGGTGATGACTCCTCTTATGGAGGAGGAGGAGGATGTGGATGAAGACGAAGATTCTGAGCAACAGCCACAAGGCATAACGTGAGTATCACCTGTCCTCTGTCAGGTGAGACCGAAACGAATAAGACAGAGCCGTGATGTAGTGCAAGACACCTTAGAGCAGTAGTGCTCAAGTATGTGATTCAGGTTTAACTCTTGTGCGTCAATTTAAAAAAAGGTCCAAAATGGACAAGAGGATGAACAAATGTCTGCGTCAAAAAACTGCCATAAAAATATTATATATTCATATTATTTTCCACTTTCACAGACTTGATTTTTGAATTTGATTGATTTTTTTTAACCAACACCAGTCCTTATCATAACTACCAAATATTCATAACATTTTCAGGATTTTAACCCTCTAAATGCCAGTTTGTTTACATAATTCCACTGTTGTTTTTCACACACACATATTTCTCAATACACACATACAACACACACTCTGACATCCATACCAACACACCCACACAATTTTAGCTGCATCATTTTATTCAATTGGCCTGCAGTGCTCTATAATACAGCAAACAGAAAATGGGAAAAAAGCATGTATTTGCTCCATAGGCCAAACATGATAAAAGTGGCGCCATCTGGTGGAAAATATAAAAAATTACAAATTTGAAGCGATGGCTCCGGAATGAAAGCATACTATCAAAGAATGAATGATTTTATGCTTTTAATGGCAATTGGTTCAAATATTGCTTGAGACAATGGGACGATTTCCTAACTCATATTTACTGTGTTATATTATAGAATTGAAAAAAAAATAAAAAATATCCAATTAAAGTGGTTTCCACATCAGGACCCTGTTTACACATCTGTACATCGAAAACCCTAATAAGTTTACTTTACTGAGTAACAGTGTCTCCAACAACGTTTAAGTTCACTTAACTTGGTGATAATATAGAATTAACTTAAGTTAATTAGATTTAAGTAGATTGTAGTCAGATTTGCTGTTTAAGTTTAGTTGTTTCTACTTATTAATTTTCATTAAATGGTCTCAAGTTTAAGTCATACAATAAAAGCTTAAATAAAGAAGATTGTAGATGATTCTAGGTCAGTTATTAAATCAACTTATTTCACCACAGAAATGCATAAACGGCTGCACTTCAGTCGCACATGCACAAAGACCCCGTTTCCACCTGGTATTACAATGCGTCTCGGGTGATACGATCATGTGGTCAGGCAAGACATCGCTGTTTACACCTGGTAGCCTAAATGCATCTCCTGTGACCACTTGTGTTTGGATTTGGAGGGGAGGGTCTCCGTTTCATGACGAAATACACCAATCACTATGTCAGTCTGTTACTACACGATAAAGCGCAGAGAAGACAAAGAAGACGTGAACAAAATGGCACATTGTTCACCCAGATGCGATTGAAATGTAATCCAAGCACAAATGCCTGTATTAAAGGAGCTTCAGGTGTTTGTGCTTCTTTGCTATGTTTATATCAGACACACTAAAGAAGATCTGTGAAGCCATTTTGATTGCGTATGAACTGTATCCACTTTTGAAAATGTTCCGGTCGGATGGTTATTTCCTTTTAAAGCCGCTTGTAAACAGCAATATTTAAACTATTGTTAAGCAATAGCGTTAATTGATTGACAGGGGGTGGTGCTTCACTGCTGCCAGGACACATGCGGGACGGATCACATACGTTTTTGGCCACATTCGTATGTGGTTTTTGTGATCCGATCACAAAAAGATTTCGACCCTGTTTAGACCTATATTTAGGGCTGACCACATGTGATCGGAAATCACCCGAAATGCATCTTAATACCAGGTGGAAACGGGGTTAAAGAGATCTGGAATAGTGTCCAGCTTGACCAAAGGGGACACTGATCACACAAAACACCTTTTTGCAACAAAACAACATAAATGATACTACAAAAGAGCTCAACCTCTATGAAGTCTTAATAACTATTTCAATTCCAACGTAAGCTCCCTTTGACCAAGGACATTTCTTTAAATAATGCAAGCGCAATGCATTATGGGTATTCCCCAAAGCATCAATTGTGTACTTGATAGTTTGAGTTATTAACACTTAAAATCTTAGGTCTATAGATTTGAAAGAAAAATAAGTTGGAACACCAAAACTTGACATTTCAAGCAGTGTTTCATTATGATAACTTGATTTTTCCAGTAATGACAACATCAGGGTTTACAGTGTAAACATGGACCAAAAAGGTTTGGTCTGATCCTTCTAACCACATGTGAAAACATGTGTAGCCACAACAAATATATACTGTAAATGCTCATGTTTCCTGATGCGTCTCAGACAATGTTAAAGGACTGCCCAATCACCTGTCAATTTTCCACTGCACTAAAACAGTGGTTTTAAACATTGCTGGTTAAGTCCAGCTTTAAAAGAACTAACGGCATGATCAAAACATTTTGATAGTTGTGCACAAGTCGGCATGATATCAACATGCTGTAACAGATCATGTGATGCACATACAGTATATAAGTATAGTTAGAACAGATATACATGTTGTATACATACAATCTCAATTCGAAAAAAGTAAAGGGCAAGACGAAAACCACTTCTGAATGCGCGTGACCTCTGATCCCTCAGACATCACTGTCTAAAACTTAATTAATCTGTAATGGATATCATGAACAGCTGCAAGTTAAGACTTTACTGTGCAAAGCAGAAGCCATACATCAACACTGTCCTGAAGCGACTTCTCAGGGCTCCGTTTCATTTTTGCCTGATGAGTTCACATTTCAACTAGTTCTCCGGGCCAAAGAGGAAAAGGACCATCCAAGCTGTTATCAGCTTCAGGTCCAAAAGCCAGTGTCTGTATGGGCCAGGTGTGTGTCAGTGCCCATGGCATGGGTAAATCGCACATCTGTGAGGGCACCATTAATGCAGACAAATTTTGGAGCAGCATATACTGCTATCCAGCACCATCTTTTCCACGGACGTCCTGGCATTTTCATGAGGACAATTTCAAACCAAATTCTGGCCGAATAAGCAGAGAGTGCGGGTGCTAGATTGGCCTGCCTGCAGTCCTGACCATCTCCAATTGAGAATGTGTGGCGCATTATGAAGCGCACAATACGGCAATGAAGTCCCTCTACAATTGTGCTGCTAAAGGCCTACATCATGGATGAATGGGGGAAAAGTCCACTTTCTAAACTTAACAAACTTGTGTCTTCAGTGCCCAAATGCTTAATAAGTGTTATTGGAACAAATGGTGATGTTTCACAGTGGAAAACACTCGACTGTCCCAACTTTTTTGAGTGTGTTGCAATCAACTGTTTTGAAATGACTATACATATTTAAATTAAATAAAATTCACAAGGTAAAACATAATCTAATGTTTAGTTGTAGTGCTTTAGTTGTTTAGTTGTAATAATTTACAAATCACTGTTTTTATTAGCATTTTTCATACTGTCCCAACTTTCAGAATTGGGGTTGTATACTGTAAGTAATGTATATATATTATATACAATTACAATTATAAACAGATATACATAATTATAAATAAAAAACAAAGTATATTTGGAAGATTTTTTTTTTCTTGACTTTCTCGTTTTATTAACATGGGGTAAAATGCTGACGAAGTGATTGATTTATGTAGTCATGAAATCAGAGAGCCTTCGCTCAAAATACAAGTGGAGTCGCCTGACCACTTCTGATCACATCACTTCTTTCTCACTATACCTTCCTGTCTTTTTTCATTCTCTCTCTATTTAATTTTTTTTTTTTCAGGTTTACTCAGACTCTGCTGCATCTCTTAAAGGGGAATGTTGGCACAGGGTTGCTCGGGCTTCCTCTAGCTGTGAAAAATGCTGGGATAGTGGTGCGTAACATCTCACCTTTTTATGTGATTGGTTATGAAAGAGACCAAACTGATTCTAGATGAGTTTCTAATGCATACAGACCCTGGTTTTAATTATTTTCCAAGTACAACACTGACCCTGTATCAGAACACGGCACACTTTTTGAGGCTGAGCATCTATGTCTGAGATCTCGGGTCTGAAAAGTTATGACTAGTAGACATTTCTGAAAACAGATATACTTGAGGGATTTAAAGAAAAGTCTTTAAAAAAAGCAATGAGCCACAAGAGCCTTGCGTTACAGGGATTATACCATGGGTAAGGGGCAGGTTCGGTTTGGTCATCAGGAGATGCAGAACTTTTCCAGCTGAGCCACTAGCTGGCTGATACATACATAGTGTGTGTGTGTGAGTGTGTGTGTGTGTGTGTGAGTGTGTGTGTGTGTGTGTGTGCGCGTGTTTTTGTGATTTACGAGGACAATTTTGTAAGTTACAAACTGGTAATTACAAGGTTATTATGCTATAAATGTGATTTATGAGGACATTTCTAGTGTCCCCATAATTCAAATCGCTTAAAAATCATACTAAACAATGTTTTATTGAAAATGTAAAAATGCAGAAAGTTTTCTGTGAGGGTTAGGTTTAGGGGTTGTGTTAGGTTTAGAGGATAGAATCTATAGTTTGTACAGTATAAAAGTCATTATGTCTATGGAAAGTCCTCATAATGATAGGTAGACCAACGTGTGTGTGTGTGTGTGTGTGTGTGTGTGTGTGTGTGTGTGTGTGTGAAAAGCCAAAATTAAACACATTTTAAAATATTACAAAATTGCATATGTACAATATAGTTAATTTTCAAATAAAAAATTCCTGAAAGTTTCACGCATCCATCTTTGTCATCGAAGAAAGAGGGGGCATTCACATCGAACATGCCCTTTCGCTACAAAAAAGCTAGATGCAGCTCAACAACCGGAACAGGGCACGGGTGTCTAAAGCCACATTTTTAACCATTTAAGTTATTTTTAATGTGTCACAATTTCTAAGAAATGTGGCGCACCTGTACGAGAAGTTGAACAACAGCGAGACGCTTCACGACAGTCAAAGGCATCCGTTAACTTTAGCTCATATAGTAAAACAACTGAAAAACAGCGTGGATGGATGCAAAAATCTACAATTGGGCTTGCCTACAAGTTCTAAGTTCATTATGCTGGCATTGCCCAAGTGGCATGTGAGAGGAGGTTTGCACTGAAGTTCCTAAAAAAGCAGACTTGATAAACTGTAAAGTTCTTAAACAATTAATGCGCATGCACCTGTTACACTAACAGCTTACAGACGGTAGGCAATTAAGGTCACACTTATAAAAACTTAGGACACTAAAGAGACCATTCTACTGACTCTGAAACACACCAAAAAAAAGATGCACAGGGTCCCTGCTCATTTGCGTGAATGTGCCTTATACATGCTACATGGAGGCATGAAGACTGCAGATGTGGCCAGGGCAACTGATCATCCTTGCAGTGGCAGACCACGTGTAAAAACACCTGCACAGGATTCGTACATCCGAATATCACACTTGTGGGACAGGTACAGGATGGCAACCACAACTGCCCGAGTTACACCAGGAATGCACAATTACTCCATCAGTGCTCAGACTGTCCACAATACTCTGAGAGAGGCTGGACTGAGGGCTTGTAGGACTGTTGTAAGGCAGGTCCTTACCAGACATCACCGGCAACAACGTCACCTATGGGCACAAACCCACCTTCACTGGACCAGACAGGACTAACAAAAAGTGCTCTTCACTGACGAGTCACGTTTTGTCTCACCAGGGGCGATGGTCAGACCCGCGGTTATCATCAAAGGAATGAGCATTACATCGAGGCCTGTACTCTGGAGCGGGATCGATTTGGAGGTGGAGATTCCGTTATGGTCTGGGGCGGTGTGTCGCAGCATCATCGGACCGAGCTTGTTGTCATTGCAGGCAATCTCAATGCTGTGCATTACAGGGAAGACATTCTCCTCCCTCATGTGGTACCCTTCCTGCAGGCTTTTGATTGCTTTGTCGCATCAACACAAATTGTAGATGTGACCAGGGCAATAAATTGCAACAACTGTACTGTGAGACGCCTAAGACAGCGCTACAGGGAGACAGGAAATCTCAATGCTGTGCGTTACAGGGAAGACATCCTCCTGCTTCATGTTGTACTCTTCCTGCAGGCTCATCCTGACATGACCCTCCAGCATGACAATGCCACCAGCCATACTGCTCGTTCTGTGCATGATCTCCTGCAAGACTGGAATGTCAGTGTTCTGCCATGGCCAGCGAAGAGCCCGGATCTCAATCCCATTGAGCACATCTAGTACCAGTTGGATCGGAAGGTGAGGGCTAGGGCCACCCCCCCCAGAAATGTCCGTGAACTTGCAAGTGCCTTGGTGGAAGAGTGGGGTAACAACTCACAGCAAGAACTGGCAAATCTGGTGCAGTCCATGAGGATGAGATGCACTGCAGTACTTAATGCAACTGGTGGCCACACCAGATACTGACTGTTACTTTTGATTTGACTTATTTTACAGTACTTATTACACTTTTGGTACATATGCCATTTATAATTGTTTTTTTTTTTGGGTGGTGGTGGGTGTTACACTGTTTATAAGAGAAATACTGAATAGGTGTGGGCACAATTCCCAAAAATGGATGAGGTACAGGGGGTGGAATGAGGTTCTGGGTCACTAAAGACCTGAGGTATGCTGTTAAGGGTTAATAAATGCATATATTATTATTATACTGTATAGTCAACTATGCAGTATAGTTCATAAGCCTAGCTGAAAGCTGTTTGCAGTTGCCAAACAATGTACTGTAGCAACTTGCCTCATTATTATACAATGTGCGGTCACAGGTGTGTGTGTAACTGCAATTTCGAGCCAAAAGTATCAGATTTACTTGGTCAATTTGTTGTTTTTCCGCTCTCATATTCTAAACGCATCATACTGACTCGCATGAGTGAAGAGGTTAAAAAGTGAGTTCAAAAACTGGTCTGACTGGATTTTAAACTAAATGTTTGCCCTGTTTGTATATATGGGCAGCATTATTTGCCAAAAGGCTAAGTGTTATTTGTTCTGTAAAGGTGTCCATCCACAGACTTCAATTGTGTTAATTCATTGCTGTCATAAAGCCATCATATGTAAGCAAAGTTCATGTCGAGAGATAGCGAGATAAGGGTCTATTGCTCTAAAAAACAAACTTTGGTCACTGCGAAAAGATACTGACACTTTGTGCACTGTATACACAGTTAAAAAGATCACAAGATAATATATTTTTCTCTGTATGTCTAAAACGTTGCAGATATGACATTATCTCTCTTTTTTCTCAAGCTCGGTCCAGTTTGTCTGATACTGATGGGCGTGGTGTGTGTTCATTGCATGCACATCCTGGTTAACTGTAGCCATCAGCTCAGTGAACGGTAAGATTCCACCCCACTTCAGTTCCAACAGCCAATCGCATTGCAGTCTTATTTTCTAAACAAACACTTTGCCCTGGTATGTTATTTAAAGGTGTGGGTCCCCTACAGAACACATTTTATTATTTGAATTGAGAAATATGGGTGTAGACACTAAGCAACCGACAAAATGTAGAGTGTTAAAACAGTGTTAAAGCTCCTCTTGAAAAGAACCAAACTGAGACCTTTTTTCAGTTCAACCACAAACAAATAAATATATAAACAGTGAAACAAAGTCTTCTTCATATCCAATTGATACCATCCACCGTGTACGTGTTTTTGTCCATTCTGTTACAGGATCTCAGCCCACTAATCATCAACATTAGTTTTTGAAACACAGTCAACCTGAATTTTAGGGACGCTCCAATCAGGATTTTAACATCCGATACTGCTCTCCAATTTTCATCTCATCAATCGATACTGATCATTTAACTTTTTATCAGCAGCTCTGTCAAAACTGGTTATATGTAAGCTTTCTGCTCAATGTCACTGTTAACTAAATTTCCCTGTTGGTAAAACCATAGTTGATGCCTAGTTTTTGCTGTCAAAAATAATGTTGATTGATTGAATGATTCCGTATACACAAAATATAAATGTTACTCTTTATTCTAGGCCCCTAAAAACTAATTAGCTTATACAAACTATTATTTTATATATAAGATAATCCTAAAGAATGAGGCTTAATGTCAAACTGAAGTTGAACTGATAACCCATTGGTGTAATTAAATTTAAAGTGAAGATTTTGGTTAGTTTGTCACCATTTAATTTCATTATTTTATTATATTTAATTTAGCAATGCATTATATTATAGTAACTAAATATTTTATATAGATTTATTATATGTTCCTTCCTTTTCATTTTGTTGGATGTTGGTAACATTAGTTCCGCTTTCACTTGTTTCCGCGGGGAGTGAAATAAGGGCGACACGCTCTCTCGTGAGGTAAACAAATGACAGGAGAATGAAGTGCGCATGTTTCTGGACTCTACAGGTGTTACTGTTAAATCGGCAATCATTTCATAAAGATGTTTGAATTATACCCATCTTGTATTCTGCGATATTATTATGATACCTGTGCCTTGCGGAGACTGAGATGCTGTTACCGCAGATAATAATAAAAAAAACTTCACGCAGGACGCGCCAGTTTAGTGTAAATAAAGCGTTTAGCGCAAGTAAGCAAACGGAACTCTGAGCACCTATGTTACTCTAAGCATGAGAGGGAGTTGTGGAGTGCAGAACTCTGAAAACACCGTGCGTACACCCCAGAATCGCCGCTGCCCTGCCTTCAACGCTCGAGGACGCTCTGACGTAGATGAAATAGGCGGCAACGTTTGTTCAGAATGCTTTGTTTTGTGAACTATGTTTAAAGGGGCCGCAATTTAAACATCCAGACATGTCGACCATTTACTTTTTGCCGACCTATCACAAGTAGCGTATATCCTCTTTAAAATGTGAAAATAAGAAATCGATCGATGGCAGAAAGTAATAAAAATTATAGTTGTTTGTTATCAAAATAAAATACATTTGTAATAATAACTGTGGTCTTGGTTGTTTCATATCCCTGTAAGCAAACAGGGACAGATCATATATTACTGGGAAACCCGCCACGGCAATAATTCGTTTCTCCATTTTATCTTCGGAACTAATGTTTGGTGGGAACCAAAGTTTACACTGTTGTGTTCTCTAGACTTCGCTTGAGCGGAGCACTTCTATATTCCAATACGTTGCCGCCGAATCGCGTCACAGCTCATTACCATAATGTTGACTGCACTTGAACTTTCATCTGACGCCCACACCGCCCAAGACTCGCTGGCTGTCATTGATAATGAATGACTTCCGGTCGATTTGACGCTCTCGCCGCCTCTGGTGTGAACGCGTGGTAACAATGCTCTAACTTAAAATAGACTGGACTGAGCAGGCTATTTATTTATTTAATTAAATTGCATCCTTTGCAATTTAATAATCGCAAAAGGTCATATCGAGGTTTCGATTTAATTTCGATTAATTGTGCAGCCCTAATTATAATCATCACATTTCTGCCTTTAAACCCTCCAAAAATTGTCCCCATTCACTTCCATTGTAAGTGCCTCACTGTAACCTTGATTTTTGCTTTTTAAAGAAAAGGAGGGACGAGTCAAAATTAATTTTTGTGGTAATCAACTTTATGCCAGAAATGCTGCCCAGGTTTAATACAAGCTTAACTTGTATAAAACCTGGAATAAAGTTACTGACAGATTGTTGAGTTTTGTTGTAATCAGTGGAATTTATAAAAGAATAAATTAAATACGTTTCATCGCATTTAAAAGCCATTTTGTGTTCGAACATTCCCTTATGTAGTTGGGATCAATTATTGGAGTCCCCGTAAACACACCTTTTACATTAATTGTATTTTATTTATATCGGCTGTGTCAAAATCTGAAAATCTCATCATTTGGTCCTCAGGCTGCTGAGAGCAGTAAATGCAAGAATTGCATTTCATATTTCAAAAGATTTCTTCCTCAAAAGTACAAAATGAATCGTGAATTAAATCATTAAGGAACCTGAATCAAATTCTTAAGATTCTCACCCCAACAAGCTGTTCTTTTAATAAGTAGTTAGCCTCAATACAAGCTAGTAAATGTAGCGAACTACATTTGAGGTGACTTAAGAAGCAATATATCTTTAAATGTGTATATTTATGTATTAACGTCTGAATTAACCAATTCACACATATAAGAAATTGATATTTTAGTCAACTGTATTTACCTCAGCAGACATGTCTGAAAAGCTGCATGCACGAAACTGTGACATAATAAAAAGCATTTTTTGTCATACTACAGTGCTACTTAATAGAGAAGCTTGTTAATGGAAACGATAGATAAACTATTATAAAAACAGCTATCACGCTACTGAAATAAAGTAGTTCATTTAGTACTTTGGCTACTTTTAGTTAGTTCCTGCCCAACACTGCAAAGATTTGAAACGTGCATATTCTGCATTCTGAATGAAGTCGTTTCTAGTGTTTAGACTTCACCATTGTGAAAATCTGTCAATTTATAAAAAAGCTGCTTCTTGTATGAAGTCCCTCTTCAAACGTGATCAAAGCACACTCCCTCTGGTCTGACAACAGGAAGCGGGAGACTTCTGCTTCTGTTAGATGTGGGCACACAGTTATTTACCATGTACCAAGTGTGGCAGTATTGGAGTGAAGACTGTCAACCTCATGTTTGTCATTTATACTGTTGACACTATAAGGTCATGATCTAAATGTGTTACATACTGTATCATTGAGTTCTATTGTTTTTACATAAAGCCAATTATACTTGCTGTTTGCATCTCACGAAAACATGTACAGATCACGTCACCCGAAATAAGAAGGACAGAAAAAAATATTTTTACTTTGTGTGAAAATGAAGTCTATTTTTAGGATCGTTTCATGACAAATAAAGGGATAGTTTGCCCATAAATGATAATGATGTCATCATCTACTCACCCTCATGCCATTTAACACCTATGACTAACTTTCTTCTGCAGAACATAAAAGGTCATATTTTTAAGAATGCTCCGATCCCTGATTTTAATCCAATAGAAGTTGATAATGACTCATTTTAAAGCTTGTAGGGATAGTTCACCCTAAAATTGTAATTCTCATAATTTACTCGCCTTCATGCCATCCCAGATGAATACCTCCTATTTAGAAAAATAGAAGCAGAACTTTGAAGGTCCAAAAGGCACATTAAGGCAGCATAAAAGTAATCCATAAGACTCCAGTGGTTAAATCCATGTCTTCAGAAGTGAAATGATAGGTATGGTTGAGAAACATATCAATATTTTACCTTTTTTACTATAAATTCTACTCCCTGCCAAATAGGTGGCGATATGCACCTATCAAAATAAAGAATGAAGTATGTGGAATTGAAAGTGATTTATAGTAAAAAGGACTTATAAATAGTGATCTGTTTCTCAGCCACACCCATCATATCGCATATGGATTTAACCACAAGAGTTAAACCTAGAGAGCTGAGATATTCTTCTAGAAATCTTCAATTGTTTTCAGCAGAAGAAAGTAAGTCATACACGTCTGCGCAAGGCATGAGGGTGAATAAATGATGAGAGAATTTTCATTTTTCTGTGTACGATCCCTTTAGTGTCACTCCCTCTCCCCTTATGTCCTTTTTATCTTCATGTATCTGAGGTTTTTGACTTGCCAAAGCCCCCCAGAGGAATTGCAAAAAAAAAGTGTTTATCTGAACTATTTCTTTGTTTCTCTCTCTCTCGTACTCTCACAGGTTTAAACGGGCCCCCCTCGGTTATAGTGACACAGTCGCAGTTGCCATGGAGATGAGTTCCTCCCAGTGCCTGAGGAGAGGTGCTCATTTTGGGAGGTGAGCTATCCCATCATGCTCATTGGCATGACAGCACACCCCCACCCGTAAACGAGAGAGCTTGTGCATATGTAAGAGAGATAGATGGCAAGAGGGCAAATGTGTGTGCTTGAATGTATATATTCATCCTGTAAGACAGGAATTCAGATCTGATGCTCTGCGCACACATGGAGACTTCACGTCAATGAATCCTAAAAACACTTCTGTCTTACCATGAAAGGTTTGCTTTATTTTCACCACTATTTTACAATAATGACCTTCGTGCTGAAAAATAAAGCACTAATTATAGAAGCGGTTATTCGTTTTATAAGGCATAGTGGCTTTGTAGGACCTTAAAAAGGGTAAAGTATTACATGTTCTCCGGAATACTTGATTCTGATTGGTCAATCGCAGTATTGTGCGGCCAGATATTTTTGCATAATGACCACTAAACTATATAATTGTCCATCATCCCATTAAGCCACATCAACACTGATACGTTTTCGAACGCTGACAGTTTCCACTGTGCTTGGAGTCAAACTTGCCTTTTGAAGTCTCATGTTGAAATGGTGGCTTGCATCAGTAATGTTCTTGCACATTCTGAGGTTTCTGAATAAATCATTACACTGTTGTTGTATTAATGTGTTCATATTTTGTGAGTGTTGCAGGTCTAATCAGCTGGTGTCCTTAGTTTCATGTCTCTTGTATCACTCCGCCATTTCTTCTTGCATAATAAAACAATTTCAGTATTTAACGTCATTTAAAAAGCTCAAATCAATATTTCATGTTCAGTAATTGTGTATTAAGTAGTAAATTATCATGCTGCATGACTCTACACTTCATGCTTGGGGCTTATTTTGTGATATGAGTGACTGACTGTACATTGTCCCATACTTATATGTTAGCATGTTGTTATTATTGGTGTATTTGTCTTTTACTGTTTTTAACTTTTTCCTTTATAGGCACTTGGTGAATTTCTTCCTGGTTTTGACCCAGTTAGGCTTCTGTAGTGTGTACTTTGTATTCCTGGGAGAGAATATTAAGCAGGTATGTTTAGCAGAGCGCTCATGCTTCAATATGGCTTAAAAACAACAGCCATATAAAACGTTTTTTGGACATGCCTCTCATTTAACGTGTGTGTTTAGATGATGGAAGGTACTCGCTTGAACACTTCCATGGAGACTGTGGTGTTATATTCCAATAGCTCAGTAGAGGGCGCCATGTCCCCAAACCCAGCCTCTGTTGCTGTGGCTACAGGGCTGGACCTGCGGCTCTACATGGTCTTCCTCCTTCCCTTCATCATCGTCCTGACCTTCATCAGAGATCTGCGGAACATGGCCGCTCTGTCTGGCATAGCCAACCTCTGTATGGCCATCAGCCTCGTACTGATCTTTACGTACATACTCGGCGTAAGTGCGCGTCATCATTATCTGGATCTTTGCTAATACTTTTCAGCATAAAATCCAGTCCACTTTGAGAATTTTTTACATGTATATCCTTGCTGACCGTGTCTTTTTTATATTAGGAAGAGTAAGATTGAAACTTTAGCCAATAAGGTGATACTTTTTGGGGTCTTTTATCATCTCTCTCTATAGGATATCAGTGATCCCAGAAACCTGCCATATGCCTCCACATGGCGGAAGTTTCCGTTCTTCTTTGGAACAGCTATCTTTGCCTTTGAGGGGATTGGAGTGGTGAGATTTCGATTCCTTTTGCACTCATTTACTTTCAATGACGTCAGATACACCTGGTGTACTCTCACTGAAGGTTCCATAGGTACAAATAGTTATTCTGGTCTGCTTAGAAATAGCATGAAGTGTGCCCAGAGCTTTACTCTTTACCAATTTTACTTTCTTTGTCGCGTGTGTGTGTCTAGGTTCTTCCCTTAGAGAATCAAATGAGAGAGCCAAAACGCTTTCCTCAAGCTCTCAATTTTGGCATGGGCGGCGTCATCATCCTGTACTTTTCTCTGGCGACACTGGGCTACCTCCGTTTCAGAGATGACATTAAAGGAAGCATCACACTTAACCTTCCACATGACTCCTGGTAACTATGACCACACACACATTTAAAAAGCCCATATATCAATGACAACACTGAATTTCTGATGGCACCACAATAATGCGCACAGTGTCAAGCTCTTCACTATCTAGATTTTAGAACTCCATGCTGTAACGTCGATCAGCAGACAGGGGATTTAACAGGAACTTAATTTACACTATTAGGAGGACTCCAAAATATCGGTCACTTGCGAAGCATCTATTATGTTATAACTAGGGCTGTCGATTTACAGTGTTAATTTGGTGTAATGTTATTATATGAAATAAACTACGCAATTAATCATGCCCCTGATCCATATGTATGTTCCGTAATAAGGAATGTTCCTACCATCAGACCCATTCAAGCTTGATGTACCACCTTGATGTTTTTATGAATTTGACTATCCACTTCCTCGATACAATTATGCATGTTGTATTTGTGACCTTATATTAATGGGGACTTAATTTGAAATTAAAATAATTGTGGGTCCAAGCACCAAAGCTGCTGGAACCCTCTAGTATCCATACTGATTTTCTTATTTTCTTCTTCTTCTTCTTCTTCTTCTTCTTCTTCTTCTTCTTCTTCTTTTTTCTGCCCTAAAAGCATATGGGCAGCCAAAACCATAAGTCCTATAGACACCAAACTTGGCAGAATGGTCCCAAACCCCCCCCCCCCACTCAGGCGCATACACACACCCCGACACTTGTTGGTGCTCTAATAAGCACTTTTAAGTTTTTGCTCATAACTTCTTATCCATAATTTGTTTTTATTTTTCCTCTGATTCATTGTTTCAAGACAAAAATGTTTTATTTTTGCCCCGAAAACTGTTCTGCCATTTGGAAAAAAATGTTTTGACTCCTCCTAGGACGTTTGTCCAATTGTCTCAAAAATGTGCACGTATCATCTAGGGACTATCCTGAAAAAATAAAAAATAATTTTCTGATTTTTGATATGTCAAATCCTTCAGAAGATATAAGCCTATGAATTCTTTGGGTTTGAACTGGAACTAACTACTATGCCTTTGTGCACAAGGTCCAAACATGACAAAACTTAAAATATAAACACACCAGGATAGTCCGAACACATGTGCTAAATTTCATCAATTTCCTTCAATCGTCTAAACAGCAAAAAAATAAATAATTTTTATTTCAACTATAATTGACAAACGATGGATGTACTACCGATTTTGTTCACTAGATGGAGCAGCAAGTTAAGAAATTCCATTAAATACTCTGAATTTTATTACTCTTGTAATGTAAGATCTGTGCAGTAAAAATAGCAACAACTATCCAACAAATGGAAGAATGAAATCTGTTTTTATCAAGTTCATTTTTTCCTGATTTAACTGTCCAGCAATCCCAAAATCTAATTTATGCCTGGTAAATCAAGTATGTATTTCCAATGTTGTCCACTAGATGGAGTGTCAAAACTGAAAATCCTTAAGTCCTCTTTGACTTAACTTTATGCTCTTGTAATGTGCTGTTGTCCAGCAATGTCCTGGCCATACGTACTTGAACCGTGATGATTGTCGCTTGCGGCTATATTTTAAAAATGTATTTGTCACCCTGCTGAGTCATCGTGTATGTTACTGTATTATATAATATATTGTGTATATTACATTTTAAAACTACTTTGATTTTGCCATGAAAATTGCCAGTGATTCTGATATGGCAATAAAAATAAATAGTCACACCACTGAGCTATTTAAATGGGTAGATCACCAACAAATGAAAATGCTGTAATTTACTCACCCTCATGTTGTTCCAAACTCCTTTTAACTTGAGGCTGTCATTTCACCTAACATCATAAAATCATTTGGTCCCAATATTTGTTTAAAAATGTAACTTGTTCTTAATTTCCAACCTCAATGTGAAGGCAGCACCACGTGGGTTAATAGGTTTTGGAAAATGATAGATATTACACTCTAGTCAAACTTGCCTTTTTGATGTCACATGTTGAAATGGTGGGTTACATCATTAACATTCTTGCACATTCTGTGGTTTCTGACTTAATCATTGCACTGTTGTTGTGTTCATATTTTGTGTGTGTGTTGCAGGTCTAATCTGCTGGTGAAGGTGTTGTACTCGTTTGGTGTGTTTGTGAGTTTCGCAGTGCAGTTCTTCGTGCCGGCAGAGATTCTGGTTCCGCCCGTGTGTGAGCATGTGAGAAAGAAATGGAGACGAGTGACTGATCTCAGCCTTCGAGCGCTGCTCGTCTGCCTCACCTGTGAGTGATCTCACACACACACATACACACCATTTCAAAACCTAGTGAGCTGCCTCCGCAGGCACCACTTTTTGGTATTATGGGTGCGCTCCCAGTGCAAAGGTAGAGATGATTGTTCACCAACAACCAACTAGTCAATTTGCTGTTTTGGAACACCAGAAAGTGTCTTGTGTAAACGCCCACTTAATAATGAGATGGTGGTGTAAGCACCATAGTGGTCTAAGCACCATAACTGCTAATCTGGTAATCAGAAGGATGCTGGTTCGAGCCCCACAGCCACCACCATTGTGTCCTTGAGCAAGACACTTAACTCCAGGTTGCTCCAGGGGGGATTGTCCCTGTAATAAGGGCTCTTATCGCTTTGGATAAAAGCGTCTGCCAAATGCATAAATGTAAATTATACAGGCATTAAGACTGATAAGTCAACTAGTTGTTCGGGTAACCTTTAACAGTGTAGTACCCCCCCCAAAAAAAACACTGTAAAATTTAAAAGAGAGGGAAAAGACCAACGCGGAACGACAGTGAGAGGAGAGAGAAGAAAAAAAAAACACTTACTCGCCGGTTCTCTGATACACCGTCGCATGGTCCTCAATCACTCCTCCAGCCGCTCCTCCCCGGGTGGACCGGAGTCAGACCCACGACCCCCGGCGGACAGAACGTCCCACCGCGTCCCACCGCATTCCCAGCACCTCGTGGGGGTACTCCTCCGCCCCTGGCAGCGGCTCCATCGCTCCAGGCGGTCGGGGAGTCCAGTCCCCACTCGCCCCATGGACGCCGGCCGTTCCCTGCGTCCGGGCGGTCCCCGGGATGTCCCCATCCCCGGTAGATGGCAGCAGCGCTCCCCTGGATGGACGGCAGTGTCGGCAACGGGCATCCCTCCTCCTCCCCGGATTTCGGCACCAGTGTAACGCAGTTCAATGGAAAGGAGGAGCCGAGAACCGGCTTGGCAATATAAATAATATTTTAATGATAAACTGAAACAAAAGACACAAACATACACACATTACGGACCTGCCTGTAAACGATCTCTCTCTCTCTCCCGCACCATCCTCTGCAGTCGGCCTTTATCCCTCTCGTAGACTTGATTAGCCTGATAAGGGACTGGGTGTGTAGAATCACGACCCGGCCCTCCGCCCTGCCACAGTGAAATTATAGAAATGTGCCTTTTTATGTAGTTTATATATGATAATTACCCTAATGCCGTCAGTATTGGTTTCTACTGTATGTAAGCTCCAGGTGAATGCAAAGTGAGTGTTTTTAACTGTTATTTAAAAAAATATATAATTCTCTCAAAAGAAAAGAATAGTTTGTTAAATGTAGATTATTTTGCAACCGTTCTTGCTAACGTTTATGCATAAAACCAAAAAAATTAATTGACGACATTTTTAAAGTGACATTTTAATTTACGAGTAATTGATTATTATTATTATATGTGAGTTCGAGTACTCGAATACCAAATTACATGAAAATGCCCATCCTTCTTTTTAACATCCCTAATGCGAATTATGTTGCTGCCTAAAATACCTAATTTTGGACAAAATAAAAGGAAGCATCGGCTCTTGCCATGAAAATAGCCATTGATGCTGACATGGCATTAAAAGAATAATAAATAAAAGCATTGCATTTGAATGCAATTGTAGAACACATTGTTGATTTTACTGTAAACATGTATTGCACTCAAAACTGAAAAGTAATGCTAAAAACGGACAGTTGTACCCAATACCTGTTTTTATTAGTATTGTGGCAGCAGTCAGTTGTGAGCTTCACAAGAGGAGCTAGTTTTGTTGCCGCCTGTGTTCCAAATCTTGACGTTTGGATGCTGCCGTAAGGGGCGTTCACACAGAACACGTCCTTAGATTCCATGCTAAGTTTTAATGTTGGCCTTTGTTGTACACATGCACCAGACGGACATTTGGCTGTTGCTTCACATCTAGCTGTTTTTTCATTGTCCTACGCCATGATCTAGTCAAGTTAAAAACTCTGTCTCTGTTTTTTTTTTTTTTTTTTTAACATGTTCTGTGTGAATGGCTCCTTTTGAATCTATATAGAAAGTACAGTGAGGAAAATAAGTATTTGAACACCCTGCTATTTTGCAAGTTCTCCCACTTAGAAATCATGGAGGGGTCTGAAATTGTCATCGTAGGTGCATGTCCACTGTGAGAGACATAATCTAAAAAAAAAAATCCAGAAATCACAATGTATGATTTTTTAACTATTTATTTGTATGATACAGCTGCAAATAAGTATTTGAACACCTGAGAAAATCAATGTTAATATTTGGTACAGTAGCCTTTGTTTGCAATTACAGAGGTCAAATGTTTCCTGTAGTTTTTCACCAGGTTTGCACACACTGCAGGAGGGATTTTGGCCCACTCCTCCACACAGATCTTCTTTAGATCAGTCAGGTTTCTGGGCTGTCGCTGAGAAACACGGAGTTTGAGCTCCCTCCAAAGATTCTCTATTGGGTTTAGGTCTGGAGACTGGCTAGGCCACGCCATAACCTTGATATGCTTCTTACAGAGCCACTCCTTGGTTATCCTGGCTGTGTGCTTCGGGTCATTGTCATGTTGGAAGACCCAGCCTCAACCCATCTTCAATGCTCTAACTGAGGGAAGGAGGTTGTTCCCCAAAATCTTGCAATATATGGCCCCGGTCATCCTCTCCTTAATACAGTGCAGTCGCCCTGTCCCATGTGCAGAAAAACACCCCCAAAGCATGATGCTACCACCCCCATGCTTCACAGTAGGGATGGTGTTCTTGGGATGGTATTCTTCTTCCTCCAAACACGGTTAGTGGAATTATGACCAAAAAGTTATATTTTGGTCTCCTCTGACCACATGACTTTCTCCCATGACTCCTCTGGATCATCCAAATGGTCATTGGCAAACTTAAGACGGGCCTTGACATCTGCTGGTTTAAGCAGGGGAACCTTCCGTGCCATACATGATTTCAAACATGACGTCTTAGTGTATTACCAACAGTAACCTTGGAAACGGTGGTCCCAGCTCTTTTCAGGTCATTGACCAGCTCCTTCCGTGTAGTTCCGGGCTGATTTCTCACCTTTCTTAGGATCATTGAGACCCCACGAGGTGAGATCTTGCATGGAGCCCCAGTCCGAGGGAGATTGACAGTCATGTTTAGCTTCTTCCATTTTCTAATGATTGCTCCAACAGTGGACCTTTTTTCACCAAGCTGCTTGGCAATTTCCCGTAGCCCTTTCCAGCCTTGTGGAGGTGTACAATTTTGCCTCTAGTGTCTTTGGACAGCTCTTTGGTCTTGGCCATGTTAGTAGTTGGATTCTTACTGATTGTATGGGGTGGACAGGTGTCTTTATGCAGCTAACGACCTCAAACAAGTGCATCTAATTTAGGATAATAAATGGAGTGGAGGTGGACATTTTAAAGGCAGACTAACAGGTCTTTGAGGGTCAGAATTCTAGCTAATAGACAGGTGTTCAAATACTTATTTGCAGCTGTATCATACAAATAAATAGTTAAAAAATCATATATTGTGATTTCTGGATTTTTTTTTTTTAGATTATGTCTCTCACAGTGGACATGCACCTACGATGACAATTTCAGACCCCTCCATGATTTCTAAGTGGGAGAACTTGCAAAATAGCAGGGTGTTCAAATACTTATTTTCCTCACTGTACAACATTCTGTTGTATTACACTTTCTTCATCATCACCCTCTTCATTTTCCTCCATTCCCCGCCCCTCACCATCCATCCTCTACTCCTCATTTGCCACCTCACTCTATCTTCTCCTAATCCTCCATTTAGTATTCATTGGTGATCAGAGAAGAGATAGATGATGGATAGATCCTGTGAACGAGTGCAAACCTAAAGGCTTTTGGATTACAGTGATATTTTTTTTTACCTTTGGATAAATTGAATCTGCCACTGAACCGTGAACCTCCCAAAGCCCTAAATATGAAAATAAATATTTGTTTAACACTGTCAGTCATGCAGGTACGAGTGAGAGAGGGTTGCTCTGATAAAGAGGAAGAGTGTGTGTTGTAAGAATAGCATGCATTTGCCAGAGAGTGAATGAAAAAGTGAGTGATGGTGTTTTTCTATTTGAAACTGAGAAAAATGGTGTGCGGTTGTGTGAAGCACTGACTGTTGAAGCCTATGCAGTAAACAGAATCTATCAAACTATCTAACATTCTTGTTATCCGTCTTGTGTTCCAACTATTGTCCCTGCTTTAAAATGGAGAATGTTGTGAAAACAGTCAGTGGAAAAGTTTTTGCAATGTAAATGTGACTGACATATCGTGGCTCAACAAAAGCGATTGTGACGGTGCAATCACAACACCTCAGGACCCACTGCAGCCAAACAAGTTGCATTACCTTTTTACGAGACTTAAACGCCAGCTTTTTCTGAACATTTACTTGCCAATGGCTAATAACATGCAAATTTGAGTTACATGGCATGAAATTTGGTGGCATATGCAAGGGATTTACTTTCAATGTAGAGGGCTGCATATTCACTCTGTGTGTTCTGGTTAAGCCCTGTTCACACCTTCAGTGACAACATTTCTCAATTTGGTCCTGTCGCTTGCTACACCCATATCTTGTCACCAACACTCACTGTTGCTCGGCTCTCATTGCAAAATAATGAGATTCTGTCCCTTTGTGGCTCTGTCGCTGGTGGTGTGAACGGGGCTTTAGTGTGGTGCAGTGCTTGGTCCATATTTGCTGCTTGCAGCTATATTTCCATCTAGATTCTTTCTTTCTCAGTCTCTTTCAACCACTTCTCTTGACCTTTTTTGTCCTTATTCACAATTCATTTGTCTATCTTTTATGTTATATCCATCTCTCTCCTCTCATTGGACGGATCACATTCTCCCCTTATAAGATTTCCTTTATTGCTTTCATGTCTCTCTTTGTCTTTTGTCCTGACCTCAGTCGGTCACGTTCTGATCTCCACCTTTTCTCTGTCTCTCAATGTTTTAAGCTGCAAAGCTGTGTAATGTCCCTTTAAAAACATTGCAGTGCCACTGATGTGTGAGAGATTAAGGTATTCTCCAGACATGTGACTTAATTTTGTCCATTGTGGTTTGATTGGATGTTTGGTTATTATATATTTGGATAATGTTTGTACTCTCCGAGAGGGATAAAGGTCGACTGCAGAGAGAGATCGTTTACGGACATGTCCGTCATGTTAAAAATTAAATTGAATTGATCAATTGTCACACATTATACATACATTTCTACATATACATGGTGAAATTATTTATTTTTCACATATCCCAGCTAAGCTGGGGTCAGAGTGCAGGGTCAGCCATGATACGGCGCCCCTGGAGCAGATAGGTTCAAGGGCCTTGCTCAAGGGCCCAACAGTGGTGTCTTGGTGGTGTTGGGGCTTGAACCCCTGACCTTCTGATCAGTAACCCAGAGCCTTAACTGCTGAGCCACCACTGCCCTGCCATGTGTGTGTTTATGTTGTATTTTAAGTTTATCATTAAACTATTATTTATATTGAAAAGCCGGTTCTCGCCTCCTCCTTTCCATTGATCCCTTTACAGTGTGGTAAAGCATAAAATGTATTTGTACATATCAATAAACGATATACACTCACTGAGCACTTTATTAGGAACACTTTGGTCCTAATAAAGTTCTCGACATTGTCTTCTGCTGTTATAGCCCATGTTCGTTATATTGGAGTTACCGTAGACTTTGTCAGCTCGAACCAGTCTGGCCATTCTCTGTTGATCTCTCTCTCTCTCTCTCTCTCTCATCAACAAGTTGTTTCTGTCCACAGAACTGCCACTCACTGGATGTTTTTTGTTTTTGGCACATTCTGAGTAAATTCTAGAGACTGTTGTGTGTGTGAAAATCAGTTACAGAAATACTCAAATCAGCCCGTCTGGCACCAACAATCATGCCACGGTTGAAATCACTGAGATCACATTTTTCCCCTTTCTGATGGTTTATGTGAACATAAACTGAAGCTCCTGACCATTGTCTGCATGATTTTATGCATTGTACTGCTGCCGGACGATTGACTGATTAGATAATCGCACTAGTAAGTAGGTTTACAGGTGTTCCTAATAAAGAGCATCACTAAAAATTTGTGCCATATCATGTAGCCCTGAATCTTGCGGATCTCTCGGATGGTTTTGTACTACATGTGGCATATTAGAGGACATACTAGAAGAAGTCCATGAAAGGTCTGTTGGACAGAGGGGTAATGAACTCTGAAGGCTGCAGGTCTGTGGCCCGTGCTGGTAGATAAAGAGATGAAGTCCTCATTCAATCACTCATCTTGTCTATGTGTATCTCTTGTTCTTTCGCTCTGCCTGACATGCTTCCTTCCTTGTTCCCTGGCCCAAGGCCACCAGCCTCTCCCAGCCTGTGATGGATTAGCGGGACTGTTGTGTGTATTTATATGTGTGTGTATTGGTGTTGTTTTATATAGCGTGTTTGTTTCCGGTATATGTCAATATTGTGTGTGTGAGAGCTGGGCCAGAGTTGAGGAACTCATTTAGTGTCTGGTCATTTATCTCTGTTTTCCTGAGGCTCTGTGAGTTATTACCTGTCTGCCTACGGAGATAGGCCCATCACGGAGCTCTCCATAGGTGCCTGTTGTGGAGCTCCATGATGGGGCTTATCACGCAGCTCCATGCTGGGGCCCATCTCTGAGATTCATTTGGAGACATTCTCCAAGACATCTTTCACCTGAGATGGCAAAATTGTTATGGGCTGTCAGGATATATTTAGATTTATAAAAAGAATATTTTTTTTAAAGAATTAAAAAACAAAAAATGTGATGTAAAAATGTATTCGTATAATCAGTTACAAATCAATTTCATCTGTGCCTAATATTTGTTTTTGTTTCTCTCTCTCTCTCTCTCTCTCTTAAATGCTTGATGGACACAATTTGAACAAATATTTGTATTAAAATATATAATCTAGTAACTAATAGATGTTACCTGTGCCATGTTTATTTCATTTTCTTATAAATGTGTTTTAAAGTATATTTTTTTTCTCTTAAAATTTATAAAAATATTTTATATAAAAGAAATATTCATTGATATTTAAAATATATTTGTATGTCATATTTTTATTACATTTTTACACAATATTTGTATTTTTTTCTTTAACTTTTTTTTATTTATTTTTTTTTATTTATTTTTTTTATTGATTCCATACAACAAGCCAAACAGACATAACTGAAAATGTTGAATCGCATTATATGAAACTAAAACCATTCCCCTGAACCCCCCTACACCCACACACACACAAGCACTCCAGTGGTTAAACGCTAAATTGACAGTGACACACAAATAGACAACAAATCAGCAGAAAACATTTAGAAACCCACCAAAAAACAAAAAGGTTTCACACAACATTCAAAACTACATACCCCCTCCACGAGACACCCCCCCAAAAAAAGGACAAATAACTGCACCATTTTTTTATTAAAGAAATCTAGGCTGCATAGCCTTCTACATGACATCTCCTCAAATGCCACTACCCTGCCCATCTCTGTGTGCCACTCTTGAAATGAGGGCGCTCAAGCCAACTTCCATCCCCTAAGGATGACCTGTTTGGCAATAATAAAACTGGCTAGGACCCAATTTTTTTTGTATGTACTTATCCCCTATATTAATGACTGCCCCATCGCATAAAATACAGAATCTGGGGCAAAATGAAATTATGAGTGCCCAATACATCACACATAAAACTCTGAAACCTCAACCAAAATTCTTTGATCTTAACACACCACCAAAAAGCATGGGTTGTGTCCCCATCTTCTGATTGGCATTGCCAGCACACACTTGCATCTCTAGATAATAACAAGTTTAAATCATTCTCCCATAATCTCATGAGAGAAGCTCTGTTCCTTAGACTAAATTAACATGGACTGGGAAGAGAAATCGGCCCGGGAGTTTACATGACAACTGGCCCAAAGGCTTCCTTGTATATGCTTTCTGTATATCGTGGCGGTGTTTTGTATGACCATCAAAATGGTCTCACATGCAAGGATCCATTTACCGGATTATCAAGAACTTCAAGGAGAGAGGTTTAACTGCAGTGAAGAAGGCTTCAGGACATACCAGAGTGTCCAGCAGGCGCCAGGACTGTCTCCTACTGAGGAGTCCGCTATGGAATCGTGTCACAACCAGTGCAGAACTTGCTCAATATTGGCAGCAGGTTGGTGTGAGTGCATCTGCATGCACAGTGAGGTAAAAACTTTTGGGCAATGGCCTGGTGTCAAGAAGGGCAGCAAAGAAGCCACTTCTCTCCAAGAAAAACATCAAGGACAGACTGAAATTCTGCAGGAATTACAAGGATTGGACAGCAGAAGAATGGTGCAAAGTTATTTTCTCTGATGAAGCCCCCTTCCAACTGTTTGGGACATCTGGAAAATCGATAGTCTGGAGAAGAAAAGGTGAATGCTACCATGAGTCCTGTGTCGTGCCAACAGTGAAGCATCCTGAGACCATCCGTGTGGGGTTGATTTTCATCCAAGGGAGTGGGCTCTCTCACAATTCTGCCCAAAAACACTGCCATGAATAAAGAATGGTATCAAACGTCCTGTAAGTCAAACTTCTCCCAACGACCCAGGAGCAATTTGGTGATGATTCATGCATTTTCCAGCATGATGGAGCACCATGTCACAAGGAAAGAGTAGTAATGAAGTGGCTCAGAGATCATTACGTTGAAATTTTGGATCAGTGGCCAGGCAACTCCCTGGATCTTAATGCCATAGAGAACCTGTGGTCAATCCTCAAATGGCGAGTGGACAAGCAGAAGCCCACAAATTGTGATAAACTCTGAGCACTAATAAGGCAAGAATGGATCGCCATCAGTCAGGATTTGGCCCAGAAGCTGATATCCAGCATGCCAGAGTGAATTGCAGAGGTTATGAAGAACAAGGGCCAATACTGTAAATATTGACTCTTTGCATATATTGAATGTTTTTGCCCATAAAAGCCTTTAAATCTTGTGAAATGCTTATCATTGTTTTGCAAAACACAAAATTTGTCACTGCCAATACTTTTGGCCACGGCTGTACACTGATGCCTCATGACCTTTTCCAAAAGCAGTAATCACCACTCCCAGAGTATCTTCCACTTTAGGGGGCGTGTATGCTACTCCCAAAAATAGTACAGCGCAGGTGGTGCAGCTGTATCCGAAATCCCGAACCATATTTTCAAAGAATCTCAACACTCCACTCTCATATAAGTCACCAAACTTATTAACCTCCCTCACAATCCACACTGTCCAGCAGAAAGGGGACTTATTACATAACTTTGGGTTCAGCCATTTGCTTAAGCAACATTTAATAAATGTCCAAATTAAACATTTTGGACACTTTTGTCCATACCGCGTGCAAATGCGAGATAACTGGGTGTAACTTGACTTCTCCGGTTAGTTTGATAGAAAGGCTTTGCAATGGCGAAATGGGGGCAAGCACTTCCTGTTCAATACAAAACCAGGGAGGGGCTCTATCAGGTGGAATTGACCAATGGGCCAAATGTCTGAGACCGAATGCATAATAATAAAACAAAATCTTGGGTAGGCCTAGACCACATTTGTCAATCTGCCTATGCAACTTACTGAAATGTAATCTGGGACGTTTACCATTTCAAATGAAGGAATGTACCATGCTATCAAATTGCTTGAAATAAGAGAGGGGGATATCTATAGGGAGAGATTGTAGCAGGTAGTTGAATTTTGGAATACAATTCATTTTAATAACATTAATCTTTCCAGTCATAGATAAATGTAATGAAGCCCACCTGCCCACATCGCTCAAACCTATTTATTAAAGGTAACAATTTATGAAATCACTCAAATTTGCTGGGACCCATATACTTAAAGGAATATTTCACCCAAAAATGAAAAATTTGCTGCTGATTTACTCACCCTCAGGCCATCCAAGATGTATCGTATATATACTTTTTAACTACATATGTTCACTTCCATACATCTCTGTGACACACGGTCATGAGAGGGATGACGTAAGCTCTTTGGTAAGATCCCGCGTCACGTGGAGGAGGAGACAGGAAGCACATTATTGTTCACAAGGGAAGGAGAGCTGTACAAAAGTTTCATTGTCTTTGCTGTAGATTTGTATAAGTGTATTGTTCAAAATAGTAGTTTGGCTTGTATATCTTGGATGCTTCAACCTTCAGAAACCCAAAAGAAAATGCATGCTGGGAAAAAAATTAACTTTTCATCGATTGCCTATACATGATCATGAGCAATTGAAGCTATGGCTTATCACGCTGAACCTGGATATTAGTACGCCCCTAAAATTCTCGCAAATATTGGAGGGTGTGCAGTGAATATTTTACCCCTGAGAATTTCAGACCATCGAAATAAAAAAAGGGTCAATCTCTGAATTCATTGGCTGTTCCCGTGCTGTTTTACAGCGAACTCTGGTATGTGTGAAAACGTTGTCATTGTCACACCTCACTCTGGCTCTGCACCTCCCTCAGCGCTAGGCTCATCATCACCTGATTTCTAATTCACTGCACCTGCACTCAATTCCATCGCTCAAAGCCTGCATAAATAACTCCCCTTCACACCACTTCACTGTCAAGTCTCACAAAAAAGACTAGTTTGCTGCTCTCACGCAGTGTTTATTACCTGTCTGTATTTGCTCTTGATATTCGTCGATATCTGTTTAGTGCTTACTCTGCTGTTTCGCCTGTTATATCTTCTTCAGTTTGTGAAGCTTCTCTTCTGTGTGATATCATCTGTACCATTGATCTCACTGTGTAAACCCTGTGAATCTTAGTAAATGCTCTCGCACTTGGTTTCACGAACTACAACTTGTGAGGCTTCAATTCCTGACATTCATATAGCCTGTATATTTCTGCTAAAGAAAAAGCAAAAGTGTGAACTATTCCTTTAATGCCCTGTTTGGGCCACTGAAAGGTGCCCGGCTGAAAAGCCGTTACCAGGCAGTACACTGTCAGAGCCAAAGCTTCAGATTTAGACGAATTAACTCCGTATCCTGAGAACTTCGAAAAGGAATTAATAATTCTGTGAAGCTTATGCGCCACACCTCCCACCATCACCCCTGGAAAATCATCCTCCTTTCTTATCGCAGCTGCTAGGGCATGACAGAACAATAAGGGGGAAGGTGTGTTATTCTACCAAATAAACTCTAGCCGCTAGGCAGAACCAGCACAAAAAGAGCACACAGATTCTTCAAACAGTCAAGCAAATGTTCAGTGAGCCGGTTCACTCGGCTGCAATGTGAGTACAACAAGATGACTTACTCCATTGACTTTATGAAGGACATTGCTTGCTGTGGGCATGTGAATGTTTTACGGCCATCCTTGGCATCTATTCTCAATTTGGCTAGGAATATAAGTGCAAAAGCATCCTTCCATTGATGTAAAAGTTTCTTGCATTCCTTGAATCGATCATGTTTCTCTCTTGCCAAGTTTGCAAAGTCTGTGAACAAGAAAATGCTGTGGATCTTCCAAGAAAGCCTTCCTTTACTCCTCGCCTCGCGTAACACAAGATCTTTATCAGATGATCTCAGAAATTTGGCCAGAATAGATCGGGGCCTGTCTCCTTCTGTGGATCACCAAGCCGGAAACCCTATGAGCTCGCTCTATTTCCAGCTTATGGCCTGCTATGTCGAGTAGACTCTGAAAGATCCCATCCAGGAATTCCACCATATCCTGTCCCTCCACTCCCACCGGGACTCTCATGATACGGATGTTATTCCGCCGGCTACGTTTTCCATGTCCTCCAACTTCTCCCAGACAAACTCCAAATACACCTTGGTTGCTAGCGGATTAGCAGATAATTCCCTCTCCGATGACTCCAGGTAATCGGTCTGTTTCTCGACATCCCTTACTCTTGTAACCACATCAATAAACTTTGCCTCCATGGCAGTGATCGATTGATGTATCACAGCAAGCTCCTCCAAGTCAGCAACGACCTTCGTCAGCATTGCTGACACGTTCAGCATCTCCCACTGCATTTCCCACTGCATTTCCCACACCACTCCGACCAAATCGACTCCCAGGACCACGGCCTGCTCGGGGGTGTCAGCTTGAACATGTTAGTGTCTTTTAATGTCTCCAGAGCTCAAGGATTTTAAATTTATTTACATACTGTCCTCCTAGAACAGTTATGGAACAGAGTGTATGAAATCTCACCGGTTAATATCATAAAAAGTATTCAAATTAGCAAGTGTGCAGAGCTCGCCGTTCCCACGTCCTATCCTCATATGGCGTGACATACACAATGGAGTATTTGTATTAAAATATATAGTGTCTAGTAACTAATAGGTTTTACCTGTGCCAGGTTTATTTATTTTCTTTCTTATAAATGCTTTTTAAGGATTTTCTTTCTCTCAAAGAATATTTGATATAAAAGTAATAATTTATATAATCTAGAAACAAATCAGTTCTTGTAACAACTGTTGATGATCTTTTAAACCTTTTTATAGTAAAATATTCACAGAAATGTCAATTAAAAAGGAAAATATGTGGTCCTTTCCCTGATAATTACTACAAACTGGCTCCACTCATTATTGATATCAACTTCTCATGAGAACCCATAAAACATCACATTCCTCGAATATTATATTATTGATATGAATTTGTTTTGTTTTATTTGCTATATCATTATAAATTTGTCTTTTAAATGTATTTTCTCTTTCTAGCCTGAATATTAATCCAATTGTTACTCATGGTTTCTTTTATATGACATTGTAGCTCATGCCGCAGTGTCAAACATTTCATCCTGAGGGTGGCAGCAGCAGACAGTGGAGAAACCAAATCATTCATGCATTTGTGATGTTTCGAGTGTGAGAACCAGTCTATGAATGAATCATGTTTACTGTGTGTATGTGTGTGTGTGTATGCGATGTACGTGTGTACATGTATTTATCATTTTTTTGGGGACCAAATGTCCCCATAAGGATAGTAAAACCCGAAATTCTTGACCTTGTGGGGACATTTTGTCGGTCCCCATGAGGAAAACCGCTTATACATCATACTAAATTATGTTTTTTGAAAATGTTTTCTGTGACGGTTAGGTTTAGGGGATAGAATATATAGTTTGTACAGTATAAAAACCACTATGTCTATGGAAAGTCCCCATAAAATATGGAAACACAACGTGTGTGTGTGTGTGTGTGTGTGTGTGTGTGTGTGTGTGTGTGTGTGTGTGCGCTTTTGTTTTCAAGCGAAAATAAAGAGTTTTGTCTTCCATGTCAGGAGAAAAGATGAATATTGATTTTTTATTTAATCCTTCAGCCGCAACGTTCTTCGTACATTTGTTCACAAACCACTAAACCAGTCAGCACATCCGGGAAACACACACTGCAGTTTTAATCTATGGATGGATGGTTGGATGAAAGCAAGCTAAAATAAATATTATTGCTCCTGTTTAGGGTTAAGGATTTGAACAAACCTCTAAAGGCTGTGGTATACTTGGGTTTTCCACATGCTGTTCAGTCTCGCACACAGTCAAGCGCTTTAAGCCTTTTGAAGTTTACTCTTAAACACAAGCCCAAATGGATGCGTACAATGCATTTGCACAACTATTGCTTGTTTTTTTAGCACAGTCAGTGGCTGCAGCATGCTCAATTCACACTCAAAGATGCGGATTGTCCACGTGTCTAGAAAAACTAGTATGCACCCGTACAGTCTGCACGTATTGTGTTTTATGACAAATTTTGCATCACATGGAAAACCAAGTATACTTTGGCCTTAAACGGGGCTGTTTCTTGGCATTGGCGAACTAGGCAGTCGCTTAGGGTGCCACCAGCTGGGAGGTGCCAAATGACAGGGTTGCCGTGCTAATACACCGCCGCGTCTGCGCATTCCCCGACAACCGCAATCTCACCTAGGGCGCCAAAATGGTCAGAAAATATAAAACTTCAGTGTGTAGTTGAGTAGCAATGCTGTGGCAACCACTCACAACACTTTAATAATTCTCTCTCACTCTCTCTCTTTCAGGTGCAACGGCTGTCATGATACCGCGGTTAGACCTGGTGATCTCTTTGGTCGGTGCAGTGAGCAGTTCGGCACTAGCCCTCATCTTCCCGCCGCTGGTGGAGCTCATCTGCGCTCCCCAGCCAGCCCCCTCCTCCTCTACTCCTCCTCAAAGATCTCTCCATAGCCATCCTGGGCTTTATCGGCTTCCTGACAGGAACCTACGTGACGGTGGAGGAGCTTATTTATCCTGATGACCAAGAACAGACCCGTCTCCATGACTATGGAAACTGGACCACATCCACTACCTCAACACCCTGAAGACCAAGTGCATAAACTAAGGACCAATCAAACGTGAGGACAAACAGTTGCATAGGAATGGAATACTTGTTTTAAAGGTGAATTATGAGGCTTATAGTGGTTGAGAATTTTTTTTATAACTCAATTTGTATTTCATTCCACAGACACACACACACACACTGTGCCCCAAGGTGTGTTGTGCATGCATGTGTATTTGTATGAGAGTATGCTGTGTGTATGTGTGTATGCACATTGTTCGGTGAGTATTTCCTCCATGGCCTTGTGGACTTTCCATGGCTCTACCCCATTTCCAGATGGAATAGCTTTCATTCGGTCAGGTCTCTGGGACAGGACCATATAGCATGACAAGTCGTCAGCTTATACTGTAACACTGAACAGCAGAATATTTTGCACACTAGAATGTGGACCCTCAAGAATGTACAGACATACTTGCTAACTTCAGAGTTTTTATTAATAAACTAATCTTTACTCCTCCTGAGGCTTGTGATATTTGGGATTTATTTATTTATTTATTTTTCCAGTGGTGCAATATTCAATGAGGAAAAACTAATGTTATATAAGTTTTTAAATACTTAAAAAAAGTTAAATATTACAGTATATATATATTGGAAGCAATCAAACTGTTAAGTAACTAACGCACCGATTCCAACTTGTCATAATAATGCTGGGGGAAAAATAAGTCTATGGTGGAAGAAATTGTGTGCAGTTAAAAGCAGAAATGTGCAGCTTATGTTCGTGCATACATAACGGTATTATTTAAGATATATAAAAGTTATGAGTTTAATACAAGTTAAACTCAATCAACAGCTATGTGGCACAATGTTGATTACCACAAAAATGAATTTTGACTTGCCTCTCCTTTTCTTTAAAAAAAGCAAAAGTCTGAGGTACAGTGAGGCACTTACAATGGAAGTGAATGGGTCATGGTCAAGGTCGAGGTAGTGTATACCAAAGTGCTGTACATATGCACATATAACAATAACAGGATACAGAGGAATAAAAGACTAATAAGAAAAATAACCCAAGAAATTACCCTTAAAATCCACAATAAACATTCATGTAAAAGCCAAGGAATACAGATAAATATTCAGGCATGATTTAAAAACGGGAAGGGAATGGGCAGACATAACATCCAGAGGTATACTATTCCATCTAGGGCCAGCAACAGAAAAAGCACAATCCCCTTAAATTTTAGGCGAGAGCAAGGCATTTGCAGGAGAAATTTGGATTCCGAGGATCTGAGGGTTCTTGTTGATAGCGCAGAAGATCTGACAGATAAGAAGGGGCTACACCATTTAAAGCTTTAAAAACATAATAACAAGATCTTAAAATGGATCCTACTGTATATTGCACCGGTAACCAGTGGAGAGATGCTAAAACCAGTGAAATGTTTTCCCTCTTCCTAGCACCAGTAAGCAACCTTGCAGCTGCGTTTTGTACCAACTGCAAGTGATACTGAGATGAGTGATTTAGACCCATATACTGTGCATTGGAATAGCCAAGTCTAAATGAGATGAAGGCATGGATAACTATCTCCAGATCCTTAAATGAGAGCAGAGGTTTTAATTTGGCTATTTGCCTTCGTTGAAAAAAGATACTCCTTTATCTGTTTTCCAAAATTTAGCTCTGAGTCAAAAATCACACCTTGGTATTTTGCAAAAGGATGACTATTTGAAGACCGAGACGGCACCAGGGAGACTAAACACAACAACCTCAGTTTTGCTCTCATTTAATTGGAGAACGTTTTTTGCAGTCCAGCATTTAATGTCCTCAATGCATTTTAGAAGAACAGATCATAAGTAATCAAAACTAAGAGGAATGTATAGTTGAGTATCGTCTGCGTAGCAATGATACAAAATATTATATTTCCTCATGATTGAACCCAATGGGAGCATATAGAGAGAAAATAGAATGGGTCCCAATTGGGACCCTTTGGGATACCCCACAAGTGAGCAATGCAGAGGAAGAGATATCATTTCCAATCTTAACCCTCACAGTCCTCTCTGAGAGGTATGATGAAAACCAATATAAAGCAGTGCCCTTGATGCCAGCCTCATCCCTTAAATGTTTAAGAAGGACAGCGTGGTCAACTGAATCGAATGCAGCACTGAGATCGAGAATGGAGCAAAAAATACTCACGGTTTCAAAAGTATGTTAACATGATTTTAGAGTGATTAAAATCACGTCAGCGTTTTCTGTGTAAAGTTATATCCTTTGTTTACATGACAATGTAATATCAACAAACCATAAAATGACAAAAAATTACAATTTAAAAAACTTTAAAGCTCAAATAATACATGAGTTTTAACAGAAGAGTTAATGTAAGTGCTTATATAAAGTTGAAGCTTCACATTTTTGTCTTTTAACCCTCCAAAAATGGGCCCCATTCACTTCCATTGTAAGTACCTCACAGTAACCTCATAGTTTAAGAAAAGGAGGGACGAGTCGAAATGATTTTTTTTTTTTAGTAATCAACATTATGCCACAAATGCTGTCAACCCCTCTAATGTCTTAGGGAAGTTTTTGACCTGGCACAGGTAAAGAATACATTACTAATACTACATAGTTTCTGGTACCAGAACCAAATGATGTGACTGTCAAAACAAACAAAAAATATTTTGTACACAATTGTTCAAGTGAAATAACCATTTAAAACCAATTGTTTCTTCCATTGTCTTAACAGGTCAATTTTGATCTGCATTAAGAAAAAACAGTAGTGACCTTTCATATTTGGACTTTCTGGAGATTATGGAGATAATAGCTTTTTGTACATATATGAATCAAATTTGACCAGAAAATATTTCACATTTTCTCAAATTTGGCTCCTAACCCCATACTGTTCTCTAACTTCCACTGGGCAATGCATATTTTACACAAATTGCATTCTTTTTCTCTGAAACACCTTTCACATTGGTCTTTCCCCAATGTGAAAAGACCATTCAGATGTTATTTTCTTCTACAACAATAGATGGCAGAATGAACTGTTGGAGCACCTTCTTAAACCCCTGTAACACTGCAACAAATTTTTTTAAATTAGTGGTAAAGAATAGATTTGTTGCAAACTTGGCCCTTTTTAAATGCTGTTAATTCCTGAAATAGGCATGCATATGTAACTCTAACATATACACTATTTTCTACAATTGTTGTAGTTGTTGAGATCATCTAAAATGTCCAAAGTGATTGAAATAAACGTAAATCGTATTATTATTCTTTACAAACTATTTTCCAATATTTATATACTTTGGGACCACAACAAAAAAATTTCATTAAGGTTTTTTTGTGTGTGTGTTATTGTACAGTAATCAAGGATTTATGCATTTTGAATGGCTTTCAATACGGGTCAAAAATGACCCAGACAAAAGGAGGGTGCAGTTTCTCAAAACTATAAAACTTTTCTGTGTTATTTTACATCACTTTTTGCCTTTAACCTCCTGAGACCCCTGCGTGACTAATGTGTGCATTTTCAATTCCCCTTTTTGATTTGTAACCACTAAGAAACCCCTAAAAAAAAATTACATGTGGACAGCGGGACTAAATTGTGCAATTCTAAATAATACCAAGCTTTAGAGAGTCAGATTTAGTTATTTTTCATCAAATTGTTTATGTTTCCAGGAGTGTTAGTTATTCATGTTATTCATTAATTATGCTAATGTCTTATGTAAAGTAATGGCCAGCATCATCCAATCACTGCCAACCATGTTAAACTATAATAATACATCATAAATTCTGAATCTATGTACTAATTACCATTGTCCCATATCTAACAAACATATTGAGTGGTCCAAACATCGTCTGCAGCCTGAAACTGAACTTTAAAAAAGGAAGTTTGGATTGAATGCACTTAGCTGCATAGAGAGCTATAGGATGCTCCCTATTTACATTTATGCATTTGGCAGACACTTTTACCAAAGCGTCTTACAGAGCCCTTATTACAGGGACAATCCCCCTGGAGCAACCTGGAGTTAAGTGCCTTGCTCAAGGACACAATGGTGGTGGCTGTGGGGCTCGAACCAGCGTCCTTCTGATTACTAGATTACCAGTTATGTGCTTGGACCACTACACCACCACCACTCTTTAGTGAACGTCTTAACCTCCAGTGTGCTGTCTGTCTGCACTGGTCTCAGAACAGTCTGAAATACACCTTATTTTCATCCTAACTCTATATAAAGCCTCTGAAATCAACATTTTCCATTTTTTGGATGTATAATTGATTCTCAATGTGATAATGCACAGTAAATATAGGATATTTTAACTGAAACTGAGCATACAGTCCATGAATGTGGTCATTGTGTTTAACACCGTGCCATTTTGCGATAAATCGCTCACATTTAAAAAATGGCATTATCGGATGAAACTAGAGATTCTAATCTTTTGACTCAAACTGGTTTCAATGTAAAAACTTAATTGTTTATTACCAGATGTAGTTTTGTTGGCGTTTCACAAACACAAGCCAAACACAATCTCCTCTGCGATCGTCGCCATGTTTTGTCACTTGACTAGGTGCTTTGAAAGTTAAACCCTTTACTGACAGCACAGAGTCTCCTGAACTGAGATCAGTCAGTTAAATTAAATTATGTGTTGCGTATAGCAAAGCCAAAATACAACGTCCATGGAATCGCACAAGTTTAAAACCTCCAAAAATTGGCCCCATTCACTTCCATTGTAAGTAACTCACTGTAACCTCAATTTTCCTTTTGTTTTTTTTTTTGTTTTTTAAAGAAAAGTCTAAATAATTGTTGTGGAAATCAACATTATGCCACAAATGCTGTCAATTGAGCTTAACTTGTATTGAATCCAGAACATTACTTTAAACATGCAAAATGGTTTATTAAAATAAATGTTTGAATACGCAACATTAAAAAAGATAAAGAAAATCAATGTGCACTAATGAAACGCCTGTTGATAATATCAAAATGGTCATCTACAATTGCCACTCTCATTCGATTGAAATGTGTCAGCTCATTGCAACAGTGATTTAATATTGCTTTTAATAGAAATACAGATCTGTCCCTTCACCTTAGGTCTGGACAGTCCTATTTTTATTTAATTAGATTTGGATAGAGCTTTCGTCGTGAGTCCAAACAACTCTCTCTGATTTTGGCTCATTAGTTGGGCCTTGTTTGTATTCTCTTCATGCGTGCTGCAGAAAACTGGACACCTGACAACTGGCACGCGAGCCGACGAGAGAGAGAGAGAGAGAGAGAGAGAGAGAGAGAGAGAGAGAGAGAGAGAGAGAGAGAGAGAGAGAGAGAGAGAGAGAGAGAGAGAGAGAGAGAGAGAGAGAGAGAGAGTTGGAATATGAAAAAGCAAGAGGAAAAATGCTTTGATCAGAGAGAGAAAATTACAAGCTGAAAAATAGAGGGAGATGGAGTGCGGGGCGAGAGAGAGCAAGGCGGAGAGGGAGAACGAAAGAAGTAGGGGTGGGGGAGACTTTGCACGAGTGTGGGGGTGGCAAGGAGTGCGTGAGGGTAGTCTGTCTGACACGTGTGGACAGAAATAGACTTCGAGCTAAATATAGCACACATCAGAGAGTGTGAGAGTGTGTGTATATATATATATATATATATATATATATATATATATATAAAACAATGTGTGGACAAAGGTGTCTGAAATTGTTGATGTGGCATGTGAGTTGATGAAGTGGATATTATGGTTTATATAATATTATATAATAATATATTAAAAGATTTCATGAGAATACTCTATTTGTGATATGTCGGCAAAAAGATACCTGTCGACATGTCTGGATGTTTTGCGGACCCTTTAAATATAGTTCACAAAACCAAAGAATTCTCAACGAACGTTGCCGCCTAATTCAACTACGTCAGAGCGTCAACGAATCTTCTATAGTGTTGTTGGCAGGGCAGCCATAGCGAATTTTGACGCTCTCGCCGCCTCTGGTCTGAACGCACGGTAAGAAAGAACTTGCCTGTTTTTTTGGAAATGATTTCTGAAACGGCACCCACCCTAACCCACCACCAGCACCTCCAGCAGCAGCTGTATATGAAGGTAATTTGGGTGCAAATCAAATGAGCGCCTGTGACAGTGTTATTTGTAGTTGTAGAGATTAGCCACACATGTGTATCAGTAAATTTGAAGTCACAGAGTAATTTATTTTAATAAATTGCAAACTTGTAGATTTTATCTCTCTCCCACAAACACAACACCTTCTCAAATTCTTCATTGCAGGTGCACAAATCCTTTTCTACGAATCACAAATTAAGAAACTCAAATAAATATGGTGCAAAACACATTCACACACCCGCATCAAAAAATGTGAAGTCGCGGACAAATTTTGCTCATTCATTAATCAGTATGTGAATTCATCCAACGAGAGTTGCACACTTGTAGAATATTTTCTCTTAAATAATTATTTTTTTCCTTGATATTTTTCTCGCACAAACACAAGTACAAAACTACAACTGCTTGAATCTGCTGCTACGAGTCTCAAACACTGTTTTTCGCGCGCTCTCCCTTTTGCACCACATGTCTGTGTAAAATATGGAGCAATAGTGATTTGTGCATCTGTAGAGGCAGCAGGCGGGCACTGTTCAGAGATCAGAGAATTTTGGCCAATTAGAAGAGCTAGTTTGGGCGCCTCCATTGGTGGAAAATGACGCCCGAGCAGGAAAAAAATTAAAAACTTCCACGAGCATCTTCCCGAGCTGGCAATGGCAAATACCAATAAAGGTATTTTTTTTCTTTCTTTTTCTGAAATCACTCACCGTTATTCATTTGTTTATAGTTTATTTATGCACGCTGGTCACTGCGGTCAAGCCAGCCATGATTTAAAATCCATATAACAGAAAGACGTGCTTTCTGACTCCTGGGGCCGGTTGCATAAAACTGTTTTAGACTAGTCTACTAGTTAGTCGTCTAAAATGTTGGGTCTTAATTTTTTCAGTCAGTTGCATAAAAACTTAGATCAGTCTAATTAAAGACCAAAATGTAAGACAGCACACCTCAGGCTAACTTTTGTTTACATTACATTTTGCCATTGAAAATAACTCAGCTGAGCCAGTGGGGGCTGAAAGGGGCTTGAGTTGAGACTTGGTTGAAGACTTTGACTTAAAAAATGGTAACAAAATGTTGTGTTTTTAATCATTTGGGTTAAATCACTAAATGTGCTCATTAAAATACATTTCGAAGCATTGTAGTCCTCTAATAAGCAAATATTGTCAGCGAATAAAAAATGTATTGAGCGTCCACTGTCGGCCATTTTTTTAAAGCTGTTCAGTGTCTTATTTTTCCCACAATGCAATGCAAATTAGACTGTCCTCGCGGGGGTACTGGAAACTATCGCAGCTACTTCAGGTGGATTAACTGTATAAATCCATTTAAACATCCAAATTGAGCGTAAATCACTGCCATTCGCGTGATCGACAACTGGAGCGCGAACAGACAGCATTTCCGCGAGTTCACCGCGAGGTGCGCAGGGAGCGCGCGTGTGAGATGTGCGCTACACAATCGTGCAGATGAGAGTGGCTGTGTCCGCTATCGTTCACTCATTCACTATTTCCTATATAGTGAATGGCAGTTAGTGCACTTTATCTCAGCAGTAAGTGAACGAAATGAGTGAATTCGGACGAGAGTGTCGGAGCTCTGGGGATGGTGCAGAAGCGTCACATATGACATTTTAAAATACTTTGGCCTTATTTGTTATTCTTATTAAATAATATATTAATACAATAAATCTTCATTCTGTTTGTCATTTTTAATACATGCTGTGTGTTAATATAAATAATAAACACATTTGATAAAATAAAGAGTTCAATTTAAAATGTATCTGTATGATTTCTCTCTATATGTTATTATGTTATTTTAATCAAGTAATGATTTGTATTTTACTACATTCAGCATGAAATAAAACATTGCAGGAGTGAAGGAAGCAGTAAACTCCTAGCACGTAGGTCTTCCCCATGGTGGATTGTGGGAAATTAACCGTTATCGAGTGTACTTGAAATGTACACTTGAAATGAGTGTGCATTGTGGGTAAGAATGAGTGAACAAAAGTAGGGAAGGAGTGGCTCACACAGAATTCAGACACTCCTACAAAATAGCAAAGACCCAATATAGTGCACTACACAGTGGATAGGGGGCGGTTTCAGACACCGTGAATGTTCCACAATCAGGGTTGGTGGCCTACATAGGCTGCGTTCTCTGCATTTAGAGAGTAGCGGTACTGCTGTACAGGACTAACGATCTAAATACTTACGACACTGAAAACTGTAACTACGCTGAAATAAGAATCCATACAGCACTTTAAAAGCTATGAAATAGTAAAAGAAGACATTATATTTCAGCATTATATATAATATCCTTGTGGGGACATTTTCACTGTAAAAATTGCTAGAAATGTTTCCAAACCTCTCTTCTTGTTGACAAATTCATCCAGATCTGACAAGAGCCCTTAAAGGGATAGTTCACCCAAAAATGACAATTCTCATTATTTACTCACCCTCATGCCATCCCAGATGTGTATTACTTTCTATCTTCTGCTGAACTAAAGTGAAGATTTTTAGAAGACTTTCTCAGCTGTGTAGGTCCATACAATGTAAGTGAATGGGTGGCAACATTTTAAAGCAAAACAAACAAATATAAATCAGCATAAAAGTAATCCATAAGACTCTAGTGGTTAAATCATTATCTTCAGAAGCGATGTGATGGGTGTGGATGAGAAACAGAGAAACAGATCACTTTCACATCCTTCTTGTGTTTTTGGTGATTCACATTCTTCTCTGCATATCGCCCCCTGCTGTCTAGCACAAAAAGACAAATATTGATCTGTTTTTCACCCACACCTATCATATCACTTCTGAAGACATGGATTAAACCACTGGAGTCTTATGGAGTGAGTAAATGATGAGAGAATTTTCATCTTTCATCTCTTTAAAGTGATAGCTCAGCCAAAATTTAATATTTTGTCGTCATTTCTCTACCCTCATGTTGTTCCAAACCAGTGTAAGGCTTTATATTATGTGGACCTCCATCAAATGTTCACCTTAATAACCTTGTCTGATTACGACACTATTTCACTCGCTTTTGGCGCCCCCCGCTGGAAATTTAGCTGAGAAACTGCAGCCAAACATGTAATAATACGTAAATTAATTTAGCAGAAATGTTGCCAAGGTCATGTAATGTTCATGAGACCAAGCTGTCCTATTTTTACCTTGTCTTTGTATACAGCCTCTGAAAGTAGCATTTTCCAACTTTCAGATGCAGCCAATGTGTCTAGTGGATGCAAAATATAATCTCACCGGATGTTGTAGGTCATTCAGGTATTTATATTCCTGCCGTTTTATGAATACTGAAGATTCAGACATACTACTGAATTGACATACTTCTTTTGGCATTCTATATAGTAGGGAACAGGGCCGATACTAAGATGCTATCATTGGGGGTGGGTTTGAGTGGAGCCAATCAGGCGCTTTCAAGTCATTCCTATGGTTTTCAAGTTCAATGCTTGCGAGGTGCATTGTGAGACTGATAGCGGAGCAAGCGTTTATAGCAGCTGAGATAGTCAAAAGTTGAGAAATTCACAACGTTTTGCAAATGAAAAGTGGAAAAAGTTGGGGACCAGCCACTCACTGTAAGATGTGTTACAAACCACATGGCTCAAGTCAGAGTAACATAAAGGAGAGGCCACATGTGAATACAATTTAACAAAATATAAATGTTTATTAATTAAACAAAAACAAATAACAAAATAAATTCAGCAAAAACACCAAAAGCAGATCCAGGAGGTGCTGGTGAAGAGAGGCCAACACACTGGTGAGAAGAGCCATTATATGGGGAGAAGAGCCATTTTATGAGCTGTTCAGTCCCAAACTCGATCACAGGTAACCTGCTACACCTGTTCCGTGACTCCACGCTATAAACAGAGAGACCGTGCTCTCTGGAGGACAAAACAGCACTAACACCCAGGGCCGTAACTCCTCCCCCCTTAAAACAGAGACCCCTCAAAGAGGAACACTGTAAACACAGGACATATACAAAAACATACATATTTAATTTGTGTGTGTGTGTATATATATATATAAAATTATAATTCAATTCGTCCAAACGGCTACTTATCAATTCAAATGGAGGACTTCTAAATAGTGAGTGGAATATGTTCTTTTAGCCAGCTGCCATCAACATCACTCGCTCTAACAGCTAGCAAATCCATAGACCCCATCCTCCATCAATTTCTGGCACCTTAAAAAAATACTGAATGAAGAGGACATAGGAGAGCAATAGGAGAGAGAAATGAACAAACCAGCCACATCACTCAGTCGGGGAACAAGACAACTCATCCACCATAACATTGTCCTGTCCTCGAATATGACGGATTTCTAAACTATACTGCTGCAAGAACAAAGCCCAGTGAATAAGACGTTGATTTGTGCTATGCAAAGAATGTAAAAATGTGACTGGATTGTGGTCTGAAAACACCACCACAGGCACCGTACCTCCACCCACATATACGAACAAATGTTGAAATGCCAAATCAATGCCAATGCTTCTCTTTCAGCTATTGGATCATTCAATTGGTATGTTTTAAATTTCATTGAGATATTCACTACACTCGACAAATGCCCGAACATATTTCCCAACTCTGACAATTCTTTCTGAATTACGAAGCCGAGGCTGGTCATTAGGAGCATTCCCCTCCTCAGCGCAAGCTGCCACCATATGTGAGGAAGAGGCGGATACATTTCCTGTGACCAGCGCAACCGACTTCACTTCAGCACCTTGGACAACAGCTTCCAACCTGGATGCACGACTGTAATAAGGTTTCAATAGATTTACATGACAGAGCTGTGTCAACTTTTTACAGTCAGGGGTCAAAAACTACATAATCTTGTACCAAGACCTGAAAAACAATGTTATACAGACCTGCAAACTTTGCTTAATCGGGTGAAGCTCTATCAGGGAGCAACACGATCACTTGATCACCAGGGCTAAATTCCCTGTGCTCAGTCCTACGATCAAACCAGACATTAATTTTTGATTGGGCCTTGCTCAAATTTTTACTGGCCATCCCTACCTGCTAAAAGTAAATTGCGTTGAAACTCATTAACATATTCCAACAGGTTCAAAGTTGATTCAGGTTTTACCAAGTCATCTTGCAGAGCAGCCAACGGACCCCTCACCTTACACCCAATTACCAAGTAATTGGGGCTAAAGCCTGTGCTCTCCTGGGTAACTTCTCATGCGGCTAACAATAACCATGTTAGTCCCTCTTCCCAGTCTTTGTTAAGCTCAGTGCAATACACCTGCAATAACTGCTTCAGGTTTGGTGAAAATGCTTGAGGACTCCTTTACTTTGTGAATGACATTAGCTACTCTTCTGATGATTAACGTGCAACTGCGGCAATATTTGAGCGAACATTTTAGATGTCCCCCTATCACTTTGGATAGTTCTTGGAATACCAAAGATTTAAATTAATTGGGTTAAAACTTGTACAACTGACTTGGTGTTAATGGATCATAATGGATTCGCAGCTGGATAACATGTCGCCTGACACATGACTGTCAAAAGGTAAGTGGAAACTGTCTAAAGGCCCAGGTATACTTCACTTTGTGAACACTTCACATGTGTTTCGTTCCATCTTGCACACAGTTGTGCGCGCACAGCTTTTAAATTATACCTCATGCGGATGAGCGTGAGGTATACAATTGCTTTGCAGTACAATTGCTTTATTATAAGCTACCAGACGTTAGAGGGCTAGCCACATCTCTCTTCAAGCAAGGTCAAAAGAAATAGACCCATTGCTTCATCATGGGTTTTCTTAACCCCTAAATGTCCAGTTACATCACCATGAGTGATTTGTAATACCAAGTCATGCAAGTCAGCTGGTATTACCATCTGAAACACTGGTTCGTCATTACATGGCGACAATGTATGAACCAACACTCCATCTTACATTAAATAGCCACTAGCAGCACTTTCTAGATCTTCGTTGGGTCTAATTTCAGCAAACAACTTTGCCAAACTTCTATCTTTTTTCCTGACCCAAAATTAGGTCACTACGGGAGATCGGAGGAAGAGCTGGCATATGCGCTGGTTTAACAGGAGATTGTTCTTGCTCATTTAAATTTGCGTCTCCAGATGCACGGTTCATGGTACGAGTTACAGCACAAGATACAAACACGTCTGGAAAGTCTTACACACTTTCATCAGCTCAGTTGAGAGAAATGGGATCGTTTTGACAACGCGAGGTTGTCATGTGTAGCAAATAGGGCTGGGCGATAAAACAATATCGATATAAATCACGATAAAGAAAATCCACGATAAGCTTTTTATGAATTTTCGATATTTACAGTGTGTCTTTAAAACACAAGCAGTTTGGCTTTCACAGGCTGCGTTTCCTCTGGGGCGCTCACAGCGCTAGGAGAGAGCTTGCTCCGTACTGCTGCCAATCCTACATCCAACAGCTCTGATCTTTCTGCACTGTAATCTTGAATATTGTTCTCTAGCACCAAACATTCATCATTTATGCCCTGTCCCGCTCCGCACGTGTCACCTCTTTACCCTGCATGTGTGTAGACATGAAGCGGCACACGAGTTAACGTGGTTTCAAAGCACCTAATGACCATAATGTTTTTCCCTTCTAAATGTATCTTTATTAATCAGCATGTTACGAGCCTTTAATAATAAACAAATCAAATAAACAAATCGATTTCGGTTCTAACTTTGTGAAAATTAATTATATGTCTGGAATGAATAAGGAAAGACTAAAATTACTAGTTGGTAGACTAGTTTCTGACTTTAATGAAAATATACAAATGTTTTTTAAATTTTCTCTCGGGACACTCCTGAACCCACATTCAGCATCATTCCACAATCACAAGGGCTTCTATGCCCCATACTTGGGTATTTGAATCTAAAGAAATATAAAAAATATTTCATTTTAATGTAAAGAATATTCCAACAAATACTGGACTGATGTCACTATGCTTCAGAACAAAGATCTTTTAACATTCATTTTCAATTGTTAAACAGTAAAAGACGGTAAAATTGGTAAAAGATCCCGCAGACCCCACTGCATTGGCCGTCTCTGGACCCCTTGTTTAGAATTTATTTTTTCTTCTTTTCTTCCGTCAACTTTGAAATAAAAAAGAAAGTGCAATGTGTAAATGTATATTGTGATAAATATCGATATCGAACAATATGAAAAAGAAATATCGCCAAGCCCTAGTAGCAAATGGTCAAAAATGTCATGGTACTTGTGGTCTGTTTTTGCATGCAACATATATAGTAATGATCATCTCAACCCTCCCTCCAATGGTATTGACATGTTACTGCTCAGATTTGCCAATATACCAAAGTCTGTGATCAAACATCTTCATTTCAATAAGAACACTTCTCGTAAAATAATCTGAGGTATACTATACATATTAAAGTATTATCTCTACACTCTTCTTGTAATTCAACAATTGTCTCATTTGCTTCTATTTTTTTATTTCAAAAATTGTTTGCACCAAGAACCATGTCTTCATATTTAATATTTTCAAAACAATCCCTCAGTGTCTTTTAGTGTTCACTTAAATGTACTGTGTTCAACCTGTCCAATGTCCTTAACTGATCCATGAGGCCCTTATTTAAAAATGTGAGTCAAGTTTACCATATGTTTTGTCCTGGTTTTGGGAGCACATTGCCTCTGATTTTAGTACCTTTTGGGAATAAATGACATCCACAGTATACCCCGGGACTGAGGCCATGTAGGGTTCGTAGGAACTAATGAGTGCTTTTTTGAGTTTAAAATCCAGTGCATTTGCTGTGATGTGCTGCTACGCCTCTGGTGTGAGCCGAGGTTTTGTATTAAGCATAACTGAGTTTCAGCCGTTTTCGGTCGACCTTATCGAGGGGCTTTAGGGCTCCAGCCAGCTGGTAATTAAAGGATTGCTGAACATTTCAGAGAGACATGTGGACCATGGTGAGTTTATCCATGCTTTTATATGAAAGAGATCGAGCTTTTCAGCATTTCTGTCCAATGGAATTTCTGTTTATCTGTTTTTGTAGACACTGATGTAAATGTTTGTAAATAATGCATATACTATTCAGAGATTTACGCTCCAGTGTCCGCTGCGTGTGAGGGAGAGAGAGCGCACGGTCTTGTTCAAGTGACTAAGAACAAGGCACTATTTGATAAAAACATAATATGAGTAACTCTGAACAAACACTTCAATGATCACAATAAATAAGTCTGAAAATGTCTGTTTGTATTTTACCTCAGTTTCAGTGAACTTGTTCACTTTCAGCCGATCTGTTCACTGATGAAGTTTGTTAGAGGGGGATCCTGTTTTATATACAGTAGATACACATAACTCGCTCGGGCTTTCAAGAAACGGGAACATTTCCAGACTTTAAATAAAGAAATGTGTAGGACGTTTGCATTGTAGGGATGTACATTATGATTTCAGATATAAAATCGGTGATTGAATGACCAATGTTTACTTGCTCAAATGAGATGATTTCCTATTAAGTCAATAGGGACATTGGAATGTTTGGGCACAGCAATATGGCAGCACAGTGGCTTCACTGATATGACGTCATGAGCAATCCAGTTATATATATATATATATATATATACACACAGTGTGTGTGTGTGTGTGTGTGTGTGTGTGTATATATATATACACACATACAGGGCTGGACTGGCCAGTGGGATAACCAAGCGGGCCGGTGGGTTGGCCGCGAAACGTGCCGAATGGGCAGCGATAAGGAAAACTGAGCTGCTGCGTTATGCAGAACGGACCACAAAACGGCACCGCAATATGGACTGCGAACACCACCACCCCACCCCGCTCAACAGCTTTTGGGCCAGTTTTGGTATAAATATACATCTATCTCAGTGGTTCAAACACAGCTTTTTTGTAGGGCCAAACCCAAAATGGTATGTTTTTGAAGTAATTCAACCGATCTAAAGCCACTTTTTGTAGTCTTTTTTTAATACTTCTGTGCCAAAATATTGCAACGCACTAATTATCTGTATTATTTTAGTTTTTATAATATTTACTTTTTATATAACTTTATAATTGTTTAATCATTATATAAATATATTTAAAATTGTAACTAAACTTATTATCACTGTACATTTATTTGCCGGTTAGATTTTGTACGTTTTACATTTTCAGTGATAAAGTATGTAACGTTTCAGTCGAACATATATATATATATATACACAAATATATATATATATATATATACAATGTACTTTACAAATATATTTAGAATATTAAGGATTCTTAAATATTTTTTAAGTAGTAAATATGTAAAAATATCTATATACATTTTTTTTTTTTAGATGCTCTGTTTATTCCGAGTCTATACAAATGTGTCAAAATTAGCGTTTAAATGAATAGCTAGGACTATTAATGAGATTCGGTCATTCATTGAAGTATTTACTTTCTCAAGCCTGTCATTTCCACAGAAGAAAGTAAGTTAGGAGTTTGAAACAACATGAGGGTGAGTAAATGATGATAGAATTAAAATGTTTTGTTAACTGTCCCTTTAAGCAATAATGACTGACAATACCATCAAAAAAGTAGCGTAATGGCAGGAACAGCACAAAAGAACAGCATGAACACTGATTTAGGAAATGCCTTACCAGATATCTAATTCTTGAAGAGCAGGTACCCACACGCCTTGAAATTTCTCGAATCATCAAATAAATCTTCAGCGAGTTAGGAACCGTACCAGACCGGACTGCATAATACACAGTCGAAGAGGATTATTGACACAGTCTAGCCGTACTAAGCTCCACATCTGTCTTTAAAACAGCATTCTGAGATTTAGTCGTCTGTCATGTATTGATTTTCCAGTTAAAGATTCACAGCAGTAAATAAACTAATATAGTTTGCATCACAGAAACTGAATTTTCAGACCCATTTTGAGTCTTGTTTGTCTTTAGTTATGTGAAATGTCATTAATCTGCAGAAAAAAAACAGCATGAATAGCCGTAGCAGTCTATCAAATACATGAACTCGTCAAAGTCACATTCTGCTGGCTTGCCAATTTTTCATTCTGTATGGAAACATAGCCAAGGAAATCATTACTAACAATTTGGAGACATAATCACACATTTTACGTAAACTGTCACCCATGTTTAGTTGAAAAAATGGCAATAGTTTGTCCTTGTTTGTGTGTACTGGGGAGAGACAGACAGAGAGAGATGTAATGCTTGTTTGGATGATGTGTCTTTATCAGTCCAGTGTCTAGGCAGATGGCTTACTGAACCCTTGTGACACTGTGTGTGTGTGAGAGAGACACATAGAGAGAGAAAGATGCCAGCTGGATTGTACAGTCTCAGACAGCTGAATGATTGACCGCTTTGCCTTCAGTTATCCTCCCTCTCTGTCCATATATTTCTCTCTCACACATAGATTACAGAAACCAGCGAAGAGAACTGTGTTCTTTTCAGAGCCTAAGGTTAATGTTCCTGTTGAAAGTTGTAGAAAATACGAGCAGGCCTAAATGTTTACTTAAGTATATACAGTAGCGGTTCTAGCTTGTTTGGCACCCTGTGGAAACATGCTTCAACATGCCCCCAAAGTTGTACAGCCATCGTATGACATGAGAAAGCTCTATACTGGCTTAAACAAAACAGGCTAACATGACAGATGTGCATATTTAGCAATAGTTATTACATCAACAGTTGAACAAACAACCTTATTTTTTTCTTCCTATATTTCATGACAAACAAATTTTGATTGGATCACTTGCATGCCAAATTAACTTACGAGGTGATACATTTAACAGTTTAATAGAAGAATAAAAACAGTCTTAGCCTACCCATAAATTATGTTGCTGGGCAATCCTAAAAAGGGGAATGCCCAATTACCAATGCGCTCTATGTCCTCATGGTGACGTAGTGACTCGCCTCAATCCGGGCGGCGGAGGACAAACCCAACGTGACTCTACCCACCTTAGCAACTGGGCCAATTGGTTGCTTAGGAAGCGTGACTGGAGTCACTCAGCATGCCCTCGATTCAAACTTGCGACTCCAGGTGTGGTAGTAATCCTAATAATTTTTGTTTAGAAAAATCAACATGTATTTACAAGGCAGGGGTCAGTATGGTATGCCGCTGGTTGACGGTAAGCGCGTTGACGGAAACTGGCTCCATAAGCACTGACATCCCGCTGCGCATCGCACTCCTGTCTCCCATGCAACCAGAGCTGTAAATATATGCTCTTAGATATCGAGGCTTGCATATGTTTGTTTTTAAATGGTACCGCATTGTACTTGTGCTACTACTAAACTCCAATCAATCAATCGGTTAGCCGTTTCCATCCCTAGTCTGATCTCATGAAAATTATGCAAAATGGTATCATGAGGTTCCTTAAACGTATCGCGAAAGTTCCTTGGTGAAATGTCCACTGTGTGGCGCTAAAAGCGAGTTAAATGTTCTTCGAACTGCTTTGAGATTTTTAAGGTAAATGCTCTAGTGAGCTTTAAATCAACAAAACCAACCTCCCTACACTAAACCTTCAATCTAAACCTTACTGATAGTGTCAAAAAAAGCAAATGGAAGAGGAAAAACATTTTCGGTTCACGTGTTGACTTGCGTGCTCTTTAGGACTGGTACCCTGATCCTTGGCATCACAAGTGCAACGCTCTATCAGAAGAGCTACTGTGCAATTGGATCACACTCTGACAAGCTTTAAATGTAGTTGTTATGTAATGCAAGTATTAAAATTAGAGCTGCCAAAGTTAACACATTAACGCATGCAATTAATTAAAACATTTTAATTGTTCATTGTTCTTAATCACGATAATTGTTACATATTGTTTTGTTTTCTTTCTTATTTGCATTTATTTCTTAATTGCATTTTGACAGGAAAACAAGTGTATATATAGTGTCAGCAGTTTTAAATTATGTGATTAATCGCGATTAAGAACAATTAATCGACTGACATTACTAGTTAAAATCTATCACACTATCGTAAAAGTGTTTAGATGTTATAAGATAGCTGATAATCTGCCATTTTACTCGTGATTTGTGTAAAACTGAATAAAAGTAACTGTTGCCGTAGCGACTCTAGTGTTCATTTCTTGCACAACGAGGTTGAGAATATTATCAATATCACATTAACTATACGCATACACAAGGCAACATCACTCCATGGCCGACATCTCTGCCTGTTCATCATACTAACTTATTAAATGGCTTGAACACATGGAATTTACTGGATCTACTGTAAGTCATGAAGATTACTTTTTTTGGTAATTGTTTTAGTTGAACGATCCCCATCGTCACCATTCAGTGTAGGCCTATAGTAGGCTGTGTTATGTATCCTGATTGACTTTATGATTAGTTAAAATCTGTTTTGCACATGCATCGCCACAGAGTTAACCATTTCAGACAGTACCGGTCAGCCTCTGTCTCGTTCACTTCATGTCTGTGGGCGTTACGCACAGCTCAGTGTGGCCCCTCCAATTTACCTTCAATGAAATCTAACCTTAGTGTAATTGACAGAATTACTAAAAAATATTTTGCTACCTAAAAGTACCTAAATATTAAATATAAAACGCATGTGGACTGATATTTATTAATGGAGTATATAAACAGACGTTTCAATATATTGGTATTAAATGCATTTTCTGAGAATTTATATTTCAAGTTTTTACTGCAAATGTCGAAATGCGCGCTCTTTGTTCCATCAGTCACCATATATCGGAAAACATTTGGAATGGGTCAGACATAATTCTGACCACTTATAGTTTTATTTTAAGTGAATTTCGTTTTGTATAAATTGTATCTTCATTTTAATCAATGTTTTCATCAACAAATTGACTTGATTAATAAATAAGAAGCAAATATAGTAGACAATATAATTAGGACACGGAGGCGCCGGCGCGTGAACTGGAGCGCGTCTCATAAATGAACCGAAAACTGACAGAAAACACTAGTTTATTAATAAACAATTTAAATGTTTAATGCATAATCCTTACTTTGGCCGGTTCTTTGTGGCAAGCTTTATGCGTGCGTTGAGATACTACACATAACGATGAATCGGATGTCAAATCCAGTGATGTTGCCCCCCCTTCTCTTATTCGCTTTGCTGTGGGAGCTTTTGAAAAGAAATTTGAAATCCGTTTTTGTGTCATTACCGGAATGTTGCTTTCTTCACTAAGAGGATAAAATCATATTCTTCCGGGACTCGCGTCCTTAAATTATATCTCCGCTGTGGCTGCGCATACAACATATAACTGACCCCCCAGCTTGAGTTTTTCTAGGCGACCATTATTTAGAATGTGTCACTTTATGGTTTCCATGGTGACGCATCATTGCTTGTCACGTGACACAACAGCGCTGAATGAATGAATGATGATCTGCTTTGATGTCATTTTTCCTTTTTTATTCAGAATATTCACAAATGTGTTAGCTATGGCATGAAATATCTGATATTCCGATTGTCAAATACATGCAAGTGGAAGTGTATTGTTGTTTAAACACCTTTATAACGATCGCGTTAGTTCAGCTGTATGCGCGATGGGCGCCGCCATGTTAGTTTGTGCCGCAGACGCAGTTCAGAGAATAGGATCTGTTGGATTTACAACACGTGAATTCATCCACTTCCGAAATACTTAAAAGTAAGTGGCTGGTGAACTGGGAGAAGAATAGAGTAAACATTAAAGTTACTTACACAATGTGTATCTGATATGAATAAAACGTGTCGAATTATAATGGAAAGGATTATTATTACCTCTTACATAGACATCAGTCTGTATTTTACAAACTCTAACGTTAAATGTATTGTTTTTTTAGTAGCCTACTTGGGTGAATTTAGGGGGCGGACGCGGGGGGTGGCGCCCCCCCTGTTCCAACGTCTATGGCTGCCGGCGAACGTAAAAAAAACTAAAAAAAACTCTTCTTTTGACAAGAGGTTAAATTAGATGTCAATCAGCATCAGCAACTGCCAGTAGCGAATAAAAAGTTGGGGTCCAGTGCCACCCTGGACACCCCTCTGGCTCCGCCTCTGACTAGAGTGTTGGTATCAAATACACATACACACACACACACACACAAATACTGCACTGCACTGAATTTGTGGGAATTTTGATCAGATAAAGTCACTCAAACTGAGGAGTCGGTTACACAACACAATTCGCCCTCTTTCTCATTAATTCTCATTAATTCTCATTCACTCAGCGGTAGATATCAGCGGGTTAGTGAGTGGGCCGTATTGTGACGTTGTGCATGTGATGAACAGAGAGCCATTGGCTGTTGCTTCACTGATGAGAGCTCATCAAGTGTGCTCATTAGCAGACATCTCTCTAATGAGGGAATCGCTCTGGGAATTAGTGCATTTGGGGAATACTCGTACACACAAGATTACCTAGCTATTTAAATGGGGCTTCCAATTGACTTAATAATTAAGCTAATTATTGGTGTTTGCGAAGGCATGTTAAGCAGGGGTGTCACTTTGTTTTATAAAGTACTAGGGACCAGTTTTTTATGGAGGGTGGTGATTTCACGAAATGAATATTAACTATTTGATAAGTTGATCCATACATCTAACACTATCAGTAAAGTTTTCACCTCTAGTACAAGGAGTTTTGGGTTCTAATCCACCCTCATATAACTATTTAATTGAATAAATGAAAATTACATCTGTATGTCAGTGGATGCACTGTATATTATGAGCAGGGACACATCTGTTTGCAATTTGCTTTGTGTTTTAACTGGAAAGTAGCATGAGCTGTGCAACAACGGTGAGAGTAGTTTCACATCAGGATGCACGAGAGGGCATCGCCGCCCGCGGTCACTCATCGCCACTGATAACATCCGTAAAGAGCACTCATTATAACAATAAAAATAACAAACTCCAGTGCTAGATTGCCACTTATTATAACACACACGAACAAAATGGAAACTCCTGCTCAACTGGAGATGTTTCTCATGCACTAGAAATTTACTTCAAAAGCTATTTCAAAAAGTAGTTGGACAAAATTGGCTAAAGCAAAAAGTGGTAGGGACATGTTCTACCCATCCCACAAGATGTTAAGATTTAGGGATGTGTTCTAAACCCCTAACTCTTAAGTATTAAATAACAGCTTGTAATTCTTTCAGCATGCTTTTGTATTATGGAGTAAATGTGTGGAATTTAAGCAATTACATAATTTTTTTTGGCCCGGTAGACAATAAAACCGTTGAAAATGGGTCACAATGACATGGCATGGTAGGTTTTACAATGGCAACAAACCTAATTGGTTTTCGAATGTCTCATGACTAATCGCCATTGACATTACACTTCGAAATGCATCTTGACTCAGCACGTTTAAACGAAAAACAGGCGTGAATCAGATTTCTGAGAACCATTCTTACACTATTGCTCATACTTAAGAGTTAGGAGTTTAGAAGATATTGCTAACCCTAAGTATGACATTTCAGCATGTTATTTGTAGTGCACTGTTTGTGCTACAGAATAAAGGTATGCTATTACTTTAAGCAATCTGATTTGTGATTTTTTTATCAGTGACGTCAACAAATGTATTAGTTCTAAAACCCCTAACCCCATGTATTACAGTTCAACATGTAATGCTACAATGCTAACAAACTCTGAAGGCTGTACAATGTCATAGGTTTGGTTTTTTTTGGGGGGGCGGGGTAATGTTTACTTACAACACATTACACAGTACATAGTAACAGTTCAAATGAATGCACAGTTAAATAGTAAATTATATTAATTGCATACTCTTAGAAAAGTCTGCTTTTCTCACCCTGACAAAAAACAACTGTTCATTTCTATGGACAACTTTTAACACATATGACGCCACATATGACTCATGTGATGTATTTCATGTTTGGTGAATTCATACAACAGTTTTGTGTGGGTTACAGACCTACAGACCCAAATTGCACATGTTGTCAGCAAGTGACTGTATCTTGTGAAACACAAAGTTTTATTCCTGCAGGGGGCAGTAATAATAAACAACTGGGATTGGCCCATTCTGGCCAGCACAGAGAAAAGTAAGAGGTACCACGTGACACCCAGTGTTGCCAACTTAGCGACTTTGTCGCTAGATTTAGCGACTTTTCAGACCTCTTTAGCGACTTTTATTCAAAAAAGCGACTAGCGAACAACCTTAGCGCCTTCCGTAGTAGAAAGTCGCCAATACTGCCCCGCGAGCGCGTGGACTTTCTTTCCTGCCCAGTCTCGGAGGCACACCTCTCTCTGCGTCTACTCTGTTCAGTGAGACTGACAGAGAGAGAGAGGTGAGCAGGTGAGAAGGCAGAGCAGCACAATCAGTTGACCGCACGGCAGCTGACATAGACGTGAATGAGCTGCACATGTGCAAAGAGCGTTGTCAAGGACCAATCACGAATCTGTATTGTTTGCTCTCCTTTAGTTTTACATTTAAAGAGTTTAATTTGACCGTTTATTTTTATTCTTTTCATGCACTTAATCACAGGAGATTTTTAGGCGGTTGTTCATTCCCGTTTATGAATTCTCTGAATTCAAACACTTACTTAGACAACTCAGTACATTGTACTTTATTCAAACATGTAACAAACTTTACATTTTGCTACATTTGTATACAGGGAATGAATAGGGTATTACAGTATGTACGGTAAGCACAGAGAATCAAACAGAGACGCGGTGACGTCACAAATATGTTAATTAGCGTATGACGTCATCTAGCGACATTTAGCGACTTTTCCAGCAGGCTTTAGCTACTTTCCATTGTAACAAGTTAGCAACTGCAGTGACAATGCTGTCTATGCTAGAGGGGGATTGCATGTCATTAGCTGGGCAATACAAAGTTTTTAGTCTGATTATGACTAAATTATTTTCAACTTTGATAACAAATATATAAACAAGGACAGATGCATGATTGGGGGGACAAATCACCCCCTTCCTGTGCCTGAACCCTGAACATTTGGCATTTTTGGGTGTGAAATAAGACATTAATTAGCCCCATTATGAAGTTGTTTTCCTCACATGGGAACTTGAGGTTGGTAGCAAAACCTGACACAAACAAACATACATTGTTTTAAGTTATATTGCATTGTTTAAAATAATTGATTTAATGAACTGATTGATTTGATCTGACCACTTTATGACTTCAGTTTCTCATTGTTTATTTGTAAATAAATTACAAGAACAGCTGTACAGCGGTCATTTATCTCAGTAAGCCGCTCTCTGTTGTAATGGTGTTTGTGTTTCATCTTCTGTGGTGGGACCAGTCGTTAGCATTCAGCGGAGAGTCGTTGTACGGACAAAACAACAAAAAACGCTCAGATACATCCATCCTTATCTCCCAGAAGTCCTAAGTGCTGCAGTGCTACGATGCATCAATGAAGTCCAAATCCGTATCTATACTGTTCCTTATATAGAAAACATATTGAAATAAAATACCCAACAACCTAAAGCTAAACAACTGTGCTGCACCTGTTCTCCGCTGCATTCTCCACCTGCAAAATCTAAAATCACATCAGCTTACTGATCAGGCCATCTAGATACTTTGTACAACATGTGTTGGGGCTTGAAGCCATTGCAGAGTCTCCTAAAATATTAATGGTTCCGGCTTGCATTTAACAAGGCGGTAAGTATTTAATGGCAATTAATAATTTGATATTATGAAGCATATAATTAAACATTTATGATTAAACCGAGACACTGTTTAGCTATTTACAAATTGGGGTGCAGTTAGACTTTAACATCATTGCTGTCTGTTTTTAAAACTTTTCCCGTATCCACGTAAAAGTTTGACAATTTATTTGTATGAATGTTTCCATTGTACATGGTATAAATAATCAGGGGCTGTATTTGCTTGTTGTGATTAGTAGGGGGTTACCTCACCCAACGCCAATGGAGTCTACGCCCCTGTGTATATATCGTAACCGATTGAGAGATGTTTGAATATACAGAAATGCAAATGAGATTTGGGAGCTACAACAGAAGGCAAGAAGTTTGAGATTTAACGGCTTAAATTTAGATCTGTTTCTCACACAGTGTTATCGTATGGATTCAGAAGACTTGGAATATGGCATACGAGCCAAATTGACTACTTTTATGGTTATTTTTTTGTCACATTTGACGCTCAACAGCCCCTAGTCCCTATTCGTTTTCATTGGTCTGGCTGCGTTTTGCCATACATTCTGCTTAGCTTCTTTTTAGAAAATAAAACGAGTTTTAAATGACATGCTGGTAAGTAAATAATGACATGAATAAACTGTTTTGGTGAGGTATGCCTTTAAAATGGGATCTCTTTCAAACAGAGCAAGACGCTTCCAAAATCTTTATTTGGTTTAACTTCTTTATTGAATTTATATATATACCTATACACACAAATGGTAAATGGTCTGCACTTATATAACGCCTTTTTAAGCCTTAACGGTATTCAAAGCGCTTTACACTGTGTCTCATTCACCCACACATTCATACACCAATGGCAGCAGAGCTGCTATGTAAGGTGCTAGCCTGCCATTGGGAGCAACTTGGGGTTCAGTGTCTTGCCCAAGGACACTTCGGCTTGTGGAGACGTGTGGGTCGGGATTCGAACCACCAACCCTGTGATTAGTGGCCGACCCGCTCTACCAACTGTGAGCCACAATGCCCCCTAAATTCAAATCTGATGTACAGATATTGCCCCGTCATGTAAAAGTTAATTTCTGACATTGGAGTTGGCTAATACGGAGTAAACACAGTTTTACTCTAGGATCAATAAATGCAGTAGCTATGGTATGTTGGTGGAACTTTTTACCAAGGTACATTTCTGTAGGAGAATTAAGAGACCGATGGGAATGAAGTACAGGAAGTTTAGAATGGTGGAGACGAGGATACACATTGCTCTGTGCGTCTCGATGGACATGCGAATGTTCTTAGACTCTTTGTGACAGTATCTGCAGCAATGAGTGACTGCAGACGCCAGGGTGTCCTTTCAGATAAAAGCTAATTACAATGAACACACGCAGGAGGTCGTAACTGAGACGAGAGAGGACGCCCAACTTTTAATATCACTTTGTGTGAGTGGAGCTGTCACTGCTTACGGTGATGGATTTATTTTGTATGCTAATCTGTCTTCCTTCATTAGAAGCTTTGAAATATAATTAAGCAAATTAATTAAAACAGTCCACTTCAAAGTCACACACACACACACACACACACACACACACACACACACACACACACACACACACACACACACACAACACAACACACCTCTACTGTAGTAATGAATGTGTTCCATGACATTAATATCAATATATTTCAGACTAGTGGAATCTTTTGAGCTCAAATATTAAACATATTCAATTAAGTTAAAAACAGCGGGGTGTGAGATACTAACTCAATACACACACACCAGGAGTTTCATAATAGCAAACATCTCTTGCTGGTTCAAACACAATTATTCAATGATTACTGTGATACATTTGCTTGGAAAATGTATTGGTAATTTTCCTCGTCCACCCTATAATGTGATTTTGATCTTATTGTTTCATACAGTTGTGTTCAAATAAATAGCAGTGCGTTAATAAAAGTGAATAGAGTGCAAATAATTTTTAATAGCTTTTATTGCCATATTTCAAATGTAGTGGAAACATTACACATTCAATTCCAAATCAAATCATTAACAAATTTGATCAAGTCTGTGATTATTCTTTTACAAGAAGCAAAGAAAAGGAATATTAATCAGTTCAAAAAGATAGCAGTGTCGACATTTTTCTCTTCAAACTCAATATTTAGTTGCATAACCATAACCATTGTTTTTGATAACTGCCATCTGTGTTGTATCAAGTCAACCAACTTCTGGCACCTAGAAACAGTTCCTGTGAAATTTTTTGGGTTTAGCTTTAGTAACTGCATTTTTAATGTCACCCCACAAGTTTTCAATGGTCAGGGGATTGAGCTGGCCACTCCCATTACCTCAATCCTTTTTGTCTGGAACCAAGATGTTGCTCGTTTACTCGTGTGTTTTTGGGGGTCGTTGTCTTGTTGAAACGCCCATTTCAGGGGCATTTCCTCTTCGGCATAGGGCAACATAATCTCTATTTTGTTGTATTCAAACTGATCCATGATCACTGGTATACGGAAAAACCGCAGAAAGAAAAACATTGAACCGATTCTGCACATGCCGTTTTTTCAACAATGGTGTTTTACGGGGGCTTCTTGCTGATAGCTTAGTTTGATCAAATGTCTTCTGACTGTAACAGTACTTACAGGTAATTTTAGATCATCTTTGATCTTTCTGGAGGTGATGATTGGCTGAATCTTTGCTATTCTGACAGGGTATGCCAGATTGCCAGTCCAGCCCTGATTGTCGGTGTGTGGTTGTGAGGGTGTTCTTAGTGGCTGTTGATGTGTTGTTGTTCGGTTGTGAGGGTGCTCTTAGTGGCTGTTGGTGTGTTGTTGTGTGGTTGCCAGGGTGCTCTTAGTGGCTGTTGGTGTGTTGTTGTGCGGTTGCCAGGGTGCTCTTAGTGGCTGTTGGTGTGTTGTTGTGTGGTTGCCAGGGTGCTCTTAGTGGCTGTTGGTGTGTTGTTGTGCGGTTGCCAGGGTGCTCTTAGTGGCTGTTGGTGTGTTGTTGTGAGGGTGCTTTTAGTTGCTGTTGTTGTGTGGTTGCGAGGGAGCTCTTAGTGGTTGTTGGTGTGTTGTTGTGGTGCGGTTGCCAGGGTGCTCTTAGTGGTTGTTGGTGTGTTGTTGTGGTGCGGTTGCCAGGGTGCTCTTAGTGGCTGTTGGTGTTGTTGTGCGGTTGCCATGGTGCTCTTAGTGGCCATTGGTGTATTGTTGTGCGGTTGCCAGGGTGCTCTTAGTGGCTGTTGGTATGTTGTTGTGCGGTTGCTAGGGTGTTCTTAGTGGCATTTGGTGTGTTGTTGTGGAGTTGCGAGGGCGCTCTTAGTGGCTGTTGGTGTGTTGTTGTGCGGTTGCGAGGGTGCTCTTCATGGCTGTTGGTTTTTTGTTGTGCAGTTGCGAGGGTGCACTTTGTGGTTGTTGGTGAATTGCTATGTGGTTGCCAGGGTGCTCTTAGTGGCTGTTGGTGTGTTGTTGTGCAGTTGCGAGGGTGCTCTTCATTGCTGTTGGTTTGTTGTTTTGCAGTTGCGAGGGTGCACTTTGTGGTTGTTGGTGCGTTGCTATGCGGATGCTAGGTTATCTTAGTGGTACTATATCTGCACAATTCTGCCATTGTCACACTCTTATGAGAGTGTGTGTTAGTGCGTGACCCTGACACAACTGCACACTCACAAATTACAGCTTTCTAACAGATATAGTCATTTACATCATCACCAATGTTCTGTAATTAGCCGACAGTTCCCAACACACACACACCTCCACACATCTTTACATTTCAGACTGAGAAAGGTATTTGGAGGTTAATGAGCAATGAAAACACAAAACAACAGATTTGTAGTTATTTTTGCGGTTATTTTGGTTTTATTGTCACTTATTGCAATCTCCATAGAATGAGAAAAGAATAGAAAATAAAAGAAAGCTGCTGTATTTACAGGCTTCACAAGGTCATGACAGGGGTTGAAAGATTACTTAAATTTGCAAAGAGAAGGATAATTAGTGATTTTATCACAGTAGTCTCAAGGCAACTTGTCGACATAATTGTCTTCTGGTGTGTAAAGTCTTGTGGCTATACTTTTGAAAACATGTGAAATTTAATGTTTGTGCTTTCCCATTTACTTCCATTGTTTTCACTCTTTATACACTGAGGGACGAGCCAAACGTGTTTTCTGTGGTAATCCACAGCATGACACACAATCTGTCAATAGAGCTTAACATGTATTGAACCTGAAACTTTCCTTTTAGTTTGTTAGAAAACCATCAAAGTAGGTCTACTTGAGTTTCAGAGAAGCCAGGAAGGCTTTACTTTTCTTCTGTTTACGGGTGAAACCTAGAAACCAATAAGTTGATCTGAAGAGTCTATAATGTAAAAAACTACAAGTAAAACAACAAAAAAACTTTAGAAAAGTGGCAGTATCATTATTTTATTTTACACAGAAAAAGTAGGTGGAAAAACACCTTTTGATTGTTTTTTTCCAAGTTGGAGTGCCTAAAACTCCAGAAGTATTAAAGATATCTTAATATCCTTTTAGATGGTTTTAATATGGTATCTTTATATAAGACCCTATATGGTTAAATCCCATGTTAAACAACATTATTTAACATTTCAGAGTTCAGCATTATTTTAACATTATTTGTAGCTATTTCAAGCCTTTGTTTTGTTGGACTAGAAAAACTAGCTTCATGGCATGTGACCCACATTTAGTATTGGGCCATTGAAAATTGGTAAACCTTTAACATTTTCCAATGAAGCCACATTTAGAGCCCAATATATTGGGGATTTAACCAGATAGGGCCTTAAGGATATTAATATATCTTTAATGCTTCTGTAGTTATATGCACTCCGACTTTGGAAAACAATAAAAACGTTTTACTCCCATTTTTGGACTCACAATATTGGCATAATGCAACAAAATGCTGAAGTCAACTTATTTTTGTAAAAGATCTACCTATACTTATGTAAAAATAAAATAATGATGCTGCCACCTTTCTGAGGTTATATTTTGACTGGAAGTTTTTTTCCAAAATCACATTGGTTATTGGTCATTTTGACCCCTTTACAAAATAATGGTTATTTTTTACTGCTGAAAGATAAAATAGAGATTATTATAAAAAACAAACTATACATTTAAAGCCACAGATTTCTGCTTGAGTTGACATGGATTGACCTTATATTTTCTGTCAAGCTTAATCGCTATTCTTTATTAACAATACACAAAATGTGTACAAAAATAAACTATACCGTCAACATTCACAATTGACATTGAACAAAACCAATTTGCTTCCGCCTTGATTCTTGAATTGACAAAGTCAGTGCTTAACAAAAATCACGAGTTTCATGTGCACTCATCTCATAAATACAACCATTCCCACATGACTTGCAGGCAGCAATAACCACTGTGATGAGTCACCAATCAGCAAACAAATTCAACAATGACTGGATTCCTACTCGCTGAGCCTACAATCTCACTGGAGCAATAGTAACATCCATGACAACAACACCTGTGCTCTCGAAACCTCGGTTACACACCTGTGTGTTGTATAGATGGAGGGAAAATCTCAGAGGGTAAAATCCTGTTTGGACATTGCTTAGCTGTGCATAACGGTGCTGTGTTTATGTGTTCGTCGAATTGAGCAAATTGGGTGGAGGAAAAAATGCAATGGAATTTCTAAGTAGTAGGATACAGTTTACTTGTTAAGTTTGTGTGTGTGTGTGTGTGTGTGTGTGTGTGTGTATATACATCAGAATGAGTTGAGTCATATGAAAGGACCCATTACATAACTTTCATAAATAAAATAAATAAAAAAAAACTCAGACCACTTTTGTGATGATCCCCCCAAACACATTCATCCAAACACCCTCACCCTTCAAGTGTCTATAATCTCTCATGGTTTGGCCATTTCAACTGGCCATGATTTTTCCATCCCATGCCCATTTCCCATCATGCTCTCTGTCATCAGCCGAAAGAATTACTGAAGTCTAAATATACATGGCCGGCAACCTAATTCACATACTTTTACTTCGCAATACAAATATGTACTTAACTGTACTTCTGAGTAAGACATTGAGACACTAAACTACCACATCATACAAAAAGCAACTTGATACAACAGACCGCCTTTGTCACGTACAACATGAAATGGTTAGATTATAGAAAAGGTATTTTCTTTAAAATTCATTATTAGGTGTTTCTTTAACTTTGGGCACTTTTAGCACAGTGGACTTCAAGTAGTCTCCTAAAACATTTTTTACACACTATTTTTAACAATTTGTCTACTTACAATGCCCAACATGTATGTACATGACCACAGAAGATTTGTATCATTTGGAAATAAATATATTTTTTCTGAAAGTTATGAAATTTCCCACCACAGTGTCATTTTCTCCATTCTTTATTGTGTTTAATAGAATTCAGTGTAGAAATGACGCAGATGGAAATACATTTTATTATTTTTAATAAAATGGCTCATCCTTTGTCTTGCTCTAGGGCTAATATCATAGCTAACATTTTATGTATCCTAAATATACACAATGAAATAATATTTTCAGTTTCTGCATAATTTGAAAAAACTAACAGCTTGATTGGAAATTATGCTTAATAAACATATTCTGCCCACAAGTGATAATTACCTTTAATTTTCTTTGTTTTCTTCAAACATCACTTGTCTCATATTTAATATCAAACATGCTCTTCACTGACACTTTTGCCGACTTGGTGAACAAGCAAACTAACTTTTGGGGAAAAAAGTTGGTGGGATGGAAATGACGCCTCAACTGTGGGACAGTTGTAATTTTAGAAACATTTATAAAAATGATTTTCACACATTAAGAATTGAAATGGTTTGTTTATTTCACTCTTTGTTTAGATTGCGATAGTTTGTATTTTTTATCATGGATTTTCTTAGATTCATGTTGAAAGTCTGGGTCTGGGTCAAGCCCTAAAACAGTCAAATTTGTACATAAAAGACATTTAAAAAGTAGCAAAAATAAATGTAAGCATGGTAAAGCCATTCCAATTCAGTTTTAATGACACCTTCAAGGCAATGCGGTATTTAGTCATAGTAGAATGACCGCTTATGCATTCATTTAGTACCACAGTCAACGCAACCAGTTCGCCAAGGCTTCTGCGTAGTCTTACAGTCATTGTTTTACACAGCCGGTTGCAATTTATTTCTTCATACTGTAGCCAAGCAACTTTTAAAATGTAAGATTACCTCTCAAAATTGGGTGGAGGACAACATTTCTGATATTTTGTTAAATCAAAAAATAATTAATTTTACACCATTGGACTTAATTTTATTGATCAGTTCTTCTAATAATTACACATTTTATTTAATTCACCATTGCCATTTCTATCCCAGTCAGAACTTGATTAAATAATCATTATCGGATGTATTGAGTTGTACAATTTCCTTCATGGTCTATTTATCTCTATTATTTTTGTTTACATTTCCTTTATCATTTTGTCTGCCTAAAATGCTGATAATGCAAGTAAATATGTTATATCATAACTTTGCTTGGTTTAAGTTGTGTTCTTGGTTTTTATTTGCTAAATAATGTACATACTGTTTTAAAAAGTTAAATGACAGAAATCATTTTCACGCAAAGTTGCAGTTCCCTGACAAACCCCCATTTGGGAAATGCTGATTTATGAGATGAATAGTGACAAAGAAATATATTTGTGAAATATATGATTACACACCCTTACAAAAATTAATAGTTCTGACAAATTAGCTGCATATTCGCCACTCATTATTTTCACACACAAAAAAGCTTTGCAGCAAACTCTTCATTGTTGCCAATGGTTTGCTGCAGGTTCAACACTACCGGTGAAGAGCTGCAAACTTCTGGCAAACATTTCACAAGTTCATTTGCATGTCAAAATAATGTGTGGGAAATTTGTGCCAGGTTTTCGGGGAGTTTGTCTGAACTCTACATATTTTGTAAGGGCATGCAAAATCACTTTCTTTTAAGCACACGCATATGTTTGTACACACATTCTATAATTAAACATATACACTCTCTTTTCCTCTCAAACACACATGTGCTATTTCAGCGAGTTGCAGGTTTTCCCAAAGGCGGCCTGCAGGAAACTAAAGCTCTGCAATGTCATCACGTTCCTCAAAGTTACCGCAACTCATGCAAGAACTTCTTATCTGACTTTTCCTGTCTGCTGTTTCATTTAGGAATTTGATCACTGTTCGTGGCAGTGCCATTTGCACACTTTTATCCTGCAAACAAGAGTATCTGTCTTAGAGGTCACGGGTACACTTGCCAAACGCTTTGGTTAAATTTAAGGCCGATCACGATCGCTGGTTTAATCACAGAGGGTCAGCGTTTTCTCAGCAAACGCAACCTGTATGTATAACACAATGCTGCCAGAGCTTATTTAATGGGATCTAAAGAGAACAAAATTGAAAACAAGAAGTGCTTTTCCAATGAGGTCTCTGCTCAACTATCAATCAAGAAATTGTGCTTTACATGATCACTGCCAATATTTATGCCATTTATTAATTCAAGAACTGAGGTGATACTTAAACTTCTATTCACAATCATTAGTGGTGCTTTAATAAAATACATGTTAAGCTCAATTGACAGAATTTGATGCATAATGTTGATTACCACATAAAGTAATTGGTAACACTTTACTATATATAGGGTTCCATTTTTTAACAGGAGTTAACAACATTAGTTAACATGAACAAACAATGAACAAGACCATATTTTTATGTTTTTGGTCTTGTCTTGGACTCTGCCTTGACTCAGACTCGCGTGAAAAAAGCGTTAAAGCGGATTTTCACGAGTCCCTTTAAAAATATACCATGAGCACCTCGATTTATCTGACAAATATTTCTCTGACTGTGCTACAATGTTAGTGATTAAGATGTGTGTCTTGTATTTCTGTTGGCTTTGTAGAATCAGAAATTGCCCGATTCACAAATTAATTATTTGGAGTCTGTTCTTCTCAGTAAATTGCCACAGTGGAGTGGTGGTGGTGTAGTGGGCTAAAGCACATAACTGTTAAGCAGAAGGTTGCTGGTTTGTGCCCCACAGTCACCACCATTGTATCCTTGAGCAAGGCACTTGACTCCAGGTTGCTCCAGGGAGATTGTCCCTGTAATAAGGGCTCTGTAAGTCGCTTTGGACAAAAGCGTCTGCCAAATGCATAAAATTAAAAAAAATGTTTTTTAAATAAATTGGCATAACGGGTTAGTCCGATCTCAGTGAATCATTTGCAGTGGATTCTCACTCAGTAAAACAGTATCGGAATATTTAAGAACACTGAGATAAAACAGAGAGCTGGATGAAGTGGATATTTTTTCGAGAGGTAACTTTGAGAAACTTTAACTATTGCAATGTAACGTGGATAACAGATTCCCACCGAATGCATTTTTGCATCCGTCTACCGTTTTCAATCGTTTTCATATGTAAACATGTACAAGACAGACATCTTTGACCACTTAGCCAAGTATAGTGCAGGAGCACCGGGATTTTTGTCAAGCTAAAAAGAACTTAAACTGTAAAAAATTCATCTGAACAGCCTCCAAGTCTTTTAGTCAATAGTTACACAAATGCTACGCATACTGAAGAAAATATACAAATTATTCTCTCAATGTCTTAAAAAAAAAAGCTTGAGGTTTCTTTGTGTACCAGACATGAAGTCCTGCAGGCAATTTAGTTATTTACACTGTCCATTTAACACATTCATTAAGACTGCATAGGCCTATATGAGTCTTGTCTCAGACTCGACACTCTCTAGTCTCAATCTTGATTCGGACGATCTTGTGAGGATTTAAAGTATTCCATTAAATTTCTTACCATTTTAAAAGTATAGCCACATCATGCGTGTAAAAGTAAACAATATGTGTGTTAACATGATATTAGTGTGATAAAATTGCATGCTTTCCCTATCTGTGTAAAGTTACATATATCCAAATTTACAACTTTGTTGCCATGTCGACCTTACGCCAGAAACCCTGAAACCACCATAATAGCAATGATTAAAACAACTTTACAGCTCAAATAATACAAATGTTTTAACAAACTAGTTAATGCAAGTGCTTTTATGAAATTATAAGCTTCACATTTCTGTTTAAACACTCACAAAAAATTGGCCCCATTCACTTTTGTTGTAAGTGCCTCACTTTAACCTTGATTTTTGCTCTTTTTTTTTTTTTTGGTAATCAACATTATGGTGTGGATTGAGCTTAACTTGTACTGAACCCGAAATATTCCTTTAAAGCCTCCAAAAATTGGCCCCATTCACTTCCATTGTAAGTGACTCACTTTAAAAAAAAAATAAAAAAATAAGCGTATTTCTTGTGGTAATTAACGTCATGCCACAAATGCTGTTGATTGATCTTAACTTGTAAAGGAAGAGTTCATCTAAACATTTTAATTCTGTCATAATTAAAATATATTTTAAGCCATTTTTCAGTCAAAAAATTGAGGTCCATTATCACTATAAACAATGCAATTTCAAGTCAAAATTACTTACATTTTGGGTTGTTTCTCAACAAAACCTATCGTATAACTTCAGATGACTTGGCATGTGATGCACGAGTCATATAGGCTAGTTTTACAATACTTTTGAGTCCTTTTTAAGCTTTAAAATGTGTCACTATCCACTTTGTATTGTATGAAAAGACGAGTCGGAATACTCATTAAAACATCTCCTTTTGTGTTCCACATAAGAAGAAAGCCAGACAGGTTTGGAATGACAGGGGGGTGGGCTCAATTGTCTTGGGCTAGTAAGTAACCACCTAGCAACCACCTGGAGCACCCTAGCAACCACCCAGAACACTCTCGCATCATGACAGTGAAAATGTAAAATCTAGTTTTTATATGCATTATTTATGCAATGTAATAAATGCTTCTCCTACCTGTGAGGAATCGAAACGGAACCAAGCCCAAGTTGAGATCTTAAACAGGCAAGACTTGCTCATGCATGTGTGCACGCGGAATGTGTGATTGTTTTGCCATTGATCATTGAGTGTTAGCTTACCGGGCTGAAGTCAATGAGAGGATAAAATTCCCAGCTGCCACTGCAGTCCTATTGACTTATTTCTAAGGAACTTGTGGGTGAAGCGAGTTAGGCGTACCAAGTCCTTTAAGAACCCAGCCATTGTGTGTTCAACTAATCACTTCACCTGAGCTTCTCTTCAAACCGGTATGAATCCTTCAAAGCATCGAAGAGCAACAAAAGATTAATGCCTGATGTTTTATGCATTTTCATACTTGAAAAAGCAATGTTCCTCGCTTCTTGCTGGGCTGTTTCTCAGGATTTCACAGATGGTTTGATACCTTGAGAAAACTCATTAGCGAATGGGAGGGGCATTTCCAGAGTCAAACAGTTTGGAATTAAACATAAATGAGGTTTTTTGACTTGGCGTCCATACAAGCTGTAATCACTAGAGAAATTAAAAAGTTCAAAAGATATGCCAGGATTGTGTTAATATCCCATTTTGGTCTTCTTTCCTATGTTAGGGAAGCTACTTTGAAAATAAATTACAAGCAGCGTGTAGCTTCGTAAACAACAAAGTTGCTCAACAAGAGTCAAGGTCACATTTTTGAAAAGTAGTTTAAATGTTAAAGTTTAAATTGTATAATTATCAGATTGTATATTTCAATTACAGACATTTTCTGGGTTCAATACAAGTTAAGCTCAGCTGACAGCATTTAGGGCATAATGCTGATTATCATAAAAAATATGAATTAATTTCATCCCTCCTTTTCTTAAAAAAAAAAGAAGTAATAGTCAAGGTTACAGTGAGACACTAACAATGGAAGTGAATGGGGCCAATTTTGGGGTTTAGGGTTTAAAGGCAGAAATGTAAAGCTTATAATTTTATATCAGCCCATTCATTCTTCTTTTAAAATTAGTATATTATTTGAGCTGAAATTTGTTTACATTTTTGCTGCAACAATGTTTTAAATGATTTATTTGCTACAAAAAGCATTACAGGACAATAAATGTGTTATAATTTAAACTAATTTAAAATTATTTGAACCTGTTAATTAATATAAACTCGCTTGAGAATTATTATTTTATTTTTAGTTTAATTAATACAATTTTTGTTCAATAATTGCCTTAATTTTAAGGCTGTGCAGAATAAAATATGGCATAAAAACATGACGGAGTGGTGATGGTGTAGTGGTCTAAGCAAATAACTGGTAATCTGGTAATCAGAAGGTCGCTGGTTCGATCCCCACAGCCACCACCATTGTGTCCTTGAGCAAGGCACTTAACTCCAGGTTGATCCGGGGGGATTGTCCCTGTAATAAGGGCTCTCTGTAAGTCGCTTTGGATAAAAGCGTCTGCCAAATGCATAAATGTAAATGTGACATAAAAATGTGTAAAATTAAAAATCAATGTTTTATTTTGTCAGGTTATACCACAGCTCATTACTATAAAAGATACATTGTTTTGAAAAGAACTGAGCATTTGTAAAATTACTGAGAAATGTAGTTATTTTTTATGTTGTTGTCAAGTTTGTTATTCCCTGACACTTCTCTTTCCAATTCTTGTATAATCTGATTCATTTTTTCGGTATATTCTCTATTCTATATACACATCAAAACAATAGGCTACAAATTCACTCTTTGGACAAATTACAGGCATATTGTTGAAACTCCTGTGCAATAGAGCCAGAAAAAATAGACCACTTGCAAACATTGCCAAAATGTTAGATGAGGAGGAGTAAGACAGTGCCGAACCGTTCTATCAGAATATTTTTGCTTTCGCAGAAATGGCATCATCATTCACAGCACACACAGCAGACAGCCCATAATAACCACGTCACCGCTGATGATGATACAGAGGTCACCATGGAGCTCTACGAAAACCACCCACACACACAAACACACACACACACACACACACACGCAACCCTAATTAACACCTATATATTGTTGCAAAATGTTTAAGAACAAAAAATGTGCTCCAGGTAACAATGGCATAATTAAATGGCATATCAGACAGAAGTATTCATTATATTTATTTTTTTTAAGGCTGTTTACATTTTGGTTCTTTTTACATGACATCTCAGAATTAAGTTTTATGCCGACGTGGTCTGAATTTAAAAATGACAAATTCCCCATTCTCAAAATGGGAGTATATATTAGTATAATTTGTATATATCTGAATAGTTTTTCAATACACTGAAAACAAATATGGTTTCTATACTTATAATCAACAACTTTAAATCAATACTTTATTATCTTTCCATTATTTTTCATGCAATTATGTTGTTTGAAATGCTTCATGGGATTGTAGTTCATTGCTCAGTATCCTACACAGTCTTGAAACTTTGTCTTTTTAACTGATTTTTCAAATACATTTTGCTTCAAATTACAGTTTGTACTGTTGTGACTCACATCAGAGTTAATCAATTTGGATCATGGCTTTAATTAAACATTTTATGAAATTTCTATGAAACATTCCAAAATTGAAAAAATACTCCCAGAACTAAGTTGACTGAGGTCCCTACATTCCCAGTACGAAGTTAGTTCACGCTGCTTCTAAAACTTGTGAAGGTCACCTATAGTACAAGAGAGCTCAGAGGGAAATAAAGAGCTCTATCCGCTCGTTTATAGATCTGAGGTTCATTTTTCTTATAATTGTAGCGAGTCAGTGGTGTTCACTCTCTCATGCATAAGCTCATAAACACACACAGACACACGTTTCTCAATTGGAAGATATCAACTGGTGACAGAATTAATTTGCATTTAAATCAGAGTGGGGGTAAATCAAGAGCTTTATTTGGGAATCAAAATCGGTCTGTCTGTCAGTACACCTCGGTTATCACACGCCTCTCAGTCTCTCTGTCTCATATGCTGTCTCTCCCACACAAAATGGATTGAATACGGAAGAAACTTCAGATCGTTAATATGCAGCCAGGGGCCAGTCGGATTTTGCTGCATAAGTTTGATGTTTGTTCTGCAAGAGAGACAGTAAACTTTTACTTGCTATTGCACGTTCTACTGAAAATGTGTGTCTAAGGAAACTGTATGGCTGTAAGAATGGTTTTATGTGCATATTAGTAATGTTAGTAGTGTTGCTGAAATAACCAAACCTGCAAAATGAAGGAACTGGTTTTAAGTTAAGCTCAGTCGACAGCATTTTTGGCTAAAACAAAAATGCAAAAATCTGGGTTACAGTGAGACTGGACTGGGAAGAGAAAGGAGGGGGCGGGGGGGCTGTTGTTCGCTGTCCTTTTTTGCATTTCGCGGTGCCGTTTTATGGTCGGTTCTGTATAACGCGGCGGCTCATTTTAGCTTATCGCGGCCCATTCGGTCCGTTTCGCGGGCGTCACACTGGCCTGCTCGGTTCTCCCGATGGCCAGTCCGCCCCTGATCGGCCCCAAAGTGCGACGGCCCACCGGAAAATGCCCGTTATGCCAGATTACCTGTCCAGCCCTGCTAACAAAAGAAGTGAATGGGGCCAGTTCCGTAAATATTAAAATACTCACTGTTTCAAAATGAAAGACTTGAAAGTGTGATAAATCACCTAGCAATGTGTGAAGTTATAGCTAATTTTACAACTGTTGCCATGATGACATAATGTCAACAAATCCTAAAATGACAGTAAAAATTAAGATTTAAACATCATTTTATATTTTGAGTTTTAACTGAAGAATTACTGTGCTTTTATAAAAATGTAAGCTTCACACGTCAGCTTTGAAACCCTCTAAAAATTGTCCCCATTCACTTCCATAGTAAGTGCCTCACTGTAACCTACATTTTTGCTTTATGTTTTTAAGAAAAGGAGGGCCGAGTCTAAAGTATTTTTTGTGTTAATCAACGTTAAGCCACAAAAACTTCAACTGAGCTTAACTTGTACTGAATGTGGAACATTCGTATAAATAGAAGGGGGTGTCCACATACTTTTGGCCATGTATGGGATTGGTTTGCACGTTTTATCATCTGCCAAGTGGAAAAAAAAACTTAAATATAATTTCTTACAAAAGTAATAGCACACCTCTCTTCAACAAGCCACATAATTTGAGGTATCATTAATGTCTTTTGCTCAAATGGTGTTGGGACGATTTACACACCAAATTCTGATGAATAGATCACTCAAAAAGGAAATTTCTCTCAATATTTACTCACTCTGCCATCCCAGATGTGTGACCTTTTTTCTTCTGCAGAACACCAATGAAGGTTTTTCAAAGAATATTTCAGCTCTGTAGGTCCATACAATGCAAGTGTACAGCTACCGACATTGAAGCTCCAAAAAGAACATAAAGGCAGCATAAAAGTACTCAATTTTTCCAGTGGTTAAATCCATGTCTTCAGAAGTGATATGATAGGTGTGGGTGAGAAATAGATCAATATTTAAGTCCTTTTCCATCCATCCATCTTCAACCGCTTATCCGAAGTCGGGTCGCGGGGCAGCTGCTCTGACTGGGGAACCCCGAGGCGTTCCCAGGCCAGTGTGGAGATGTAATCTCTCCACCTAATCCTGGGTCTTCCCCGAGGCCTCCTCCCAGCTGGACGTGCCTGAAACACCTCCCTAGGGAGGCGGCCAGGGGGCATCCTTACCAGATGCCCAAACCACCTCAACTGACTCCTTTCGACGCAAAGGAGCAGCGGCTCTACTCCGAGCTCCTCACGGATGACTGAGCTCCTCACCCTATCTCTAAGGGAGAAGCCCGCCACCCTTCTGAGGAAGCCCATTTCGGCCAGTTGTAATCGTGACCTAGTTCTTTCGGTCATGACCCAGCCTTCAAGACCATAGGTGAGGGTAGGAACAAAAATTGACCGGTAGATCGTCAATCTTTTCGTGACAACGGTGCGATAGAGCGAGTGCAATACCGCCCCCGCTGCCCCGATTCTCCGGCCAACCTCACTCTCCATTGTCCCCTCACTCGTGAACAAGACCCCGAGGTACTTGAACTCCTTCACTTGGGGCAATACCTCCTCCCCTTTTTTTAACTATAAATTCTCCTCCCTGCCCAGTAGGTGGCGATATGCATGGAGAATGTGAATGTGAATGTGGAGATTGATAGTATATATAAAAAAAGACTTAAATATTGATCTGTTTCTCACCCACACCTATCATATCACTTCTGAAGACATGGATTCAACCACTGGAAAAATTGAGTACATTTATGCTGCCTTTATGTGCTATCTGACCTTCAAAGTTCTGGCCACCATTCACTTGCATTGTGAGGACCTAGAGAGCTGAAATATTCTTCTTAAGTCTTTGTGTTCTGCAGAAGAAAGAAAGTCATACACATCTGGGATGGCATGAGGGTGAGTAAATGATGAGAGAATTTTCATATTTGGGGTGAACTCTCTCCCTTTATATACTTAGGGTTAAGGGTTTGTAACAATTGTAATAGTGATGTTTGCCTTATAAACAGCAGTAATGAAGCAAAAGGTCTTTGTGGCAGGATCAAGAGAGAAATATCATGAGAGAGAGAGAAAGAGAAGAGTGCAAGAAGGTGAAATCACGTGTAGAAGAAGTCATAATGGGAGAGTGATCATAAAAAGAAGTGATTCTCTGAGAGATTGAGCAATGATGGAAAAAGACGTTTGACAAGAAAAGGAGTTGGGAGAAGATAAAACTTTCAACCCTTAAAAGCCCTTTATTTAAGAATTCAGAGAAAAAGCGGGTCACTCGAGGATTGATGTGAAGGGAGTTGAAAATGAAAGGAGAGGGAGAAAAGGGGAATGGGGGTCTCGGCAGCAGGTTCTTTTCGCTCCGCCGGTTCTGATGGTGTTTTTACTCATCTATGTGTGACTTTCCTTCAGTGGAGACATAGAGCAAAGCACAAAATAGACACGACTTAAAAATAAAAGTTTTATTAACAAGTCAAATCTTACACCAGCAGTCTTTCATTGGGATGAAATCATTTCAGACCATTTCACAATAATACATAATATTTTATCCATTCTTCTTCTTAGCAATTTATCGCACGTACAGTCATGTGAGTCCCAACGTTTTCGCCGACTGGTTCTTTTTGCGCTATATATAAAATATCAAAACAATCAATGTTCATGCACATTCTTTTTGCGGTACAAAATACCACGAGTGTTTGGGGCTGTAACAGTTTGACCCGAATAATGCTCAATGCGATTCTTTTGATTTCTTACTAAGTTAAAGTTTTACAAACGCAGTACATCAGTTCATGTTCAACACTACAGTATTACTAAGATGAGACTTACTCGAGTACTAAGACACGCTTATTAGATGCACCTTCTAGTTGAGATTACTTTAAGGGTTTATTTAATGAATTCATATTCAGTTGCTTAACTTGAGTTATCAGTGTATTTTGCAGTACTTCTGGGGATTCACTTTTAAATTAAATTGGAAGGAACCGAAATGAGATTATCACTTTTCATAAACCATTTAAGTAAACTCATATAAAGACAGTTTAGTACTTGAAACAAAAATCAGCACTAAGTCTTTGTAGCATGTTAAAAAGATTGGCCAAATACAGTACAAAAACAGTCTTTACTATGGATCCAAAGATCAAAGTTGACACTCAAAGTGTTTCAAAGTGCCGGTAGGAAGCAATAACCAACAAAACTATTGAAAAATGAATAAATAAAACCAACAAATGCATACATTAAAAAACAAAGTTCTCTGTTCTCAGCAAAGCACATTGTATTTATTCCACCAATGGGAATATTCGCTTTACACGTGCTCGATAAAAAGTGCTGACAAATCTTCAAGACAAGTTTACTAACTGCAGATTCAAAGATGCCAGCACTTATCAGGATTGCCAAGAAAAAAGATTACTAAACAAGCATTCTTCGTAAATACAGAGATTATTCATCATATTGATCAAAGGTACTAAGAAAGGAGCATGTTCTCACGCCACAATAAGAAGGGGCGAGAACGCTCGTCGAAGTTACTAAGATTAGGTTGCCCATGAGAGATACTGATATAAAATAGTCAGAATCGAAGAAAGGATTACCCATATAAACACTAAGATACGTCTCTCGCACTCGTTTTGGAATACTAAAATAAAAATGGCTGACGGCGTGACATTTTTAAATGCATAGAGACATATGGAGTCATTCACTATCGCACGACAAACTCCATTACTAAGATAACATCGGAACTGTAAACAGAACAAGTATGCCACTGTCTTTCTCACGACATCTTTATTGTGCTTTTGAATCGCCCCTTCTGTGTTTGTCATACTCAACGTAAAGATGTCGAAAACCATTCTTTATGCCAACTAACTCACAGCTAAACTAGATTATTGTTACTAAGAACTTTAGACACAGGTAAACTTGAACGTGAAGAATTAGGTCCTTTATTTAACAAGAAACTGGCCCCTTGTGGTGTGTGTGTGTGTGTGTGTGTGTGTGTGTGTGTGTGTGTGTGTGTGTGTGTGTGTGTGTGTGTGTACAAAATAGAAACCGGGTAGCATGGAGATATATTAAAGTACAATGATGTTAAAGATTATTTTAACTTAATGTTTTGTCTTATAGTTTTGTTTTACATCGGACTGAAAAGAGAGTAAATGGGGAAAATTAAACTCTTAAATGGATCCAATGCTAATCTGAACCATTCATTACTTAACTCTTTCAGTTTCTGTTAGTTGTAAATTGTATGCCGTAGCACGGAGTGTGCACATATGTGCTATGCTGTTGCACAGATGGACCTACAGAGAATATAATGTATTCTTGCAGCATTTTGGCATATTGTCATAGGGCTGCATCTTCAGATGTTGTAGGAGAATGTTGTGGGAAAGTTACAGAAAGATTGCCACAGTGTTCTTATTAGTGCAGGTGTGGGGGTTTGCATAGCAAGTACATTTGGATAACCTTTGCTGCAAACCAATGGGAGCCCTAGTTGTTATATTCCTCTGTTGTGTTTATAACTCATTGCTTGCATAGCATGAGGAAGACTTTAGTGAACTTACAGTGCCAAAAGGGCTAACGTTGTTGGAGCATTGGAAAAATGTAAGTTCAAGGTGCTAAAAGGTCACAAATTTGTGAGCATTTGGGGAGCGTTTATTTAATGTTGTTATACCATTAGGAAAGCATTTGTGCAACTTTGTGAGTCCTCTGGGTGCTTTATTGTTGCCGTGAGCAATTTGTTAGGTGAGAATTTTATGGATGGTTGGTGAAAAAATGCCTCCAACTATCATTAAGGAAGAATGAGTAAGTTCTTTCTTTTCAAAGGGTACATGTTTAGAGAACAATACTGCTGATGAAAAAGATCTGCAGTGTTTGGGTTAATAACTGTCTTTCTCAGCTTGCACCTTTTGTCTGTTGTAATGACTTATTGCACTGTTCTGAATCATTAGCATGCATTAATTTAATGTGATTGTAATACACATCGTACACTGAGGATAATAATTGCATGGTTTTGCAACAAATTCGTGTTTTTTTGTGCCGTATCTAAAGTGAGCAGTAAAAATGTTATTTTCAAAACATTTCTGGACGATGTTTGAAACCTTTTCGCAGCCTTCACTTGTTGACATCTGTGTGCTGTATTTGTGAACTGTTAAAGGGACAGTTCACCCAATAAATAAAACTTGAGTAATCATTTACTTACTCTGCGTTTGTTCTAAACCCATGACTTTTTTTCTTCCGCAGAACACAAAAGTAGAATATTCATTCTCCATTCACTTTTATTGAGTGTGTTTACGTGCAAACACCTTAAACGGTTTTCCTTTATCGGGGTAAGGGCATAAAGAAATCTGCAAACATAACCTGTTTTTGCAATTTTGCATTTACATTTCTAATGTATTGTGAATGAGTGACTAAGTCTTAGCATCTCCCTTTGTGTTCCACAGACGAGAGAAAATCATACAGGTTTAAAACGACATGAGGGTAAATGATGGCAGAATTTTCATTTTTGGTTGAACTATCCCTTTGAATGCATTATATCGGTAAGTTATATTGTATCAGCCTTGGGCTGGTCGTCGTCGTTGTTGTTGCCAGGTGAATGTTTGTTGCTGCGCTCAGTCCCGCCTCTCGACGTCTCCTGCAGGAAGAGGCGTGGCTTACAGAGTGACAGAAGGATTCTGCGGTATTCTCTGCGGAAGTTCTGATTGAGAAGCCCATATACCACAGCGTTCAGGCAGGAGTTAAAGTACGCCATGAAATAACTCACCACAAACAGCCAATCGGGGACTAAGGGTGCAACACGGGGCGGGTCCACCACCACAGCCAGGCCGATTAAATTCAGCGGAGCCCAGCAGACTGCAAACAGCACAAAGACAACGAACATGGTGAGGAAGTGGCGCAGCTCACTCGGACGGAGGCGTGGCCTGACGTCGCTTGCTACCCGCCTCCTCACGCGAAGCACCAGCACCCAAATCCTCAGATAGCAGAATGTAACAACAGCGATAGGAAGCAGAAAATGCACAGTCACCACTGCGATAGTGTAACCCGCACTTGTCGTCTGACTAAAGGTGCACGAATAAACACGGGGGTCATAGGTCAGTGACCCCAGCGCCAGGTTCGGAAGAATTGCAAGGGCGGTGAAGACCCAGACTAACACCAGCAATGCCATGGTTCCAGCACGGCCATAAACTTTCTCATAGGTGTTGGCCTGACAGATGAAACAGTAGCGGTTGATGGCGATAGCAGTGATGTTGAAGATGGAGCCGATGACGCTCGCTCCCATCAGGAAGCCACTGACCTTACACTCCATCTCATCCGGCAACCAGCCCGCATGCAGCATGGCATGCAAGACCAGGGGGTAGGGATAGCAAACCACCAGGAGGTCAGCGAAAGCCAGACTCACCACAAACGCATTACCTACAGGACACAAACACAGAAAAGTAATTAAACTGTTTTGACTGTGAAGCAAAGACCCATTAAATACAATTAACGAAAAGGTTTGGAATCAGAACATCAGAATGGATTTTTTACATACACAAAGGGGCAGTCAAAAACAACAGCACACTAGAACGGAACAGAACGCAAGGACATGTGTTTTTCAAAGTTGAACTTCTTTTAATTTGACACGCTGTTTTAAAAAATGCAGTGCTTGAGGCACAAAAAATCAGTGAGATGCTTTGATTCAGCAACCAACGACATTCATTTGACACATGTACACAGATAAACAGTTAAAAAAACATTGCAAATGGGAAGCAAGGACATGTCCCAGTCTGATCTCATGAAAAAAAAAAAAAAGGGACTGGCAAAATTTTTGCAAAATAATATTACATGGGTAAAATGTCCACTGTGTGGCACTAAAAGCGAGTTTAATCTTCCCAAACAAATGACGATTTTATGGTTATGACTATCAAGTTTGAAATCAACAAAACCTACCTCTCTACCCTAAACCTAACCGATAGTGTTATAAAAGCAAATGTGACATGAAAACGGCAATTATTGAAGCAACAACTCACATGTTGCTTTGTGGTGCTTCTTTGACACTTTCAGTTTTACGTGTTAACTCGCATGCTCTTAAAGACTTGTACCACGGTCCTTTGCATCACAAGTGCAATGCTCTATCAGTTGCGATACTGCACAGTTTAATCATGCATAAAGCTTCATTAAATAATGCAAACATTCAAATATATCACCTTACAGCTGCTGTACATTATCGCATCATTAGCTGGGTAATTCCTAGCCAATCACGCGTAAGCCATTGCTTTATAAATCTGCTCACAATCTATCACATTGCTGATTCAGTGTGCTAACATGGCAACCTCCACCACCCCACCACCACCAGTTGAGTCCTGTCCTGCACGGGGGTAGGCTCCTATCTCCGGCAGGATATGATGGTTCAGAGTACTTCTTCGGACCGCCAGACGGGGCCTACGCCAAAGAGAGACATTACTTTTCTGTTTTATATTCATCAAATAAATGTCATCTTCAATTTCACAAAGTCTGTGAGTATTCCTGATAGAAATAGTAGTCCTGTATTAAGTCCACCACAGAATAGTAAAACTGTTTAGATAAGATAGCTTTGTGTTGAGAACAAGGCGAAAAGTAAGTGTTGATCTGAAAATCTATTATTTACTTTTGATTTTTGTGAAAGGGAATAAAAGTCATTGTTGCGCCTCTAGTGTTCATTTCTCAAGGAAACGGCCACAATATGTAGGGGTGGGAATCTTTAGGCACCTCACGATTCGATTCAAATTCTGGGAGTCGTGATCCGATTCCAAAACGATTCTTGATACATGTACATTTTTTATGTGTTTTTATTAATAAAATTATGCCGTGCAAAGGCAAAACACAGTAACTTCACAATTTGATCAAAATGTGGTTTCTTAGACTGTAAATTGTCCTGTGACAGACAAAAAAGGTTTTGAGAAAATTGCAGTAACTACAAAATCCACACTAAAATCAAGTAACAGTTTTGTTAATGTACTGTGTAGTTACAGCCTTTGAATGGTAGTTTTTTCATCATAAAAAGTGATAAACTCTGACATTTTTTATATAATCCATGGACATAATCCATAAAATCAAATAAACGATTCTTAATCAAAACACTCAGTTTAGTAGCAGTTCAGTTTAGTCTCACAATTTTTCTGATTCTTTCTTTAGAACCTTTTATCAAATTTTTATTTTGTTAAAGTACAACAAAAAAAAAATGCTGTCTTTGGTGTGCACATTGGTGCCCCTGCAATGCCATAGTTTAAATTGAACTCAGAATCGATTATGAATTTGAGAATTGATCCAGAATCGTTGGTGAAAGAATCGCAATGCATCAGTGAATAAATTTTTTCACCCCCACCTAGCAATTTGTATAATGAGCAACGTAATTGCCAAGAAATGCAGGTGTATTTACGTGTTTCTAAGAGACCAGGTAGCAGCTTCCTGTGTGAATGGCCCAGAACTCAGTCACCCCATACAAGGTCAATTAAACAATTAGGAAGGGGGGGGGCATTTTGATCTTTAGGGTGGGCAAATGGTTGTCTCTTCATTGGTCATTGGAGGGGGTTGTCAGATGTTTCTGGGGGGCACAAGGAAAATCTAGGGGGGTAATGCCCCCCCTTGAATGGAGGGGGGCATTGCCCCTCCCAGCCATGAACAGGAGCTGAACTGTAGTTGACACTGCATGTCTGAGAGTTTGTGTGTGTGATAGAGAGAGTGTGTAGGGCAGGCTCAGGTGCAGTAGTTTTTGGCTGTGAGGTTCACACAAAGTTCAGACCCAATATATTAAGTATGGTGAATCTGACTGGAGTTCTCCTCTAGAGCGCTTAGGTTTGTTTGTGCCCAGGCTTACCAGTCAGCCTCTGGCCTGCATGTGTTTGCATGAGTTTTGTATTGGGAGGTGAGATAGTCTTCAATTTAGAATTCTGTTATTGCTCCAAGCCTGATCTTTTATAGATCGGGACACTTAATGTGGTTTAAGTTATGTTTTTTTTTTGAGTATCAACATTGTCTCAGATGTTTCTCCTAAAAATGTCTTTGTATAAATAAAAATAGTCAAACATGAGACACATTTTTGTCTGTTTTCACCCAAAAATTGATCTTATTGCGTAAGAAGATATGGATCAAACTACTCAAGTCGAATGAATAACTTTTATGCTGGCCTTTAAGGAGCTTGAAAGTATTGGACCCCACTGACTGACACTATGGAAATAACCTAGGGCTGTCAGTCGGTTAAAATTTTGTAATCACGATTAATCACATATTGTTTTTGTAGTTCAAAATTCAGAAATTTGACACCATAAATACATATTTTCACGTCAAAATACATTTATTTCCATCTGAGGAAATAAAACAGAACAATATGTAACAATAAAATATAATGCTTTATTGACATATTCCAAATAAAGCCTTCCATAATATAAAGATAGAAATGCACAAAAATATCACCTATTCAAGTAACATTAAATATTTCCCAATGTCTTATTGGGAGGTTGAATTATTGAAAGAACAAGTACCCCATAGTTCGAGTATTCATTCATTTCATATTTCAATATTCATAATTTAAAATTTAAAATATTCATTTGATAAAATTACAGTATTTATGCATTTGCAACTGCTGTGAAATGCATTTATTCCTGCTCTGTGAAAATACACCTAATTGCTACTTCAGATGAAGCTTCTGTGCACCTTTGCTCTGCACAGATGGCTTTAGTCCAATAGGTTTGGTATTCATTGAAATGGGCATTACATCTCTTAAACTCTCATCCTTCACAATATTAATCTGCTAGTGGACTGTGAGTATCTGCGTTGTTACAGCAATTGTGAAGCTGCATTATTGATTCACATCAGAGCGTCAAAGGCAGTGTCCAGCGCTACTTTGAACTTGCAAGGAAAAGTGGAGTGACGGTTAACACTTGGTGTGCTTTAGTTTAGGGGTTGACCAGGCCAGGCCAATAATCGAATCCAATATTCATCATTTTCTAATTATCGGAATTGTTATTTTGTCTGCTCTCTTAAATCTCTGAAAGGTTACTGCATGTAGTCTGGCTCAATGTCTCTCCCACATTATTTTCAGAATGGTTATATTTCATGAGTAAATGGCCAATAAATACTTGTAACGGGATTAATGGAAAGGAGGAAGCTTGACAATCTAAATAATAGTTTTAATATAAAACTGAACCAAAAGACACAAACACACAAAGGTGTCAGGCAGCTGCCCGTAAATGCTCTCTCTCTTTCACACCACCGTCCGCAGTCAGCCTTTATCCCTCTCGGAGGCTTGATTAGCCTGATAAGGGGGCCGGGTGTGTAGAATCTCAACCTGGCCCCGACCTCCGCCCTGTCACAACACTGTACTCTGCATTTGTGGGGAAGAGGTGGGAAAGAGGAAAGCAGCAAGAGAAAGATGCATCACTGAGAGGACAAGCTGTTTTCAAAGTTAAGAATACAGATACTGAAGTTGCAATAAACTGCGGTCACCAATTAGCGGACCGCGGTCTGGATTTGTTCCAGTCTAAAATTAGCTTTATTAATCAACATGTTTCGAGCCTGTTAATAATAAACAGAGATTTTTGTTTACGTTTTGTTAAAATTAATCTGAGATAACATCATCTCTGAAATGAATGGCAAGAAAGACCACCAAAACTTTGAAATTTCGATTTCTCTGCTTATGATGAAAAACGTTTCCATTTTTGATAGTCAGCCCATTTAACCTTAACTACAGCAAACAGTATTTTTAAAATGCATTATTTAGATGTACATTTGTTTTTTGTTTTTTTGGTAGATTTGCATTCTTAGACAATATTCAAACATACATTTTCTCTCAGGTGTTACCTCTGAACCCCCAATAAGTATCTTCCCTATGTACATATAAATGGAAGAAGATCCACCACATTCCACTACTTATGTTGTCTTTGAGCCACAATGTCCTCATTCTTGCCCAGATCTTAAGGGACTTTTTGACAGTTGATATAAAATAAAAATGTATATATAATGTATATCGGCCACAAATATCTGTTATCGGTCTACTTGATTACTAATAATCAGCCCTGTAAAAAAACATAGTGGTCGACCCCTATTTCAGTGGTAATTAAAATGACCATTTTATTACTGAGAGGGAAGTGCTGTTGTGATGTGTGTGTGTCAGTGTAATGACGCTGGGCGGACACATTACAAAGGTTCCGCCCCCCAAAAAGTGTTTATGCTGTATTAACTGTAAATGCATTAATTACAAATAAGAACAATTAACTCGTTATCATTTCTAAATTAATTGCATGCGATTAATGTGTTAATTCTGTCAGCTCTGACATAACCACATCATAACTCTATGAAAATATCTTAATATGTATTCCGCAAAAAAAGAAAGTCAAGTTTGAGATGGCAGGAGTGTGAGTAAATCATGAAAGGATTCCGCTGAGCGCAGGCAAAGTCGACACATGGAACAAAGCTTTACAGAACTTATGGGTTTTGCAATGGACACATACATTATATAAAATATGATCATTTTCCAAGAATATTCTATATCATACCTCATCCAAACCCATTCCACTTCCCCTAATGTCTCGCATTCTTCCTCTTAACTTTCTCTTCTGGGTCTGATAATGACTGCTGTCTTTCTCTCTCGCACTCTCGCTCTCTCTCCCACACTAGCTCATTCACTCACTCACTCTGGAAGTCAATATCTCTCACCGTATCAGATTTCTGACCCATTTTTTCCCCGCTCTCACTTATTACTTATTATACCTTAATTCACCTTCTCTCACAATAAGATTAAGAGGAAGGAGAAAAAGTAATCGGGATGTCAATTTGTCTCTTAGGAAAAAACTTTGGTCTAATCTCTTGTTCGGAAGCTAGCCCAGAATACCTATATGTCCTCGAACCTGAAAACACGCATAAACACATAGTTTAGTAGCACAGAAAGCAAAGAAACAAATCAATATCAGCTTTGTAAGAGCAAAACGCACACACTTCCACTTATTACCTTTGTGATTCTGTTGCACGCTGATGTGAAAGAAGATGGTGCAAGGAATGAGTATTTGCGAGATGACACAGATGCTTCCTGTGGGAATTCCAGGCTTTGACATTTGGAGAAACATATACTTTGTTTGATTAACAGAGCAGTCTATGAACTGCTGGTTTCATACGCAAACATAAACACCAAAAATGCACTGAATGTCAGTTTAAATGATGTGTGTTTGCTTATATCTACACTGATGTGTGTTTAAATCATTGTATGCATGGGGTGTCAAAGATTTGACACTGCATCCATTCCAATACAAAATACAAAATCACAAGTTAGATCTTTTCAATTGTTGCATTTGTTTCTCCAAGACACCAATGAGACTTAATGGAGAGCAAAAGAACACACACGTGTCTCCTATCAGACTCTCAGAAGAGATCTCAACAATGTCACAAACTACTCAGATTGTCAAGATACCAAGTCTGCTATCAGGTCAAAAATGTCATTATGAACTCAAACATATCTCATCAACTTCTTCCAAGACCAAACAATCTCATTGTATAGGCCAAGCTCTATACTCTTACTGTATGTCATCAATAGTCTCATTTGTGGGCAGTTTTATTTCTCCTGAGGAATTATAGGAGAGACCAACATAGTTGAATGACAACCCGCAATAATTTGTTTAAGATGGCGAAATCGAAAGATATTGTGACTTGACTTCTACAAAAGGTACGACTTTTATTACCATTGAGACCAACCAATCAACAAACATAATTTCAAATCGATTCAATACAGGCATTACATTTTAGCTAGCCTCATATTCAACACTTTATTTGGAAACTCCTCTCAACTAAATCTTGCCGTTACAACGCATTGGTTGGCGCTGCAGATGCATGACATTGTTAAAGGAATAGATCACCCAAAAAGAAAATTCTGTCTTATTTAAAGTGATTATATCGCTTCAGAAGACTTTCTACGTGTGAGTGCAAATATTTATTTGTAATTTTTTTTATCAAAATGTTGTTGTTTATGCATAGTGCTCATTTTTTAAATAAGAAAAACAGGTTAAAATGTTGAAGGTTGAACTTGATATCTAAATTTCAAGTAATCAATTACATGTTTTCTTATGTGTTAGAGTACTCAAATACAAAATTCCTCAATCTGCCCATCCCTAATTAAAATCATGATTAGGTTTGGGTAAGGGGTTAGACTTTATGCTTAGGTTTTGGTTAGGAATTGAGCTTAGGGAAACTCGCGATAGCATAGTAATTTTGTTTTGTTGTTTTTTTCACAATGGGAGTCAAACTCATATGTTTTGTCAACTGCCAACTGAAACAAAATTGATCCTTAAATGAGAAATAACTGAGAAGTCCAAGTCTGATGCATGAGCAACCTCTGAGCAATACAATTTTCTGTTGGGTCTTTACACAAACACACACAAAGCCTTTAATTTAAAGCAGCATAACTAAGAAGAATGCTCACATACACACACTCACAACCACTCATTAATGACAGCAACCAAGAATAGTGCTTAGTCAACATGAATGTTAATTAAATCTCTATTGACCCCAGGCTAACGAGGTCTTCACTAACACAATCACTGTTTCCTATGGTAAAAACACACGTGAAGTACTCTACCATGGTAGCGGATTTAGATATAACTGTTTTTGTTTGTTTAAGATAAATTAATGTGGTTCTATAGAGCATTCTGTTGTAGCAGCTCCACAGGCAAAATCCTCTGGGGCTCTTCTAATCTCACTTGGCACCAATAACCCTGTATCTGAGGAAATTTTAGTGGGGGTGTGTACAAAGGAGTGGCTTTGTAGGCTGATTATTTCGGCCTTGTATCAGACGACCACACACACACACACACACACACACACACACGTGCACACGCAAGCAAAAAATGGCCAATTTCTTTGTCAGCTATAGATCACATTTCACTGGCCGTTATTGATGTAGCTGGTCTCTGTTGACACAGATGCCAGTTTTGATTGACCTCTGTAGCACTCTGCCTGTATTCCAATACCTTTACACTGTGACATCTATGTTTTTCAAATCCACCCACTTTTGACCCACTTTTCTCCATTTGACCCTTTTCTATGGAACTTAAAAATATTCCTCTTCCAGGCTGATGTGTTGGTCAATTTGATGTTTTTTGCCCTGGGTCTAGGAAATTAAACTTTAACTTCTTTCTCAGGGCTGGACTTTTCTCCGCCAATAGCATGACCAAACGGATTTGCAAAATGTATTATTTTCAGACAGGTTTCCAGAACACTCCCCCATCCTGCACTGGTAAAAAAAGCTGATTATACTGATCACACAATTAATTTAGTGACAGTAGTTTTAAAGTTTTGCATTTAAAACTTTAAATTTAACCCCCCAAGTAACTGTAATGTGTTGTTGAACGTTTGGGCACTTAAGCTCCAGATTCTGGGAGAAATGTCCACAGGGTGGCACAAAAAGCGAGTTGTATTTTGTGTTGTAAATGTTATAATTAAGGCTAAAATGATTAGTCAATGTTATACACAACGTCAGCAATAAAAAAATTGTCAACAAAAAAGTTAATTGCCGAATAGTCATTTGATCTCATTTAATGTAACGAGATCATATGAAATTCTTATGATGACTCGTGAGAGGAACACTGCAGCTCGTGTCTGACTTAGGAGAGGAAGAATTGCACAGCTTACAGTCCAGATGCACTCCAAACCTTCCAAACACATTAAGGTGATGTAGATCGCAAAGTATGAGGGAATTATACTACAAAAATGCAAAATAAGTACAGATGAAGTGTTGTCCTGACGTGAAATAAATTGAAGCCGGAATGGCGTTCCAGAGTGTCTAAAAATTAAACAGCCTGGCGTTATATGTTTAATGCATTCTTTATTAAAGTTCAAATAATAAGGATGTGGGTTGTGTAAATAAGCACAATCTCTGAAACTGGCTTTTCTCAGTGTGGTCAGAGCCACTTATATGAGTCGTGTGAAAAAACTTCTCCTGCCCGATAAACCCTCTCGTGCGGGGACGCTCATCCTTCGTGCACACTTGCTGCAGCTAGATTATAACATGATGGCTCATGATGTAGTGAACCATAATATATGTGTCACTGTGTTTATCTTATCGCGAAGAAAATCGACGATTCAATCGACGAGAGAGTTTTTTTGTGACAGAAAGGTGAGAGAGTGTAGTCTTAACCCAATAAACAATGCAAAAATGGTTATTAATTTGTCTTTTTTATTTGTTTTCCAAAATAAATATCTAAAACTCCTAATGTATTTTCTTTAGGAGCTATACTGCACAAGAAAAAAATGTCAGAGAATGTTGAATATAATATTGAATATATATTTAATATTAAAACAATTCTTAAAACAAGATACATTTTTTCTGAGAACCAACATATAATATATTTCAACTTGCTTTCAAATAATATATATTGAATACAAGAATATTTTGTCTTTACTACTTTGGCAGAAATACTAACAAGTGAATAAAATACACTTATATACAAATACACTTATACTCAAGATACATTAGCTGATAGCATGTCTAAATATCTTAAATTGTCTATCATATGATTTTTATATCATTTTAAATGGAAAACAAGACAAAAACATTTTGTTAACAATAAGATTTTTGCAGTGATTTTTTTTTTAATGAATTAAACAATAAAAATCAAAGTATTTGTTTTCCTTGTAATTCAGTGTACATCATTTAGAGATATTTTTAAAAGATGATTTTGTCATTTTTATTTTTAGTAAGCACGTTTAATACAATCTATTAACTCAGGGCACAAGCTGAATAGTCGGTTAAGAGCTAATGATTAATTGTTGCTATAATCAACGAATAGTCGAATAATCGTTCTAATAATCGTTCAATTATTTGATTATCAAAATAATTGCTAGTTGCAGCCCTACTTGTAATACAGTCAACAGGAATACATATTTGATTAACTGTACACTCTAACTAGGGTTGCTAACTGTTTTCTGCTCGGAGGGCGAAAGATCATGTTTTGAAGTGGCAAAACACCCTCCTTCCCCATGGTCGAAATGCATGAGGTAAACAGTGAAAATAGTGACCGCAAATGAAAAACTTACTTGAGTCCAGCCTGTATCATGACAGTATCATGAAAATTACGTGACTGTGGCAATATTACGTGGTTCATTACACGATTCACAGCAATTATGAGCTGATATGTCCACTGTGTGGTGCTAAAAGCAAGTTAAATGGTCTCACAGACAGATAAGGTTTGAAATCAACCAAACCTACTTCCCTACCCTAAACCCTACAGTGTCTACAACACTTTTGGCACATCGACTTGTGTGCTGTTCAGGACTCGAACCCTGGTCCTTTGCATCTCAAAAGCAGCACTCTATCAATTGAGTTACCACGCCATTTGATTGCAAAAGGGACGTGTTTATGAACAGATAATCTGCCATTTTTCCCCAGATTTGATTTCAAGTTACTAAATGTCATTGTTGTTGCACCTTTATTTCACCAGGAAACTGGCACAATACAGTATGTACAACGAGTCACGTAAATGTTTTTTGCAAAAATAAGGGGTATTGTAACTAGAGGCTGACCGATATATCAGATTAATCGGCACCGATAACAAATTTCTGGAACTATCGATTATCTGCAAAAATCCTCACTGATAGTTTTTCCTGTTGTGTCCGGTGCTGGAGTGGCTGAGAAGGGTCCGCTGTCGTTATGAGAGTATAAGAACGGCCTCTAGAGGTGAAATAAAAAGGATCACTGATGCCTTGTGGTGTTTATTTTGACACGTGAGACTACACTCTGCATGGAGCAGAACACTTCAGATGCGGATTTAAAACATCAACAATGAAAAGGTATGTATACAGTACACTACAGTACATGTTGTCATATCATTATAAATTAATTCATTTGTTGACTAGATATCAGCAGTATGTTTGCCGACCAGGCTGAGAGGACACTTGCATTAAAGCTAACCTCAAATGGTTAGAACATTGTGACAAAAATACAAGTCCTACCCAAATGTTTAAATATCATGATTGTTACCATCTATTACCATCTACTTTCTTTAGTTTATATCCAACTGGTTACGTTTCTGCATTCGTTAACCAGCTAAGTTGCATATTTAAAGCTAGTGAAGTGAGAAAGCAATTTAATATCTTCATGCAGCCGAGAGAAACATGTAAACAAATCAGAAACGCATCTGATTTCAATTACTTTTTTATCCTCACTGTAATAAGATGACTTCAGATCGATCACATTCATGTGCTAAAAAAAGGCTAGACACAGTGCAACAAATGCAGTTTAACAGAAAGCAGGTGTCTCGATGCTTTTTAAAGTTATTTTTAATTAGACACTGCATCTAAAAAAAACAGCGCCCCTGCATGAGCGCCAAAAAACAAAAACAAAGCTAAACAAAGACGTTCATCTAGCACACGTTTACATAGAAAAACAAATAGATGGTCGCAAAAGCCTTCGGTGTGAACAGCCGCTTACAGTGTGTGGAGGTCTTTGGCCATTGCGTCTTGCTCTCTTATAAGCGTTTCTCAGATTAAGCAATTAGTTGTTTAAATGCTTTGCCAGGAAGGATGTTCAACTAGGAAATGTGTGTCTTGGGACCCTCACGTTCGGATCCAGTCTGTTGTGTTCCATTTGATTGAACAGCCCCTGGCCTGTGCTCATAGTCTGAGCCGCTTCCTCCAACGAGTTTAGCCGAATACCACTGCTCTCTGTGAATATTGCTACCCTACATACAACTGTACTGAATAAAAAACAATGTGCTGTTTCGCTGTTATTATGAAGCTTGAGTGTGGAGTTGCAGGAGTCAGTGCAAGTGTCACACCATGTTAACTGTCTATTGAAGTGTTTTCCCCTCTTCATTTTTCTTTAAATTAACATTTGAGAATATTGACCGAATAAAATGTATTTATTTATTTATTTTATAAACATTAGTTGATAATGTAATGCTCTTTTTTTAACTGCCATGATGGCTGTTATGCTCTATGTTCTATGCAATAATATAACAGTGGTGTATGGTTTATGTATTTATTGCGCCCTCTTGTCGACTAAGGAAACAACGTCAATTAAAAAAATCAGCAGACTTTAAAATTTGAATATTAGTGCATATATATTCTTATTTATATATTTATTGTATTTAATGGTTCATGGTTCAGTCAGTCCTGTTTATTTTTGTAATAAAAACTGTTGATTAATCGGCTGGTAATGCCCAACTTGGTTATCGGTATCGGTAAAATCCACTCTTGGCCAACCTCTAATTGTAACTATGAGGCCAGACTGAAAAAGTTCTGGCAATTTCTCTGACACATCCCAAAAAGAAAACACTACTCAACAAACATTTGTCCTCAATGTCATGAAATATATTCGATGCTTACGTTATATAACTCAACATATCTAGACATGCACAGGATCAGTCTCAATTCCATCTTGGGTTTTTTTTGGCTAGCATTGCCATATAGTGATTTGTCATGCAAATTTTCCGGTAATCATTGACTGCACTGCAAATGGAATCAAAGTTAAAATAGTTCGAACTCTGAGCATTGTGTGCTTTGACCTGCGGTAGCATGATGTTTCGCTCCACAAAGTCCAATGGATTGGGGGAACGTTGCCGTTGTGAAAGGGTCTTTACATCGCTATTTGGAAAAGCACCTCATTATTACAAAAGGAGAAGGGATTTCTTAAACACGTGCCTTTCTTTCACAGCTGCAAGGGTGTGACGGAAATCTGCCCGACAGAAGTACGGGCGTAGACCTATTTAGATCATCTCATTTGCACACAATTTTCCCAGAGCTGATAGGATGCACTCTATCCAGAAGCGAAACCAGCACAGCATTGCAAACAGAACATTTAAGAAAATCTAAACACATCTGATGTATTAATCAATAGCCTCTGCTCTTGTCATTAATGTGGACACAAGGCTCATGTTGAAGTAAGAAAATGCGATCGCGTCACTTGTGTGTTTCCGTAATGGAAATGAATCACGGCAGGTCTAAGTAAAGGGTGCAGTCAAGGGTGACAGACACACACACATACATTTATAACATTCCCTTTCAGCATCTACAGTATATAGATATACTAATGAGACTTTGAATGTCACCTTGTGGAACTCACAGTAACGCAAGTTAAAGCCCACAACATGTGAGGTCACAGACTAAATCTATTTACAACTTACATAAACAACAGTGTTAATACGAAATAGAGATGAAGAATAAGAGAGAAAAAGAGAGCGAGGGAAAGACAGCAATGCTTCAGTCATCTTGCTCTCTCTCTACCCATCCTATTGTTGTGGAGAGATGTGCTGGTAAACGGCCACATTTCTGTGGTTACTGTTGCTTTGTTAAGACAGTGATGGGATGATGCCACCTGCATATTTCAATATAAGAAAATGACAAAAACATCTCCAAAGACACAATGACATACAAAGAGAGCTTTCTAATTCTCCCACTTGCTCTCTGTTCTCCATCTTACACACTCATCCATATTAATGATGACTGTTACAGAACAAAGCCAACATATCAAATTCTGACCTAATAACACAGCACTGTGGAATGGTTTGACAGGGTGCCTGTTAGGAGATATTGCAGTTCAATTCTGTGTTTACCCATTCTCACTTTCTCTCTTGTTCTCTCTCCCTATTCCCATTGACAGTTTTTCCAATAAGCGATAAGCTGAAATCTATTCATCCTGTTTCCGGTATTCAACCTGAATCTCATTTTTAAACCCCCATCGGCCCTTATGACATCACACAGGACCAGAACACATGCATTACATGCACTTCCTTCCAGTCGAATCCACGCTCGAAATATTTGAACAGGATGTCTATCATTTCATGTGCTGTTTCAAACGACATTGGAGTCTCTGTAGTTATAAATAATGTTGGTGTTACAGAAGGACATGTGTTGACGTGTGCATCAAGAAACCCAATGAAATAAACAAGACTTAACAGTTATTTGTTATTGTAATCGAATTACTTTTTAAAAGTAGTGTAAAGCATTACATTTTAAATTCTTGTTATCAGATTACAGTTACAACTTTAATGAACAAGGAGGAAATATAAACATTATTCTGAATTTGTTGAGCGGAACAACATTTCTGTGAAGTGTTTTATTAAGTAATTTAAAAGTAATTAGAATGATTACTTTTTAAATTGTGTAATCAGTAAAATAACATGATTACAACTTCAGGGAAGTAATTAGTCATTTGTAGTGGATTACTTTTTTAAAGTAACTTACACAACACTGGTGATTCATTATACAGTATAGCCTAATAATATGGGATTTTAGCAGCAGGGCTCACAACTAAATGGGTCACAACCAAAAATATTTAATTGCTACAATAATATAAAATCTAGTCGCTATTGGCGACAGTCTGAAACACTTTGTGTGTGTTCAAAGTCCCTGTTCATATGCCGTTTCTTTAGATATCTTATGAGCAGGGCTGGACTGGTAATCTGGCATACAGGGCATTTTCCCGGTGGGCTGACGAACTTTTGGGCCAATCAGGGGAGGACTGGCCATCGGGAGAACCGAGCGGGCTGGTGGGTTGGCCGCGAAATGGGCTGAATGGGCCGCGATGAGCTAAAATGAGCCGCTACGTTATGCAGAACGGACCACAAAACGATATGCAGAAAAGGATAGTGAACAGGCTGGAGCCCATAGTAGAATGAAAGTTGGTATACAAATATACCACAATAACAGACATTTCCTTTCCAGGAAGGTTTCGATTTCTCAGAAGATGCGTCTTAGCGTTTTCAATTCAGACAGTATTAAAATGACAAAATACGTCCGCGAAACAAGAATTTACTACCTCCACTAGTCCCATCCGAATAGGTATTTTCTTTCATTATTCTTCACTTATTCCTTCCTTTCCCTCCCCTCACTTCTCTGTTTGCTAAGCGTTTTTATAGAAATCCTAGATTAGTTCAGTTTTACTGAACTGTTGGCGCTTTATGAGGTTTTGTATGACATCAGTGGTGCACAGCCAATCTGAAGCCTTAAACAGGGAAGCATTGCCAGAGTGTAATAATGAGAAAAAAAAAATAAATAAATAAAAAAAAAAAAAATGAAGATCCATAATTTGAAACCATTTGGTCCTTCATATTAATGAAAGAGATGGCCCAATTAAATGACTATTCTGAGTGGAATTACCTGAAATTGCTTTGCATTTTCTCTATCTCTCTCACACACACACACACACACACACACACACACACACACACACACATACTGTAGACAAGCAAATCAATCAACATACAATTTTCATACCATCACTCATTCACATGTATGTTTGAAATGGTTTGTGAGAGCTAGATGAAAACAAATGCCTGCAGTTTATATTGTAGAACTGAGAAAACATACAGTCTGCCACTCACAAGCTCACATGCTGTGAAGATACTCAGGCTTTGGATGTCTGGCCATCTTTTATACCTGTGAGTTACATAACGTCAAACCCGCTCATGTTGAATCCATGAAACATATATATGGTTTCAGGGTGAGCTTTGTACTGTTAACTAGAGGTCGACCGATTTTGGATTTAGCCGATACTAAAATGGTTGAAAAGCCAATAACAGATTAATAGGTATATAACCAATCAATCGGATCGTTTTAATTTTTATTGATTTATAGAATAATCAAAGATTTCATAGTCTTTCCTTACTATGACAGGCACAGATATTGAGGCTACAAGAGTCCAAAACAAATAAAATCCCAAAAGCATTTTATTGTGCAACCAAAACTCCAATAATAACCAGAAAAATTCAGATTTGTTGCTTAACGTGGGACTTTTAACTATAAACAAGCCTGATATACACTGGGGTGTTTTATTATGTAAATGATAGAGACTTGCTACATTACAATGATCCATATGCAAGTATTTAACAAATTAAGCTTTTAACAGCTTGTACATTCACCAGATGATGCGTGTGTGTGTGTGTGTGTGTGTGTGTATATATATATATATATATATATATATATATATATATATATAACATTTCACCAGATAAGTTTTATTGCTATCGGAAATGATCGACATATATGTTTGCCGATAACGATAACCAAGAGTGCAGCTGTGGCTCAGGTGGTAGAGCCACTAATTACAGGGTTGGCGGTTCGATTCCCGGCCCACTTGGGCAAGACTCTGAACCCCAAGTTGCTCCCAATGGCTGGCTAGCGCCTTGCTAGCTCTGCCATCATTGGTGTGCGAGTGTGTGGGAGAATGAGACGCAGTGTAAAGCGCTTTCGTAACCGCTAAGGTTAAAAAAAAAGGCACTATATAAGTGCAGACCATTTACCATCTGATGACCAACAACACTAAGGGATTCATTTCTGACATTAGGTTCAATGGTATGAAGCTGGAAACAGTCCACAGCTTTAAGTATTTGGGGGCAATTGTAAAAGATGAAGGATCGAAGCCTGAAGTACTCCAGGATTGCGCAGTCAAAACTGAAGCCCATCAGGAGCAACAAAAATTACACTCAGCTCAAAGATCAGACTGATGCACTCACTAGTGATCTCCATATTTCTCTACGCCTGTGAATCATGGACCATAACAGCTGACTAAGAGAAAAGGATTAAGGCCACAGTGTTGAGATGGTTCCGAAAGATCCTTGGCATCTCATATAAAGATCATATCACCAATGAAGAGATACGGCAAAGGATCAGACAAGCCATTGGACATCACGAGGACCTCCTGTCCACTGTGGAAAACGCAAACTGCAGTGGTTCGGGCATGTCTCAAGATCATCAGGACTTTCCAAGATAATCCTGCAAGGCACCGTACAAGGGAGAAGAAAGAGAGGCAGGCAGAGAAAGAGGAGGGAAGACAACATCCGAGAGTGGACAGGCTTGACATTGAGCAACTCCCTGAGAAAGACAGAGAATCGAGAGGAACGGAGGAAGCTGGTTGTTCAGTCTTGTGTGGTGCCCCAATGGTCTACCAGACTAAGGGACTGAACTGAACTGATTGTATCAACAAAAAAAACATTGGCACCGATTAATCTGTAAAACCGATATATAGGTCTCACTACTGTCAACTGTGCTGAATGAATGAACAAACACATGAAATAAGTTGCTCATGCTCTTACATGAATAAGCTTGTTTTTCTTGGCTAAATAAATCAGTGAACATACAGAAAGGCAAATTTACAAGTAAAACTATTATAAACAAGAATACTCTTGTATTCGATTATTACAAACTAAAGATTGTGTTAAATAGACTCATTAAGAGGTTAACGAGTTTTCAAGCTGTATGGGCAGGTGGCAGATTTTTTAGATCAATTTTCGTTATGAAAACCCAGCTGCCACGTGCGGTATTGTTTTTTGGTTAAGATATTCATTCATGCTTGGGCTATCTTGTGCACGTGAATCGGCTGTAACCGGTGTGAATGAGCACTCGGGTTTATTCAGAAAATTCTCGGGCTATCACGGGAATCCACAAAAGCTGTTAATAACAGTATTAATGACCCTGCTGTGAAACTTCAAACGAGTCATACGAGTATTACCCTAATTCCGCCTTGTCATCAGCCAGTGAATGATTCACACCCACTCTAGGGGACACGCTCTTGCGTTCAGTCCGCGCTATTTTTTAATTGATGGTCTGTGTGCACGTGCGTCTGACAGGCGCGTCTAGTTCAACTAATTCAATGCTTTTTTTCTCCACTCCTTTGCACTGTACAACTATATCTTTTGAAAGCAAGAACGGTCCTGAGTGAACGGTCGTGTGGGAATGTAAAGAAAACCGTTGACGTAAATTATTTTCAGTTGATAACTTGCGCGCGCACTTACCTGCGTTTCTCAGTTTCCTATTCCTGAGCACCGATATGATCACTAGCACATTACCGAGCACATCCACCACGCTCGTGAAGATCAGCACACTGGCCAGCACCGTGACGACCCATGCTGGCCGCGCGACCGCCCCGTTACCCCACGCGCGACCCTGCCCGACTTCCGTCCGGTTCCTGATGAGGGATACATTCTCGGGCATGTCGAATAAACTTCACCCTCCACCACAAAAAAAAAAAAAAAACACGCTCGGTTTCTTTCTCACGAAGCTGCAGCCATCTTCATCTTTATCTTCTTCACCAAACCTACATCTCCAAAGTCCCAATCTGCCTTGGGAAGCTTGGTGGCTCCGTGTTTAGTTTTTCCATTAATGCATCACATGTAACAGGTTTTCCACACGGTTCTTCGCTTGACTGATGAATATGTTAAACTTTGCGGTGATCCATGTCATGAAGGTCCCTCTCTTTAAAAGAAGTCACTCTCGGTGAGAGCGCGGGCCGCTCACGAGGCTGGTCTCGAGCTCCTCTGAGCGTCTCGCGCCAGTGGCGTGCGCTCCTGTATTTCCAATCGATTGATAAACTGGAGAATCGCGCCGGTGTGGGTTCACTCCTCCTCCTCTTCCTCCTCCAATTCTTCCTCCTCTTTCACGTTCAGCTTATTTGCATCGAAGCCCGTGTTGTTACCGGGGAGCGAGGCAATCCAGACACCTCTGTCAAACGTGGGACGCGGCAGCTCGCATGTATGTCAGTCAGACTTTATTTATTCAGCGGTGAAGGTGGCGACAGAACGGAACCCGATGCTTGTCACCGGACACCGGTGTTCTTCACGTTTTATTATTAAAGACTGCCGTTAAATGTTTATATATATATATATACAACTCGCCTCAAAGCGAGTCCCACAGCGAGTAGGCTACTGTCATCTCTGACGGCAGCAGCTGAGTTGTAGCCTTCGACCCGCTCTGCACGCTGGGTTTCTCCCACGGGCGGTCAGAGCCGCACGGTCTCCTCACCGAGGACCGAAACCCGTGTGTATGAGTGAGCGCGCCACACTCACGCGCTGGCAGTCCTCCGCGTGCAGGTGCACGTGCGGGCATTCTTCAACAAAAAATGGCTCGAGTTAAAACGCCTCGAAGCGTCGAGCGATACTTTTAAAATCATCTTCCACAATGATGGACACACACACACGCACACACAGAGACACAGACAGACAGAGACACGTACGTTGTTACTCCAATCATTATGAGTACTCTCCATAGACAATGATGTTTATACTTTACAAACTGTAAAAAATTGCTGTAAATGTATGGCCAACATCCTACATCAATCCACTGTGATTATGTAATGGAAGTCTTAGTTTTATTTTTGTTTTGTTAGAAGTCACCATTATGGTGATTAGTATTCTCTTGAGCTGGCACCTTGGACCTTCTTTATTGTTATATTATGTTCTTTAAGTCAGTCAATTTATGTTTAAGTAAAAGACAAGTAGTTACACTGTGCTACTTGCAAGACAAAACCTAATGTCTGATCCTACCTTGCAAATGGCACTTTATGTTTAAGTGCACTTTATGGCAATAGTCATGCATTATACATAAAAACATAAAACCAAAAACAGTAAAGTATACTTCAGCAAAATGATATCAGCAAATTCAGTGTTTGAGGTTTTTGATGAACTTACAGCATACCTCAAAGTGTTAAGAAGACACACACAGAAATCTCTGCATACAAGACGCAACAATGGTGACAGTGTAACAAACAAAACATTAATAAATGTACTTTTATGTGAACATTAAATCTTTAACAGTGTATATATTCTATCCCCTATCCCAGGGGTGCCCACACGTTTTTGCATGATGATCTACTTTTAAATGGCCAACTTAATAAGATCTACCAACTAAAAAAATCACAGTTTCATTTTTTTAAATGCTTGTTGGGACTACTTCATGTATCATGGAATTAATCTTGTAATTAATTAAAAAAATATATATGTAATAATGTTCAATGTTGATATCACTATCAATGTTTTAACACTAAACCCAAAACACCTACAGCACAATATAAAAAATAGCCAGGGTATTTACCTTATTCTGATGATTTGCACTGAATTGAATCAGTCAGTTTTGTATAATCCGGGCATTAGCTGCTGGTAGCTAGTCTCAAACACTGCTAGCTTCGCAATTTCGCGCTCTGTTCTCAGAAGCCCTTGGATTTGACATCTAGCCTGAACCTAGTTGTCATGGCAACTGAATAAACAAAATCTTGCCTGGTCAAAATTTACTCGTCAAGTGCAAGTCAGACAGAAACTAAAAGAAGGAAAGACATTTTTATATATATAGCCTATATATATATATTAAAATTAAAATTTAACGGAAGCACATTTACATTTTGTGCGATCTACCAGCATTGCCTTTGTGATCGACTGGTAGATTGCGATCGACGTATTGGGCACCCCTGCCCTATCCTTACCCCGAAACCTAACCCTCACAGAAGTTCTTTGGCATTTTTACATTTTCAAAAAAAAACATTGTTTAGTGTGTTTTTCAAGCTGTTTTAATTACAGGGACATTAGGGGTGCCCTCATAAACCACATTTATACCCTTGTAATTACTAGTGTGTAACCTAAAATAATGTCCTTGTAAACCACAAAAACCAACTCTCTCACGCACGCACAAAAGCACACACACACACACACAGTAGGAGAGGCAGGTGTGACATTATCCAAGCATAACACAGCCATGCTGCACCTTGTAAAATCCCTTGCAGCTTGGAAAGAGGTCGCAGCATATCATTAACTATTTCTCAATGAAAGCAATATCAAGTATACAACAACATTTGCCCCATGTGGTTGGAATTAATCTGTCCTTCTATTCAGCTTTAGAAATAAATCAAAATTTGCACTCAAGATGAAAGCCCAATATTCACTCAGTAGTGCAGGCTTGAATAAATAGGCAGCATATGGGTGCACGTGTGTTTGCAGGATCGGTTTATGAAAATGTTTAGTTTATAAAGTCAGACAAATACATGAGGGGACAAAAAGACAGAGATAGATAGATAGATAGATAGATAGATAGATAGATAGATAGATAGATAGATAGATAGATAGATAGATAGATAGATAGATAGATAGATAGATAAAGGCTGTGCGGTGGAATTTAGGCCACGTTTGGACTTTGTTGGCTGATTGTTGGATGTGGTTCTAAGAATAAAAACAGTATTTACAGATGGGTACACATTGCATATCTATTTTTTCCCGTTTACAAATACAGATACGGCACAGGAATGTAGTCATGTTTGCTGGTGCCTTTATCTCCACGAGCCAGCAATGCCATCCTGCGCGCACATTAAATCAGTTTCTTTTTTTTCGGATCCAACACACGCACCCCGTTCGACAACAACAGATAACAGCCCTGTCTACTCAAATCCATCAATTGCGAGGTGTTTGAATGATTAGGATTTTTTTCACACCCACGACACCACCGCTGGGACTAAAGGAGGTTCTTACGGCGTGACAACCTGACTGCGACTTTATTGCTCAGATGTGTGTGCATGAGTTAACTAATTCAGTGATTGCTGGAGATTGTTCCAGCATGGGGGCTCGTTAGGAATATCGGGTTATATAACCAGGTGTCTGGTTTCTCTGTAAGAGAGAGGGAGAGAGAGAGAGAGAGAGAGAGAGAGAAAGAGGGGCCTCTCTTTCTTAGATGTCACACTGTAGGAAACGCTCCAAAGACAGACAGAGATTTTCACTGTCACTTTGGTTTTATTTGTATGGAACGTGAAAGAATTAGTGCTGTCAGTCAATTACACATTTTAATCATGATTAATCGCATCATTTTTCATAGTTATAGACTATAAAAACACGTGATCTGTGACTTCCGAAGCTTCATTCGGCTAAAAACCACGTGACTATTTCAGCAACTGGTTCAAAAGAAGCGCACATTTCTATGAAGATAAAATAGTAGCAAAACTTGAGAGTTTGTAGATTTGAATTTGAGAATTTGTACAATAAATATTTGTATTAGTAAGCTAGCAGTAGCGATGTGAATATATAAATTAGAACTTAAGATCTATAATTGCCTGACCGTGTTGACTTGCTTTAATCATGATTTTTGGAGATTACCGTGGTCATGACCACTTTCATTTAAATCACATATTGACATCTAAATAAGTGAAATTAGTGAATACTAAAAACACCAGAAAATGCACAATTTTATATCTCTAGTTCAGATTAGGGATGTACCTGTCCCATACCTGGATCGGTATCGGCTCCGATACTGAAGCTTTTAGACGCATCAGGTATCGGTTTGACGAGCCCAATCCAAATTCGATACTGCGTGTTAGTCATGTTTGTTACTGTTAAGCTACAAAAATTACATAAAAGAACCATAAAAACACCATTAAAGTAGTTAATATGACTTGTGCATTTCATTCACAGCCACATGAACACGTGCGATAGCTCTGTGAATCACAAAAAGCTGTAAGTCCTCATGATGGCATAGTGACTCGCCTCAATCCGGATTGCGGAGGATGAATCTCAGTTGCCTCCACGTCTGAGACCGTCAATCCGCGCATCTTATCACGTAGCATTGAGCGCATTACCTTGGAGCCATAGTGTGGAGGCTTCACGCTATTCTCTGCGGCATCCATGCACAACTCACCACTCGCCCCACTGAGAGCAAGAACCACATTATAGCGACCATGAGGAGGTTACCCCATGTGACTCTACCCTTCCTAGCAACCGGGCCAATTTGGTTGCTTAGGAGACCTGGCTGGATTCACTCAGCATGCCCTGGATTCGAACTCACGACTCCAGGGGTGGTAGTCAGGGCCAATACTCGCTGAGCTACCCAGGCCCCCTAAAGGCTGTGATTAATAAATAAATATTTAGTATGCGCAGCACCAGCGCATTAGTAAATGGTGCTGCTCTATTGACACAAAGTCACGCACATGCTGGTGATGCACTCGCAGCTATTTTTAGCCTTCACAGCAGTGTGCAATATTTGAGCGCTACTCAAGAACAGCATCTCAGTTGTAGATGCTCAATAGTTCGATTCACTTATAATATGCATTTATAACAGCACCGGAGGTGCATTTGACCAGAATTTTAATAAGTAGCAAATTAAATTACTGTAAACTTGCCTACTAACCTTGAAATGAAGTTTTGAGTCATGAACCCATTTTCAAAACATTTGTATTGAAAGCCTCATTGCTTCATAAAGCTTAATTTTCCCATCAATATCCCATACTACTCTAACTGCTTCTGGCATACTAATCTATATTTTTGTGCCCCCTTTCGTAAGCTGCTGGTACTCCCCTTTACATGGCGCCCCAATGCGTTGCATATATGTTTTGGTGCCTCTGTGTATAACAGAAGTAAGAGTGTTATGGGAGTATGTCATTCTGAAAAAAGCAGATGTCTTATGCTTTTAGCACCGGCCATGTAATGATACTTCCATACTTACATCCAAATTGTCCAGGTAATTTGAGCTGACATTTCGAAAGCTCAGCGGCAACGAAAGACCCTCCACGGGATATCTTTCTTTTTTTGAAGCCATTATATAGTGGTTTTATTTCAATGTTTAGAGTAATTTTCCTGCGGCATCATCCAACTTCTACCGAGATTCAGCGGGTGCACAGCCACCCTGAAATGATCCTGTAGGATCCTGCCGGAGATAGGAGGCAGGGGCGAGGAGCCTACCCCCATGCAGAATGGGACTCAACTGGTGGTGGTAAGGTGGAGGAGGTTGCTGTGTTAGCACACTGAAACAGCAATGTGATAGATTGTGAGCAGACTTATAAAGCAATGGCTTACATGTGATTGGCTAGGAATTACCCAGCTAATGGTGCGATGATGTACAGCTGCTAGTCTTCCCGCTAGAAATATGCAGCGCTAACATTTACCATTACTCTGAGTCATGTTCATTATGTCAGCTCGCTATCATAATGTGGACAGCCTGTAAGATCCTGGTCACATTTTAGGCAACCTGGTCTCATAGAATTATGTACTTTTTGTGACACTATCCTTTTAAGGTTTAAGGTTTAGGCTAGGGAGGAAAGTTTGGTTAATTTAAAACTCGATAAGAATTAATATGTTTTGAGAGAACATTTAACTCGCTTTTAGTGACACACAGTTGATATTTCATCTTGAAACTGCTGCGATAAGCGTAAAACACATGCCTTTCTTTAACCTCATTTTCGTGAGTCAGAATACATTTATCTCTTGGACTATTTAGGGGCTGATCTACAGTTTGTTCAGGCATCCGTACACTCAATAAAGCTGAGATGGAGTTTATTTGAGAGCTGATCTGAAGTCAGTTCATGCTTCAGCACTCTGCCTGGGTGCCACTCTGTCAATCAGAGGAAATAAAGAGTGAAAGACACTGATGGGTTTGGAAAAAAGGGAAGAAAGGCAGAGAGCGAGAACAAAACAAATATTAGACCATGACAGAGATGAAAAAAGAAAAAAAAAATATGGATTGCAAGGGAAAGGAAAGCAGAGTAAAGCATTTTATACACATTGTCCTGAAAAACATAACTGTTATCTATTGCTTGATTCACAATTTACAAAGAGATTTTAGGGAAGAGACATGCGCACACACACACACACACACACACACACACACACACACACACACACACACACACACACACACACACTTAACTTAACCAGGGCGGTATATAACCATTCCACGAGAAAACAACATGCAAACTATAAATATAAGCCTGTTAATGTTTTCCAGGAATAAATTATTATAAAAAAAGGAATAAATTCCAATGTTTTATTTCAAGCACGTTTTAGTTTACCACTTGGAGTCCAATGCAAAATTTGGATCTTGAAGCAAAACCATTTGTGAAGTATTGCACTAACACACACATACAGGTACAGACTTGTGCTTCAACAGACAGCAATGCAAAAGCATGGGGGAAGGGGGGGGGGTTGCAGTCCAGTTGGGTGTGAGACAAAGACAAAGTGCTCAAGAGACCTAGGTGTGTGCACTAAAACTGTCCCGTCACCTGTCCAAGAAAGACCTTGCAAAAGAACAAGAACTTGGATGCCTTGGGACGCCAATCCACCCATGCAAATGCCACTATTGACCTGTTTTACTGTTCGAGCTAGATTTATCTGCTTAATAAAACAACCCTACAGGCCCTTGCAACAGTCTTTTGTCTTTTTGTTATTTCCGTTTTTTCTACCAAAGGCAAAACAAAAGCAGAAAATGTGCTTGTGAAGCTTAGACTTAACATTAATGGAGATGATAAGGGAAAGAGATGGACATGGAATGCAAAAGTCGACCGATCTCTTGCACATGCTTCAAAAGATGCAAAATACTTGAAAATCTATGGAGACTCACACAAACAGGCACAAAGGTAAACAAACATGTCAAAAACGAATTTACACTTCTTCATATCTCTTGCCTCCACACCAAATATATTCTGCATAATCTCCATCAATCTTTCTAATGACATCACTACAGCATGTGCATGTGTGTGTGTTTGTATGTGTTTGCAAGGTCGAATCAGTGTGTGTGATTAATTTTATCAGATACCATATGCCCCTATGGAATTCTGGGACACGACTAGCCGCCCATCCATTAAAGGGGGCCTGTATCGAATTTAAGCATTTAAAAATGTATAATATTGCTCTGTGATAGCTATTTACATGCACAATACAGAAAATGTTCCAAGCATTTATTTCATTATTTGTATGTATTTTATTTTTGTCATTTAAAAGAAAATATTAGAATTTTGGTACAGTGAACAGTTTAATTTGATGATATTTTAGTAGTGCATATTGTGGTGCATTTGCTCACTGTAATTATTTAGGAAAAATAAAGAAATTAAAAAAGAGATTTCTGCACAATTTAACAGAAAAAGTGTGCAAAATGCTGTTGGAAAAACCTGTTTAGGTAATTTACCAAGCATATTTTTTTATGTAACAAGACTATGTAATACACACAAAAAATTATGTTTTGTTTTTTGAAGGAATTAATTACCTCAAACGTACCTCAATATATATATATATATACTTACAATTATAAATATATTTAACAAGTACTAAGTACATTACAGTATTTAGTGAAATGCAGATAATATGAAAAACAAAAAACGAAATATGTTTTTGTTCCTGAAAAAGTATGATGTAAAACAGTGAAAGAATATTTACAGAAGTCTTTGATGCATCATTAGATAATAGGTAACACTTTACAGGTTGTATTCATTAACATAAGTTAACTAAATTATTAATCCAAACATAACCAGTATTTATTAATGTTTATTTCAACATATACTAATACATTATTTCAATTGAAAGTTGTACATGTAAACATTAGTAAATAACATATGATCTAACATTAACTAACAATGAACAACTGTATTTTCATAAAGTAATATTAACCAAGATCAATAAATTGTGTAATAAAATACTGTTTCTTTTAACTCATGATACCGAATGCATTTACTACTGTTAACAAATGCAGTAAAATCGTTCCCAGATTGTATTTTATTTAAATACTGAAAGAGAGATTTGTACTGCAGTTTGTTGTTTAACTGTATCAGGTGACTTTCTATTTAATGATTTATATTATTAAGGTGATTATCAGTGTATTTTCAAGCACAAAGAACATTTAAATAGTTCAGGTAGTTAGTATATAAGCTAATGAAATATAGAGTTATGAACTGCAAAATATGCTGTACACACCACACTGCCATCAAGTAATATCAAACACTTTCAACATATCAATTATATACAACAGTTAGTTCCAGTCCTCGACTGGGCGAAAGATGTTTCACAAGTACTCATGTCTCACACCAAAAGCACTCAGACACTTCACTGTTTGTATCACTCAGCTTGTGCTAAACTCAAGTGTAAAGTGCAATGTGTAAAAGAGCTAGATATGTGTCTTTTAATTTGTCCCTGTGACATACATTTTTTAGCCAGTTGATGGCAACACTTATTCTTCTTTTTCTAATCGTAAATTTTACAGTATTTGTGTTTTTTGGAACAGTGAACGACCCAGTGGTTAAGAAGGGCAGGGCCTGACCCAGACCACCTAACCTATCTGGTGCCCATAGTCCAGCCAAGACAGTGTACTATAATAGCCTGAATGGCACTGAAATGGAAGCGCAGCGTAGTTCTAGCGGGAAGACTAGCAGTTGTACATCATCACATCATTAGCTGGGTAACTCCTAAGCCATTGCTTTATAAGTCTGCTCACAATCTATCACATTGCTGTTTCAGTGTGCTAACCGGCAACCTCCACCACCCCACCACCACCAGTTGAGCCCCGTCCCACACGGGGGTAGGCTCCTCGCCCCTGCCTCCTATCTCCGGCAGGATATGACGGTTCCGAGAACAACTCCCTCGGACTGCCAGACAGGGCCTACGCCAAAGAGAGACATTACTTTTCTGTTTTACATTCATCAAATAAATGGCATCTTAAACCTCACTCAAGCCTGCGTGTCTTCCCGATAGAAGTGTAAACCCAAGTGTAAAGCGCTTCAGCATCTCTAAAGTTTTCGTTTTTTGTCATTAGTGCCATTAGTTGTTAAGGAATTCAGTGTTTGTTGCTGACAATTTCTTGTTTTCCAGTAAAATTATCTAAACATCCTTTAAACATGATACATGCACTTAAAAGCTAAATTTGAGATAATTTAATTATTTATTTATTTTTTAAAGTAGATAAAAATGAAATTAGATTGAAAAGACCTGGGGACGGTTGCACCAGCTATACGTAAGTTAAAACTTAGCCTAGTTGTGGCGTAAATGGGCACTAAGCCACAATTTATGCACTACTAAATATTTGAGTTGCACCATTAAACTTGGGTAGAATTTCAACATACAGTATGATGTTGACATTTACACTTGTTTGTATTTACAGGAGAAAAAATTATGTAAACAATTTTTATTTTTTTTACGGTGCACTTTCCTGTGTACTCAAGTTTCAACATATATGATATATTTAAGATATTAAAATAGATAAATGTCAATTTTTCCAGACTGTTGTATAAATAATTCTATATATTGTCCCTTATTCGTTTCAGATACAGCTATTAGGTATTGTTATTTACATAGGCTAAATATACCATTAATGAAATCTGAAAGTTACATGAGTAAACAAGGTTTGAACATCAACCGTAACAAGATCAAATTGAAATTCACAGCTTTTTAACACTTCTGTTTCAAATTTGAAGGCTGTTTATTGGATCAATTAATGTAAACATTATATTATGTGACTGCGTATTACTTTACGGAGAGCTACAAACTACTAGTTACAGTCTTGCCTTAAGAACAGGTGGTGCAACCCAATTAAGCACTGACTTAGTTACAAACTAACAAGTAGTTACTAAGCCCTTAGTGTGAACTTTACGTCCTAAGTTACGTGAGACCTTACGCACAGCTGGTGCAACCCTACCCAGGCACGTAGCTAGACCCTGGCTGATTGGGCTGAAGCCCCAGATCTTTTGTTAAAAGCCCTGGATGTTTTTATGTGATGTAAAATAAAGAAAGAACAAAGTAAGGCTTAATGTTCATTACATCAGGGTACAAAAGCAACAAGGCAGGCTGCAATTCTGGCTTCAAATGTAAATGAATTGTTATCAGTGAGCCCCACCTGCATTAATTGAGAGTTGGCATTTTGACTTACCTGCTGTTCCCGCTCAAGTTCATCAGACACATTACAAACGTCTCGAGTGGGAGCTTTCTATATTCTCTCACAGGGGTGCAGCTTTTATGTATCAGAAGTGCTGAGATTATATTATGCAGGCCATATTTCGAAATATAATCTATACGTCTCAATTCTAATCTTCATTTGTTTTTAACAATCCACACACCAAGTAGATTTAAAGCATGCACCAGCGACAGTCAACTTCTTCGAGGCACCCTGACTCGCTCCCTAAATTGGACTCTTCCTAGGTTAAATAAGCTAGGGCATTTAAAAATTACCATAATCAAATAAGCAACAATTCACTGAATGGTGAAACAACCAGAATGTATTTAGCATTAGTCGATTAGAATTAAGAAGGTATGTCTGTAACAATGAACTTAAACAAGAATCATTTGTATGGTGTGCGATTGTTATTCCAGAAGATTGACAGGACAGTTAATTTATTTATAGCTAGCTATGTTAATGAACTAACAGTTGCTAACTCTGCATATACAGTATCATTATCTAGAGGTGGGTAAAAATGAGCTAAAATAGGAACAATTCATTTGGTCTCCAAGAGGGCATACTGTATATATTAGATCAGCTGAATAGACTCTTGAAGTTAAAGACAATAAAATAAATGAGGATATGAAACTGAACCACCCTATGCTTTTGAAATGCTTCCACTGTGGAGAAAAAATGTGCCAAAGAAGCTTTCAAAGAGAGAGGTCTTATTACACACTAACTACACGCACTAACTACACGCTCACTTACACTCACTTATACAGAAGGATGCTGGTTCGAGCCCCACAGCCACCATTGTGTCCTTGAGCAAGGCACTTATCTCCAGGTTGCTCCAGGGGGATTGTCCCTGTAAAAATTGCACTGTAAGTTGTTTTGGATAAAAGCGTCTGCCAAATACATAAATGTAAATTCATCGTACTGTTGAAAGACTCTGGGGTGGCTGTGGCTCAGGTGGTAGAGTGGGTTGTCCACTAATCGCAGGGTTGGTGGTTCGATTCCCGGTCCACACAACTCCACCTTGGGCAAGACACTGAACTCCAAGTTGCTCCCAATGGCAGGCATGTGTGAGTGTGTGTGTGTGTGTGAATGGGTGAATGAGTCACAGTGTAAAGCGCTTTGAAAACCACTAAGGTTAAAAAAGCGCTATATAAGTGCAGACCATTTACTCTTCAATTCTGACGAGTTACTATTGATCCTAAACTCTTGTTATACAACTCACACAGCCCAAATTATAATTTGTTATAAAATTATAAAGCCCAAATGCAAACATCTGAAGTTATTTCACAGGCAAGATAAGTCAGGATTTCTTAAGGTGTTCTGGACAAAATTTTAAAATGATCTCAACATTCATGTCAAGCACAGCAGTCTTAAATGTATCCTAATAGACAGCTTTTGCAATGCATTTGCTAAACTTTATATCTTGTGTAATGTATTTCCAAGCGAAACAATGAAATATAGGACGGGCCTTGATTTTACCCATCAGGATTTGATTAGATCATGAAAAGTGGAAACACTTTAAGCTACGATATTATTAATTAATATTATATCTCTGGGGCAGTTATAATATTATAACTGGGGCAGTGGTGGCTCAGTGGTTGAGGCTCAGGGTTACTGACCAGAAGGTCGGGGGGTTCAAGCCCCAGCACCACCAAGATACACCAAGATGTTGGGCCTTTGAGCAAGGCACTTAACTCCAGGTTGCTCTGGGGGGATTGTCCCTGTAATAAGTGCACTGTAAGTCGCTTTGGATAAAAAGCGTCTGCCAAATGTAAATGTAAATATCTCATAGCCTTGATTACATCAGCAAAAAAGTTGTATCAAGAGGCCGAGAAAGTCACTACACGTTGATGAAAACAAAGCTTTTTCTTTAGAATATGCACTGATAAATTGCGCACGTCAATTTTGATTTCAAGTTATTATTAACAAGATTAATTAAAACAAAAACAAACCTAACTGTTTTTTTACCTGGTAAGTATTAATTACACAAACACACATAAAAGTTCAAATTAGAAATTCACTTTGATCAATATTCCTTTTTATTTTAGCATTGATTAAAAAAAAAAATAAACACCAAACAAAACAAACAAACAAAACAAAAATCCAGCACTGAATAAACATTTTTTACATTTATAACAGGCATGTTTTAATACTGTTTTACACAGTAAACAGAACAAACTGAATAAAACAAACAAATGACAACCAATTAAGAAAACATAATACGCCCTTCATAGAGCAGGCAGAAGTATTGTAAATCCCTTTTCTTTCATATAAACATTGTAAACAGAAATAAAAATACAATTTAAAAAAATGGCAGGAGAAATTGATATTTTGAAAGTAAAAAGCAAGATCTACTGAGTCTAAAACTGAGCAGCAAACAAAAAAAAAAAAACTAAACAAAACAAAGCGTACACAAGCAAAAAGCATGTGTTCGTGTATATGCTAAAAATATCTGCAAATTTGTGATTTTGTGAGTTAATTTGTCCTTTTCATCTGTGTCAAAATGCGCTCGCAGGATGCCGAAACCCTGCCAAGATTGCAGTTTAATATCTACAAAATCTGCATATGAACAACTTAAGTTATATACACTGTACAACAATTTACGTCAAAATTACAGCTTGTATAAAAAGATGATCTGCCCAATGGTATTTAATATAACAGTGCACACTCCGAAAATCAACTCGAGATCCCTCAGGCCTAATTCTACATTCCAATCCAAAGCTGTTCAACGGTATCATACATTTCTCGCTATCATTCTCATTTTGATTTATATTTTAATGATTTTTCACTTTTCTGTACATTTTCATTCCCTTGACTATATTCAGTATTCAGCTGCAGGACTTGACATTTCCTGCTTTCTAACTTGCTCTTATTGCTTTCACTTTCCTGTTCACGCTTAGGATTGGTAAAGAGTGGAAGGAGGTTTGAACCGCACGCTACAGCCATGTGTCATTTTTGCATTGTATGTGCCTGTGAAGATGGAAATATATGTGTACTTGGAGACTTGTAATGATATTCTGCTTATGGCTTTCTGATATGCAATCATGATGTTTTGAACAAGACAATAAACGAAGGGGGGTGATGTAACATTACAGAAGAGCGATGCCCATTTTCCATTAAAACACAGTAAAGAACACAGCATCTCAATGATCAGTGAAATAAAATAGTGCTATTTAGGGTCAGCTGTTAAACAGAGTAATGGCGGCTGTGGCTCAGGTGGTAGAGCGTGTTGTCCACTAATCGCAGGTTTGGTGACTCCACATGCCGAAGTGTCCTTGGGCAAGACACTGAAACCCAAGTTGCTCCCAATGGCAGGCTAGTGCCTTGCATGGAAGCTCTGCTGTCATTGGTGTGTGAATGTGTGTTTGAATGGTTGAATGAGACGCAGTGTAAAGCGCTTTGAATACCGCTAAGTTTAAAAAGGCGCTATATAAGTGCAGACCATTTACCATTAATGATTCACGCAACAGGAAGAGGCTGCTTCCACTCCAAGACCTTAAATAGTTTAGGACATAATTATTAAGGGAGGAACATTGTATATCTCAACATACCGCCCATCAATTTAGTGCAATACAATGCAATACAATGCATTAAAATAAAACGAATTAAGAGAGATACATAAAATGTGTGCTTTTTGACCATTTTATATAAAACTGTTTCATATTCATGAACACCTGTGCACACATAAGCTCTGATCCAAAACATATTGAGCTGCCTTGCTGTCTTTTATCATACATAGGCAGTTGCCTTCTAAGGAATGGAACCTCATAAGTTACTGATTCAGGACGCTCTACATAGACAGCAACTCCCACAAAAAGTGCTCCTCGCGTTAAGCACACGGGAGATGTAACTAATTATTGAATCCGATAGAGTGTCCTGTCAACAGACTACATGTTATACCTTTACCAATGTGACATTAAAATGTGTTATCATTTACTACATGCCTAATTCTATGAAAAGAATCCACATGAGATCAGTAAGGGTGTGTTCACACTTGTGGTTTGGTTCTCTTGGTCCGGACCAAAAAAGTGACCAAAAATGATACATCTCTTAACATTAACATAGGCATTTATAACACCGAACCTAACGATACAAAACCAAAGGCATCAGGAAAGAGTCACAACCTGATTGGACAGCTTTCATGACGTATATTTTTTGACTGAACTTGCCGATCATCCAAAACAATGCTGGCTGCTGGGCGAAATGCGCACGTTTTATTTATATATGTATACATGGTGGTATTTCTACCTTCTGAGAACAAAGAAGAGTTAATATAATGTGTAAAGGAGTCAAAACAGCGGCAGGAATTCCTCCGTTGTGCACACAAACGAAGATATGCTGCAAGAACAGCTGACTGCAGTTCCGACACCAGTACCGAACTGTAATGGGAAACATAGCTCCTATGATGAGAACAACCAGGAATGCTTGAGGTCAGCATTAGGTAAATTACTTCCTGTTTTTGGTCCGTTTAGACGTCTTTGGTCCACGTTGCATTTATATATCAATCGAACCGCACCTGAGTTCGTTTGGAAGCAGACCGAGACCCATTATTCAGGCGGTCTTGGTCCACTTGTTTGGTGCACACCAAGGTTCGGGTGGCAGCGTTCACACTTGTTCAAATGAACCGCACTAACAGAGCAATCGCACCAGAGTTCGTTTTAATTGAACCAAACCTGCCAAGTGTGAACACACCCTAAAAGGAGCTGTTTGAACCACTCAGTGATGATTTAAAGTCATATACAGTGGGGGGTTGTGGGGGGTCCGATGAAGAGACAACCACTTGCCACCCGCAAGATCAAAAAGATTGTATCAAAGATCGCATCTAAGTACCGGCCCTGTACAGTATGCAATAGTCAATGTGTGATTTATCATGTTTAAATTCTGCATACATAATGCTAAAGCGCAATGTACCGGTTACCATCTGTTATTAAATTGTATTGACTTTCGTGACCGACACATGATATGGTCTTGGAAAATGTCTCTATGTGTCAGGCTTTGACATCATATATTTACACTTGTGCTTGTCTTCTAATGAGTTGAGAGACTTCAGAAGACATGATGACGTTTCCGGTAAGGGAACATAGTAAGCAACGATGCTCCCTGGTATTTATGGTACATTGTGGGATTTTTTTAGGGAGCGAACGTTTCAGTGCACTGGAACAATTTTGGTATTGAGACAGCCCTTAAAATGGCCGACTGACCATGGGGATATTTGTTGGTGGTCGGGATTGGGAGGGGTGGTTGTGGGGTTTCTGATCAGTGCCCTGACTACTGAACTAAGGAGCTGATTGAGATAATGTAATGTTGAGTAATGTTGCTGGGGTCGGTCTAAACAGGTCACGTATAACTTTTATATAGAGAAAATTAACCAATGAATGGCTTACTTCTAGTTGTATCTGCATATTAAGTTGGGATAGGAGAAAGTATTATAACACTGCAAAAGCTTTAAGTTTGCACCCGCTCAGAAACCCTGCACTTATCTGATTGATCTCAACTGATGCCAGATGTTGGCATCAAAGTAGGTGAATCACCAGGTCAAACCCACAATTGATGTGGACCAATGGCAGTATGAATAACATCTGTTGTTTTTATTTATTTTTACTTTGCTAGGAGTATTTTGCTGTCTTTAGAATTCGCGAGGTATCATACAAGGCAGCATAATGTTGTTAGTCTTCACATCAGGGTCTATGAATTCTTAAAATGCTGTCAAGGTAGGCAGCTCACTAGGTTCTGGAACAGAGTTAAACTCTCCATCTCTTTCAAACACACCAAAAACATCTATGACAGGAACTGGAAGGAATATACCAAGAGATTTGTGGAAACATGTCTACAGATCATTGGTCTCCATTTGCTAAAACACTTCTTGTTGCTTTTTTGGTTCCCACCATGGGTTCCCACCCATGACATCACTTCCTGTCACTTGCTGTGCTTTCATACTAGGGCAGCTTTGCTTCCAGCTCACGATGAGGGTGGAACCGAGAGTCTGTCTGTGGCGTCAACGGTCCGCAGACTGTCTGTCTGCTGCATCGGTCTCACTTAAATTGTGTCGTTCTTACAAGCTCTGACAGATGCAACAGTTCAGAGCCTTTTATGTCTGAAAGCGCATCTGTAAACTTTAATAACAGTGTTTTTAGTTCCTAATGTTGTTTATATGTGTGTATAAGCATATCTGAGTGTGTATCACACCTCAGTCTGCTGTGTAAATAGCTGTGTGTGTGCATCCTCCAGACTATTCAAGCTTCCCATTTCTGAGTCCCCACAGGGAGTGGAGGAAACATCGGAGACCGAGGAGGTGTTGACGGACAGATGCTCTTCCCTGCCAGAAAAAGTGCTAAACTCTTCCCCCGCGGAGCCAAGTGGCAGCTGATGCGGGGGCAGGTATTGGCTGGGGTGGAATCGTGGGCGGGGCTTACGGTCCCCACTGAGCGTGCTGTCCCTGGAGGTGGGTTGATTGGGGGGTGAGGTGTCGTATTCTTCAGTGGGAAGGGGTAGGGGCAACTGGTCCTGCGACAAAAACTCCTCCTCCTGAGGTGGCGGGTAGTCACTGTCGATGTCAAATCCGCCAAGGTAATAATCGGATTCTAAGGCCACAGCCACTTCATTGGTCTCATAAGTGGGTACTTCCTCTATGTCAGGTAGGCGTGTGCTCGGCAACCAGTCAGAAGTGTCCCAGTGGTACGCTAGAAAAACAAATTAACAGGAAGTTGGTAAATATCACATGACCAAACAACAACAAGGGTCCTTTCGAAAAGTATGGGATCCACATAGTGTGTAGACTGCATGCTCAGGCATTCTGAAGGGAGTTTAATAGGTTAGACATTGGTCCTGTCCCAAAAGACACACTTGATGTAGGGTGTCTCACATGTCCGCCCTTTGCAGTGAGGAGTTCACAGTGGACTACTACTCAAAAGTCTATGCCAGTGGTTTTCAACTGGTTTTGCTTCAGGACCCAGATTTTACATTCGACTTCAAGTGGTGACCCAACACAGTCCCAATATTGTTAATCATTACTAAAGTTAAAAAAAAATACACTTAAAATCAAACATTGAAATGTATTAATATTACAATGAACTGCATAGGTCCAACAAAATGGAAAATTCTCAACATTGGATAAATAGAAAAATTGACAATTTTTGTTTCTAAATGTAAATTTAGATAATTTCATGCTTTTGGCAGCCAATAATTCACCACACGAAAAAATTGTGGTTGGCATAAGCCATACTTTTTATTGTTGCAAGTGAACCTCTAATTAATATAGTCTGGGTCCTATTTTATTTTTTCCAATCTCGAGTAGTTTCTGGAGCTTGGTTACTTGAGTTCGAACTCGGACTCCAACTGCAGTTGCAACCCTGATATTACACATTGTTTTTCTCATTTATGAAGGTTAAAATAAGATTCAAATATTGATCTAATTGCTTAGTGTTGAGTTTACAGTTAGACTGGACCTTGATTTGGCTATTATGAATTTGTTTTCTAGTCCACCTTTAGAGTCTGACTTGACTCAAGGTTGACTGTTTAAAGACAAAGGCCTACTTGCAAGAGACCCCTTAAGTGGACCCACTTTATATTAGGTGTCTTTAACTACATTTACATTGACATTTATGCATTTGGCAGACGCTTTTATCCAAAGACTTACAGTGCACTTATTACAGGGACAATCCCCCCGGAGCAACCTGGAGTTAAGTGGCCATTGTGGCCTTGCTCAAGGACACAATGGTGGTGGCAGTGGGGATCGAACCAGCATCCTTCTGATTAACAGTTATGTGCTTTAGCCCACTACGCCACCACCACTCCTTTGTACCACCACTACGCCACCACTAACTACTATGTACCTAAGAATTTGATCCAATGTACTTATTATGTACATACATGTCATTGCATTGTACTTACATTTAAAGTACCTGCATTTAATTGCATCTATAGTTGCATTGTTACCCTTACCCCTAAACTTAACCCTACCCCAATCCTTACCCTAAACCCTCAACCTCAGTAGAAGCAAATATGAATCTTGTGATAATTTAAAACATGTAGTTACACAATAAGTAAATTGTATTGTATGTATTTTAATGTTAGTACATAGTTAAAGACACCTATTATAAAGTGGGACCAGTTAATAAATCCTAGCTATAATTATGTATTGTCACAAAGGGCAATTCACGCAACCTGTCCATGTTGGCATCTACCTCTGTTGGCTGGATCTACCAAGTGACAGATGGGTGCCAATTAAAGCAAATGTCTTTTGACATCATCAACAAAAGATATTGGAAGCATTTTCTCCTCCCTTATAAAAGTTGATAAGCCTATTATTTTGCTATACACTCGATGCATGATTATAAAGATAGTTGCACTTTATTTTTTCTCAATTTGGAATGCCCAATTTCCAATGCGCTCTAGGTCTTCGTGGTGGCGTAGTGACTTGCCTCAATCTGGGTGGCGGAGGATGAATCTCAGTTGCCTCCGCATCTGAGACCATCAATCTGCACATCTTATCACGTGGCTTGTTGAGCGCGTCATCGCGGAGACCTAGCGCGTGTGGAGGCTTCACGCTATTCACCGCGTGAACTCATCCATGCGTAACTCACCACACACCCCATTGAGAGCGAGAACCCCATTATAGTGACCACGAGGAGGTTAACCCAACATGACTCTACCCAACCTAGCAACTGAGCCAATTGTTTGCTTAAGAAGCCTGACTGGAGCACTCAGCACACCCTGGATTCGAACATTGTCGAACTGACTACCACTCCAGGTGTGGTAGTCAGTGTCTTTACTTGCTGAGCTACCCAGACCCCCAGTTGCATTTTGGATCTATGACCCATTTTTGGGTCGTGACACACTAGTTGAGAACCACTGGTCTATGCAAAATGACATCAACAAAATGTGACCCTAGAGTGGCATTTGGGACAGGACCGTTATTTTCAACATTTCCACATGCAGGTCTTGAAGGAGTGAGTGACCATGCCTGCAGGGTGACTGAAGATGCAGCCAGGACATGAGGTCAAGGTTCAAAGGTCATCAACACATTCCAGTAAGCAAAACACGTTAATCAAAAGCACAAACCAAACTGTGACACGGCAAAAAAAAAAAAAAAGCTAAAACATCAAATAAATGTGTTTGAGGCTCGCATGCAGCAATGCATGAAACACAGAAGCGCAGGGACACATATTCACAGTCACAACACACACACACACACTGTAATCCTCACAATCAAAAAACATCAATATCAAACAACGGAAAACACAGTCAGCAATGGAAGCACTACACGGGGAGAGGGATAAGATAACAAGAAGAATGGGGTGACAGACTGCATGTGCTTTGATGTGTATTTGTGTTTTCAGTGTTGCCACATCTTAAAAAAAAAACCGACATAAACATCCAAGTCTGATAAAACAAAACAAGCATAAATACGTTAATGCGTCATTGCTCTAATTTCAATGATCTGACATTAAATTTTGATTACAATTAAAATAATTATTGAAAAGTACTTTATTCGGACAGTTGCTATGAATTTGTGTTAGGGCTGCACAAGTAATCAAATAAATAATCGAGATTACATTTTAATATGTAATCAATAATTTTCTATTTAGCGTGCGTTTTTTTCAGTGGTTGAGCATTTTAACCATTCAGAGACACATTCATAGCTCGCTTTTGTGCAGGATATATTCAAAAGGTGAATAACAGCATTGATTATTATGCATCTAAGAGGGCCAATGTGAAGCGGAGCGATTTACTGATGTATAAAACAGCAATAAAGTCATTCACAAATACAGTTCTCTACTTGTTTTGGCTGTTAAGCCGGTTAAAGAAAATGGCATGCAGCTGGATCCACCCAAAATAAGAATTTCAATATAAATTCTATTAATCGAAATTGATCGCAATTACAATATCTTTTTGTCAACTTTGTGTTATGGGTGGCATTGTTATTATCTTTAACGGAAACAAAAATCATAACTAAACGAGAAAACAAAATTGTTAACTAAAATAAAACGACATTTTTTAAAATGTTCATGCCTCTAAAACAAAATAAAATGAAATAAAAATTGGGTGCAAGGCAATAAATATCCAAAAAACCATGACTGTATTCTGGAAACAAGCCCCACCTCAAATAACACAACCTTCCAAAATCTATAAGCACAAAGTTTCTTAAAATAAGCAGACATGGCAACACTGGTGTGTGTGTCGAGCCGGATGATGTGACATTTCCCAGAATGCAATAGCTTAGTTTGTCAGCAATACAGACAGAGAGCAAATAGAGTAAGTAAGAAAAGGAGGGCATGAACTCAGCCAGTTTTAGCTGAACAAAGCACAGAGTGAGAGAGAGAGAGAGAGAGAGAGAGAGAGAGAGAGAGAGAGAGAATCACCTCTGTTGAAGTTCTGACCTTGATCCATAACGGACACTGGCAAGCAGAATGAAGAGGGAGAGAGAGATGGCGAGAGTGAGGGAGAGAGAGAGAGAGAGAGAGAGAGAGACAGATGTCTGGGTCAGCACCAAGCGCATTGCTCCTTAAACTCATCTCACACCCTGAACTGTGTATTTGTGCAGAAACCGTATGTGTTGTAAAAAGTAATGAATTGCATGTGCACGTGTGCTTTATATATCATCTGACATTTTCCTCAGTGATCTTTCTATGACATAAACATCAGCAATCTGTTTTCAAATATGAGTGAATTTTTCTGTTTTGTAATATTTTTTGTGTATGTGTTTAGCCATACAAAAAGTTTAGTTTCCGCCAATATATCAGTTACTACAGTAAATTTTACAACAATGCAATTTTGGTATTACGCTGCATTCACGGTGTGTAGGATTAATGTAATTATGAGATGGCAACTCTGATCTGTTCACTTTCTCAGTCCTCCGTAGTTATTCTTATATATGGCAACACTTATTACGACAAAACGGCTTTGTTGTCGATAAAGGCAATTTATTTATCACTACTTTAATTCATCTCTATATGTTGTTTCAAAATGTTTAAGATAGGGCTGTCAATCAAATAAAAATGACCACGCCTTTAAAATATAGTTTTAAAATGTCATTAAGAATTGGTTTTACAATGTGTTAATATGAAGTAGATTGATATACCTCAGCGTGAAATAGGGTAACACTTTCTATGAAGCATATATACTTAATGCATTGTAAAGGCATTTTAAATACATTATAATGCATTTATAATGTGTCATAATACATCTTAGAATATGTAATAACTTCTCATAAATAATTGTAACTACAGTTATAATACATTATAATACTTAAACTATTCATTGTTCAAGAGTATAATGCATTATAACAATAAACATAAATTTTAATGGAATAAAATTAGCAATTTAGCATCGCCAAGGCCTTTAGATTAGACTGAGCGAATATGACGTTGATCTAATGAAATCTCTAGGAGCAGTTTGTTAAAGTACGAGGCCTGGAAATGGCAAAAACTGAGCAAAAATTTAAGAGAAAATTCACAATGTCTGACTTTCTGTTGGGTTTAGGATATGGTTCAAAGGGACTCTATTTGTACGTGTTGAAATGTTACATATGTCTACCGATTTTCTTAAGTGTAGGTGAAACGTGGCGTGAGAGCTGCTTCGTTGAAATTTTGTATATGGCGCTATCGAGCCATTTTGCCACAATTAATTCTAAAACCAGTGTCAGATGTACATTTTCCATCACCAATGCCTTTAGATTAATACTGACTAAATATAATGTTGATCTGATTATGAGTTTTTTAAAGTACATGACCTGGAATTGGCTGTTGCCAGTAGGTGGTGCTATGACTATAACTGAATATTAGATGTATTCAGGCTGGGACTATTATCAAACATGTGAAGTTTAGGGCAGATTGGACATTGTATGATTTATAAAAACTTTCTTTTTCATGGCGAAACATCAAAATTTGTCAGACCGTCACGGGCATGCTGTGCAGTGAAAACTCAAAAGCTTCGCAACTTAGAATCATCAAGGCCTTTAGATTAGATTAACCAAATATGAAGTAGATCTAATTAAATCTCTAGAAGGAGTTTGTTAAAGTACACGGCCAGGAAATGACAAAAACTGAGGAAAAATTTGAGTTTAGAGCATGGGTCAAAGAGACTTTTCTGTAGGTATTGGCATGTTACACGTGCATAGCATACAGCGCACAACGTTGAAAGTTTGTAGGTGGCGCTATCGAGCCATTTTGCCACACCTAATTCTGAAACTCATATTAGATGTGAATTTTCACCACCTCTGATGCGTGTGCAAATTTTCATGAGTTTTTGAGTATGTTTAGGCCCTCAGAAATGTGATTCATTTCGGGAAAAAAATAATAAACACCTAGAAGAACAATAAGGTCCTTGCACCATTGGTGCTCGTCCCTAAATATGGTGTACATGTGTGTGTGTGTGTGTGTGTGTGTGTGTGTGTGTGTGTGTGGAGAACAACAAAACCCAAAATTGTTCCCAGCAGTGAGCTACATTTGACCAAACTTTCCTTTGGGGACACACAAGATCACATGAGCAAGAGAGCTGTTATACTGTATATCAGCACACCTGGCATAACTACATTGTAAAATTATTATTATTATTTTTTTAAATGCAAAAAGTTTACTTTTAAGGATAGAGGTACTCTGTAGCAATTATATTTAACTTAGAATGAAATCAATGGAAGTCTATTGTATGTCCTCATTTAGTAAACATATGTGTTTGTATAGATAATAAAAGCAGACAGAAAAAGAGTATTTAAAAAAAATGATTGTTCATGTTAAGAGTGTCTGTGTTTTAGATCTTTATTTTCAGTTAGTGTATTCACAGTATCTTAAAATGTGCCTGTGTGAAAGCACTTTTTAGAAAGGTGCTTCATCAGAATCCGAAGCGAATGAAATGAGTACCTTCGTTTTCAATCGTGTCGACTGCATCATTGACCAGCCGTATTACCGTCACTATGGAAGCTTGGAAAGAGAAAGCAATGAAGACCAGTCAGAAACATTCACTCATACAGACACGCATACAGGAAACCAAACGGAAAGATCAACGCCAGAATCGGTAACACTTTTGGTCCACTGCAGAAGCTTCTGTGGCCTGTTTGGCTGCTGATGAATTTAGCAGTGACCAATGAAAGGCAAGCATGTCATCATTCCAACAAATCTGTGGAGAAATGGTAATGAAGTGACCAATAAACACACGCACGCAAGCACACACACACAAACACACACACACACCCTTCAAGTCATGTTAGAATAATTGCATTTACGACTTGAACGCCACCACAATGTCATAATTACCAGCAGAAAACTATTTTCATTAATCCACAACTTTTCCAGTTGGGGTCATCTAATTAAAAATCATGGTGAAAGCTAATTGGTAGTGGTCATAATTAAGTTTTAATTGTAAAGTTGACTCTACAGCTGTATTACAACTTGCATTAACATGCGTTTCATATCTGGAAAGTACATGGATATACATTTTAGGAGAGAGGTGTGGCGGAATGATCCACTCCTCTGGCTCGTCATCGTCGCCCCGCGATGGCCGCCCTTCCGCCAGGCGGGAGAGCGAGAAGAGGTGCATAATTAATAAGCCTCGTTTAGTCAACAGTGAATGAAGCACTCCTGATGGCAATAATGCTTCATCACCACTGTCTTTAAAATGCAGAGCGCACCTCTTCTCGGGGAGCCGGCTTCAAATCTCCATGTGTGCACACATTGGCATCCTTGCAGTACCTAATACTCAAGACCAGAGCTGGGAGTGTTCGGAGCTGGACGAGATGGCGTTCCTCGGACCCCCCCGGATGCATTAATGAGTCGCCGGGGTGTGAACAGCTCACGTTGGCTAGATGCCGGGCCGCCTTCCCCTTACGCTTGTGTAATGGTGACTCAGGTTGATTGGGATCCATTTGCGATTTATTAGGAAGCAACGTAAGGTACAGGCAAGGTAATAGGCAGGCAGACAGGTATATGCAGACAGGCAGGATCGTAGTCAACAGGCAGAGAGTCAGGGCAGGCAGTAAACAAACAATAGTAGAGGGACAGGCGTGAGGTCAGTGAATACAGGCGGCAGACAGGCGTAAACGGGTAAACAGACTTGGGTCAGAACACAGAGAATCAGGAATCATAGGAATAACGCTCAGAAATGCTGCCGGGGCAAAACAAGACTTCACAATGAATGAACATGAAGACACTGATTAAATAGAGGGGAGATAATGACAGTCAGCTGAAGCAATCATCATGCCAGGTATGTGGGTTTATGGGAAATGGAGTTTAACTAGTCAATACTCGGGTGAAACCGATCTCCGGTGGCCGGTAGGAGGGGCGCCTTCACCGGCGTTCATAACAGCTTGCTGCGGGCGTGGGAAGACGCCAGTGACGCCACCGCCCCTCGCGCCGTGGACTTTGGAGGGAAGCGTGTGCTGCTTCTTAAGTGATCTTATGTACACTACCCCGCCCTTTCACAGAGCCCCTTTTCACCATGAGGATGCCAGAGTCCCCTTTTATTATGAACACTATTCCCCCTTGGACACTTTATAACCTCTTTTGGACATTTTACATTTATTATTATTTCCAATAAATGCCTCTCCGAGGCTTGACGCTACATGCACTGTGTCTGTCTCTTGCTCACTCTGCCACAGAGGTGGAGAATTCGGGCACTTTTATGGGCAGAGACAGCGCAGTTGGGCACCAACAGTGACATCACTCTTCCTCTCATTCGCCTGTTAGATGGAAAGCCTGGAGTGGGTCGTTGAAAAAACGAGGACGGCCTCCCAGCTACAGCAAAGGTTAAGTGGCACTTAATAAGCCTTTACCCTATGGCTGGCTGAGGCTGTCATATTAATTAGTGTTTTTCTCTGTTCCCACCCGGGGGAGAGTGAGAGGAGGAGCTGGCCCGGAGAGATATCCCCATTCTTCCACTCCGACCATAGGGCCTGGTTGAGGAAGTAGCATTCCCGTGTGTGTGGCTAAAGGGTGTGCATCTCCGGCTCTGGACTCCATGATTGGATAGGAGCATGGGAGGAGGTGCCGACTGGGTGACGCTTGGAGGGGGAGGCATCCTCGCACTGGCATCCTCGCAAGCCCAGGACCAGAGCTGGGAGGGTTCGAAGCTGAATGAGATGGTATGCTGCCGGACCCGTTCCTCGGACCCCCCCAGACACGTTAATAAGTCGCCGGGGGTGAACAGCTTACGTTGCCGCCGATGGGCTAGATGCTGGTCCGCCTTCCCCTCATGCTTGCCGCGGGCCTGGGAAGACAGGCCCCTAGTGACGCCCCTTTGGAGGATACCGACTGACCCAGCCTGTGCCTGGGCTGTCCTATGGACACTACTCTGCCCTTTCATGGAGCCCAGTTTCACCGCAAGGATGCCAGAGTCCCCTTAATAATTATTATTATTTTCCAGAACGTTCCAGACTTTTTTTTTAAAGTTTATTTTAATTTCATCAACAAAATGGTGTCCAATCAATACTTTTAACAAATGAAAATAGAACTTTTCAAAAAATGTTGCCAAACTTTTATTCAACAGGTGTCTTGCTTGTGATATTTTGATTAATAATAATTATTATTACAGTGAATATTACATTTTACTATACAGTTGTAATACATTTGTATTCAATTTCTTCAATTTCAAGCATCTAGATTATATTTTAAATCGTGCTTTTATTATAACGTGTGTTTTTTGCCGCAAGCTTCACATTTCTGTCACGACTGAGATCTCATCTCTTTACACTGGCTTTTGAGTCTGACAAATTAAATGTAGGACAAAGTTTGGAAGTGTTTTCATTTTAGATTACTGGTGTTTGTGTATGTGGTAATAGTAAAATGTTATGTTTTAAGTGTTATTACTGTGAAGCACTTTGGTCAACTCTGTTGTTTTAAATGTGATATAAATAAAGCTGAGCTAAAATTATAGTTTACATGTGCTGCGTGGTTCACCGTGGCTTAGTGCTCTGCTCTGTCATCTGATACAACGTGAATGATTCTCAATGCCTGTGGAGTTTTTATTGGATGACCGGTCGAATTTAAAGTACACAGCTTATCCACAGTAAGATTGCAGCCTTAAGGTGTATTGACTTGGTACCGAAGTACCGGTACTTTTGAGAACACTAATATAAAGCATCAATTACACGTAACATATTTTTCACTCTTCATTTGGTTGGATTAGCATTTAAAATGCTTGTGAAATATACAGATTTACTTTATGAAATGGCAAATGCCTATATTATCCCAACCAAAATAACTTAAATACATATTGCAATTGCAATTTTTCGTAGGTAGGGACTTCCCAGGAGGACTTGAAGGCAGCAGCACATACACTCACCCACACAAACGCACACATAACTTTGTCCGATTCTTGAAATAATTACTGGACATAACAATGATGAAGATGATGACTAGACAATGAAGAATCCTTAATAAAAGACACGTTTTAAATTCTTTCACAATATGTCAGAAGAAAAGTAAACACACACACAAATGTGCAAGGTCTTACCATTATCGTCACAAGAGTCGGACTGAAAGGAGCTCAGCGAATGGACCTCAGAATTGCTGCCCTTGTTACTGCCTGAGAAACAAGTGACGTCCTCCAGCAAATCCACTTTACCTAAACAGAAATTTCAGAGAGTAAGCATCATAACTCAAACTCATGGTGTCAAGGATTGGCTGGTTAGCATGGTCCAGTTAGCCCATGCTAGTGGAAGCTGTAACTACACATTTAGCAAATAGTTGCAAGACGCATCTTTGTCCATTGATGCCCAAAAAATTTTATTGTTTTGCAAGCAACATATAAATCGCATATATATATATATATGTAATCAATTAAAAGCAATTAATCATGTACCCAGATGGTAATAAGGATATTTCTTCCATATAACCAATTCAAGCATGGAGTACCACCTGTTTTCTCCAGGGGGCAGTAATCGAATCTCCAGCTGTATAGGCAACGTGCAGCTCAAATAGACAAAGATAAAAACAACACTTAACCAAGAGCAGACAACACAAGATGAGAACACATTCTTGCATACAAACAAAGCTTGATGGAGTGCAAATCCGAACCCAGCGATCTCAAGATGCGTTTTTCAAAGTTTCAAACTCCGTTTAACTTGCCACAGCAACACAAACACGGTATGTTTATGACGCAACGCAATGGAACCGAGATGCTCCAAAAGCATTTGTCTCATGCAGGTGTACACCGACGTTATTGAAATAGAACTATTTATAATTATTTAAGAAATATATACGAGTTATTGTTATTTGAGGGGCTTATATTCATGTATGCGATTAATTGTGATTAATTTGAATAATTAATCGGCATGCAATGTAATTAATAGATTAAAAATGGTAATAGATTGACAGCCCTAATATTATAGTGTACTGTATGTTTTGCCAGTGACCAATCTTTTGGAGGGCTCTTAAAAGTGTCAAACCAAAATCACGCACTCATGGAGAAGCATGCACCAGCACAGAAACTGCCATTGAGATGAATGGAAATGTTAACAGATAGTTTATTATACTGCAGGTACTGTATTTTACGCACAATAAAAACAGCTGTTTTGAATTCAGAAAGCCATCTTCACACCTTTCGGTCCTCTGAACTATTCTCTCTGATGGTTGCCTTTTAATCTATTTCTCTTCTCACACATTTTCCCTTTGATCTTTCCTCTAATGGTGTCATGGAAACGGCTGCTTATAACAGCTGCATATAATTGTCTCACTTGGTTTTTCACAGGTGGAGATTTTTAAGACCTAAGAGGTTTTGAATGGAGGACACCACAACCATATAGAAATGAAAAATGAAGTAATTATGGGCAGCAAAAAGCCTCGGAGGATTCTAATGGGCGAGAATATAATGCCCGAAAGAAATGGCTTTCACCATCAACTTCTACAGTAAATGGATCCCATGAACACAAGTTTTGTAACCGGCATTCTTTTTAGTATTTAATACTGTAAAGATTGATATTAAATATTTGAATGGGACATGCATATATACAGGGACTATTAAAATCAGTCTCAGACGACACTCCTGAGGACTGTTTAGAATGTCTGATGCGTATTGCAAAATTAGCAAGAGCTAGGCTGATCACCAGTTCCAATCTGATTGCCTGGCTGCAACGCAATGCAAGGTAACACACTCACGTTTATAAGCACATGCGACAGTGAGCATTCAAAAGAGATCCACAGTTTTGTCTGAGATATTTAGTACCAAGCAAATTAAGTTATTTTGTTTTTCTCAGTTACATTTCATTTTGGATCTATGCACACCCCACCCAAACAACAACAACAACAACAACAGTTTACCACTTTATATATGGGTCAGACAGTCTATTCCTGTCTAAGTGGGTCGTATTTGTCAGAATAATCTGCCAAGTGGACCAGGCTTAGGATGATAGTCAAAATGTTTGGCTGTGCAATACCAATCACAAATTAATTGTTGGATTCTTCTATATCAAGCAATGTACATTGAGGAAGGTGCTTTTAGCAATTATGGAAAGGAGGAAGCTGGGGCTGGCTTGACAAAACACGTAGATATTTATCGTTGCACTTTTCAGTCGCACATAATAAGGCCGTTTTTCAGCAACACCACACTGACAAGCGGATACACACAGACAGCTTCATGTGTCTCTCTTGTCTGCCGCTGTCTCCTCTCATCTAATACTCCCGCCACACCTCACTGGAACTCGAGACCGGTGAGGCACACAGGTGGAGCTCATTCACCACTTATCTTCCCGGCCTCGCTCTGCCCAGACACCGCTCGGCCCCGCCCTTCTCACCACAGTGCCCCTAAGGGGCCGTTCAGACTGAATGTGTTATTGCACTTAAAAAGCTTGACGCAGCGTAATGATTAGAACAGAAAGCGTCTCAAGACATGGTTTTAAAAGTTGAAGTTCTTTTAACCCTTTAAGCTCAGATCTTCTTTAAGCTCAATCAGCAAAAACATCAAACTGATCAGATAGTCATGTATCATATGTTGTCATATGCTCTCAAAGAGTAGAATACAACCAGCCCATTTGTTTTACTCGCAGACAAAAAATATTGTGAATAGCTAAGTATATGTTATGTTATGTTGGTGTTACTTAAAGTGTGCTGCAAATGAAAATAACAGGTATGAATATAAAAGGAACAAAAAATATCATATACCATTATAGGAGGTGATTATCTTTCATTAAGTCAGATACCACTCATTCTGTGAAATCTCATTACTAAAATCATGTCTCCATGCTATGCATAGCTTTAGTCATTGTTGTGTTTGCATGTGTAATTAGTTCTTATGTACAATTATTATGTTTTAATTGTTAAGAGAGGCTTTGGGACACATAGGGATGTTTTGGAACACTGAATTATTTTTGTAATGCTATAACTTTTGATTGCTTTGTCGCATCAACACAAATTGCAGATGTGACCAGGGCAATAAATTGCAACGACTGTACTGTGAGATGCCTAAGACAGCGCTACAGGGAGACAGGAAATCTCAATGCTGTGCGTTACAGGGAAGACATCCTCCTGCTTCATGTTGTACTCTTCCTGCTGGCTCATCCTGACATGACCCTCCAGCATGACAATGCCACCAGCCATACTGCTCGTTCTGTGCATGATCTCCTGCAAGACTGGAATGTCAGTGTTCTGCCATGGCCAGCGAAGAGCCCGGATCTCAATCCCATTGAGCACATCTGGTACCAGTTGGATCGGAAGGTGAGGGCTAGGGCTAGGGCTAGGGCTAGGGCCACCCCCAGAAATGTCCGGGAACTTGCAAGTGCCTTGGTGGAAGAGTGGGGTAACAACTCACAGCAAGAACTGGCAAATCTGGTGCAGTCCATGAGGAGGAGATGCACTGCAGTACTTAATGCAGCTGATACTTTGACCCCCTCTTTGTTCAAGGACACATTATTCCATTTCTGTTAGTCACATGTCTGTGAAACATGTTCAGTTTATGTCTTAGTTGTTGAATCTTTTTATGTTCATACAAATATTTACACATGTTACATTTGCTGAAAATAAAAGCAGTTGAAATTGAGAGGACGCTGAGTTAACAGTATAATGTCAAATCAGAAAAATAAGAAAAAAGGTAAATTTTTGGCTAATTTTCTTTGTGTGATTTTTCAGCAGTTTCTCAGGCTGAGAATGCACCTCAGAATGAATTATTAGTCTGTCGAGCGCATGTTTACATAAAAAAAACAATGAAAAACAACACAGACAGATATCTGTTCCAACAATGCAGAAGTGAATTAAAAGAGCTTCTTCCGGCAGCTAATCTTCTGCTGTAATCACCATATGAAACTGAATTTTTGATTTGGTTAACCAAACGCATCATTAACTGTATTAAAATGATAGCTATTGGGTCGCTGCAGGTGGAGACATTTTTAACAAAAACAAGCTTTTTATTTTCCACATAATGTACGCTTCTAGATAAACTGTCACAGCAGGACAGTGAGCTGAGTTGAAGAAGATAAAAGTGCTGAGCTCTGCCTCTGCATTCACTGATAAACACAAATCTGGCAGCAGTTTTGCTATCTATGATGAAAACAGTCATAGGTCATTTTGCAATCGATATGTTGGAAAACGTTTGAATACTATGCCGTTCTCAGCATTGCCATTGGGTTCATTAAGAATTTGAATAACAAAGTGTAAAGCCCATGGGGGGTTACTGAGATATGTGTGTGTGAAACTGCAGTGGTTTCAGCAAATCTCAGAGTTTTATGAGGTCAAATGCACGTTTAGGGGAAAATGGATTTCATAGAGTCCATGAATAGTTCATACATTAGCATCTCATCCTTTTGATAAACATGTATAAACTTATGCATATACATAAGCGCCATTTTTCTAGATGGATTTCACACTTCCTTTCAGGTGTTGCAATACTTTTTGACATACAATGAATGCTTCAAACGTTCATAGACCCCTGAAAGTGAATCAAACTGAGACCCCCACCCTTATGCATCCTTGCAATTAATATGTCGCTGAATAGTTGTTGGCTAGAAGTTTTCAACAAAGGTCTGCCAGAACACTATACTTTTGTTATGGTTCACAGTGCGGTTTGCTTATAATGTACATTGTGAACGCAAAGCGGGTTCACTTTTTTTTTACATTCACTTAATGTGTATTAGGTTATAAAACAAGCACATAAATATATATTTTCTCAGATATATATTTTCATATCAAAATTCATTCATTTTCTCTTTAAAACAACAGAAAATAGAATATTTTGTTATATTTTATTTTGATATCGCTGCACAATATGGTTCTATTTATTAACATTAGTAAATGCATTCCTACATCCACGGTGCATTTTCACATTGAATAAATGGGTTCATCCAAAAGCTGTTTTTTTGTGTGTAATCTGAGGTAAAGAAGCACAATTTATGATATCAGTGTTATCAGATTTTACTGCTGATTTGAAATATGTTCTTTGATCATAATCTTGTCCAACTCTTTTTAATATTTCGGTGTTCCTCCATTCAAGTAGATAAGAGCTGCAGTGGCACCAACTGGAAATGATCACCCGGGAGCTTTCCAAAGATGGCCGCCAGTGGACTGACTCGTGTGAGTGCAACTTCAAAATAAAAGCGCTTCACGTGCGCTATTAGTAAATGTCTTAATCACTATGAACTGTATGTACAATTGGTTTGATTCAGTATTTTGGGAGAAAATGCGATTGCTAACGTGGACATGCCATCCATGGTTGCTGGACTACAGTGTGCACTGTTATTTCCTTCTTTCTTATATATTAACAGTTTATTCATTAGAAAAATATGATGACTAAACAGAAATCAGAAGAAATGCTTATCTACCATTTCAAATACAATATGATTTTTTTAGATTCTTTTTTACAAAGTTACAATTTTGTGTGAAATTGAGTAAATGTAGTGCTAAATAACAGTTTGTCAATTTATTTTTAGCAATTTTATGTTTATGTTATTTACTGAAATTAAATTGTGTGATATAACAGCATTGTATTGACCTATCGGCCACCCTGCACTCTGGATATTGGCATCGGCCATTTAAAAACCCAGTCAACCACTACTTTCTTTATCTTAGTGTTATTTAAAATTGTATAACATAGTCTTGCTGTGCACATATGTGGACATACATTTTTAGGAAAAAAAATATTTTTTCTATTTGCTCTAGAAAAATAAATAAATGTTTTGCTTGTTTATAAGGTGCTACTAGTTACAAATCCAAAAGGGAAATGGAAAATGGACACAGTTGACTATCCGATCCTGCTTGGTTTGGATGCAGGTATAACCCGACTCTTCTTTTTCCAGAGGATCAAAATTTGTTGCAAAAATTAAGTGATGGTACTTAATGTTCAGTTTCTAGTCTTGTTTTACCTGTCGAGTGGAAAACAATTTTCTATATCTATATAGCCTAACTTAAGCAGTTATAGCCAGTTAGGAGGAGAAATAACGTTAGAAAACTTATGGAGTGGTGGTGTAGTGGCTAAAGCACATATCTGTTAATCTAGAAGATCACTGGTTTGAGCCCCACGGCCACCACCATTGTGTCCTTGAGCAAGGCACTTAACTCCAGGTTGCTCCGGGGGGATTGTCCCTGCAATAAGTGCACTGTAAGTCGCTTTGGATAAAAGCGTCTGCCAAATGCATAAATGTAAATCCCGTTCAATCCTGGAGACTGTTACACCATCTTTAGAAAAACATTCCTTAAATTACAATATATTCATTTTAGTTAGCTATCTAAATTTGTACAATGACTACTGAACAGCAGATGTAGAAACTAACAAATTACAACTACTCTCGTTACAGTACTTGAGTAAATTTTTCAACTTTTTAAGTATAAATAAATAATAGTACTTTTACTTGAGTTGATTAAAAAAGAAGTATTCAACTTCGCTGCAGTTATTTATCACCACAATTACAAAGTACAAAAAAATATAAATGATTTCGGAATTTTTGGGAAGAAGAAATTGGCAAGTTATAAACGCTAAATCTGTTTATAAACTAAATCTGCTGTGCATGGCATGATGGAAGCCCGCATGTCACAGCATCATGAACACAGCAGCTTGTATAAACTGCCGACGGTGTCCTCTCTTCTCTAGCTTCTCCAAGACTTTCTGCCCTGTCACTATACAAGAACTGTAATATTGTGATTTTCTGCATATTTCATTTTATTCTGGAAAGGAGCCGTTCATTCAGGTACGAGGGAACCGTCTGAACACATTTAAGGACTGATCAAACTTCACTTGTTTTTAATGGTAGGCAAAGTTTTAACTGTCAAACATTAACACAATGTAGTTTGACATATAAAGTATGTGGTGATATCTTGTTTACTTGCTACTATATGTCTAAAACAAACTTTTTAAATACCTTAGAAAGGTACACTGCCAATAGTGTCTGAAATGACTGGGGACAAAGGGCAAAAATGCCGCTGAAATAGACAAAAATATCCCAGAAATTCAAAATATGGGGGAAAAATATGCCCACGCAACGAGTTCCCATGTTTTATTAATAATATCTGATATAGTTAATAATAATAATAATTAATAATTCCTTAAATTTATATAGTGCTTTTCTAGGCACTCAAAGCGCTTTACATAGTATAGGGGGAAACTCCTCATCCACCACTAGTGTGCAGCATCCATCTGGAGTGATGCAATAGCAGCCATAGTGCACACCATACACCAGCTATTGGTGGAGAGGAGAGAGTAGAGTTATGTAGCCAATTCAGGGATGGAGATTAATACTAGGCCATGATAGATAGGGGCCAATGGGGGAATTTGGCCAGGACACCAGGGTTACACCCCTACTCTTTACGACAAGTGTCCTGGGATTTTTAATGACCACAGAGCCTCAGGACCTAGATTTAACATCTCATCCGAAGGACGGTGCCTTTTTTTACAGTATAGTGTCCCCATCACACAGACCATAGAGTGAGCACCCCCTGCTGGCCTCACTAATACCACTTCCAGCAGCAACCTTGGTTTTCCCCAGGAGGTCTCCCATCCAAGTACTGGCCAGGCTCAACCCTGCTTAGCTTTAGTGGGCAACCAGTCAAGAGCTGCAGGGTGATATGGCACATCATCACACGCACAGACAGTCTCTCCCTTCTATCAATCCACATCAGTTCGGTATTGTACTCCAGCATTAAATTCCATAACCGTTCGCCCCTCTTCTTTAAAATAAACTGTTCTAGCAGGTAACACTCTCACTCATGGTGTTGTACTGCACATTATGTAGTTTAGAGATGGTTTAGAGACATTTATAATGTTACAAATGTCTATTTCTATTTAAATAAATGTATTCTTAAAATGTTCTGTTTGTCCACGAATCCTCTTGCAGCAATGCAGGTTTTGGCATTTAGAATCTGCTAGTTTAGGACCTGTGAGGAGTCTGTTATTACAAAATGTAATAATAATTTGCAATTCATTATTTTGCCAGTATTTTTGATTAATTTAATGCATCCTTTGTGTTAAAAAAATAGATGTGTATATACTGTATATAATATAATTTTCATAAAGTAACTTGTAACATAATTACTTGTAGTTTTTTAGCAAACTATTCTTACTTGAGTCATAATATTTCTCAGTACTTCTACTTGTACTCAAGTGAATTTTTTCTTCAGTATAAGTACTTTTACTTAAGTAACAAAGTACTCTTTCCAACACAGCTGAACTGTATAGCTAACTAACTAACTAACTAACTGACTGACTTTCCATGAGCAGGGTTATATTAGCTAGCTCATTCATTGCTGTCTCGTTTGTCAACATGTGCTGAAATGATCTTGAATGAGCTAGCATTCTGTAATTAATCTATTCGTTAATTACATTAATCATACTTCATGGGAAAGTTGATTATTTTGTTTAGGCTCCAGTGAGGTTCGAGGTAGAGGCAGTGTATCCTATTTGCTGCAGAAAGTTAATGTCTTTGATATTTCCTACTTATGTTCATTAGATGCTTTCTGAAATAATCCCTTGACATCAAGGGCAACAAATACAGAAATAGAGTCAGTAATGAAAAGGAGGTTGCAGCTGGCTTCTGACCGCAAAGGAGGAAGGAAGAGACTCAAAAAAGGAGTAATAACTTGCCCTTAACCATGCACTCACACACTTACATTAATAAAATCTGTAAATTGATTCAATTAATTGTAATTGATCAAATCAGTCAGTGCAGTTTACTAGTAAACATCCCTGTTTTGATTGTACAAGAGGAAAATATATCCACTACATTTCCTCCATTTCTGTTGTACAAGTGAAAAGAACAGTTTGTTTTTCTCAAAGAGATGCATTTATGGGTTGCAACATCATTTTGTAGCATTTTTCTATTCTCTGAATTGACAGCGGATTAAATTAAAAATCATTCATTTAAAGGGATAGTTCACCCAAAAATGTTTATTCATTCATTCAATAATGTACTCACACTAATGCCATCCCAGACACAAAATAAATCCGGACTAAGTTAAAACTATGGATACAATGGAACTTTCTGTGTAAAATCTTTTCTAATGCCCTCTGATTGTAGAAAAAGGCTTTGTTTGTCTTCAGATGACTGAATTTTAATCATCAAGATCCTGATAAAAAGTTGGACCGGTGCGACCATTTTTAGAATTTAACACCGGTGCTACCACTCTTAAATGTTAGTCTGGAGCCATGTAAATAAATAGATAAATAATTTACAGTGGCATTGCAAGAATTAATTTGCAAGAACAAATCTAAAAATCAGAAAAGATGCAAATGTGTTGTTTTATTCATTACCCAATTAGCACTCTTGCCACCTGATACTCAACCCTCTTCTGGTCTTGGTCTTGAATCGTACTCAACCCTCTTCTGGTCTTGGTCTTGACTCGTACTCAACCCTCTTCTGGTCTTGGTCTTGACTTATACTCAACCCTCTTCTGGTCTTGGTCTTGAATCGTACTCAACCCTCTTCTGGTCTTGACTTGTACTCAACCCTCTTCTGGTCTTGGTCTTGACTTATACTCAACCCTCTTCTGGTCTTGGTCTTGACTCGTACTCAACCCTCTTCTGGTCTTGGTCTTAACTCGTACTCAACCCTCTTCTGGTCTTGTCTTGACTCGTACTCAACCCTCTTCTGGTCTTGGTCTTGACTTATACTCAACCCTCTTCTGGTCTTGGTCTTGACTCGTACTCAACCCTCTTCTGGTCTTGGTCTTGACTTATACTCAACCCTCTTCTGGTCTTGGTCTTGACTCGTACTCAACCCTCTTCTGGTCTTGGTCTTGACTTATACTCAACCCTCTTCTGGTCTTGGTCTTGACTCAAACTCAACCCTCTTCTGGTCTTGGTCTTGACTTATACTCAACCCTCTTCTGGTCTTGGTCTTGACTCGTACTCAACCCTCTTCTGGTCTTGGTCTTGACTTATACTCAACCCTCTTCTGGTCTTGGTCTTGACTCATACTCAACCCTCTTCTGGTCTTGGTCTTGACTCGTACTCAACCCTCTTCTGGTCTTGGTCTTGACTTATACTCAACCCTCTTCTGGTCTTGGTCTTGACTTATACTCAACCCTCTTCTGGTCTTGGTCTTGAATCGTACTCAACCCTCTTCTGGTCTTGGTCTTGACTTATACTCAACCCTCTTCTGGTCTTGTCTTGAATCGTACTCAGCCCTCTTCTGGTCTTGGTCTTGACTCGTACTCAACCCTCTTCTGGTCTTGACTTATACTCAACCCTCTTCTGGTCTTGCCTCATAATCAACCCTCTTTTGGTCTTGGTCTTGACTCATATTCAACCCTCTCCTGGTCTTGGTCTTGACTCATAATCAACCCTCTTCTGGTCTTGACTCATATTCAACCCTCATCTGATCTTGGTCTTGACTCATACTCAACCCTCTTCTGGTCTTGGTTTTGACTCATACTCAACCCTCTTCTGGTCTCGGACTGAACTTGGACTCAGATAAGCTGGTCTCGACTACAATACTGGTCAATAGAGCTCCGTTAAAAGAGAACGAAACCTCAAACACAACATTCCATAGGTCTGTGACATCCTTAGTGAAAATAAAGACATTTTTGAACTGGCTAGTGTCACCCTGGCTTTAATATATTGTTATGAGAAGGATCACGTGTCACAGCGTCGCTTCGCGTCTGGTTAGAACATGGCGTGAAGTGGGAATTAGTTTTCTTTGATGGTTTCTTTTCATCAGGATGTGGTATTTGCAATATGATCATAGCAACCAAAGATAAAAGTAAAACCATTATAACATGGACAGCAACCATAAAAACAATTATGCCATTTTTCAAGAACAACACATCCCAAATTGAAATTGTATTCACGCACTACCCTGTTTTATTGATCTATTGATTGAAAGCCTTAGCTACAATTTCTGTCTGTTCATGGTACAGATTTCTCCTTTATTCCTTTTCAATGCTGTCAGGGCTATTTAATATGATTTTAAACTAGTTTAATCATTAACACATTATGGACTTTCATAGTGGTTTTAAACAATCAATGGCGAATCCGCGACCCAGGATGCGCACCATAAACCGCTGTGAGTAGCACATCCTGGGTCGCGGATTCGCCATTGAGGATGCAAGAGGTCGCACTGGTACGACTACTAAGTTGGCCGACTCTCTGATTGTTCGCTGTTGCTTTTTGTTGCGTTAGAGAAATATAAAATGGCAAACGTTCAAAACGCAAATGGAAACAACTCTACCTGGATCAGTCAGCATGGCTCAAGGCTCAATGGACATACAGCGCAGAGCATGTGTGTTTACACATGGACCGGTCTCGAGTGCATCTGAGAGTCTCTTGCAAAGTTTAATTGCACTGTTAGGAAAAATGGTAGTCGCAGTTTGGAGCCCTGCATAGCACAAGTCAGAACAGAGTGAAGGTCTGTCCTAGTATGTTTATCAAGCCAACATAAATGGACTGAGACCCATTTAAAGCTAAAGTGGACCAAAAATTTATTTCAGTTCACTTTCAAGGTCAGGGAAAGTGTGAACGCAAAGGGACCTGTATCTTATTTCATCCAATTAACTTTTTGGTCCCCTTAAAGAGATCTGAATTTGCTTTTAAAGAAGACTCAAGTGTGAAAAGTTTCTTGAAAATATACACTCAAACAAAGATATTATAGATATCTCTTTCTCACCTTCCTCTTCCCAGGGGCTCTTGCGTAGTGAGTCACAGTCAGACCGGCATGGCGATACAGGTGGCAAATTTGGCGCAACGCTACACACGACCAAGCCCCTTCGGTTGGTTCCACCTAGTATCCGTGGTGACTCCGATGGATGGAAAGTGCTCATTTCCATTAGCTCCATGCCTCTGCTATCTCCTGCCCGTTTCTCAAGGGTTCCCCGGGCATCTCCAGGAAAACACGGCGTGTACGCCATGGGTCTGATGGGAACCTGAGGTGGGCCGATCATACTTCCATCTGTGTACAAGCTGATTGGCTCTCCAATGGTGCAGCGCAGTGGGTAATGCCCGCCGTTGGCTTTGTGCAACAGGGCAGCCGTAGCCGGATCCTGAATCATGGAGAGGTTATTCCGCGAATAGCTCTTCTGGAAAACCTTCTTCCGGAAGGCAATGAACAGGAATATGAGTGTGAGGATAAGGAAGAGCACGACTGCGATGCCGATGAGCTCCTCCTTCCCCACATAGGCATGGCCAGCCTGCATGTCAGGAACCAGCACAGGGCGAACGGAACAAGCGCTCCCCACGAAACCCAGCGTGCAGTTGCAGTAGAACGAGCCGAAAGTGTTGACGCACATGCCGCCATTCTCACACAGCTCGCGTTCACACTCATTTACGTCCTCTTCACAACTGCATGGGAGAAATAAACAAAACACATGTTAAAGTCTCCCCTTGGGTTTTTATCGCATCATTTCAGTGTCTTAGCCCAGCTATACATTTTATTGGCAGAAATGAATCAGTCTACAAATGGACTGAAAAGGCTGGCAAAAGTGGTGTAGCAACCATTATGTTGGATTAAAAAAATATTACCAAATAATACCATAGCATAACGATCATCCAATCAAAACGAAGTAAAAGCAAGTCCTGCTCTACACTAGTTTTCACAGAATTTTCTGTTGTACTCAGAAATCCATATTATGGAAGTTAAAAGGATTGCAAAAGCCTTTTCAAAACATTCAAAGAAGTAAAGAAAGCACATTTTCTTTACTGTAGTTGTGTGAGAGGACTTGTTAAAAGAGTGTGCTTTGGATTTGGTGTATGACTAAAGACATGTTGTGTGTGCATAACATGCACGATTCAAGTGTTTGTGTCAGAACTAGAGTATTAAATGACCAAATAAAAGTGTTTCTGTGGTCTGCGATGAATTACATTAGCATAACCCACAAGAGACTGCAGCAATATAATCTCCTCCATAAATAGAAAGAGAAACAGAGGATGAAAAGATTTTTTCAAGAAACTGATGCTGCTCAAAAGTAGATATACTGATGCCACCATCTTGTGGCCACAGATTGTAATAAAGTCCTCTCTTTCACTACATTCTGTATATCACATACACAGCACTCAATACTTGTTTGCTAACCTATATATATATATATATTGAATATGCTAATATGACATTAATAGCACCCATATACTGTATATTCATTATATATTAGAGCTGCACGATTATGAAGAAAACCATAATTGCCAATTGTTTCCTTTGATATTGTAATAACAATGATTCATTTTGATTAATACATTTTACATTAAAATACGTATTTTGTGTGGAGCAGTTGCATATATATATATATATATGATATATATATATATATATACATATATATATATATATAATACAATAAATTATTGAAAACATTGTGCGTTGTAAACATGTTGTCATCTTGAATGCTAAAATGTAAATGTGAAACAATCATGACAAAAAAGAACTCTGATATTGAGGTAAAAAATGGGGCTCTATCTTTAAATTTAAAAGCGAACTAAAACAAATATATGTAGTTGGTAAACTGACGTTGGGCCTGCGTATCCTCTCTTGCAGCTGCAGATGAAGGCGTTTCCGATGGGTTTACATATGCCGCCATTCTGACACGGGTTTGGCACACACACACTGATTTCTGTCTCACAGCGCCCTCCAGTGTACAGAGCATTGCAACTGCAGGAAAAACCTGAAAGAGGGACACATAAGAGCGCAGTGTTCATGAATTGCAAAACAACTTTTGAGACACACACTCACACACCATTGGGAAATCACATGGAAAATGTCAGCGAGCAAATAGTACACTGGTTTTGTCAGTGCTATCCACAAACAAACAGACACTAGTGCAAACACTCAAGCACAGGCGACCTTTACAAAGAGGATGAGTACAGCATAAACCACAACTCTCATAACACTGCTCCATTCACCCAGTGCCAGTGAAAGACAGTGATAGAGAAAGGTGACTGCAATAAGAGAGAGAAGTGACAAGCTGAGATGAAACCAGAAAAAATTTGACGAAATGAAGAGATAGAAGACAGAACGACACAATACAAAATGAGTAGATGGGACATGATGAAAAGATGAGACAAGAATACAGAACACCACGAAGAGACGAGACGAGAAGACACAAGACAAGAAGAGAAAACATGAGATGGGATGAGCGTAGAAGAAAATAAGACGAGATGAAAGAAGAGACGAGTTGTGAAGAGAAGAGATGAGAAGACAAAAGCTAAGAGAAAAAATAAGAAGACAAAAAGAGATGACATGAGACGAGGAGACTTACTAATGAGAGAAGATGAGGAGTGAATAGATGAGAAAAGAAGATACAAAAAGAGATGAAGGACAAGAAGTCAAGCGACAAGTGATTAGATAAGACAAGAGAACAACACAAAATGAGAAAAGACAAGACGCAATGAGAATATAAGAGACAAGACAATCACAACCAGTAGAGACTGAGAAGAGAAGTGATGAAATGAGATGAGACAATTCAAGAACATTTGTAAGGAAAAGGACAAGACAAAACAAGACTGAGACAAAATGAGACAACATAATACAAATCAAGATATGTGATGAGAAAAGAGGACAAGACAAAACATGAAGAGACAAGACGAGAAGAGACAAAACAGTACAAGAAGAGAAGAGGACAAGATTACAAGAGGGAGACAAAATGAGACAAGATAATACAAGACAAGAATAGACGAAACAAGACAAGACAATACACAACGAGCAGAGATTCAATGAGAAGAGAAGTGATAAAATGAGAGAAGACAATTCAAGGCAATAAGATAGGTGATGAGAAGAGGACATGAAAAAAATAAGAAAAAGACAAAATTCGACGAAAGGAGATGAAATGAGACGAGACAATTCAAGACAAGAGATAAGACAAAACAAAACAAGATTGAGACAAAACGAGAATACAATACAAGAAGATCCACGATGAGAAAAGAAGACAAGACCAAACAAGAAGAGACAAAACAATACAAGATAAGAAGAGTTATGATGAGAACAGGATAAGACGAGAAGAGATGAAATGAGACAATACACAATGAGCAGAAACTCAATGAGAAGAAAAGTGATTAAATGAGACAAGACGAGAAGATATGGGATGAGAGTAGAACATAATAGACAAGATGAAAGATGAGATGAGTTTTGAAGAAGAGATGAGAAGACAAAAGTTAAGACAAAAAGAAAAGAATCAAAGAGATCACATGAGATGAGGAGATTTACTAATGAGAGAAGAGACAAGATGAGGAGCGAATAGATGAGAAAAGACAAGACGAGCAGAGATGAAAAAAATTAAACAAGGAGAGAAGAGACAAAAAGAGACAAGTCAAATGACAAGTGATGAGATAAGATGATAACAACACAAAATGAGAAAAGACAAGACACAATGAGAATATAAGAGACAAGGCAAGACGATCACAACCAGTAGAGACTCAATGAAAATTGATGAAATGAGATGAGACAATTCAAGATGAGAAGATTTGTAATGAAAAGGACAAGACAAAAAGAGACAAGAGGAGACAAAACAAGACAAGAAAATACAAGATGAGAAGAGACATGACAAAATAAAACAAGACAACATAATACAAATCAAGATATATGAGGAGAAAAGAGGACAAGACAAAACATGAATAGTCGAGACAAGATGATACAAGAGGAGATGAAATGAGAAAATACAATTTAAGACAAGATGAGAAGAGGACTAGACAAGACAAAATGATACAAGACAAGAAGAAATGAAACGAGACCAGACAATACACAATGAGCAGAGACTCGATGAGAAGTGATGACAATTCAAGATGAGCAGGTACGTTATGACAAAAGGACAAAACAAGAAGAAACAAGACAAGACAATGCAAGATGAGATGAAATAGGACATATAACAGTATGGCGTATGTACATGTGCAAATGAGAATATATGTGCAAGGTAGGGGTATGTACATTTATTGAATTAAATGAGTGAATTTACATATATGCATGACATATTTATACATTATTGCACTATAGGGGAGTCCTAAAGCAGTTTAATTGTTCATGAGGAAAATGGCCTGAGCGTAAAAACTGTTCTTGTGCCTGGATGTCCAGGCACTCAGTGCTCTGTAGCGCCAGCCAGAGGGCAGCAGTTCAAAGAGTTTCTGTGACCCTACCTGCACGTTTCCTAACTCTGGAGACGTACAGGGGTTGGAGGGTGGGCTGGAGGGTCCTAATAATCCTCTCAGCAGTCCTGACTGATTTGGTGGCTGAACCAAACCAGACATTTATAGATGTACATGGGACAGACACACTCTTGGCCAAGTAGAACTGTGTCAGCAGCTGCAGTAGCAGGTTGAACTTTCTCCACTTGCGAAGGAAGAACAGCCTCTGCTGAGCCTTCTTCACAATGGAGTCTATGTGGGTGTCCTTCTTCAGGTCCTGAGAGATGGTAGAGCCTAGAAACCATCATCTCCACTCTTTTGAGCATGTTCAACTCAAGGTTGTTGTGACCGCACCAGACAGCCAGCTGTTTAACTTCCCGTCTGTATGCAGACCATTCACCGTAGACTCGAGAACGAGAATTGGCGCAATGAGAAGAGACCAAGACAAAAAGAGACAAGACAAGGCGAGAAGGGTGAGAATACAAGACACAAGATGAGTGGGATGAGTGTAGATGAGAAAAGACGATACGAAAGAAGAGAAGATATTTGAAGGGATAAGATGAGAGATAAGACGAGAAACCAAAAGGCAAAAGAAGAGAAGTAGAGCATTTGTGAAGCAGGAACACAGCTGATTTAATCATCATAAATGGTCATTTGGTCTCCACCAGACTCGGCAGTTTTGAATTAAAGCTTCCATTTACCAGACAGAAGCTGAGGTGATTTGACTTGAGCCAGAACTGAGCAAAGCTTATTATCAGAGTAATTATATCACAGTATGAGACTAATTTGAAAGTAATTGAAGGAACCAGGAGGATTAATAATAAAATTAAGATTAATCATGAAGAAATCCTAAAACCAGACGTTTCTAGAAGGCTAAGCATCCACACACACACTCACCTCCAGATGGAAGGCTGATGCAAGTGGCGCCATTGAGACAGGGCTGGGCAGCACACGCATCGGGATAGAGAACGCATCCCAGTTTAAGATCCGTCAATCCCACCACCTCCGCGTACGGGCTTCGTTTGTTCTGCAGAGGAAGTTCATTGTCGTTCAGAACAACGGAGTCCAGACATCCCTGAAAGCCGTTACTGACCCGCGGGCCTTTGTGTTCTGTCAGGCTGCGGGCGTCTGGAGGCAATACCTGCGCCCCAAAGTATATAGACAAATCAGCTCCTAAAGGACGGAATTTAGGCGTAGCTAGACGACGTTCTACGTATGTGTCGTCTAACGACAGGCTGCTGTAGTTTCCTCGTAACTCTAGGGCCATATGATGCCAGAATCCGTCGTTGATTGGTCGGCCGGAGATTCCAATGCTCCTGGGACTGTTGCCGCAATCCAACTGGAACCACAGCTTTCCCTCCTCAATCTGTCAATACAGTACAAAGAGGCGGGGCTTACTGACATTTAGAATTGTCTTGATTTTCAGGTACTGTGTAAGGACAACAGACAGGAGCCCAGGGGTGATATACTTAAGGGATAATGTACAGCCAAGCTGGTTGTTATCATAAAAATAAACCCTGACAGGGTGATCAGGACCCCTCAGGAATTAAGTAAGTGTTAGTATGTTTAATTGAGTGTAAATATGCAAAACAGCGGTACCTTCAGTACAGTGCAGGGGTCAGCATGTGTGTACATGATGATTCCTTTACTCTGCAGAGTTCTGATCCGGAGAGCTAACTTCAGCTCTCCACTTCTGTCTGCATCTGTCACTCTGTACTTTATATAACTATTTCCAGAGAAACTCAGAGAGGTGTGTCCTGAAACAAACACATACACACGGAATGGTCATTGTTAGTGTCAAAATCGAAAAACAAAGACATACATTGTGATGCATATGGAAAGGCTTCACCCAGGGGTTAGAATTTACCTGCACACTCTCCCAGTTTACCCAGGGGACACTGACACGCGTAAGGTCCCCTGCTGCTGTCCGTGCCGACGCACTGCATGTCACCAGGACATCTCATCTCGTCACAAAACTCCGAGCCTGCAGAACAACTCCCATCTGAGATAGAGGAGAAATTAGTCTTATACTGTGTCCTCACTGCTGCATGAGGTGACACAATCACAATAAATGAAGACACTTTCTCAGCCATCCTGGTCCCAGAAGTATTTTTTCCATAATTTCTTTCCATAGAAATTTCACAAAAATCCTTCTAAAAAGAGTTTTAAGACATGAACCAAACCAACCAGCTCTGAGATGAATTACAACATTGCAAACTTTAATTTGAAGCAAAAACTTTTTGAATATGGGTCAAAAAAATAAAGGTACAACATCTTTAATGAGGGTATGAACTACTGTACAATCCCATGAGGCATTGTGAGTGAAAATGTAAAAATATAAAACTATTGATTTTAAAGTTGTTGATTGAAAGCATGTTGTTTTCAAAATACTAAAGAACAGTGCAAAATAGATATAAGTAGTTTAAGAGTGCAGGGAGAGTGGCTAATTGCATCATTCACAGTACGTACTGAAAGTGGGCGGTCGCTGCAGAGCACTTCTGGCGCACTTTGTTGGCCACGATTCTCTGATTGGTGGATTGTTTTCCTGTAGTATCGTTAATTTATTCACCAGGAATTCCGATATTAAATAAATATTCCAGGTTCAATACAAGTTAACCTCAATCGACAGCATTTGTGGCATAACGTTGTTTACCACATAAAAAATAAATAAAATAAAATACAAAAATCGAGGTTACAGTAAGGCACTTACAATGGAGGGGTACATTTTTGGAGGGTTTAAAGGTAGAAAAGATTACACTTTTAAAAGCACTTACAGGGTCCGTACAGCTTTTTAAGAGTGAAATTCAAGCACCTTTCAAACATTTTCAAGGTCTCTTAAATCATCAGGCCAAAATGTCCAAAACAAATGCATGCAGTTACAGTCTCCAGTTAGCTTCATCACTTTTTCTGGGACAGGGGATTTTGGCCAGTGTAAATACGGAGTGGCTAGTGATTTTGGAACACCACTAGCCACAGTTGCCAGTTAGCCAAAAAGTTCATGTAAAGCCCTGTGCACACATACAGCTGAAATACATTTTTGTGTGAAGGGACTGTTCCCCCCCACACCAGTATAAGACGTGACTGGATTTATCAGACTGACTTGAAGAATATTGTTATTCTTAATATGTTATTATGAATAGTATGAGTGATTTCAGCTGTTCTGACAAATATGCAAAAATATGTCATGTCTATAAATATATACACCCAGGTTCAGGCACACATTCAAAAAGGCCTTTGAACATGTAACACTGCTTATCAGCAAAACTGGGTTTCTGCAAGTTTAAACTTTTTTTTCCACTTATATACATATATACAAATATACATTTGTGTTTATCATATTAAAATGTGTAAATGTACCAACAAATATTTAAACAACAACAATTTACCTACAAATTATACTAAATTATTTAATGTAAAACATCATGCGGGGACGTCTGTGACAACTGAAGAGATTTCATTAGCAAACTGTAATAATATATTACTGTAATATAATATTAAATGTTTATTACTGAATATGTAAATGTTTTTATTTACATGTAAATGTAAATATTTCGGTCATAATTTCATTACATTCACACAGCGTTGGTCCTATTAAACCCTTAAGCCTTTAATAGTAAACTGAAGACATTTGTATTTCTTGTTTAGTTTTTTTCTTTAAACATGCTCCTTATTTACAATGTTGTGAAATGCCACCTCCTCCACCTGTGCCCCAGTGTCACATTATTACAAGAATGTTTTGAATTATACAGTTTACACTACACGAATTTACTCGCCCGACAGTTTTGTGGAGATCGCCGACAAAAGCCTGAAATTGTAGGCAAATCAGAGCTCGCTCCCGTGTGCGACGAACGCAATGTATGAACTATCAAAGATGCGTTCGCTGACACATCGCCGATGTCAGCGAGATATCTAGAATGTTAAATACCTGGACCTGTCTGCTGAAATAACATGGACTGATGCATATAACATTGATTAACAACCTCAGAGCCCACAGTAGGTCGGTCTTTACAGGTTTAAAAGTTTTCTCTTATGGAAACAAACATTTATGGGATTTTTACTTCTGGAACCCGAATGTTGCACTCTATAATAGGGAGTGGGATATAGGCCAATGAGATTTCACTGTGGGCGGGACTCGTTGAGGCTGCTTAGGACAAAAACTCACCGCTACACACACATCGTGTGTTCCTGTGGAACTTAGGCGACACAAAGCTGGTTTTAGTGGAGCTGTATGTTAGCAGACTGTGTGAGTCCAGCGTGATGGTTTGTTCACACCGAGCCTCCCTGCAGTCCAGACCCGAGCAGTTCTTATCCAAAACCGCCGACACTCTCAAAACCTGGTCTAACTGACGGCGAGCCGAGCTCAGCTTCTGCGTCACGAACGCTGCCTTGTAAAACCCTCCCCCTTCTGGCATCTCCACGGCAACCAGCAGGTCCAGCTGCCCGGTGGATTCCACGGGCTGTACACTAAGCACATGCAGAGCGTCAGGGCGGGGCGTTGCCATGACACTGGAAAGAACCCTTCGGACTGAGGTGAGGTGACGGGATACAAAGTCGTGAGGGGAGACTCGATCGAAACGGACTGTCACGGCGTCGTGGAGCATCTCGACAGAGGCCTGCTCCACATGCACACTCACTGGAATGCTCACAGTGAAGCGGCCATCTGTTACAGTAGCGTTAAGGGTGTAGTGACCCGCGTCCAGTCCACTCAGAGCGATGATTCGGCCGTCTTGAGGGTTCACCTGGAAGAAAGAGAGAGATGTCACCAATATATTATATGGTTCCAATTTTTTTTGACCAATCAAAACATTTCATAGAGCGTGCACACACAAAAATCAATCTCTAGCCAATTAAATAAATGAGGGCTGTATGAGGGTGAGTAAATAATGACAGAATATTTATTTTTGGGTTGATGTATTTATTTGATATAGAGCAATGTGAAGCAGAACTTTAAACCAATGAGATTTTACAGTGGGCGGGGCCTACTATTTCATGGAGTTTTACCACCTGGTTTGCGCACTACTATGTGTCAAGCTGTCAAAACACAAATCCAATGGGAAACACACACTCATATACCTTGAAGAGGCTGCTCTGCTGGTGTGAATGGCCGTAGGTGAGTATATCAAAAGCGTCCTGGTCCGTTGCGTGTATCTGACCAATCACACCTCCCGGAAACTCGTCCTCCATGGTTACGATGTGAACGTGCAAAGGCAATGCCACTGGCTTATGCATGCTCTCCTCTATTACACGCACCAAAAAAGTCGCCGTCGATGACAAGGGCGGTCTACCGGAGTCACTGGCCTTTGATGCAAAAGTAGAGGTGAGTAAGCATCAATCAAGGAACTGAACAATCAGGATTTATAGTCAGAAAGAAGCTTCTGAATAGCACCATTTGTAACACTAAAATGTTTGTGTAATTTAATTAATTTAAAAACCATTATATAATATAACCGTTATTTAGATTAATCATTTAAAATACAAACATACTGTATATGGAAGCCCTGAAGTGCAAGATGAAAAAAAAAATTGTGCCTTTTTATTATTTATATTGTCTATGGGTTTCCCCATTTTTCATACTTCAACAATATGGGAACACAATGGGCAATTTATTTTGTACTATATATATATATATATATATATATATATATATATATATATATATATATATATATATATATATAAAATAATTATTTAATTAGTTTCATATTTCTTTCTCAAAATATATATATATTTTTTATTTTATAATAAATTAATACATATTAATAAATAATATTTTTTTTTATAAAATATAAATGTTTTTTTCATATATTTTTAAGGAACTCTGGTACAATTTATTCCCACTTTGCAGTTCAGGATTTCTGTTAAAATTACATACAAATTATATTTGTATGTATGTCCATATAAAATGTATTTTACATTTACAAATATTTTTTTAAATTTTTTATATATATATATAAAAATACAAAAAATATTTGTTCAGTATTTCCTCACCTGCACGTTAATAATGTATTCAGTGCCTTCTGACCTACGAAACATCCGATTGGCTGTCAGCAACCCTTCCCCATTCAGCTTAAACAATGCCCCTTCATTTCCTGAAACAATGCTGAAATGGAAGGGAGGGCCATTATGGCTTGCGTCCTGATCGATGACAGACAGCTGCAGGACAATCGTTCCCAATGGCTTGTTCTCCTGTTGATGAGTAAAGCTCATGTTACATTGGTGAAATTACTTGGACGTGATTGGCTGATTTAACCATGCACTCATTATTGTACCTGTATAACTGCAGTGTGATTAGCTGGAGTGAAAGTGGGCGGGTTATCGTTGACGTCAGAGAGGTCGATGTTGACCTGGACTGTGGAGGACATGGCAGGTGTGCCACTGTCAAGAGCTCTCACTGACAATGAGTAACCAGCCATCTATTGAGAGAGAGAGAGAGAGAGAGAGAGAGAGAGAGCGATAGCACCATCTAGAATTAACAATTACTTTATTAAGTCAAATGCCTAGAGGAAATAAGGGACAACTGTCATTGCTCTGGGAATTACAATGTGTTTGTCCGAGAAAAATTCAGTTCATAATGTAAAGAAACCATCTAGTGGTGACGATTATATTACATCATATACAACTGGCCACAACAGTGAAGCTTTTTCAGCCTTTTATCAATGACCAAAGCACCCGAGCCTCCCTAAAACCACCTTTTCATGCTATTTTATTTATTTTAAGAGTATACAGGTGTAATTAGTGGTGCTTGACTCTTCCTACTGCTCATATTTAGGGTTAGAAATATCTAACCCAAAGTATTTAACTTCAAACACTTTTTGTGGTACAGACAAGAATGATACCTCAAATCATGCGGCTTGATAAGAAGAGGTGTGCTAGTAATTTTCAAAGGGAGATTCTTTTCATTTAGGCCAGCAAACAACCACCTAGCAACCACCCATAACACCCTAGCAACCACCTAGCAATGCTTTGGCAACCACCCACAAAATCCTTCTATCGTCGCTGTGACTCAACAGAAAATGAAAAAATAAAATAAAATAATGTACTATTTTCGTAATATTCAGCATTAAATTAATAGCTACAGCTATGTCTGGAGGATTTGATTCCTCCATGGCAGACATAGCTGCTCCTTGCTGATCTGTCACTTTAAATAAATCCTTTGTCCTATTTAATGCCTTTTTTCACCCTCAGTCATGTTGGTTGTTATGGTAACGGTCACCGTGGCGAAGTCTCTCACCGTTTCTCGATCCAGCAGCTTGTTGACTTTTATCTGGCCCGTGATTGGCTCGATGAAGAACTGATTCTCTCGGTCGCCACTGACGATGGAATAGAGGATGTCGCTGTTCGCCTGGCTGTCAACATCCTCTGCTGTCACCTAGGCAACAGAAACAACAGACCAAATTATTATATGAATCTAAAATATTAAAATACATTGAATCTTTTTCTTATTCAATATTTCTGACTTGTTTTCCAGTAAAATTATCTAAACTAGAGGTAGGCCGATTGTAAAGGGATCAATGGAAAGGAGGCGGCGAGAACCGGCTTTACAATATAAATAATAGTTTTAATGATCAACTTAAAAGACAACATAAACACACACATGACGGACATGTCCGTAAACGATCTCTCTCTCCCGCACGATCCCCTGCAGTCAGCCTTTAACCCTCACGGAGGCATAATTAGCCTAATACGGGACCGGGTGTGTAGGATCACGACCCGGTCCCGCCCTCCGCCCTGCCACACCGATATATTGGTTTTACCGATTAATCGGTGCCAGTAGTTGCTTTTTGGAACTATCGGTTATTGGCAAAAATATGTTGATAGTTGCAGATAGTTTTTTCATCATTTAATCATTTCAAAATAAGAGTCCCCAGTGTGTTTTGGGCTTGTTTATGCTTAAAAGTCCCGCATTATGTACCAAATCATAATTTTTTCTAGTTATTAACTAGGATTTTGGTTGAAAAATAAAATCTGGGATTTTATTCATTTTGGACTCTTTGTCTTTGCCCGCCATAATAAAGAAAGTATATATTTTTTAAATATTATAAAATATTTTATAAATCAATTTGAAAACTATCGGCCGATTGGTCAGTTATTGGACTTTCCCACCACCTCAGTTATCGGTATCGGCAAAATGCACTATTGGTCGACCTCTAATATAAACACCCTTAAAACAATATACATTTATTTGAGGCAAAATTTCATTTGATATTTAGACTTGATTTCAGAAAAAAAATTTTTTTTATAATCTTGCTTTAAGGATTTGTTTTTATATTTTTACTGGACAAACAAGACAAAAACACATTTTATATATATATATATATTTTTTATTTTTTATTTTTTAATAATTTTTTTTTTTTGCAGTGTCAAAGACTGATGTGAATTATATGAATGGTTTAATCTATTACCTTAACAACAGTGTCTCCAATGTTAGTGTCCTCGCTAATGGACACACTGTAGGTGTCGCAGTTGAACATGGGGGCGTTGTCATTGACATCTGTCAGGTTGATGTTTACCATGGTAACAGCGCTGAGGGGTGGAGTCCCGCCATCTGTGGCTTCCACAGTAAGGAAGTAGTCTTTGAAGGATTCAAAGTCTAGCGGCCGAGACACGGAGATGGCACCTATACGTGGCATTTGAATAAACATGATATATCTCTTATTTTAGAGTGATATATGTGTTATATAAAGAATACATAGAAAATAATTAAATGTAAACTATCACATGCATTGAAATTCATTGTGCTCATGTTTCAAGAATGAGGATTATTGTGTTTACGTAATAGTATGCATTGGATCATCTGTGCGTCTCACCTGTGTTGACGTTGATGGTGAAATGTCCTTGCTGGTTTCCAGATCGGATGCTATAGTAAATATCAGCATTGGTACCTATGTCTTTACTTGCAGCATAAACTTGTACCACTTCCGTTCCCACGGCAACATCTTCAGGAATAGTTGACAGATAGTCCCTCCTCTCAAACACGGGTGGGTTATCATTAATGTCCAGAACGGTGATCGTTATTTTTGCAAGAGAGGAGAGACGAACAGGAACACCCTGGTCTGACGCACGGACCGTTAAATTGTAAGAGGATTTAACCTCACGATCCAACAGATGCTCCAGAACTAAGATACCAGATGATTTATCAATTGAAAAGAAACCATCAGCCGAGTCAACCAGGGAATATATCACCTTACGATTAACACCTGCAAAATAAAAATATATCAGTAGAGATTAGTCATATTAAAAAACAAAAAAGCACAAAAAGTTTTCACTCCTAGAAAATCCAGCTAAAACCAGTTCAACCAGGAGGTAGTTGGCTTTCGATAGTTTCTATCTGATTGCTAAACCACCTTGACTGAGCTTGTGGGAAACTAGTTGAGCTAGGTTTTTCCACAACACAGCTTGAACTGGTTGACCAGCTATTTTTCCAGCAGCTTGGCAACGTTTCAAAGTTTTTTCCTCACAAAATTCAAATCGAAAGGTCAATTAATAAAATAAAACAATAAAATGATTAAATACAATTGAATTCTCCATATATGGAAATGTATTTAATTGATCATTTGAGAAGCCGTTTTGAACATTTGATTTTCTATTTGGTTTATCATCTGAATTTTGTTAGGAAAATACTTTTATAGCACACACTCTTGCTTACTTTCCACAACACATTATCTAATAATGTTTAAATGCTGACTAGAATTGTATTAACAACCGAATGTATGCGCATGTAATATGGTTAAATGTGTCCATGTCATGGTCATACCCAGGTCGGGGTCGATGGCTTGTATTCTGGTCAGCAGAGCTTTGGTGGCCGTGTTCTCATAAACACTGGCGGTGTAATGAGGCATGCTGAACTGTGGCGGACTGTCATTCACATCTAACAGATTCACCACCACATCAGCTTCACACCATAAACCACCGCCATCCGTTGCCCTGGCAACCAGAGAGTACTGTGCAATCTTTTCACGGTCCAATGCCATGGCTGTCTTCAGCTCGCCTATAGAGAGAGAAAGAGAGAAGGAAGAAAGTGAGAAAAGAAGGAAGGAAGGAAGGGAGGGAGGAAGGAAGGAAGAAGGAAGCGTGGAAGGAAGGATTAGTGGGATAAATGAAGGAAGCAAGGGAGGAAGGAGGGAATGAAGTGAGGAAGGAGGGAAAAAGGGAGGAAGGAAGAAGGGAAGAAAGCGAAGAAAAGAAATTAAGAAGGAAGGAAGCGAGGAAGAAAAGAAGGAAGCGAGGAAGGAAGGGTGAGATAAAGGAAGGGAGAAAGAAAGGAAGGAAGCAAGGAAAGAAAGGAGGAAGTGAGAAAAGAAGGAAGGAAAAAAGGAAGCAAAGAAAAGAAGTGAAGAAGGAAGGAGTGATGAAGGAAGGGAGGAAACAAGGAAGAAAAGATGCAAGGAAGGAAGGGTGGGATAAAGGAAGGGAGAAAGAATGGAAGGAAGCAAGGAAAGAAAGGAGGAAGAAAGTGAACAGAAGGACGTAAGGAACGTAGGAAGGGAAGAAGAAGGTAGTGAGAAAAGGAGGAAGGAGGGAAATCAGTTAGAAAGAAAGAAAGTGAGGAAGGAATCAAGGAAGGAAGGAAGGAAGGAAGGAAGGAAGTGTTGAAGGGAGGAAGAAAGGAAGTGAGGAAGGAAAGAAAGAAGTGAGAAAGTAAAAAAGAAAGGAAGGAAGGAAGCGAGGAAGCAAGAAAAATGTAAAGGAGGAAGGAAGGAAGTAAAGGAGGGAATCAAGGAAGGAAGTGAGGAAATAAGGAAGAAAGAAAGATGAAAGTGGGGAAGGAAGGAAGTGAGGAAGGAAGTGAGCAAGAAAATAAGAAAAGGAAATGAGAAACATAGGTAAAAAATTAATAAACGAATAAATAAATCCATAATGCACAAAGAGCAAAAAAACAAATAGGAAGTCTCTTTAAACCAGACACATACTTGTTCTATCATGGACTTTCCATTGTCTTCTATTGTTTTTATAATAAGCTAATAATATTTTCCTTCCCCTAAATGTAATCCTCACACCAACCTTTCAGCATTTTTACATTTTATATTTTCACAGACATTAATTAGTATTTACAAATGTGTATTCGTTATTCACTACAATGCAGGCAAAACCTGACCCCAACACACACACACAAACACGGAATAGGAATACCTGTATGAGGATGAATGCTGAAGTCTTCTGCTCCAGAGCCGAATAGAGAGAACTGGATCTGTGCGTTTGAGCCAGTGTCTGCGTCTGTAGCTTTAACCTGAAGGATTTGCTTATTCTGGGGGACATCTTCAGAGATGGACACAGAGTACACAGCCTACACAAACACAAGTTAACAGATGAGTTCATATCAGTTCCCCTGCTACACAAATATACCCAATTTCTGACCTTATTTTTCCAAGGTCATGCTTTATACTTATACTGTAGATCATTTTGCATGAAGCTATTGGCTTAATTCATTGGTTCCAAATGTATTTTTAGATATTTTAGGCTTTGGCACATTATTATCCATGTTTAGCATGCATATGTGCAAGCTATTTGTGTCGAGCAACATTCCTTGAAGCAGAAAACTGCACAAATGCGATTTATCTATCGACTAAAAACAGGAAGAAAAACAACTTGGAGCATTTCTACTTCTGTGGCTACAATAATTTCACGAAGTCATTTAAAGGGTTTTACAGACCGGATCACAGATAGGACTGTTGTCGTTTGTATCCGTAACCAGAACCTCCACGGTTGCCGTGGAGATGTGTAGTCCATCCGTTGCTGTGATGTTGATCAGGTACAATTCTTGTTCTTCTCGGTCTAATGGTCGCTTAACGTATAGCTTCCATTCTCCCTGTACCAGTCCCAGCGCAAACACACCACCACGGTTACCACCTACACACACACACACACACACACATACAAAAGATTACTATGGATAATTAATCTCCCAATAGTCAGTGTCAATTTAAGTAGCAATAAAATCCACTAACGATTGTAACACGCCACATCAGTGGCCAACACACACACATGATCATCTCCACGTCTTAATAACCTCTATAAGTCCTTTCAGTGAAGGCAAAGTCATTAATATGAATTATAATAATCAGTTCTTTATATTCACATTTAGATTATCAGCACTGCCATCAGTTAGGTCAAAACACACAACCTTCCTAAGTTATCACGCCGCACCACGGAGCACAATTCTACCCAGCTCATTAGGACAGGTCATTGTTCAAAGCAACCAGAAAGTGGAAAGATAGAGAGAAAATGTAAGAAAGTAAGAAAGAAAGAGTTTGAGTGAGTGAGAGTTAAATGGAAACTACACTATAATCAAAGCAGTCCGCTTTCACAAGCATCCAATTACTGCACACTCCTAGTACAAACACACACACACACGCTTATTCATCTAATAAAGAGTGTCATTTAACACAGCTGGAGGCTGATAACACAGAACAGCTTCCATCAAAGGAGCGTCAACAAAGGCCTGGACGCCTTCCAACTCCATTTCTCTCCTCCCATTCTCTTTAGCTCTTACACGCTCTCTTTTTTGGGTCGAAACGCGTTATGTGTGACTTTGTCATGTTTGAATGGCAGTAACGATTCAAACCTTCCGGATTTTCTTCCTTTTTCGTTTTCTTACATTTTTCTTTTATTAATTTACAGTGACCCCAAAAAGAATTGTCCAAATGTCATTGAATTAGAAGACAAAATATGAACCCAAAGGGCAGCTGCAAACAAATGATGCTAAAACTTTTCTCAGAACTAACTCGAATTTTCTGAGACATTTTTGCAATGATTTTTAAACAAATGGTCTAATGGTGATTTTTAGTGGATGTATCACTAAAGTCACTTCCCCTCAAGTTACCCCAACCGGTTTTTTTCTTAAAACCCAAAACATTTTTGTGTGAAACGTTTTGCATGAAAAGTGTGCTTGTCATGGGCATGTCTAGGGGGAGGCTGGGGGAGGCAGTGCCTCCCCTAGGATAAGCTCTGCCTCCCCTGAGAATTTGAGAAATAATCTGTCCATCTGTTGTTTTGAGTGTAGCCCCGAATGTATTTTGAATAGTTGACTGACAAATATGAAACCGGACAAAAGCCTATGTAAAGTTGCCTTATTTCATTGTGCTTTGGCTTTGCACATACTGCATACAGCCTGTAAAAATAGACATAGGCATAATCTAGCCTATAGAATAAGTTCCTTCGCTGTCGGTAGCCTATGGGCGACTCCGTTTCTTCCTCTCTGTTGAATATGCAGCAGGTAGAGGAGGAGCTTGCACAGTCCTTGACATCAACTAACGTTACTTAGTGGCGAGTTAACGGCAATTAGCAGGAAAGACAGCAAAAATGAAGCAAATGAGGCTTTGGGGATTTTTCCGAAAGAAGTCAGTGGGTAAGAATTCACATTTGTTTTTGTCCTTAAAGTCTTAAGATCATCATCTAGCTGGCTTTCACCCACAGTAGGCTAAACCTCAAGAGTTGTAGCCTCTAACCTCCTTGATTAGATTGACGCAACTTGGTAGCTCCGAGTTAACGCAGTCGCCTCTCACGCCGTAGGCCGCGGTTCGAGCCCTGTTCAGAGCGTACTTTTCTTGTTTATCAGGTGTTGTTTTCGCTAAGGATAACCAATAAGCATTAACATAAAATGATGGTGATGTAAGAAAAGAGGGCTTAAAGGGACGTTCACACTAACTATTTTTTTTAGCGATCGGACAACGCTACGAACAAGGATATGTTACGCGGTAGGGCTTCTGGTGTAAGCAAATAATAAATCACAAATAAAAATAAAGTTGTATTAAAATGGTTAAAATATACTGTCTACTTGCTTTCTTGCATCAACAAAACTTGCAATTTAAAAATTTGTATCCTTTGAATAAAACCAAGAGGTCAGCGTGTGACCTTTCGATCTCCTAGTGGTGACGCCTCCTCTTATCATACGAATTCACAGTTCAGAGTTCTCCAAGCTTGTACGCACCGAAGTATGAAATTTCTTTGCATGAGCTTGCGTTTCCGGTCTGCTGCAATCGGATGTGTATGAATGGGAGTGAATGGAGCACGAAGTGTAGTGTGCCCACCCCTTAAGACTGGCTAACATTTTAGGTATCCTAAATACACACACTTAAATACTTTTTTCACACATTTTGCATAATTTGGCAAAATTATAGCTTGATTGGAATGATGCCCAACAAAACTATTGGTAAATGGTCTGCACTTATATAGCACCTTTTTTTTAACCTTAGAGGTTACCAAAGTGCTTTACAATGTGTCCCATTCACACACACATTCACACACTAATATCGGCAGAGCTCAAGGCGCTAGCCTGCCATTGGGAGCAACTTATATTCTAAGAATAAAAATATTCTGCTCACAAGTGATTTATCTTGATTCCTCTTAGTTTTCTTAGTTTTGTTGTAATCTTGATGATTATGGCTTACAGCTCATGGAAATAAAAAATCCAGTCTCTCAAAATATTTGAATAAGTAATTTATAATACAGAAATGTTAATTTATGCACTCAATACTTGGTCGGGGCTCCTTTTGCATTACTGCATCAATGTGGCGTGGCATGGAGGCAATCAGCCTGTGGCACTGCTGAGGTGTTATGGAAGCCCAAGTTGCTTTGATAGCGGCCTTCAGCTCGTCTGTATTGTTGGGTCTGTTGTCTCTCATTTTCCTCTTGACAATGCCCCAAAGATTCTCTATGGGGTTCAGGTCAGGCGAGTTGGCTGGCCAATCTAGCACAGTAATAACATGGTCAGCAAACCAGTTACTAGTAGTTTTGGCACTGTGGGCAGGTGCCAATTTCTGCTGGAATAGGAAATCAGCATTCCCATAAAGCTTGTCAGCAGATGGAAGCATGAAGTGCTCTAAAATCTCCTGGTAGACGGCTGCATTGACTCTCGACTTGAGAAAACACTGTGGACCAACACCAGCAAATGACATGGCACCCCAAACCATCACTGAATGTGTAAACTTCACATTGGACTTCAAGCCACTTGGATTCTGTGCCTCTCAGACTCTGGGATATTGATTTCCAAATGAAATGCAAAATGTACTTTCATCAGAAAAGAGGACTTGAGACCACTGCGCAATAATTATTTGCAGTAATTTGTGCAAAAGGATTCCTGACCAAGTATTGAGTGCACAAATTAACATACTTTTCAGAAGGTCGACATTTCTGTATTATAAACTACTATAACATTTTTCACGATATAACATTTTTTGAGATGCACCTGTACACTATTGAAAAAAAAAAAAAAGGGGCAAAATTATTTGGTGTGGTGACACCACAAAAGTGTAATAATTTGCACACAATACATATTGAAATGGTTTTTATTTTACTCTTGGTTTAAATGATCAATTTTAAACATGTAATAATGTGTATTTTTATCACATATTCTCATAGTTTAATCCTGAAAGCCTGATGGTTCTGGGAAAAGGCTACAACAATATATCTATACAGTATATATAAATCCATATATAAAAGTCAATTGAAAAGTACCAAATAGAAATTAGGAAGGTCTGGTAAAACATTTTAATTCCGTTTTGTCACGCACCAAACCAAACAATTCATCACATCGCCATTAAATGTCATCTACGATCCTATCGGGGTTATTGGGACGATTTCATGAAGGCAGCGCCATCTGCGTTTAATGGATCAAGCAATTGTACGTCGAAAATATGATCATTATAACTATTTTGTGTATTGTATTTTCTAACTTGTATCTTGTTATATGCCATATTTGATTTTATGTGTTAATACAACATATACTACATGTATATGCAGAAAAAGTTCAAATCCGTTTTAAGAAATCATCCAATGGGACATGAAATGAAGGAAAAAGGAAGGAAAGAAGGAAGAGAAATGCCCATATTTAAAATACATGCTATTAAATTGAAATTTTTTTCCTTGTTTAATTTGTAATTCCTCATAAATGTACAATGTTACTATAACTTAGTGCAATTAGTACTAAGACTGTGTGTGCAAGGTGTAGCCCACATTCTTACATGCAGTGCATGAATAAGCTTTTCGTGTGCCATGTAGTAACTGAATGGTCTAATTTGAACAGATAAGGTACTTGGCCTGACAAGTTTAAAAACCCCTGATGTGCACACCCACATAAATATTTAAACTGTATCAATACCACTTAAACAGTATCATTATAACCTTGCATAACCAATAAAATCACCTGATGTGTTTCCAACCAATTAACATCAGTTCTGGTCGATTAGTGTTTCTACAATTACCTTTGACCTTTTAGATGAGGCAACATTTAACATTTAACGGCTGTTAAATCTAAGTTGTTATTTCTGTGACATTCAGCTCGTGGGCAATGTTCTGCTGTTTGGTCGAGAGCGCTGGTCAAACACAGATTAAAATAGCTTTAATCAACCTCTTGAAGCAAAAACCTCTAAATAAATGTTTCAATTAACTAATACATGAACAAAGAGCAACTATTTACTTATAAACTTATCTGCCCTCTGTTAAATAGTTTAAAAATACCCAAAGAGGAAAATAAAGACATTAGAGTAGCACAAATCTGTTCGTATATTCATGTCTCTCTTTCTTTCTTTCTCTCTCCCTCTAGTGTGTGATGTAGTGTACTGTGTACAGTTCTTTGAGCCTTTTTGTGCCACTGGGCGGCTAGAAGTGTATTAGAGTCTGTTTGACCTTTGCGTTAATCTGGAGGATTTAAACATTATGAAAGTGAGGAGAGAGAAGGGAGAGAGTAACCTATTCTCAGAAAAACAAATGCCAGAACTAAACAGCCAAACAAGTGTTGTGTGTGTCAACACTTTAGTTTCCATGCTGAGGGCTGCAATTTTGTTAGAGCGTTTGTGTGCATGTATATGTGTTCCGTGTACTAAATCTTATTTTTTAAAATACAGCTCCTGTTGGTGGCAGCACAGTCTAAATCATGATGACAGCCTAAAGGTTGAACTTAATCGAAATACTGTTCAGGCCAACAGTAGAGTGTGAGTGCGAGTGTGTGAGAAAAGCCATGAATTATAGAACAAGGCAGTTCCCTAATTCAATGTTATGAGATTCTGAGCAGGTAATTTACAAGTGAGTGCAGCTTAGGAGCATATGCGAGGCATGTAAGTGTGTGTTAGTGTGAGCAGTATGTTCCTTGTCACCGAGCGAGATGTTCTACACTGCCTGAATATAAAGGCATATTCAAAGCTCACACAGCTAGATGCTGATAAGCAGCCGGTTTAAATTCGCCCTTTTGAAAGACGCAATCAACTAAACTACTACTTTCTGAAATGTCACTGTGTTATTTCTCTTTCGTGCAGTTATGCGTTTTCACATCACAAATCCCCACTCTTATAATTTGCATTCAGTTGCATCACAGCTTTATTAAATTCATAATAAAATGAGTGTGTGGTTTGCTCTCTGGCAAGAGACAACTCCTGACTGCCTTAAAACCCAGCTGGTAGCCTTAAAGCGAAGAATCCATCATCAGGAACGGATGAATGTAATTCCTTTGGACTTCTGACATCCCATAATAGCATTATTCTACATTATGCGTAAAGGACCAAAAGGGCTTCATAAAATCAGCCTACCTTTACATTTTCAGCACACACACAAAGAGCTACACTACATGGCCAAATGTGGACACCTGAACAACACACATATGTGTATTATGAAATTTAATTTCAAAACAATGGGCATCAATAGAGAATTGGTTCATCCTCTAAAACTATAACAGCTTCCACTAGATGGTGATGAGTGACTAAGGCTTATATCTCTTTTTTTTGTTCCATGGAAGAAAGAAAGTCAAACAGGTTTGTAACAACAGAGGGCAAAATGTAGAATTTTGGGTGAAATATCCCTTTACCAAACTGTTAATTAGAAGGTGGTGTCAACAAACTTTTGACCATGTAGTATACTTCCATTTTCCTTATTTCATAAGCTCTTACCTGTAATATGATAGGTGACCTGTCGGTTTCCAGGTGAGCTGTCATTGTCCCGTGTGTTTATCACTACCACAACTTCACCAGGTGCATCACTTTCACATACGCTGCCATAATAACGGAGCTGAAGGAACTGTGGTACGTTGTCGTTGGAGTCGCTCACTGCTATAGTAACAGTCGTCGAGGATGACTGGCTGGCGGGGTCACCGAGGTCAAACGCCCAGACTGTAAGACTGTGGGCAGGGCTCTGTTCATGGTCCAGCCCCTTCAGTGTTGATATCCAACCAGAGCTGCTGTCAATCGTGAAGTATGCTCCAAGGTCTTCTATATCATCACTGGCAGAGCCAAGAAGCCCAGGTGGAGCAAGACTATAGGTCACCTGACCGTTTGCTGCCCAATCAGGATCTATAGCACGTACTTGTAGAATACTAGTTCCAGGTGAAAGACCCTCAGTGACTGATGCCTCATAGTTGTCTGACTCAAACATGGGTTTGTTATCATTGACATCTTGTACTTTGACCTCCACATCGACAGCAGATACTGCGTCCAACCGTCCCTGCTGCAACACTGCAAGAACTTTAAAATGATAGACCTGGTTCAGCTCTCGATCCAGGGCTTTATCCAATTTGATCATGCCACTTTCTTTATCCACCACAAACACTCCATCACTGTTGCTCTCTGTAGTCTGACCGATCACAACTGAGAAGCTTGCTGAGAAAGAGTGGCTAGTTGAGGAGTGTAGATGTACCGCCCCTAATTGGGAACCAATGGACAAGTCCTCTGGTACGGTAAAGGAGAATTGTGGTTGGCTAAAAGCAGGTATGTGGGCGTCAGTGGACAAGACGTGGATGTAGACAGACACAAGAGAGTGTTTGACAGGTGCACCTCCATCAGAGGCCTTAACAAAAAAGGACAGCACAGACCCTCGTAAAGGGGCAAAGTTGCCCTTGGTGACGACCCAGCCACTTTCAGGGTCAATGTCTAAAATGTCAGTCACCTGCAGACTTGCTTCACTGTAAAGGCTGTAGCTCACTTGTCCGTTGACTCCCTGATCAACATCCCTTGCTTGAATTTGCATCAAGAGGGTACCTGGCCCAACCTCAGCTCGCACACTGGCATGGTACTCTGAGGCATCAAATAGTGGAGCGTTGTCATTCTCGTCCACTACAGTGACCCGAACGCTGCAATATCCAGATCTGCCACCAGCATCCACAGCTGCAATGGACAGCACAATCTCACTTCGTTCTTCTCGGTCTAGACGCTCAAGAGTTGTTATTTGTCCACTTCCATCAATGCTGAACAAGTCACGAGCCGCATCAGAGAGCAGAACATACTGCACATTCCCAAACGGGCCAGGATCGGCATCTTGTGCCCTGATCATGAGGACATTTGACCCTGCAGGTGCGTTCTCCCGCACATCTGCCTCGTATATACCCTGCATGAACTGGGGGGCATGCAAATTAGCTTGTTCTACTCGAACGTGCACTTGCGCCGTGCTCGTGAACACGCCATCAGAAACGCTCACGTTCAGGGTGATGGCGGAGGGCAAGCGTTGTAGACGCCGTTGGCCACTCAGGGTGAGGACGCCTGAAGAGGCATCTAGTTCAAACAGCATTTTTTCATTTCCAGACACAAGGCCGTAATGCAAACGTTCGGCGTCTGAACGATCTGCATCAGAGGCCTGGATGCATGTAACAAAGTGACCCTTAGATGCCAGTTCATTGATGGAGGCCTCATAGAGCAGCTGATTGAATACTGGAGCATTGTCGTTGGTGTCTGTGACATCGACAGTTACCCACACTTCGCTGCTCAGTGGTGGAAAACCATTATCTGTTGCCTTGACAAGGAAGATGTAGTGTTGGATGGTCTCATGGTCCAGAGAGCGAGCGGTCAGAATCAGTCCACTGCTACTGTCGATGTGAAAGTGGTCAGTGCTGTTGTTACGGTCTGGTATGATTTGGTACCGAATGGCTGCATTTTTTTCAGAATCGCTGTCTGTTGCAAGCACCTGCAATGCTGCCGTGCCAATCATGGCGAACTCCGAAATGGCAGTTTTGTACGAGGGTTGCTCAAACACTGGAGGATTGTCGTTGACATCCAAAACGACGATTTCAACATCTACTTCAGCTCTAGCACCTGTGAGGCAGTCCGTCGCTCTGACGATGAGTCTGTGGGCAGGGCTGGTCTCATAATCAAGAGTTGCTATTACACTGATGACCCCTGTGTCAAAACCAATGGAAAACATTGTGTTTGGGTCCCCATGTGTGATTGTGTAAAGAACACTCTGGCCCTCAGGGCTGCTTGCATTAATACCCAGAATTGGAGTCCATATTGATACATCTTCACTCACTTTGACTGAGTAGAAGGGACGGTCAAAAACAGGCATTGCTTTGTTTACAACGGTAACTGGGAATGTGACTGAGGTGGACAGTGGTGGCATGCCTTTGTCACGGGCAAAGACCAAAACATGATATTCCACACTAGAAAGATCAGCTTCAAAAGCTCTCCGCAAGCGAAGTTCACCACTTACGCTGTCCATCTCAAAATGTCCCAGCTCATCTTGCAGAAAGTAGTTGACATCTCCGTTTTGACCTTTGTCCCGGTCTACTGCTGTCACCCGAAATATTGCCGTCCCTGGCTCCGCGTCTACTTGCACAGCAGCATAGTATGGCAATCCAACAAAAACGGGAGCATTGTCATTTATATCGGTGACTCTAACTCTGACTATTGCCCTTGCGACACGTAGACGATCCTCTTCGCGACCTGCCTGTACCAGCAGTCCATACTCTTCCTTCTCTTCCCTGTCTAGTGGGACTCCAACAGTCTCAATGGCACCAGATGTTGGCCTGATGAGGAATTTCCCACCTGCATTCAGCAACATATATCGCAGGGGTTCATTTAGCTTGTTGCCTAGTGCTGTAACCACAGCAACAGTCGTTATATTGCCGTTATTCTCCTCAATGTTAGCATTGTACACACTGTGTGTAAAAGTGAGCCCGCTGTCAAGAGCTTCATGTACTAAGACTGTAACCAGAGCTGAGCTGGAAAATCGCCCGTCTGATACACGGACATTAAAACGAAATCGTTCATTGCTAAACGAACTATTTCTCACCGTCAACAGTCCTGTGCTTGGCTCAATGCTGAAATGTTCTAAGCTCCCATCCGTCAAGGAGTAGGTGAGCTCTGATTGGCCATTGCCATCAGGGTCAGTTGCGAAAACTTGTAAGGCCTCTACACCTTCGTATGATGGTAGCAACAGAACAGCTTCGTAAGAATCCTGGGAAAACTTCGGTGGGCAGTCGTTAACATCTTGCACCTCAATCGTAACTTCGGCGGGGTGCTCCACCGAGAGCTGTGGATGTCCACTGTCTCTGACATTAATGTGAAAACTGAATCTGGGTGTGGTTTCATGGTCAAGCTGAGCAATTGTTCGAATAGAGCCAGTACCAGCATCTACAGTAAAGAAGTGTCTGGCAGATTCTTCTATTATTTGATACACCAACAGAGCGTTATGGTTGCAGTCAGCATCTGTTGCTTGTATGACAAGTGGTTGACCATTGTCACTTTGCACAACACTGTTAAGCCCTGCCCCTTCACTAATACTTCCATGATAATGCAGCTGTTGGAATACTGGTGCGTGGTCATTTTGGTCAAGCACAGTAACAGTTATTGTTGCATTAGACGTTTGTCCTGCCATGTTGCTAGCGGTGACTATTAGCACATATGAGGAAACAGTTTCAAAGTCTAGAGATTTCTGCATAGTGATTACTCCACTGTACTGGTTGATACGGAAGGTTCGGTTTCCGTTGCCATGGCGAATGTCGTAGGTAAGGGTGGAAAGACTGAGGGCATTCACTGTAATGACTGAAGTTCCTATGGCAACGCCCTCAGGGACCTCAGCCTGATATTCATTTTGGGGAAACTTGGGGCCAGCATTATCGGACAAGGTGACAGAGATTTGCACGACAGCTGTTGAAGACAATGCAGGTGATCCGTTATCCATCGCTTTGACAGACAAGACGTAGTGACCAATGTTGGAGATGTCCAGCTCACGGGCCACTGAGATTATGCCCAAAACAGGATCAATTTTGAAAGTGTTTCCTGTGTTCCCTATGTAAAGAAGTTAGAAAAATAAAATATATTACAAAGATATGGCATTAGCGCACATATCTATCAGTCAGCTTTGGACACACTCACTAATTATTTTTTATAACTATTGTCCACAATTAAGAAAAATAGTATTAAGTCTTTAAAACTATAAAAAAAATGTGTATACCTGAGTCAATGCTGTAACTGATTTGTGCATTCTGGCCCTTGTCCTTATCGAGTGCTGTCACAATGAGAACAGCTGATCCCAGAGCAGCTGACTCATACACCTGTCCATCATACATGAACATGGTGAAGTGAGGGGCGTGGTCATTCACATCTTCTACACCAATCAGCACACGAGCAAGGCTGCGTCTGTACGGGAACTCTTGATCTTTCACCTTTCGAAAAATAGTAAATATGAAAGAGAACGATGGAGAGAAAGAAAGAGGGAGGGAAAACAAATATGAAAGGATCAGTTCACTCCAAAATAAAACCTCTATTACTTGCTGAGTTTGTGAATTGAAAAGATCTGATTCAAAAGAACATTTTGTTCACAAATCAAACATCGTTACTTTTCTCATGAACAAGGACAGGAGAGCTAGAGCGGTTGTCAAGACTTTCAGTGAATAGTCTGTTCCTCACACTATTATATGGCTTACTGTATATACACATGGTTGGGAGGGTTACTTTTAAAATGTATTCCACTACAGATTACAGAATTAATTCAGTAAAATGTCACTTGTAACATATTCTATAAGATTACTCAAGGTCAGTAATGTAATCTAAATACTTTGGATTACTTCTTTAGCACTTTTAGATTTTTTTTTCACTTGTTTTGACTTTTGAAAGTGAGACAAAATACACATGTTAAAAATACATTCTCTGAACCCCCCCTCCCCCTCCCACCCCCCCACACACACTTGTACTCATAAAGGAAACTGAAACTGACTCGCTGCCAGACAGACTGAGTGGATAACATCTCTCTCTGGATTATAATAACAAATTTCATGTGTTTGCAGGCAGCAGGAATGTCCTTGTGCATATTAGATAAGACACTCACTGTCTCGCACCCTCGTCAAGGGAGTGCAGAAACAAGGAGTGATACAGATCAGATCAATAATTAGATCACAGTGGAGAAACGACAGGTGTAGACGACATTAAAGTAGTGACGGCTGCCAAAAGCACAAGGAGCAATCTCCTGTTACTGTCATACATGCACTCAAGCGTGAAGAGAGACCGAGAGAGAGGGGCAAATCTGTGAGAATCAATATTATAAACATTAAATGGAAGATCACCCTCCTTTTCTCACCATCCAGTGAGAGTTAGTGAGTATTCAAAATTGAGGGATGAATTAAAAAAGAAATAAGGGGACAAAAAGTTAAATCTATCAAAAATACGAATAAATTTAAGGTTTAGGTTGCTAAGATGTTTTGGGTGGTTGCTAGAGCATTGCTATAGGGTTGCTAAGGTGTTCTGGGTGGTTGCTAGGCACTGCTATGTGGTTGCAAAGTCGTTCTATGTCAGGGGTTCTCTACGGTGGCATACAAAGTATGCCAGGGGGAGCTGAGAGCAAATTAGTAGAGAGGGGGGCATTAGGCTACAAATAGGGGTGTTGGGGGGCATGGGTAGCTCAGCGAGTTGCTAGGAAGGGTAGAGTCACATTGGGTAAATTCCTCGTGGTCGCTATTATCTGTGGTTCTCGGTGGGGTGTGTGGCGAGTTGTGCGTGGATTCCGCAGAGAATAGCGTGAAGCCTCCACATGCGCTAGGTCTCCGCAAATGTGCTTAACAAGCCACGTGATAAGATGCGCAGATTGACGGTCTCATACGGGGAGGGAACTGAGATTCGTTCTCCACCACCCGGATTGAGGCAAGTCACTACGCCACCACGAGGACCTAGAGTGCATTGGGATTTGGGCATTCGGATTTGGGGAGAAAAGAGGGGAATAGTTTTTTTTAAATAATAAAAAATAATAATAAAAAATGTATCAGTCATAACAATCAAATCTATTGTGAAGTTGCTCTTTGCATTAAAACGTTTATCTAGACTTGGAGTATATCAGTTGGATCTAAATTATACGGGTTGGCATGCATTTGTACCACGGTTCATCTGATTTTGAAGTCTAGCAATGCATCTGAAGTATCTGGTTTAGCCGCGTCAAATACACAGTTGTAGGGCAGGCACAACCTTGGCTAATGCACCTGTATGACTCTGTAGATGGATACGGTTCACTGGACAGAGCAGTGTAAAGCACTTATAGTTTGAGCTCTTAAACTCACAGCTTTGCAAGAATCAGTGAGAAGCAAGGTGCGAGAAGCGGAAACCATTTGAATTAAGCACAGAATTCTACATCACCACCTTTGAATTTACTATAGTAACACTAACTTTACTTAGTGCAGAAATAGATTGATAATAAATATGATAATTTCACTATTTCAGCTATATTACATTTTTCATAGGCTACATTTGGGGAGTGAGAGAATATAATAATTTTTTGTTACAACTTATAAATATTGATATTTTGTATTTATTGTTTGTACATGTGTTTAGAGCATGTCTACTGTTTATAATTACAAAAATCCCATAGTTTGTTTTATATAAATCATAGGAATGAAGTAGGGTTCATCAAAAAAAGGTTGGGAACCACTGTTCTAAGTGGTTGCTAGGTTGTTCTGTGACACTACAAGGCATTGCTGTTCTGGGTGGATACTAGACAATGCTATGCAGTCAAAAGCACTTTGGGTGGTTGCTATGCATGGATATATGATTGTTTATGTGTTCTGGATGGTTGCTAGGGCATTGCTAAGCAGTTGCAAAGGTGCTCTGGGTGGTTGCTAGACATTGCAATGAATTTGCTAAGGTGGGTGGTTGCTAGGCATTGCTATGGGGTTGCTAGATTGTTCTGGGTACTGTAGGCAGTTACTAAGGTGTTCTGGGTGATTGCTAGGCATTGCTATGCAGTTGCTAAGGTGTTCTTGGTGGTTGCTAGGCAGTTCAATGAGGTTACTAAGGTGTTCTGGGTGGTTGCTAGGCAGTTCAATGTAGTTGCTAAGGTGTTCTTGGTGATTTCTAGACACTGCTATGTGATTAATATGGTGTTCTGGGTGTTTGCTAGGCATTTATATGTGGTTGTCCAGGTGTTCTTGGTGATTTCTAGGCATTGCTATGTGGTTGCTAAGGTGTTCTGTGTGGTTGCTAGGCATTGCTGTGTGGTTGTTAAAAGACTAGTTCACACAAAATGTTAAATTATGTCATTCATGTTTTTCCAAACCTGTATGACTTTCTTTCTTGAGATGTTAAGCAGAGCTTTAGCCTCAGTCACCATTCACTTTTATGTCTTTTTTTTCCCCATACAATGTAAGTAAATGGTGACTGAGGCTATCAGTCCCAAACATTCTGCCTAAAATCTCCTTTTGGGTTCCACAGAAGAAAGTCATATGGCTTTGGAACAACATGAGGGTGAATAAATGAGTGGTTGTTAGCGTGTTGCTATGCGGTTGCTAGGGTGTTCTGGATTCTGGCTTAGGTCTATTAGGTTAAGTCTACCTTGCCTTCTTTATTGTCTGCCAGGTGAAAGTCATAAATCCATTTGCTTAGAAAAGTAATAGTACATCTCTTTGAGGTTTTATTCAAGTAAGGAGCACAAACAGTGCAATGAGTTACACATTTTAATACATAGGGTAAGGGGTTAATGTAACTTATAGATGGAGGTTTGACATTATCACAGTGATTAAGTATAAAGTTTTGGTGACTTTACCATGATGGTGAGAATGTGCTGAGTTCGGCTCTCATGGTCCAGTCGGCGAGCTGTGTAGATTATTCCAGTGTTTGGGTCAATTCGAAACAAGCGCATGCTGCTGGGGTCAATGCTGCTCTGGAGGCTAAAGGTCAAACGGTGACGCTCATCGCGGTCAGACGCCAGCACCTGAACCACCTCCATATCGGGCGGCATATCCTCTGCAATTGTGATGTCATAGGTTGGCTGAGAAAAAATGGGTGCATTGTCGTTGTTGTCCAGAACAGTAATATGGACCTGTAAAACAAAAACACAGCAACAGAGATGACACGATTTCAATCGCATCATTTAAACAAATACTAATCCTTTAATTCAACATTATGAAATGTTATGAAATGACATATGAAAGAATTGTCAAATTTATTTTTGTTTTTGATACATTAGGCTTTAAAGGTCATTAACCTCCAGAGGCCCACCAATTCATTTTTTATGAAGGACATTGTTATTTATGTTTTTCTTAAATAACCCATACATGCTACAGCAGTAAATCTTGGGGTGTTATCAGAAGACTCCTGGGCTTTTCAGAGATACCAAATGTATGAGTTTGGCCATGACATCTTCCTCTCCTTGGTCTATAAATATGGATTGATTGTATCACAGTTAAATTAAGCATTTTTTAGCATTTGTATTTTATACACATTTAATGCATATGTATTTTTTACGCACCAAAAATTATATTAACATTTAAAAAATGGAAATTGTAAAACCTTTTTCGCTTGGTCTCGGGAACTTATGGTAAGATGACATCATAATAGCTTGTAATGTAAAATGCGATCTTTATAATGACAGAGCATGCTGTATATATGAAAATACACCTAATTATTAATTTACACTTAAAATATATCTTATCCATCTTTTTCCTGAATGCGGAAATGTTCCACGATTTGGCTGTTTTAAATTTCTGGTCTCCAGTGATTTCACTTGCATTAGCGTGTATATTTAATGTAAGTGTAATGTGATGTTTAAGGTATTACATTTGTAAAACTGACAAATAACATGTGGCTGCATAGTACCAATACTTCGAGATGACCGTTTTTATTTGACAATGCCTCAACTGGTCCGAGGTTAGTTACTGTTATTATGTTATAACAGTACAAGAGCCAGGCCCAGACAGAGGGCTTGTCGGCAAGTGCCTGGTGGCTGGGTTTGCCACAGAACCAGGCCGGGCACAGCCCAAAGAAGCGACGTGACACCCCCCTCTACATACCTTGGGCCCACCACCCATTGGAGAAACCGCAGGAGTCGGGTGTGCTGCCATATGGGTGGCAGTGAAGGCTGGGGGTCTCGACGGACCAGACCCAGGTGGCAAAGGCTAGCTCTGGGGATGTGGAACGTCACCTCGCTGAGGGGGAAGGAGCCGGAAATGGAGAGAGAGGTGGAGCACTACCAGTTGGATCTGGTGAGGCTTAATTCGACGCTCAGTCTTGGCTCTGTATCCGTACTCCTGGACAGGGGATAGACTCTATTCTTCTCTGGAGTTTCCCAGGGTGTGAGGTGATGGGCGGGTGTGGCGATACTCATGAGTGGATGTTTGTTGTTAGACTTCTGTGCTAGCCATGGATTATCTATAACAAACACCATGTTAGAAGATAAGGATGCTCATAAGTGTACGTGGTACTAGAGCACCCTGGGCCGAAGGTCGATGATCGATTTTGTAATCGTGTCGTCGGATAAGATGCCATATGAATTGGACAGTGAAGAGAGGGGTGGAGCTGTCAACTGATCACCATCTGGTGGTGAGTTGGGTCAGGGGGTGGGGAAATACTCTAGAAAGACCTGGGAAGCCCAAGCGAGTAGCACAGGTGAACTGGGAACATTTGGAGGAGGCCTCTGTCCGCGAGATCTTCAACTCAAACCTCCGGCTGAGCTTTTCAGGCATCCCAATAGATTTTGGGGACATTGAACCGGAGTTAGCAACGTTCAAAGCTTCCATTGCCGAAGCCGCGGTGGAGAGCTGCGGCCTCAAGGTCTTAGGTGCCTCAAGGTGTGGTAACCCTCGAACACCATGGTGGACACTGGTGGTCAGGGAAGCCGTCTGACTGAGGAAAGAGGCCTTCCTGGATATGTTGTCCCTGAGGTCTCCAGAGGTAGTTGCAAGGTACCGACAGGCCTGAAAGGCTGCGGCCTCTGCTGTGAGGGAGGCAAAGCAGTGGATGTGGGAAAAGTTCAGAGAAGCCATGGAGAAGGACTTTTGGTCTGCACCGTCCACTTTGGTCCATGACCTTCAGCTCTCACTGGATCGCTTGTCAGTTGAGTGTGAAACGGCTGGGATGAGGATTAGCACATCAAAATCTGAGGCCATGGTTCTCAGCAGGAAACCAATGGAGTGCGTACTCCGGGTAGGGAAGGAGATACTGCCCCAAGTGAAGGAGTTCAAGTACCTCGGGGTCTTGTTCACGAGTGAGGGGACAATGGAGCGGGAGGTTGGCCAGAGAATCGGGGCAGTGGGGTGGTATTGCACTCGCTCTATCGCACCATTGTCACGAAAAGAGAGCTGAGCCGGAAGGCAAAGCTCTCTATATACCGGTCAATTTTCGTTCCTACCCTCACCTATGGTCATGAAGGCTGGGTCATGTCCGAAAGAACTAGGTCACGAGTACAACCGGCCGAAATGGGTTTCCTCAGAAGGGTGGCGGGCTTCTCCCTTAGAGATAGGGTGAGGAGCTCAGTCATCCGTGAGGAGCTCGGAGTAGAGCCGCTGCTCCTTTGCGTCGAAAGGAGCCAGTTGAGGTGGTTTGGGCATCTGGTAAGGGTGCCCCCTGGTTGCCTCCCTAAGGAGGTGTTTCAGGCATGTCCAGCTGGAAGGAGGCCTCGGGGAAGCACTAGATGGAGAGATTACATCTCCACACTGGCCTGGGAACGCCTCGGAGTCCCCCAGTCAGAGCTTGTTAATGTGGCTCAGGATAGGGAAGTTTGGGGCCCCCTGCTGGAGCTGCTGCCCCCGCGACTCGATTTCAGATAAGCGGTTGAAGATGGATGGATGGATAAAACATAAATGGTTGTCGTTCTCCATCTAGATCGCTCGTTTTGGTAGTTTCTGCTTTGCGTCTCGAGACCAGAAACAATAGCAATAAGAATCATCATGGTGCCGCCCAGTGGTTGCTCAGTAAAACTGTGGATACAATGTATGTCAGAATTTTCAAAGTTCTGTGATTTTTTTGTGGTGGGTATGAATAGAATGTAATAGTGATTGAGAGATATACCTCAAAAGCCTGCTGTATCATATCTGATACATGAATTTCAACTGGCATTTTCAATAAAATAATATCAATAATTTTTACCAAGCACAAGTTGCTTATATTCAGCAAATACTAACTTTAAAATATCAGTAACAATATAATCATTACTGTATTGTTTACTTTATTTAAGTCAGCAAAGATTTCACATAAATAGTGCATGTAATACAAAAAACTGAAATTTTTGGAAGATTTAAAAAAATATTTTTCATTCAAGAAATGTCCGGAAATGTCCACAAGGTGGTAGCAGATATCAAGGACGTTGCACAAAACAGGATTTGATTTGATTATGTTAATGATGCACATGCTTTAGAAAAGAATGTATTGAATTTGATACAGGTGGCGTTATAGGGTTAAAACTAAATGTACTCAACTCAGTATTTCTATTTAAACACTACTGGTCTTATTGTAAATAATGAATCAAATATCTGTAAAATTAAAATTTTTGTTGTAAACTTTTAAAATTATAAACTTGCTCTGCCTCTAAAATGACTGCTGATCATCTGACACCTTCAAGTCCACTTAAGTTTCAACCAATTTGTACAGAGAAATGAATGCCTGCTTTTCAGGATCTAATCCACATTCGCCCTAGATTTTTTTTTTATCTTCTTGAAAATCCTGTTTAGCTCTGAAATACATTACAGTAGAAAAATGGGTTGGGAATAGAATTTCATGGTAATTTTAATGAGTGCTTTGTTCTGCCAAAATAAATTATTGCAAGCAGGACACATTTTTGATGCGTATAACTCACTTTAGAAATTAAAATAAATGCAGTACTGCTCTTTTGAACAGGATAAGAAAGCCAATTTGAGATTAATGTATATTATATAATACATTTTGATCACAAACTAACGTAAACACACTGCCTTATATTGACTGATGTATTTACAAACGTACTAAATGTAATAATTTTTTATTTACAGTATATGCAAGTCCAGGTGATTGTTCTCCAGTCAATATTTCTGAAATTGTTTTGAATAAAAAACAACACAGGTCTTATTCGTAAAACTGGTTCATATTGCCCTCAGTTGGTGTCAGTTTTATTTTTATGGACAACTCTACATTGATGGAATGCTGAAATAAAAGCGAACCTGCATCAGCCAGTTTGCTTTCATTTCAGCCTTTGATCAAAGCAGACTTATTCGTAACACTCAGTTTACGTTTACTTGTATTTATAAACATTTTCTTAATGAAGCACACGGAGAGAGCCAGTGTACCCGCTTGTGTATGTGTGAGCGTAAGATCAAATCATGTTGGCAGATCTAATTATAAAGTAATAACAGACATGCACTTCCGTCTCTCACCCGCCCTTATGGAGACACGCTGAGCTCCATCTGTGTGTGTGTGTGTGTGTGTGTCTGTTTCAGGCCGTGAATGAATGTGTGTTTGTGTATGAAAGTGAGTTAAAGAGTGAGACGTGAGAGAACTTTCTAAATACAGAGTTATTCTTAAAGAAGAATACAATCGCTTTAATCTCTTTTGCGTCCTTTCTCTGACCCTCCCTTTGGCAGTCTGAAGTCTTTGTTGGTAGTGTGTGTGTGTGGTATTTGTATTTTTAAATGAGTGCATTTGCATGGAAAAGAGAGTGTACGTCTGCCTGTTTTGTGCGTGTCTGCAAAGTCTTTAATATGCGTGTTTAATACACGTTTGGCTGAATTTGAATTAGTTAGCCTTTCTGTTTACATCTGTGTGTGTTTTTTTATTTTTTACTTTGGTACCTTTATGTCCCAACTTTTTGTTTTGTTTTGTTTTTTTGCATGAAGGTGATGGGTTTAATTTTTTTTGTACTTTTCAAATTACTTTTATGTATTGATTGAATTGTTTCAGCAAAATATCCATATATAAAATAAACTAAATAAAACAATACATTCACATTTATGCATTTGGCAGACGCTTTTATACAAAGCGACTTACAGTGCACTTATTACAGGGACAATCCCCCCGGAGCAACCTGGAGTTAAGTGCCTTGCTCAAGGACACAATGGTGGTGGCTGTGGGGATCGAACCAGCAACCTTCTGATTACCAGTTATGTGCTTTAGCCCACTACGCCACCACCACTCCCACAATAAAAAACTGTATACTAAATACACACAATTAAATAATATTTTTCACACTTTTAAATGCCAAATTAAAGCTTTATTGGAAATGACACCCCTTAAAAATAAGTTATATTTACCTTGATTATTCTTTGTTTCCATCAAACATCACTTATCATCATTATCATGTTTTTAAACATGTAATAAATTTGTCATTTTAAATTGGATTTTCATAGTTAATTATTGAAAGTCTGTGTCGGAGACAAGGCTAAAACAATCAAATCTATATCTAAAATGCATTTGAAACGTATCGAAAATAAATGATGAATTTGGTTTGTCATGAATGGACTAGAAGCTCAATCTGGGGGTCGTTGTGAAGTTAAGTTCATCAGCTTTGCAATATCTAACATTTCATTTTCAATAGCTGATAACATATTTTGCCAGTGATTTGTATATAATGCTTCCTCTAGGAATGAACATTTGACATAAAACAGTCATGCTCACAGACAAGTAAACAATGGCTCATTTGGAAAAAAGACAACCTAAGGTAAAAGTTGGCATGGATTTTTGGATACTTTGGGGCTTACAGAAGCAGTGATCGGCGCAGACATGAGACATTTGCCTTTGTTGTCTTACAAAGATCACATTTCACTTTGTGATTCTTTTGGTAATCATTCGAACTGTGGTGTAAAGGCGACAAAATAGTCTATACAGTCACATTCCAGAAAATGAGAGCTTTCATTTCATATATGACTTGTCCATTTAAGTGCTGCGTGCAAGACTTTTATATTTGAATGCATATTTACACGTTGTCACCTCTAGGTGGTGCTCCTTGTAACGCAACGTTTTATGGCTTTATTATCTTATTTTACATAAAATAAATGCTAAAATAAATGATACAGTCACATTTCTGAGAATGACAGCTTTCATTTGATATATAACTATGACTTGTCCATTCAAGTGCTATGTGAAAGAATTGTATATTTATCCGCATATTTACATATCGTCAATTCTAGATGGTGCTCATTTGCGATGGAAAGTTTTTAAGGCTTTATTTTAATATTTTACACAACATAAATGCAAAAGTGATGGTATTCTCTGAAAAGTTCAGATTCAAAGCTTTCAAACAATACCACATATACCTGACTTCTTTATCCGGGGACTTTAACGTTTTAAGTGTAAACTTATTTCGTGATATAGCGCCCCCTTTGGTGGTGGGTCCACAGAGTTCAGATAGTGTACCTCAGTTTTTGTTTGTTTTTATTTGCATGTGTGTGCCTGAGTGTGTTTACCTGAGTGTAAGCTATATTAGTTCCATCGGTAACCTCCACAGTGAGGTTATAAAATGATCTTTGCTCTGCGTCCAGAGGTTTAGCAATGACGACTGTGCCTACACCTTTCTCAACGTCAAACATACTCTCCACATCACCACCTTACACAGAAAGAAAGATACAATTAAACACAAGAACTCTCAATTACACACACACACACACACACACACACACACACACACACACATGTTGTGTTTCCATGTTTTATGGGGACTTTCCATAGACATAATGGTTTTTATACTGTACAAACTTTATATTCTATCCCCTAAACCTAACCCTACCCCTAAACCTAACCCTCACAGAAAACTTTCTGCATTTTTACATTTTCAAAAAACATAATTTAGTATGATTTATAAGCTGTTTTCCTCATGGGGACCGACAAAATGTCCCCACAAGGTCAAAAATTTCGGGTTTTACTATCCTTATGGGGACATTTGGTCCCCACAAAGTGATAAATACACGCTCACACACACACACACACACACACACACACACACACACACTGGCATACAGTATCGAAGCTTCAAACACACACAAAAGTAATTCCCATGTACACCATTTGGGGGCGCTGCAGGGTTTTACTGTTTAAAACAGCAGTAAGAAGGGATTTCCTGAATATACCCACATTTTTCTCTACACACAGTTAAAATGCACACAACCACATATGCAACGCATACATGTATAATGTCCTACACAAATTCTACATAGAAACACAAAACACCCCACATATGCAAAACACACACTTAAAATGCACACAACCCACATATGCAATGAATACATGCATAATGTCCTACACAATGTCTACATAGAATCACACAACACACCCCACATATGCAACATGCATTATTCACACATCCTACATATGTACCACACACAAAACACACTTCTTACATAAACAAGTTAAGTTTCGCCAGCAACACTTTTCAATAAAGTTATATTTGTAAACACTAGTTAATTATATTAGTCAACATAAGCTAACAAGGTCCAAAACTTTAAGCACACTTAATAATTTTGGTTAATGTTAAATTGAGCATACACTAATAATTCGTTTTTTAATTAAAAGTAGCAAATGTGAGCATTTAGTAAATACATAATGAACTAGCATGCACTAATAATGCAATTACCATGGTAACACGTTATAAAAGGTTTTATTCATTAACAGTCAACACGAATTAACAATGAACAATACTTTTTCAGCACTTCTTAATCTGGGTTAATTTTAATTATATATACCAAAATATTTAAAAAAATGTAAGTTGTGCACATTATGCAGTATGAACTAACATTGAACAATTGAATTTATTTTAATAAACAATTAACAAAGATTAATAAACGCTTTATATAATTATTGTTTATTGTCAGTTCATGATACCTTATGCATTTACAAATGTTAATAAATAAAACCTTATAGTAAAGTATAGAACCATTTTGCATTTATTTGTTCTATACACCCTCACACCAAAAGACAAGTACACACACAAACAGTTACACTATCACACATGCATAACACATCACATACACACATTCACAAACATGCTGTTGAGAATCTCAGAATTAAGTGAGCGAAAGACCAAACATTTAAATGTTATTCACTGGAAATCTTGTAGCTGCATTTTTGCGTACTCAAAGCTGCCACGTTGTGATCAGTCAGGTGACGCAGGCGAACCAATGGGATTTTGCATCACTAACCTAGTTTCCATCCACTTAACGCGCTGTTTTGTTATCGTCAAAGTGAAAATGCGCAAAAAAATGTTTGCGAAATTTGCCGTCTTCTGCCTGTTTCCATTCAAATGGTCTTGTATCGATACAAATGGTGTGCGTGATGACGTCATGCCTAAAAAACACTTTGTCGCATAAGTTTTGGTTTATGGAAAAATAAATCTGCCCTTAAGCCGTTTCCATACAGAAATATGAGTATATCGCTAATTGGGTACCATTTGCCTCCAAGATGTTCCTAATTTTTTCCCCCCAAAGTCTTTGTAAAATGGGGAGAGTATTCAGACAAGTCCTTGAAATTAGTCAGCGTACTGTCATTTTAATTTCACAAATAAAAGCAATCAGAAGAGGAGGAATTGCAATCAAAAGGGAGCTGTTGTTCTTCTGATAGGACTGTAATATCGGTCCTGATGTTGCGCCTATCCCAGGTTGCCAACGGTTCTGACCTAAAAATGAATCGTCATGGCCCTGTTCAAGCTGGCAACCTGCACCAAGTAGGGGGGGAAACAATCGGCCTTAGTATAAGGACCAATAATTTTAAAGAATTGGACTATATGTTAGTGTTCCTAAAAAGCACACTGATGCTTTTCTCCTAGTATTGTTTATTTATTTTTAATTAAAAAAAACATCTTTGTCCATAGAAAGTATATGTTTTTTGTATTGTGGGCTAATTCCACGACTGCCATCTATTATTTTGAATGGTGTGGAAAACTTTAATAAATAAACGGACGGCTACCACAATTAAATGAATTGCAAAGAGTGGCCATTAATTTGTTCTCCTTGCACTTGTTGATAACAGGTGCATGACACAAGATATTTGTGTTGGCACTCATGGAAGAGTCACGACGCAGATGTGTTTGTAGCATCGGATATGTGCAGGTATGCCATTAAGACAATCCATAACAGTGCGAGTAATGCTTCATATACAATAAATTAGCTTTCAAGGATGTATACCTTGCCGTCATGATTAAACACAGGCTAAAATTGGTAAATGTGACACTACATTTATCCATTAATGCCAAAAAAAAAGTGTTTCAAAACCAGTTTTCCACAAAATTGGAATTATCGACAAAGAGTTTATGTGTTAGAGTTAAACGGAAATATATTATGTTGACACTTGTGAAATTTCAGCGATAATTTGCATTTCCATCAGCTATATCGGTAAAGTTTTTGATGCGCTACACCTTTTGTCGGCAAAAAAAAAAAGAAACACCCTTGGATGGAAACGTAGTTACTGATACCAAATCTGGTGGCATGCGTACTCCTGCGAACTGTGTTAAACTGTGATAAATGTGTTCCAGTGAACACATTTATATTGTGCGATTATGAATGAGGTTAAGCTATTGGGTGAAGGGGAATATTTTCAGTGAATTAAAATTGTAATTTCGGTTGGTCAATCATATAGACTACATTAATGCATTTCCTTTCATGGTGCTTTTATTGGATGAACATTCCTGAAAACACTTCAAATCGTGATGCACAGAGGAAAGAAAGTCAAACGGTTTAAATCCAAACGAGGGTGAATAAGCGATAATGGTTGTGGCAGGGCGGAGCCGGGTCGTGATCATACACACCCGGTCCCTTATCAGGCAAATTAAGCCTCCGAGAGGGATAAAGGCCGATGACAGGCGGTGGTGCGAGGAGAGAGAGATAGTTTACGGACATGTCCGTCGTGTGTGTGTTTGTCTTCTGTTTAAGTTTTATATTAATCCATTATTTATATTGAAAAGCCGGTTCTCGCCTCCTCTGGTGGATGGCAGCGGCGCTCCCCTGGGTGGACGGCAGTGTCGCGGACTCCGCGACGGGCATCCCTCCTCCTTCCCGGGCTTCAGCACCAGTGTAACGTAGTCAATGGAAAGGAGGACGCGAGAACCGGCTTGTCAATATTCCTTATCAGGCTTAATTTGCCTGATAAGGGACCGGGTGTGTATGATCACGACCCGGCCCCGCCCTCCGCCCTGCCACAATGGTATTTAATGTTCGGGTGAACTATCCATATGAGAAGTTGTTCAGGGAGTTGCATCAGTGTTTAAACCCTGTGTGTGTAAACGGAGATGAAAGTGTGTTTTGGCAGGGCATTATGCGTTACTGTTTGTTCTGCGTTTCACACTCACATACACTCATTCTACCCAGGGTGCATACATTTTTTTGTGCCCGCCTGTTGCTGGAACACTTGGCAGAAACACACACACACACACATTCATTCATTCATCACCGTCCAAACTCTCTGTCCTCACACACATGCATGCTAACCCTGGGTTGACCCCTGACCTTTCCACACTTGATTGGCTGTTTAATGGTGCATTTAATCAGGCTGCTGATCATAAGGCTGGGACAACGACCGCCAGAGGGGCCCGAGATGCCTCATAAACCAACACAAACACAAACACACACACACACACACACACACACACACACACACACACACACACACACACACACACACACACACACACACACACACACACACACACACACACACACACACACACACACACACACACACACACACACACACACACACACACACACACACACACACACACACAGGCTTAAAGGGAAATAAACTATCATCTCTGCTGCACAGTAAACATCCTAATACATGTAAAGTACACACACATGCATACTCATACATTGCACATATGCTTAAATCATATTGGTATCAAGGTACCCGCCCTAAAATCCACACCCCAATCAATCAGGTTTGAGCAAAATAGCACAACACCAAAGGATGATGAGAAAGCAGAGCCAGCTGATGGTTAAACAGCAACAGAGCAATAGCAGTTCTGCTGAACTTATTTAGAGAGAGAGGCAGACACAGACAGATAGAGAGAGAGAGAGAGAGAGAGAGACCAGCAGACATAGATTTAAAGACAGAGAAAGTCAGATCACGAAACAGACCTTTAAGAGAAAAAGAGAAACCACAGGTAAAGAAGGAAGCAGATTTAGAGAAAGAAAAGAGGAAAAGAGTTCTGCTGAACTGGTAAAGATACCTTCTGTAGAACAGTTCCTGCCACAAGCTGTCTGGAGTATATAGAACATCTCGCGGAAAGAGCGAGGACCTTCCCATACGAAGCATTCAGAAAGAGAGAGAGTGAGACAGAGAGAAAGAGAAGATGGAAGATGGTTTATAGAACAACAGAAGTAAAGAACAGAGAGTTGTTGAAGGGGAAAAGAAAATTAATGCAAAAAGGAACAAAGAAGAGAAAAAAGTGAAAGAAAGAGTAGCGAAAGAGTGCAGAGCATTTGCGGCTAAAGCAAACAGAAGGTATCTGAACACCAAACCACATGCATGATGCATTCTGGGAAATTGAGTCTTTTGTTCGAGACTCTCTAATAGTCTCCTATTTCTAGAACTACAGGAAGTCAAAGTCCTAAAGAAAAATGACTTCAACATTACTGTGTAATTATCGCAATTTAACATTAAATAAATTGGTTTTTGTTTAATATTAACACAAATTGGAATCCTGAAATTGAAATGTATTGTACACTGATGAGCCAAAACATTATGAACACTCACAGGGGAAGTGAATAATGTTGATCATCTCCTAACAAGGCCACATGTCAAGGTCTAGGTAGAGTAGATGGTAAGTGAACAATCAGTTCTCATAGTCAATGTGTTGAATGCAGGGGAAATGGGCTGGAGTAAAGACCTGAGCGACTTTGACAAGGGCCAAATTGTTATGGCCAGACAACTAGGTCAGAGCATTTCTGAAATGGCAAGGCTTGTGGGGGGCTCCCAGTGAGCAGTGATGAGTACCTACCAACAGTGGTCCGAGGAGGGACAAACCACACACCGGTGACAGGTTGATGGGCAACCAAGGCTCATCGATGCGCAAGGGCAATGAAGGCTATTCCGTCTGGTCGAACCAACAGAAGGTCTACTGTGGCACAAGTCACAGAAAATGTTTATGATGGTTATGGGAGGAATGTGTCACAACACACTGCTGCATATGGGGCTGCATATGGGGCTGCGTAGCCGCAGACCGGACAGAGTGCCCATGACGACCCCTGTCCACCATCGAAAGCGCCTACAATGGGCATGTGAGCATCGGAACTGGACCTTGGAGCAGTGGAAGAAGGTCGCCTGGTCTGATGAGTCCCACTTTCTTTTACATCACGTAGGCGGCCGTGTACCTGTGCACTGTTTACCTGGGGAAATAATGGCACCAGGATGCAGTGTGGGAAGACGACAAGCCAGTGGAGGGAGTGTGATACTCTGAGTAATTTTCTGCTGGGAAACCCTGGGTCTGGCAATTCATGTGAACATCAATTTCACTCGTGCCACCTACCTAAACATTGCTACAGACTAGGTACACCCCTTCATGGCAATGGTATTCCCTGATGGGAGTGGCCTCTTACAGCAGGATAATGCACCCTGCCTCTCTGCACACATTATTCGGGAATGGTTTGAGGAACATGATGAAGAGTTCAAGGTGTTGTCCTGGTCTCCAAATTCCCCAGATCTCAATCCGATCGAGCAAATGTAGGATTTATTGGACCAACAAGTCTAATCAATGGCTGCACCACCTCGCAATTTACAGGATTGAAGGACCTGCTGCTAAAGTATTGGTGCCATATACCACAAGACACCTTCAGTGGTCTTGTAGAGTCCAAGCCTCAGAGAGTCGGCGCTGTTTTGGCGGCACGCAGAGGACCAATGGCATATTAGCATATTGTTTTGGCTCATAGGTATATAATCAGGATGTCCGTTATTAAAATACATTTTATAATAATTAAAACATTTCTGTATAAAGTTCTCAACTGACACAGTAAGGCAGTTTATATTTTAACATGATCAATTGTTGAATTGTTTGCATGTGTGTACAAACCTTACATCGCCATAGTTACATAGCCGCAAGCAATCGCCATGGTGACCATGGAATGGCATAGGATAGCAACAAAACACCACAAATCATGCAGTGAACAAATTATCTGACTATTCTAAACTTTAATCCAAAATAATAAAATAAAAGATACTTTATTCCCTAATCTTTAATCTATAACATTTAATTGAGCAGTAAGGTTTAATGCTAAAGAATTAAATATTTGTTTATAAATGAAAGGCAATTATATTCAAAATTTACCAACAGCAATCGATGGACGATTTTAAATATTTCTAATCCGTGACATTTTGCCAAAATCCCTAATCTTGAAACCAAGACATATTTGATTTTGCTTGTTTTAGGATTACCCTTACTAAATCCTGAATCCACTTTCATATGAAAGTAAGCTACACTGCAAAATACTAGTTCTCCTAACATTTAACATGAAAAAAATACATTCTAACTCAATTTATCTTGGTCCAACCACTCACCTGTGATGTCAAACCACAAGGAGGTAGAACCTTGCTGCTGGGCAGACACCACACCAACAATATCTGCCACTTTGTCGGTTTCCATGACGGTAAAGTTGTAAAGTTGCTCGTCGAAGGCAAGAGGCACAGGGTTGGGCGGAGGACGGCGAATCCACTCGATATGCAAACGAGCAGTCGCCCAGCGTTGAGGACGCCCGTTGTCCACTGCTTTCACCTGGGGTCATTGGGCAAAAGTCACAGGATGACCAGTAGGACATGAATAAAAGACTTTAAAAGAAAAACTTTCAACAGAACTAAACTAAAATGGGAGAATCGATGCATCAAGTATTGACCTTTGTATTGAATGAAAACAAAAGGAACAACCTGTTACAAGAGGACATTTTAAATGTCAGCTATATCATTAAGAAGATTGGGCAACTATATGTGTAGAGGGTGTTTTACAGAGTTGAAAGTTCACAACTTCACTGAGAATTTTATTGCCTTGGGACATCAGATATAGTATCACTGGTCCAACAGCTGGTCTTACACCCCAACCAAAATGGTCTACCAAGTCAAAACCAGGTCCACTCACTGATCAACCATCTAGACTAGTTTGGACCAGCTACAAACTATGCAAAACCACTTTAAGCTGGTTTGAGAAGGTGTTTGAGAAGGTGAAAGGTCAGGTAACTCACAGTAAGAATGTCATAGGTTCCAGCTGTGAACTGTTTCTTGGGTGACAAAACCACTCCGGTTTTGGCATCGATAACAAACTTCCCGTCCTCATTGCCATCAATGATGCTGTAGGAGAGGTCAGCGTTTGCCCCCTGGTCTTGGTCGTAGGCGAATACGCGGTATATGGGAGAGCCACGCTGTTTACGGGTGCGCTCAGGTAAACGGACCTGATACACCTTCTCTGGAAATATCGGTTTGTTATCGTTAACATCCAATACCTGGATCACCACCCATACTGTGGTGTGCCTGGGGGAGGGACCGCCATCTGATACTGTCACCTGGGCACACAAAAGTGCAAAGAAGTGCAATGACCATGAAGAAAAAACTATAGGCATAAGACTCTTCAAATAAAACTAATTAACATTATATCTGTTGGTTGCACCAATATTAAAACAGACACAAAGTATATTGACGATGACACATTAAATAGCTGTTTAGGGATTTGCAAAACTGCATATTTTCAAAATCAACTTTGTGGGTTGCCTGAATGACTTTTAAGGAAGCCTTGCATAATTACACACTTTTAGGGTTCACTTAACTTCAAGCAGATGTGTTTCTTATGTGATGTTTACATAAGATGCGTTCATGCATTCAAAAACATGAATTAAACAGAATTCAGGGGTCTCAAAATGTGTTTTTAAAAGGTGGACTTTAAACTCGGATGGGCCCGCTGGCGGACAAGAAAAAAAATTATAAAAATGTTAATAACTACAGTTTTAAAGCTCAGAAGCTCTACTTTACAGTGCATGTTGGCATTATGACCAAAACTGAACAAGTGATTGTACATTTCTAGACAAATCCGAAGTGTTCCTTTTTGATAATTTATTAAAAACTTTGCACTGTCCATATTATTGTAATCGGTAAAAACACCAATCTCATCAAATAGCTATGTTTCATATGTTGTTGGAAAGCTCTTAAAGAGTAGAATACAACCAGCTAATTTGTTTTACTCACAGAATAAATATATAGAAAGTAATAGCTAAGTATTGTACATATCTTTGACATTTATGTTTCATGTGAACAGATGATGCTCAAATGCCGCGTTTTCACTTATAACTTAACAAAAATAAAGAGAACATAATATATCTCATAACATTACTTAGAGGTGATTATCTTTATAACGAGCCCACACAACAAGTAATTGGATTCATAGAACATTATATAACTCACACGAAACACTATGTGCACACAGCATCTGTCATCTTGCATCTGGCTACAAACACGTTCACTTTCCTGGATCAGATGACATTATCGGAAATGCTGTAGCGTCATGGAATGCTAAACCAATCGGATTGGGTTGAGATTGCTCCAACCAGTGGAGATATAGTCCTCCATATTTGGGCAGAGAGTCTTGTTATCAATCACTCTAATCATCTATGGCCATAAGGAACTTAAGCCAAGTACATGATACAGACTCAATGATGACTCAAATGGCACAGAATAAAACTACTCAAATCATGGCTGCATGCTATCTAAACCATTAGTCATTGTTGTGTTTGCATGAGTAATTAGTTCTTATGTATAATTATTATGTTTTATTTGTTTGGAGAGGCTTTTGGACACTAGAATAAATTATTTTTGTAATAACTTTTGATTGCTTTGTTGTATCAACACAACATTGTACTCAAGTTACCGGTGACATGATTGGGAACAAGTTTTTCAAACTACCTTATGTACACCCAGAGTAAAATCAGAAAACTAAGAAAAAAGTTAATATTTGGCTCAATTTTCCTTTGTGATTGTTCAGCAGTTTCTTAGACTGAGAAAATGTATTGTAATATATATCATTGAAAAATATTTGACCCACTTGACCCTCCTTTTTTTGTGGAGTTATAAGCCTTTCATTTTGGGTATGCCACTGAAACAGGAAGTCTTTAAAAACACCCTCAGAGCTTAAAGGGTTAACACATATCCTAAAAGCGCAATACTTGTGACGGGATGCTCAGAAAACTGCATAAGATACGATGCAACGACCAAATATGTCCGTCTGAATGTGTATGGCCGTTGTGGTATAATGGTGATGAATTTAAAATCTTTTCTTAGAGGGTTTTGCCATGGAAACTGTTAAACTTAAATATACTTAATAGAATACCAAAAACTATTGATAAAAAATAGTCATGTCCACCCTAAAACATTTTCGTTTGAGAATGCACAGATTTAGCTACATTTACATTAGCATTTCGAAAACCGCATACGCTTGAAAACTATGACGTTAGGAAACTAAAAAACGAGTTTTAAAATGAAAACTGACTGGTTTGGATGTGGCCCTTATTAAAAATAGACGATTTCACACAATATTTGTATGTATTTCAGGGCTCGACATTAAGCATTGTCATGTGCTTGTCCGGAGACAAAAACAAAAGAAAGGACATAAGAAAGAAAAGAATCCATCATCATCATTTACAGCTAATAGGGATTAAGAACACAGTGCAGAAAGAATTTCTCTCTTCTGAGGAACAAAAATGAGATTTTTGGCAGAATGTCACAGTCACTATTCACTGTCACTGCATCTTTTTTCCCCCATAAAATAAAAGTGATTTGAGACTGAAACTAACTAACATAGAAAGTCAGACAGGTACATCATCTCTTTGAGAGTACAAGTCAATTCTAACCAGTTGCATTAAAAACGGCTGTTTAACATGTGGGAATGATTCAATTGTGCTCAATCCCCGCAACCCTGTACTATTGAGCTACGGTCGGGCAAGTAAAATTCTCTTTAACGTGCCCGTTCAAAATTCGACTTGTCCCGGACAAGCGTTAATGTCGAGCCCTGTACTTATGAGTATTATGTGGTTTGCTTAGTAACATGCAAAATTTAAACTCTATTGGAATCACTGAATCATCCAGAAATCATCCAGTCTCATGTTTGCTTATTGATGAGAGTTGTTTGTGTGGTATTCACATGCTGCCTTAAGCCCAATGTTTACTTTGGTCAGATGCGAATGCTAGGCGTTTGCGTATAGGATGCATGACGTAGATTTAGTCATCATCAGAGCGCTTGAGCACTGAGCACCTGCGGCCTGATTCTTCTAATCACGCATACTCTGAACACGCAGAATGCACATGTGCCTGGAATTATTTGCACGAACTAGTGGCTCCACAAGGTGGCAACATTCACAGTTGAGCCATTGCTGTTACGAAGAAGTGCTAGAAGTCGCTGCTAAACAACAGGAGACGGATGTGGAGAGTGCATCAAGAGTGCACGTGTGAGTAGGTCTGGAAATACATGCATGTGTATAATGAGTCTGAAGGACTATAAAAGACATATTTATGAGTCTGAACTCCTGAAGAGAAATAGTCCAGTCTCTCAGTTGTAGCGTGCATGCACCAACCGCCTGTGTATGCGTGCACAATCAAATGAAGTATACTTTGAAAGACTAGCATTTTTCTGTACACAGATGTTAAGCGTTCACATCAAAACTGTAATATATTTTGGGCTTTTGAAAGAGTGTGGTTCTATACTGTTACTGTAAAATGAACAGGAATGAGAGGAAGAGAGATACTCTAGGCATTTGATGTTCCCCTTCATTTTTCTCTCCGCAGAATGAAGTGATAACTCATATTCCACTTTTTCTCTCATTTCCTTTCTCCGACATTCTATCCATTTCTCTTTTTCATTAGCAAACAAGCTCATCGTTCATCCACCAATCAGCATGGGGGGGTGACATGGCTGCCAGCCAATCAGGAGATTATGCCAAATTGTGAAAGAATATTGAAATAATATCATTAAAAACAGAAGACACGGTGTGTGCCATCCATCTCGGAAGAAACAACAGAACGATTAATTCAATTCACTTTATTCATTTCCCTTCACACATACAGGCTGCTGTGCCACGCCTGTACAAATTCAATCTGTCTGTCTGAGAGAGAGAGAAAACACAAGAGGAAATAATACAGACGGATGAGAGAGCATGGAGAGAGAGAGAGAATAATTTAATAAATGAGGGAACTGAGTGGACAAAATGAGAGAGAGCGAGAGCGAGAGCGAGAGATGATGTTCAGAAAAACAAAGTAAGCATATACTACACTTACCTTTACTGCAGTATGTACTACAAATGTTCTGTATATAGTACAAAAGGGTTCAAAATTCTGCGTTTGCAATGAAAATCTAGGACTCAAAATCGAATTTAAACCAAGTTTTAGGAATTTGAAAAATGTAAAACCCAAATTTGTTTTATGATGTTCAAATGAATGAGAAATATTTCAGCTTCTTCCCTTCTTCTAGGCCGCTAATTAAATGATCAAGTGTCACTTTAGCTAGGTTTCCATCCATGCATTTATATGCAAATTTTGGGATTTGCCGCTGAACACTACAGTAGCAAACATGAAGTTCGTCAGAGTGTTTTATCTGCACGCTCTCAACCACAAGTAATTCATTACATTTAATAAAAGAGTGATTTCAACTTCCATTTAAATTCTATTTTGCAGCAATTTCCCCAGTAGTGACTATTTAGTTCTCTTCAACACATGGAGTGAAAACGCTGCTTTACTCACGAATTGTTGTAGCTATGTTCTGATTTTGAGCATACATTAAATTCGTAACTTAGAAGGAAACATGACTACTGACAATTTTTACTTGCAGTCAGTGATGTGTATTTTATTGCGTAATACACACTGTCTCACATCCTATCCATACTATTATACATACTTTTAACAAATAGTATGCAGTATGGTAGTGTACGCTGCACAGTATTCAGTAAGTAGTAAGCTAGTATTTCATGCCGAACACACCAGAGAGAGACTGAGAAAGGGAGGGGTAATAAATGAAAAAGAGGGGGGTTGTGTAATGTTTGGGTGTCAAGGGATCACATGGTGAACAGGCAACATAACGTGAGTTTATTCTCAAAAGATCAACACCACAAAATATAATTTATTACAAACACACATCACACCAACTTGGAATGGCTAAAACTTTCTCACACATACATACGCATACACACTCTTTCTCACTTTTACATATGCAAACAGACCAGCAGGGGTGAAAGAATTTGAATTTCAAACAGGCATGCAAAAGCATCTTTAGAATTCAGTCGGAACGCGTCAATATTGTTGCATTTATATGAAGTGAAAATTGTTGTTATTTACCCCCGTCGCTCAGAAAATAATTCCGCAATTGGGAGGTAACGCAATTTAGCATGGATCGCCTCCCCCAGACACCCTGATGTGTGTGGATGTTTGTTTGTGTGAAATTAGGTTAGCATGAGTGTGTGTGTGCACGTCTCACCTCCAGTACGTGCTCAGCTTGTTGTTCGCGATCCAGTTTCCGAGAGGTTGTGGTTATCAGACCTGCAAAACACAAATTCACACATTTTTGGGCAAGTGCTTTGAAGATACAGTATATTTTCACCCAACCACATGTACATTATAACAATTTAAATGGCCAAATATTATTTTTACATATATATACAATATATGTACATGTAAATATATATTAGGTATGGGGAATGTAAAGTGTTAATTTCTGCAATTATTAATTTATTAAAAAATAATGATGCAATTAATGCAGTATCCATTTTTTTCCACTTCCTGAAACTTTACTAATGTTTTTCCCCACATCTTGTGGCAAAAATGGGCATATATTAATTTCCAGGACTCACGACTTGATTGCACATCCTAGCCCTTAAAGCGGGCACAATAAACACAGAGAAGATTTACTGTACAGAGAAAAGACTTCACCCACAAGTGGTGAGCCAGGTGTGGGAGAGATATGGACAAGCTGCCGTATCTAATAACACATTTGAAATGGGCACTTAAGTTTATCTTGCCAACAAAGTTTGATATGAATTGAATCCTCCCATTTGATACTATTATTAATAAAGTCCACTAAAAGATGCCAGAAGATTTTGCCCAACTTTTCATAACAGAATGTCCACTGATTTTATGGCATGTAAACAGAAAACTTTGAGATTAATTACTAATATTTTTTAATCTATTCACAGTCCAAAATAATAGTTATAGCGCAATGTAAATTTACATAGAAAGTGACGGCTGTGGCTCAGTTGGTAGAGCGGGTCGCCAGTAATCGTAGGGTTGGTAGTTTGAATCCTGGCCCACACGACTCCACATGCCGAAGTGTCCTTGGGCAAGACACTGAACCCCAAGTTGTTCCCAATGTCAGGCTAGCACCTTACATAGCAGCTCTGCTGTCATTGGTGTATGTGTGTTTTGTGAATGGGTGAATGAGTCACAGTGTAAAGCGCTTTGAATACTGTTAAGGTTAAAAAGGTGCTATATACACTCACCTAAAGGATTATTAGGAACACCATACTAATACTGTGTTTGACCCCCTTTCGCCTTCAGAACTGCCTTAATTCTACGTGGCATTGATTCAACAAAGGTGCTGAAAGCATTCTTTAGAAATGTTGGCCCATATTGATAGGATAGCATCTTGCAGTTGATGGAGATTTGTGGGATGTACATCCAGGGCACGAAGCTCCCGTTCCACCACATCCCAAAGATGCTCTATTGGGTTGAGATCTGGTGGCTGTGGGGGCCATTTTAGTACAGTGAACTCATTGTCATGTTCAAGAAACCAATTTGAAATGATTCGAGCTTTGTGACATGGTGCATTATCCTGCTGGAAGTAGCCATCAGAGGATGGGTACATGGTGGCCATAAAGGGATGGACATGGTCAGAAACAATGCTCAGGTAGGCCGTGGCATTTAAACGATGCCCAATTGGCACTAAGGGGCCTAAAGTGTGCCAAGAAAACATCCCCCACACCATTACACCACCACCACCAGCCTGCACAGTGGTAACAAGGCATGATGGATCCATGTTCTCATTCTGTTTACGCCAAATTCTGACTCTACCATCTGAATGTCTCAACAGAAATCGAGACTCATCAGACCAGACAACATTTTTCCAGTCTTCAACTGTCCAATTTTGGTGAGCTCTTGCAAAGTGTAGCCTCTTTTTCCTATTTGTAGTGGAGATGAGTGGTACCCGGTGGGGTCTTCTGCTGTTGTAGCCCATCCGCCTCAAGGTTGTGCGTGTTGTGGCTTCACAAATGCTTTGCTGCATACCTCGGTTGTAACGAGTGGTTATTTCAGGCAAAGTTGCTCTTCTATCAGCTTGAATCAGTCGGCCCATTCTCATCTGACCTCTAGCATCAACAAGGCATTTTCGCCCACAGGACTGCCGCATACTTGATGTTTTTCCCTTTTCACACCATTCTTTGTAAACCCTAGAAATGGTTGTGCATGAAAATCCCAGTAACTGAGCAGATTGTGAAATACTCAGACCGGCCCGTCTGGCACCAACAACCATGCCATGCTCAAAATTGCTTAAATCACCTTTCTTTCCCATTCTGACATTCAGTTTGGAGTTCAGGAGATTGTCTTGACCAGGACCACACCCCTAAATGCATTGAAGCAACTGCCATGTGATTGGTTGATTAGATAATTGCATTAATGAGAAATTGAACAGGTGTTCCTAATAATCCTTTAGGTGAGTGTAAGTGCAGACCATAGAAAGGTAGTGAGTTTATGTGGCAAGGAATTACTACTACTTAAATATTCAAGACGCAGTGCTACTACAGCGCTTAATCCCTGTTTAGATTGTAGGTGTTTAGAGAATAGGAGGCAAGTTTTTACGCTGAAATACCACGTGCAAAAGTGGCACAATTGTTTAGTGAATTTGCCCTACAATGTTAAAATCTTTCGGGGAATCAACTTATAAATGTCCTACTTGTCTCTGCATATCAAGTAATATCTATTTAATGTGCTTAATTGTGTCATCTAGTGTTATTGCTACTTAGTGTCCTTTTCATGTTTAAGGCAGGTTGTAAAGGCAATTATTCTTAATAATATACTTTCAATAAAAATAATGTACTTTAGTTTCAGTTTTTCCAATTACAATTATTAATTGAGTTAACAAAAATGCCCGGGCTCGACATTAAGCATTGTCATGTGTTTGTCCTTCAGACAAGTAAATTGATCATTCACTTGACCGAGTAAAAAAGCTATGCCGACGAATTTAAGCCTGATTTTCAGTTTTGTGGAGATCGCCGACAAAAGCCTGAAATCGTAGGCAAATCTGAGCCCGCTCCCGTGAACGACAAACACAATGTAAGAACTATCAAAGACGCGATTTGAGAGAATCGCCGACGTGTCGCCGATGTCAATCTAGAATGTTAAATATCTGAACCTGTCTGCGATTCCAAATCGTGCAATGTGAAATATGTTTTGACTGAATACAACTGCAGCGTTGACCTACAGCCAATGAGAGAGCAGGAAACAGGGCACGGGAAGTTTCAGGGGGAGGAGACCTGATGTACCTGCATCAGAGCATCAACTAGCATGGCTGCGGTATCAATAAAGTCTCATTGTACCGAAGAAATGGAGGAAAAATTTGTGGAATATTAGCAGGAGCACCGATGCCAATTTGATGTTTCATCTGAACTTTAGCACAACCGGGTGGAGAAAGAGAAGAGTTGGAGAGAAATTGCCAATTCTCTTGGACAGTCAGATAAGCAAATAGGTCGATTTTTCAGTAGGAGCTACTTTTCATATTGTAACCAATAAAATATACGAGTGACACGATAGAGGGAATTCCCCACATTGTCCTGAGCCCCCCTTATATTATATCCATGGTTTGTAGTAAATAATAAATATAAATAATAGTAAATAATAATGAAAAAAAATCGATAAGAAGTGTACACATCATTCATATTTTATGAGCAAGGAAGATCTGGCCTGTATAGTTATGCTGTTGCTATGTTGTATACCACTTGTATACATTTTTGTTAATTGTTCATAATCACTTGTCATCTTAATTAATATGCTAATTCCAATGAATGCAGCTGTTCCTTAGCTATGCACACACACAGATACACACTTTCTCACTCACACATGAACAGATTGGCTCCTTGTCCAAAGATATTCTCATTAGCGAATCCATGCATTTCAAGCTAAAAGTAGGTTAAAAGAGTTTTGACTATGTGATCGTGTGTGTGCTTGGGGGATGGAGGATTGTTTATAATGGATTTTCTGTACCACTGTTGTCAAGTATCCAATATCATAGACGCCACATAAAAAGCATGTGTGGGTGTGAGTGTTCAGCGTCCAACATTACAACTCTAATCCATCCGTTTTTCCCATTTGCCGACTTTCCCACACACACACACACACATACTGACTCGTAGGTTTAGAGCGGCAACTGTGTAACTTAGCCTCTGGTTGCCATGGCGATGAGATCAGAAATCTGTACATGTTAAGACCTCTTTGCAGACAGCCTTTGCCCACCACAGCCAGTAAACCCCATTCAGGTAGCACCAATTATCCGATAGGGCCACAAACCAAGTGTGTAATTTGTGTTTGTGAGTGTGTACAAGTGTGTGTTACAGGCATGATGTCATAGATGGGAGTTTTGCCAAACTTTTGTCTCTAGTCTTTTTGTTTGCCCCCTTGGACCACTCCGTCTTTCTCCCCTTTTGTTTTCTTCTTCCGTTTTTTTTTCGGTGCAAGTGCCGTTATGACTTCATTCAACACTCCCAACCCTTCCTTCCACCTAAAAACGGGACTTCATACATTTGTTATGAAAATAATCAATGATCGCCAGATGAATCCAGTTTGCCACACTTGGGTCAATTGTCCATGACAAGCGTTCATTGAAAAACATCCACTAGCACTTTGTGGCAATAAAAATGATAAATCTGAGAAATATTGATATATTCTCCATTGTTTACATGCGATCTCGCCTGAAAGATTTACCCTTCGTCATTGTTCTTCAACAAACTATGCAACCTGAGCAGCATTCATGTTGTATAAACTGTATATTATCTTATATATTAGAGTCTTATAAACAAAACGAGCTCATCTCCAAAGTCTATTTTTAAAAATGCGATGTAGTTTTATTCATAATAGCCGAGCATTGTAGTCAGATTTTGTGTCGTCATTTACATTTACATTTATGCATTTAGCAGACGCTTTTATCCAAAGCAACTTACAGTGCACTTATTACAGGGACAATCCCCCTGGAGCAACCTGGAGTTAAGTGCCTTGCTCAAGGACACAATGGTGGTGGCTGTGGGGATCGAACCAGCAACCTTCTGATTACCAGCTCAGCGCTTTACCCCACTACGCCACCACCACTCCTGAAAGGTCGTGAAAGGTTGCAGGAACCTCATTTTTTGTTAGATCATCTTCAAATTTGAAACATAACTTCTTTAGACTAATTGCTTTGAGAACATTGTATTTCTGGGTTGTCTTGGTAAATGCATTATTGTTTTTTTAGATATATTTCCATTACTATAAACTTCAGCTTCTCTAACTTTAAAAAATAACAACATATATTAATTCTGAATTAATTTGTGATACTACAACTGTGTCCATACTCCAAAAAGGTCCAGTAAATACAACCATTTATGTTCAGGTATGTCATTTTCATGGTTTGTGCTCAAAAAGGGGGTGCGTATCAACAGGTTAAGCGACCAGTATTCTGCTGGTCATGTGATTCTAACATGGCCGCCGCCCCCATGTGTGGACCCTCTCCATGTACAATAAAACAGCTTTCATAAGGTTACTGATATAACTGGAGTCTTCATATTAATGTGAGTGCTCCTGATATGCTACACATATCGCACAATTACAGTTCATGTCTTTAGGATGACATTTAGGATTTAAAGAGGAAAACATGTGTGCACCTTTAATAGATCCAGACCGAAAAAAATAATAATAATAATAATAATAATGAAATAAGTCAAGTCATTGACACAGAGTACTGTACAGTGACAACAGTACAAAACTCCAGAAGTAAAAACATTCAGAATCTCCATAGCAAAATTGATTTTTAGCAATAATGTATAAACCTTTCATGAAAGACCCACAATGACATACAAGATTTAAAAACAATGTAAAAACAAAAAGGAAAACGTTTAATTGGCAAGTTTCTGGTTAAGTACTACATTACAGAGTGCAATAACTCAAAACAGTGTGAATTCATCAAAACTAAATTGAAAGTACAAATAAAAACAAATAGAAATAAAAACTAAATTAAAAATGTATTTCAATTACTAGCATTTGATAGATGCATACTGTATGACGCTGCATTTGTCCTTGTGCGTTTGCATTTGTGTCAGTAACTCTACAGGAGGTCAAGGATTCCAAAGAACCTCATTATGAATAAAAATAGTGTAAAAACCTTCGGAAATTGCTTGTGTTGCGTGTGTGCATGCACAATGGCTGCAGGTGAGAAATTGCCCCATATGAGTGTCGCTGTGATTCACTGGTGGAGTGCATTTTTGTTGCTGTCATAAATTTGCTGAGATCACGCGGCATCTATAAATCAACAAGCATCTGAAGCAGAGAAAAGAAGACAAAGAAACAAGAGAATGACAGATATCGGCAGAGAGACAGAGGAAGTAGGATTCTGATTTTGAAACTGCATGCTTTTCTAAACCTCAAAATGTCATTCATAATTATAGCTAAGCTTTGCTTTGTCATTTGCACAAATTAGAAAATGTAAATTGTGTATCTATTACTGAGCAGACACAGATATTGAAAAATCTTCTGCCGGAAGCGAACTGCGAATTATTGACCAATCACAGCTTTGCACTTCAGAACACTTGCAGTGATAAACAAATAATCCGAACGCAAAACAATCTCAGGCCATGTCTACACTAATATTGATTTAAGATGCGTTTCCGCCTCTCATCCAAACTAGAATGGTGACTTTCGAAAATAGAGTTTTCAAACTTCAACGGATTAGTATGGATATGGACTCAAACTTTATAGCACAACTGCTAATTCCAGAAAAGTTGGGAAACATCCTCGTTTTGCATTTTTAATGTAGCTGTATTGTTGTCTTCAACAGTCAGTATTTTTCTTATACCTGTAGGGCAACTACTGTAAGGGTGAAGTTTATAGAGTTAACATAGTTTATCATTTACAGAAGTTATAGCTAGCTACCTTAAAAAATAACTTAAAATTAGGTAGTAAAGTACAAGTGAAGTTTTTTATTAGATAAGGGCTATTTTTGCTATACAGACCATTAGCAGAAATGACGAATTACGCTTTTGATAAAACTCCAAGAGACGGTCAATTATTTTAAATGATGCATAATAGAGTATAATCAAAATTATTCTAATCATCATGATGGCCGTTTGAAAAGCAAAAACAGGCTGATTCAGGAACAATCGTAGCGGAAGCCAAGAGGTCTGCATCACTGATTTGAGGTGCTATTTCTGATTCAGGAACAGTGAAAACAGATTGTTTACAGGCAGTAGAAACAGACATAGAGCGAGCTATTCTTAGAGTCTTTCATCATGAGAGGAGGGTGAGACCACTGAGACAGAGAGTGAGAGAAGACGGAAAGATGTTAAGGAGTCACGGGGGGACGCAGTGAAAGACTGAGAAACAGAAAGAGACAAAAAGACATGGAAGGCCTTCTGATGAAGAGAATGGATAGATGATGAAGTGAGGGGGAGGAGAGGATGGTGTTTAGAAAGGATAAGAGAGCGATGAGGGTGGAGAAGATGGAGGGGGTGGAGAACTGAGGGTGGAGGGGATGGGGTCAGGAACCTACAAAGGTGTAAAACTTTCCTACTAGAAGCCAGAGCTGCAAATTACTGCTGAAACAAGTAGAAGGGGGAGGGAGAGAAAGATAGAGCGAGAGAGAAACACTTCAGAGCCTCCTGAGAGACCTTTTGAAGTGTTCAAAGCTGAAAACACAGAAATATAGTGCATCTGATCATCTGAAAACTGTTAATGGTCACTATTGACCATTTTTGCCTTTCTTGCATTATTGCCTTTTTAAGATCTATCTATCTAAAATCTACATGAATGTCCAGCCATTCATCCAGGTGTCCTTTAACTGTCAATTTATCCAACCGTCTGTCAGTCCATCCATCCATCCATCCATCCATCCATCCAATCCATCCATACACTCATCTGTTCATCCCTTCATTTGCCCATCCACCTATCCATGTATTCATCGTCTATCCATTCAGTTGTCATTTTTACCATCATCCATCAATCCATGCATCCATTCTTCCATCCATTCATCCATGTATTCATCATCTATCCATCCAGGTGTCATTTTGACTATTGTCCATCCATCCATGCAACCATTCTTCCGTCCATTCGTCTAAATGTCCATTCATTCATCCAACAAGATTTTATTTCGACCATCAACCATCCATTCATTCATTCATTCATGCATTCATCCATCCTTTCGTTTGTCTTTCCATTCATCTGTCTGTTGATCCATTCATGCATCCTTTAATTTGTTCATCCAACCTTTCCTCCATTCGTCAAACCTTTCGTCAATTTATCAATCCATCCAAACCTTTTTGATCATTATCCATCCATCCATCCATACACTTGTCCTTTTTATCATCATTCATCCACCCATCCATCCATCCATCCATCCATCCATCCATCCATCCATCCATCCATCCATCCAATAAGATTTCATTTTCGACCGGCATCCATCCATCCATCCATCTATCAATCCTTTCATTTGTCTGTCTAACTTTCTTTCCATTCATCTATCCTTTCGTCTATTTATCCATCCATCCATCCAAACCTTTTTGATCATTATCCATCCATCCATCCAAAACTTTTTGATCATTATCCATCCATCCATCCATCCATCCATCCATCCATCCATCCACTTGTCCTTTTGATCATCATCCATCCATGCACTTGTCCTTTTGATCATCATCCATCCATCCATCCACCCATCCACCCATCCATCCATCCATCCATCCATCCATCCATCCATCTATCCATCCAACCAATAAGATTTAATTTTCAACCGGCATCCATCCATCTATCCTTTTGTCAATTTATCCATCCATCCAAACCTTTTTGATCATTATCCATCCATCCATTCATGCACTTGTCCTTTTGATCATCATCCATCCATCCATCCACCCATCCACCCATCCATCCATCCATCCATCCATCAATCCATCCAACCAATAAGATTTCATTTTCGACCTGCATCCATCCAGCCATCTATCTATCAATCCTTTAGTTTGTCCGTCTGACTGTCTTTCCATCCATCTATCCTTTGGTCTGTTTGTCTGTCTGTCTTTCCATCCATCCATTCATGCATCCTTTCATTTGTCCATCCATCCTTTCCTCCATTTGTCCAACCTTCCATTTATTCATCCATTCATCCATCCATCCTATCAGTGATATGTTTAGAGGGTTTAGTTGTTTTGAATAGTATCTGGAACATAATTTTTTTTTGGGAGCATACAAACAGCTCAGGAGAATGTAGGAGTTTAGTTAGCATGTTCAGGAGGCTGTGATGTTTAGGGAACATGTATAAACAGCTCAGGAGTATTAAGGATTTTAGGGATTTTGTTCAGGATTAAGAAGGAGTTGAGGGAGCATGTATAAATGGCTCAAGAGTATGGAAGAGTTTGGGGAGTGTGTTCAGTAGACTGTGATGTTTAGGAAGCGTGTAAAAGCTGCTCATGAGTACAGAAGAGTTTATGAAACGGCTTCAGGAAGCTATGATTTTATTTTAATTTTTTATTATAATACGACTCTAACAGATAAACTAAATTGTAGATAAAATCTTCTGATGTGAACACATATGCAGAAGCAATAATGTGCTTAGGAATTGTATACAAGCAACTTTTCACCAAACACTGCAGTGTATCAACAAAATATTCTCATAACATCTGCCGGCATCCACGGCAATTAAACACATGCACATATTGAAAAAACAGCCTGGTTCTGTTTTCCCGATGAGAAATCTGTCAATAAATAAAACTTTCCTTGCGGCACACACTCCTGTTCTGCATAACTGTCAATAACAAAACAAACACACATATAATGAGATTACAATTTACAAAGATGTGCCACATGTTCTTCCTTTCAACAGCCTACACTGGTGCACACACATGCAACCCTCAAAATATTTTGGGTCAGACTCCAACGCAGCCTACTCAACAAATTGTGTTGCAATCGAGAGCTTCAAATGTAGACTACTTTGTTGATTATAAAGAGAGCAATTTAGTTTTAATGTGTTGTCTCTGGTGTATAAATGGTGTAACTTTAGAATTGTTTATGGTTGCCAAGCAACAACGCAACTTGGAGAAATAATATTTAATTTTAATTAATGTGCTGTAACAGGTGTTTCTTTTATCAACTGCATATGCAAATCTGGTTCATATAATCTGATTTGTAATGTATTACTGTTTTGAGTCTTTTGGTTTTAGTGCTGTTGTAAAGTTTAATCTTTTATATGTCATAAATAATCTTTTTTTGGTTGACTTTCATCAAATTCTGAAATAAAAAGGAAATAATTCAATGAGATTACTTCATTCACTGGATTATAGAATAACTCACACTGTGAAATGCGATTTTTGTGACACCTCATACCACACACACTTTGGTCTACTCACCTTATTGATATAAGAAAAATCTATATGCTTAAAAAATAATCTTGTTCATCTCTGGAACATAAATTTTTACTCTAATTTATTAAATAATAAAATGACCACTTTTTCACCTCTATATTAATCTTTACTGTCTCTATTCACAAGCTAAACTTTGTTTAAACCTGGAATTGAGCGATGTTTTCCCAAGAGCGGTAATGTCATCTCTCTCCCTCGCTTGGCATATTCGACTCAGCATCAATAATTCATGTAATCTATATACATAAACAGACAAACAAGTTTCCCAATAAAAGACCATCAAAGTGTGTGTGTGCAAGCTAGATTGTGGTGTATAATCGTTCTTCAAGTGCACACAATAAAACACGATGAGACTGAAAAAGTGTTCACATGACAGGTAAGAGGGGAGGCCAGGCCTTGATCCATTTGATTAACATTTAGACAGCTTTTATTACACCTAAGAAATAAAACATAGAATTAGAAAGAGAGAGGGGGTGACTAATGAGGTGGTTAGACCTATTCAGTTGATAGAAGAAAGGAAGGAAGAAAGAAAGTATAGAAGCAAAGAAGTGAAGGAAGGATGGAAGGAAGGAAGGACGGAACAAAACAAAGATGGAGGTAGGGATGGAAGGAAAGAAGAAACCAAGAAAGGAAGCAAAGAAGGGTGGTAGGAAGGAGGAAAGGAATGAATGAAAGAAGGAAGGAAAGATTAAAGAGAGTTAAGGATGGAAGGAACGAACAAACGAAGGTAAAGAGGAAGGAAGGAAGAAAGAAAGGAAGCAAGGGAGGGTGGTAGGAAGGGGGGAAGAAGGAAGGAAGGAAGGAAGGAAGGAAGGAAGGAAGGAAGAAAAGTTGGAGGTAGGGATGGAAGGAAGGAATAAATAAAGGAAGCAAAAAATGGTGGTAAAAAGGAGGGAAGGAAGGAAAGATGGAAGGGACGAATTAACAAAGGAAGGAAGGAATGAAGGGAGGAGGAAGGAATGAAAGATGGAGGGAGGAAAGGAAAGGAAAGAAGGAAGGAACAAAGCAAAGAGGAAGGAATGAAGGAACAAAGAAAGGAAGCAAGAAAGGAAGGAAGGAAGGGAAGATGGAAGGAAGGGAAGAAATGATGGAAGGAAGGAACAAAAGAAATATGGAGGTAGGGATGGAATGAAGGAAGGAACAAAGAAAGGAAGCAAAGAAGGGTGGTAGGAAGGAGAGAACAATGGAAGGAAGGAAAGATGGAGGTAGGGATGGAAGGAAGGAAGGAACTAAGGAAAATAGGAAGGAAGCAAAGAAGGGTGGTAGGAAGGAGGGAAGGAAGGAAGGAAAGATGGAGGTAGTGATGGATGGAAGGAAAGAAAGAAGGAACAAAGAAAGGAAGCAAAGAAGTGTGGTAGGAAGGAGAGAAGGAAAGAACAAAGGAAGGAAGGAAAGATGGAGGTAGGGATGGAAGGAAGGAAGGAACCAAGGAAAAGAGGAAGGAAAGAAAGATGGAGGTAGGGATGGAAGGAATGAAGGAACTAAGGAAAAGAGGAAGGAAGCAAAGAAGGGTGGTAGGAAGGAGGGAAGGAAGGAAGGAAAGATGAAGGTATTGATGGATGGAAGGAAAGAAAGGAGGAACAAAGAAAGGAAGCAAAGAAGGGTGGTAGGAAGGAGAGAAGGAAAGAATGAAGGAAGGAAGGAAAGATGGAGGTAGGGATGGAAGGAAGGAAGGAAGGAACGAAGGAAGGAAGGAAGGAAGGAAAGATGGAGGTAGGGATGGAAGGAAGGAAGCAAAAAAGGGGGGTAGGAAGGAGGAAAGGAAAGAAGGAAAGATGGAGGTAGTGATGGATGGAAGGATAGAAAGAAGGAACAAAGAAAGGAAGCAAAGAAGGGTGGTAAGAAGTAGGGAAGGAAAGAGGGAACAAATGAACAAAGGATGGAACAAAGGAAGGAATGAAGGGAGGAGAAAGGAAGGAAAGATGGAGGGTGGAAAGGAAAGGAAGGAAGAAATAAAGGAGGGAAGGAAGAAAGGAATAAAGGAAGGAAGGACGGAACGAAGGGTGGAGGGAAGGAAGAAAGATAAGAATGAGGGAAGAAAGGAAGGAAGGAAGAAAAAAAGACAGACAGAAACAAAAATCTCTTAATACATGTAAAGATAGAATTAAACATTGATGTATGGACGGACGGACAGATCGATTGATTGACTGATTGATTTTAAGCTGCATGTGTGTTGGTCAAGATCCCGTTTGGTAACGAAGCATTTAACTGGACTGTTTTCCAGAAGGATCATAGACGGTAACCAGCACCTTCAAATCAATCTTTAACCAGCTCACACAGATCAAACTTCTTTAACACAAACATAACACAAAAAAGTTGTCTGAAAATTGATTTGTTTACAGTTTTTCAGAAAATACAGTTCACTCAAGACACAATAACCGCTATGAAAAGAGGCATATTGTGTCTAATCTCACAACAATTTCTGATCTTTTCTCTTTCATTGCGTCTCTTTTGCTGTTGCCTTCCATCTCTCTGCCAGACTGACCTTTTGTGACCTTTATAAAGTTTTTAATTAGTATCTGCGCTTCCTGCTGACTGGCACTACGGGCCGTGAGGCTGGAGGGAAGGGCTTGTGGCTATGAAATTAACCTGTCAATCAAAGACAAAACCGAACACTGCAGCAGCCAATCAGTGGCCAGGATTTCCAGTGTGCTCAGATGATGACGTCATAATGCGGAGAACAGCGGGAGACTCTAACTTGAGCACAGACGTACATACATATTTAAATGCTTGAATTTAAACACTGAAACACTGAATTAATTAATGCATGTGAATTAATCATTAGCTTTCTTGCACAGACTTACCCTTATGTAAACTAGCAAACAAAACACAGGAATGATAAATCACTAATGACTCAATTGTTACTTTTAGACAACAGTGATATTAATTCGAGATCAAATGACGACTTCTGCTTTGAGGGATAATTCACCCAAAAAAATTGCTATGAAAAGAGATTTCAATATGAATTTATTCTCATTAAAGTCTTCCAAGACCAAATTGTAGCAGCATTACCTGGCAACTATTGTCTCATTTGTGTCTATTTTTGTTTGTTGCTATGAAATATCTGAGACAAAGTTGATACTTATCGAAAGAGTAACCTCTGAGCAACAAATGTTATTAAAAGTTATTACAAGAATATCTTGGATTAATACATTCTATGACGCAAGATGCAGTTTGATTGACAGGACACTGACCGGTGCGTGAGTTGATGCTGAAGAAGTTCTGCGGGTTGCCGCTGGAGATGCGGAATGAGAGGCGGGGCTCAGTTGCTGTGGCGTCAGGGTCCTGCGCATGGATCTGAATGACTGACTGGTCCTTCGGGGAGTTTTCTGGAATGGTGGCGTGATACATCGGTTCAGATGTGAGCGGAGCGTTGTCATTGACATCTTCAACCTGTTAGAATAGTTTGTTAGTTTGCGTGTTCCATGGGAATCATACTGACATCCTTGGCGCTGATAGTGCCATGCTGAGTGCATGCACGCAAGCATGCAAATTTACCTGTATGTACACCTGTAATGCCGCTGATTGTGGAACCACGCCCAGATCTGTGGCATACACTGTCAGCCAATAGGAGTCCTGTGTCTCTCGATCCAACAGATCTGTAGTGTAGATTACACCTGCAAATAAAATAAACAAAAATTTTATTATTATTAAAAAGTTATTTGGGAACGGAATGAAACCAGAGAAAATTTAATCCCAGTGAAAACGGGTGTTACAGGGATTGTAGCATGTTTTTTACAATTTAACTGTGGTCAGAGCTGGAATGGGTTCGCTGTCCTTTTCTGCATATCGCAACGCTGTTTTGTGGTACGTTCTGCATAACGCGGTGGCTCATTTTTGCTTATCGCGGCCCATTCGGCACGTTTTCGTGGCCAACCCACCGGGCCGCTCGGTTCTCCCACTGGCCATTCCGGCCCTGATCAGCCCCAAAGTGCGCCGGCCCACCGGGAAAATGCTCGGTATGTCAGATTGCCAGTCCAGCCCTGACTGTGGTAAAATTACTGTATGATATATTTACACTGTCGTGTGAATTTATCACTATTTTACAAAAGCCTTTAACTCCCAACCAATCAGAATTTATGCTTAGAACTAGGGCTGAATGATATATTGATTATTCACAATATATTCACAATGAGCTATTAGCTGGTGATCAGGGCTCGAGTGGGAAGAGAAATCGTCTTGGGATTTGACATAGCTTTCTGCATATTGCGGCGCCATTTTGTGGTCCGTTCTGCATAACGCAGCGGCTCATTTTAGTTTATCGCGGCCCATTCGGCCCATTTCACGGCCGACCCACTCGGTTCTCCCGATGGCCAGTCCTCCCCTGATCGGCCCCAAAGTGCATCGGCCCACCGGGGAAATGCCCGGAATGCCAGATTACCGGTCCAGCCCTGCTGGTGATGCAAAATTAAACAAAATTTGATTTGAATGTGCTTATTATTTGGCCATTTTGTTTCCTAAAGACAATCTTTGTCTTGCAACTCGTGAGTATGACAGCGTTATGAAGTTTTAGACAGCATCTCCGATATAAACTTCAGTAGCAAAAACGGTGTTCAAGTTAGTGTTCAATACATTTTCAGTGAAAATTAAGTTCAGTCAATTTAGAATTATCAAAAGTTGATTTTAAAAGACAAATTTGGGTTTAAATGGAGGTTAAAAACACATTAGAGCCTTTTCAGAGCAAAAACACAAATATTGTGATTGTTTTTTGTTATATCGTCCAGCCCTAGTCAGAACTATCTGATTTATAATAAACTGTCATTTAACAAGTACAATTGTATCAACAGTCTGTTTTGATTTTTCCTATCTTAGAATGTTGGTTTAAAATGTAAAATTTTGGTTGAAATGATGGTCAAAAACACAAATTTAAAGGGATTGTTCCCCAAAAAAAGAAAATTCTCTCATCATTTACTCACTCACATGTCATCCCAGATGTGTGTAATTTTCTTACTTCGATCACACTTTATATTAAGTTGCCTTAACTATTATATACTAACATTAAATACATTTACTGTGTAACTACATGTTATTCTGCAAAATGCCCACATTTGCTGCTACTGAGGTTGAGGTGTGGGTAGGTTTATGAGTAAGGGTACGGTTCGGGTTAATTTAATTTAAGTCAATTCGATTTTTATAGCGCTTTTCACAAAACTCTGTTTCAAAGCAGCTTTATAGAAAGTCAAACCTTAATGTCTTCAATATTTAAGCTAGGCATTTTCTTTACCATGATACATTTTTGTAATGTAACTAAAATCAGATCTGAAAATGGCAAAGGGGCACAAATATATTTAGGTTTTGCTAGTAAAAACATTCTCAGCTTTGTGTGTGTATGTGTGTATTTATAGTATGTGTGTGTGTGCACATGTCTGACATTAATAATTCACTCTGTTAGCCCGTAGGATTCATAAAATCCTTTAGTTTATTGTGTTGAGTGAGAGAACCCGTAATATATTCAGAACACCAGCAGAACTGCCCGAGGAATGTCGAAATGAGAGAAGATGACGAGAGAGAGAGAGAGAGCGAGAGAGAGAGAGCGAGAGAGAGAGAGCAAGAGAGAGAGAGAGAGAGAGAGAGAGAGAGAGTATTCTATTCTCTAAGGTAATAAAAAGTCACTTTAGACAATCAGTGACAGAGATTGGAAGTCCAACCTCGACAAAACAAAGTCATCTCACACCACTTACCACAAACCAGTAGAGCTCAGCTACATGTGAAACACATGCACACACCAAGGGCTTTTACAAAAGAGGCAAGGGAGGCAATGCCTTATCTAAAACAAAACTCTTGTGAGAAAATAATTGATCAAAAACAATAGAGAAACATATTACGAAATGACATTAAATAGGGTAAAAATCTTGCATAGTGAGGGTGTCTTCAAAAATAATGTCAATAATAGTTAAAATATTTTCACTTAATGTCATACAAAGTCCAGTAAACATAAAAAAAAAAAAAGCTAAATCAATATTAAGTGTGAGCACCTTTGCCTTTAAAACAGCACCAATTCTCCTTGGTACACCTGGACACAGTTTTTCTTGGTTGTTGGCAGATAGGATGTTCCAAGCTTCTTGGAGAATTTGCCACAGTTCTTCTATCTATTTCGGCTGTCTCAATCGCTTCTGTCTCTTCTTGTAATCTAATACTGACTCCATGTTCAGTGGGGGGGGGGGTTGCATGGGTGTCTGTGGGGACCATGACATTGTTGCAGGGCTCCCTGTTCTTCTATTCTAATCTATTCTATTCCCAAAAGTAATGTTTGGAAGTGTAACGTGTATATTTCCTATTGACACACTAAAGCTGAAGATATAAATAACCATCATAAGACAACTGTTTTTGTGAAGCATCTTATGTGCCTAAGACTTTTGCGCAGCGAAAAGTTTAAATTTCATTGTAATTAAATTTAATTTCAAGGCATATTTTGTTATGTATTTCATGCCAAATTTTATTTCAAGGTGTATTCCACATGGTCTTTTATAATTTTTAAATCATAAAAAACAAATACTTCTCACACCTTATTTATTCATACTAACATTTTATTGTACATTTCTTTACACTTACATTTCATTGCGCTTTTAATTAATAATTGTAACATTCCATGGTGTATTTAATGATTTAGTTATACTGTACCTATTTATTTAATTTTGTTTGTCAAATTCCTCCACACAAAATGTGGTGACTATTAGCGATCGATCGTTTGTGATTTTGCCAATACCGAAAAACTTGAGTGGTGAAAAGGGCCGATAACCGATTAATCGCTGATAGTTTTTAAGCCGATTCATGAATGTTAAAAATTCTTCTTAGTCTTTCCTTACCGTGATGAGCACTGACATAGAGGCTACAAGAGTCCACAAAGAGTAAAACCTCAGATGTAGGTTTATTGTGCAACCAAAATCCCAATCATAACCAGACAAAATGAAGATTTGGTGCATAGCTCAGGACTTACTATAAACAAGCCCAGAGCCATATAAAGAGAGAGTTGCGACAACTCCATTGACTCCAATGGAACGTTTTTTTTACAGCAATGGCGGCTCGTGGAGCCTCTCAATAGTTCCCGGAAGTAGCAGCAAGCACCGTAGAGATGCATCAGAACAAACCGTTTGCGACGCACTTTTAAAAGGTGAGACGTTTAAAGAATAATATTATCTTATTCTGTATATTATCAGTACATCTAAATAAAAATAACTTGTAAATTAAAACCTTATAGTTGAGTATTACTCATTAAATTAGGAGATAAGGGATGTTATCGGATAACTAACAGATTAGGCAAAGTTAGTAACGAACACCCTATTAATTGTAAAATCTTTGCAAATACCTCACACATTTTTTTTGTTGTTGTAATTTTTATTTATATTTAGATTGCTCCTGCTGACTTGAGCCAACCATTTTTTTCTCCTCTCCATGTCAGTGGGGAAGCCATACATTCGCACACCTTTCTCTGAGCGATTGGAGCATCCCCATGCAGCACAGCAAACCATGGTGAAGACTATGCAACGACAACATGAAAGAAAGGACACATACAAAATGCTTGGCATGCTATTTAATTTATTAAAAATGTATTCATGAATTGCTGTAAATAGTTATTGCATTTATTTGAATAAAAATACAAAAAAGTAATATCGTAATATATTATTACAATTTAAAATAACTGTTTTCTATTTTAATGTATTTTAAAATGTAATTTACTCCTGTGATGCCAAGCTGAATTTTCAGCCTCATTACTTTTGAACGGCAGTTTATATACGAGTATGCTTAAGTTGTTTTAAAGCTGAATATATTGTGTATATGAATAAGTATTGTAAGAATTATACATTAGATATATAATATTTATAATACATAAATAATTACATTAATATAGAATTGTAAGAATTGTAATCAATAAGCTTCATTTCACTAAATTGTACATTTACGTAACTGCTGCTAATAGTTAATAGTTCATTGACCCATTGTGCGGCGCGAGCTGGACATCACCTGTCACCAGCCTGTCTCTGTACTATCTGAAAAGTCATAAATATGACATTAGTTACCATGAGATTAGTGAAAACAATGAACATGAGGTAACATAAAAGGCAACAGAAACCCTAGCCTGAAATAAGTTGAGGCAAATAACGGTAAGCTGAACACTAATCCTCAAATATTAGCTGATTTGATCTTTAAAAACAACATCGCTGTAACAACATACTCATGCTACATACATATGTCGGTGTGTTACATAAATATATAAAATAAATGCATTTATTGACTACTAATTACCAGAAATCGCAGTTCTGTCACTCTAACAGTTTGGAATGACCGCAAAAGCACTTCCTGGAACTATCTGTAGTCTACGTGAATCACGTGACGATCAAGCATTTAGAACTTGTCGCAACTCTCCTTTATATGGCTCTGAACAAGCCCAAAATACATTGGGGACTTTTATTTTGAATTGTCGGTGCTTCCAAACATAGCATGCACTCTTACAATCATCTACAATGCATTACAATAAAAATACTATAAAATATAAAGATCATCATTCATAGGAGTAGTTTTGCTTGTCAATTGCTTGTTAAATACTTGTGACACAATTAGTCAAAATCAATAAAAGTTAAATAAATAATCATTCAATAATGTGTATGCATCATGTGTCTTTTTTTTAAACATTTCGTTAAAAATAATTGTAAAAGTAGTCCATAAACTGTGATGGTGAGAGTTACTTGGCACCGTTACAATTCTCTAAATGTAAATATTCACCACATTAAGCTTTTTATACCCTATATATATTCACCAGATGAAGGGTTTTGGCCACACATTTGTTTTTGGTAACAATCGGTGTTAATTTTTGCCGATTTTCGATCGTTCCAAAAAGCAACTATCGGCACCGATTAATCGGTAAAACCAATATATCTGTAGAACTCTAGTGACTTAATAAAAGCCAAACAACAATAAGTTGTTGCAAATAAATGCGCCGCAGCACACACACACACACACACACACACACACACACACACACACACACGTTGGTCTACCTATCATTATGAGGATTTTCCATAGACTTAATTACTTTCATACTGTACAAACTATAGATTATATCCCCTAACCCTACTCCTAAACCTAACCCTCACAAAAAACTATCTGCATTTTTACATTTTCAATAAAACATTGTTTAATATGATTGTTAAGCGATTTAAATTATGGGGACACTAGAAATGTCCTCATAAATCACATTTATAGCATAATAACCTTGTAATTACCAGTTTATAACTTAAAAAATGGTCCTTGTAAATCACATAAACATTCCCACACACACACACACACACACACGCACACACACACGCACACACACACACACACACACACACACACACACAACGTTCCCACACCTTGTTGAAAGCTGATATTTCTGCTAAAGCTGAGTGAGCAGATATGAAGAGTGTGAATAAAGGTGTGGAAATGGAGAGATTTTTTGCTTTTCGACAGTTCTTGCCTTCCTGCCATCTGACCTAGATAACAACGATATAAGTTAAAGACTGCCGAACGGATGGTATGAGACACTAAGTGTGCGTATGAGTGTAAATATGTGTGTTAGTAATGCTGTTCATTGTCATAATCTCTGTGATCAAATATTAATGAGACCCCAATTATGTACATCCTGTCTTTCACAGCATCCTCTTACAGTTACTGTAAGTGTGTGTTAGTAAGAAACTGTCCAGTGAAAGTGAAATTGTCCAGTTCCCTGCCGGCTCATTAAATATGCAGGCTTGTTATATATTCGTTAAGGACAGAATACAAATCAGCCTCAAATTAGTCTCGAGGAGAAGAAAAAAGCATGATGTGTGTAGAATGAGAGGAACTGAGGGGCTTTGGGTATGTGTACGCTCACTCTCAATCTTTGATCTTTGACTAATCTTTGGTTTAATAATTGATCCTGCTACTTTCAAGACACGCCACATGAGTGGTATTCTTCTTGGGCAAGTCTATGCTTTGTTGTGGGTGTCAGCACTGTTGCGATGGGTTGTTTTTGCCTGACAATCATTTTTAAAGGGACAGTACACCAAAAAATGAAATTCTGCTATCATTTATTCACCCTCATATCGTTCCAAAACTGTATGACTTTCTTTCTTCAGTGGAGATTTTCTGTAGATTGAATTACATTAAGTAAAAATGCTTATTCTTGATATTGGTAATTATGCAAAATTGTTCCAGAAAGGACCGTAAACTGAATAAAGAACATAACATATAAAACTGACAAGAGTCTTTACATCAAAAACACACTATAGCAAACACAAACACCATCCAGATGTATGGAATAAAGAGTTTATTTGAATTAAGTTTAAATGAAGCCAATTAACACTCTAGCAGGATGTATATTGTTATTGTGTGTGTGTGTGTGTGTGTGTGTGTGTGTGTGTGGAGGTGTTATATCAGTGTGTGTAAGACACAAGCGTAGGAGGCATTTTCCCTGTCTGAGCAGCTTGAGTATGTGTGCACTAGCACAAGCACGTGTTCAGTAGTATCAATATATACCTGTGGTTTTAAAAGAAGTTCGCCAAGAATGTGATGACAGAAACCAGACTTTATTAACACCTAAACACAACCTCACAACACACTAATAAATCTCTAAAGCTGCAGTATGCAACAAACCACACGTCACTGCCACTGAATACACCAACAGTGTACAAACCACCAGCACCAATGCAATTACACAATATCACAGTTAAATAACACATCCGTCAGTGTACAGAGAATTCAACACTGTAGAACTCGCCAACACTTGGAAAGAACATAAACTTCAAAACTAGAGAAATATACTTAAAGGGCCACAATTTTTGTTGTTTTATTAGCATTTCATTGCATCAAGTACACTTATAATATTAGTCAAGTTTCTTACACCAAAACAGTTTTTTTCCTACTGGTAGGTAACTGTGCAGTGTATAAACCTCACTCCGCTGGCCTCAAGAGGCGCACTAGCAACTGACGATAGAGGCTGTAGCCTTTAGCCTCCTTGTTAGCGTGCCCGCCTCCCATGCCAGAGACACCAGTTCAAATCTCCCTCAGAGCAGGTTGAGTAGGACCGGTTACATACACAATTAAATAATAATTTCACACTTTGCATAATTTTGCTAAATTAAAGCTTAAATAGAAATTATGTTCAATTCATTTGATGTCAATTTGACACGTGCCACCTACCTAAACATTGCTGCAGACTTCATGGCAATGGTATTCCCTGATGGCAGTGGCCTCTTTCAGCAGGATAATGTGCCCTGCCACACTGCACAAATTGTTCGGGAGTGTTTTGAGGAACATGATGAAGAGTTCAAGGTGTTGCCCTGGCCACCAAAGTCCCCAAATCTCAATTCGATTGGGCATCTGTGGGATGTGCTGGACCAACAATTCAGATCCACGGTGGCTCTACCTTGCAACTTATATGATTTGAATGATCTGCAACTAATGTCTTGGTGCCAAATACCACAGTACACCTTCAGCGGTCAATGCCTCGGCAGATCGCACTGTTTTGGTGGCACACGGAGGACCAACAACATTTAAGGCAGGTGGTCATAATGTTTTGGTTCATCAGTGTTTGTTTTCATAGATGAGAATTTACAAATACAATGGCGATTTCTGAAAAGTTTTGGCGAGTTTTTCTTTTTGTCGATAGCTAATTTTCTGACATTTTCTGAAAAGACTGGGAAGGAGCGTGTCAATTTAGTACGTTATTTTTTCCTACCGTTTTCTCCCCAATTTGGAATGCCCCATTCCCAATGTGCTCTATATCCTCATGGCGGAGGACGAATCTCAGTTACCTCCACATCTGAGACTGTCAATCCACACATCTTATCATGTGGCTTGTTGAGCCCGTTACAGCGGAGACAGCATGTGTGGAGGCTTCACGCTATTCTCCGTGGCATCCACGCACAACTCACCATGTGCCCCGCTGAAAGCGAGACCCATACATTATAGCAACCATGAGGAGGTTACCCCATGTGACTCTACCCTCCCTAGCAAATGGGCCAATTTGGTTGCCTAGGAGACCTGGCAGGAGTCACTCAGCACACCCTGGATTCAAACTCACGTCTCCAGGGGTGGTAGTCAGCGTCTTTACTCGCTGAGCTACCTCAGGCCCCATATATATAATTTGGTACATTGTACATCCAAACTCATATCAAACAAGCAAGGAAAATCCTGTTTTCCATGATACAGCCACATTTATCTTATAAAAACTAAAAATGTTCTCAAGGATTTAAATGAATATTCAAGATCATTGGCAGAACAAATATTATTTTAAGCATTGGTTATTTGAAAAATCCACATTGATTGACCACTTATCCAAATATTGTGGTTGGGGGTGGCCTATGGTGGTAACAACACTGACTTTACCACTAAAAATGCCAGTAAAAGGAACAAGTAACAAACCCAAACTTATTGTGGTGAACTTCATAGGTCTGAGCTATATGAACGAAATCACATACTATAGAGAACAAAATGGATTAAGGAAAGATATTCAGCCAGCAGTGAAGTTAGCTCACATGCAACTGTATGATCAAGACCATTTTTGCACAGCAAAACTTAGAAGAAGATCGTAAATCTAAACTGCTTATGGTAAATATAGACACCAGAAATGCAGAGCTGCAGCCTGAACAAAACACCTAATTTGATGAGATCTTTAACTGAGCAATAGACTGGAAATCGACCTTCCAAGAAATCCAAAATGCTAACGTTTTTTTCTCCTGCTACTATTTCTATGGAAGACATATTCTCAAGTGAGCATATTCTCACAATCTCTAAAATTTGATTGGATTTAATTCTGATTAATTAGGTGTATTTCAGTTATCATTGTTGTAGTACTTGAGTCCAGGACTCGGACTCGAGTTGCGATATTCATGCTCGTGACTTGTCTCGGACTTGGACTCGAGCATTGAGTGCATTCTGACCTTAGAGAAGAGAACACGTTACAACCGTCAACCTTGTGTAGTGTGAGGTTTTTGGAAAGAGGTGGCCAATCCAACGGCTCAGCTCGTGGAAGATACAGAGCGACGAAAATTAGCTTAAAGCACCTTTAAAGCTTATTCAGCAAATACAATAACATTCACTAGTAAGCCAGACACCTTTAACTTACATCACTACATTAACATGCCAGCGCCCTGTGTTGTCAGTTTTGTATACAATCATTTTACCTCAGATGTGAAGAAACGTTCAAAATTTGTCAGAAAGTGATCGAAGAGAAGCTGGGGTCAACCTTCATTTTCTACTGGCATCTCTCTAGGGTGCACCCTGAAGGGTAAGCTTTCTCCTAGAGTTTAGCACCTGTCCTTTATATTACATGATCTTGCTTTTTGAAAAATAAATCGTTGCGTACTTTAATGAATGTGGGATGTGATTTTGTCCTGCATTTATTTTTAGTCAATGGGAGAAACTGACGTCTGAAAGCGACACAGATGACAGGCCGGCAAACACTGTAGTCTGTATGAAAAAATATGGCCGGGAGTCAATCCCACCAAAAAAATGTATCCTTTGATTCCGAGCCACAGGAGAGTCGACTCCAATGGGTGGATTGTGTGTTTGTGTGTGTGTGTGTGTGTGTGTGTGTGTGTGTGTCAATAAACTTGAAATGTCAACAGCACTCATTTAGCTTATTTTACGACATATACAAGGGCTCATAACTCAGACTTGTTCATAGTTAATGTGGACTCGACTTGGACTCGACTCGGATGCGATATTGGTGACTTGGACTTGAGAATCGACTCTAGTCGACTATAGTGTGTGCAACATCCCATGTGTTTAGTGCTACTGCTGCGAAGATATCTCAGAAACTCCTACGCATAAAATGAAGTGAACACAAGAGAGAGAGAGAGAGAGAGAGAGAGAGAGAGAGAGAGAGAGAAAGTGAAAAGACAGACAGAATGAAAGGAAAAACAGACAAGAAAAGACAATATACAGAGAAAGGCTTTATTGAGTCTGTCATTTCGGTGTGCTCATCCACTTTCTCTGTTATTGTGAGACTATATGTAGGAACTCAGGCCTTGAAGGGTTATACAGGGCAGAAGACAGAATCTCATCACATCAGGTTACGTGACCCTTAAACTGAACCTTTGAGAGGGGGGGGTAGAGAGAGAGACTGGAAATCAATATAAAACCAGGGTTTAAATACCTGTCATCATAATTTAAGTGTTTGATTGGACGTGACGTGAAGTGACCGAAGACTTTGACTGGCATGTACAGAGGCACTTTGTCATAAAAATATTGGCTGTGTTACAAAACCTTGTGAATGGCCTAACAGCTGAAAACCTAGATAGCATTTGGAGGCATCATGGGCCACATTTGAACCAAGGAGGTCTATAATACCTAGAAAGAGTCATTAGCATTCCCATTCGTTTCACAAGATTGTGCACAGTCCCAAGCCCTTCAATAGCGAATATTCTGAGCAGTGACGTCAAAGTCCACAGCTTGGTATCCACACAAGACTAATACTGAAAGTACTTTACATGGATTAAACTCCACCCACAGGAATTATTTAGGTAATGCATAACCAGTGTTTTTCCACCTAAAAAAATGGTTCCACTTGAAATGGTTGATTTACACTTGATTTAAACTTTATAGCTCAAATAACAGAAAAACAAATTCTTAAGAAGAATTAAAAATTCCCACATCTCAAGAATAAAAAAAAAAATACGAGCGCTTGGAGCTTCAAAAATAACCGCTTTGAGCACTCGGTTACATCAGCCGAAAAGGAAAGTCGTTTGAGAGGCGAAGCAAGTTATTACATTTTGACTAAAGATTATAAAGCCAAAAAATGTTTCCTTGAAAATAATGAGCACCGTTTACTCATGCACAAATACAACTGGGGAACATGTACTAAAGAAAGAAAACAGGGCCAGTTTTGGTGTTGCCTTTATGTTGTAAATAACCCAGAAGATTCCTTTAATTACAAAACTGAGCTCAAGTATGGCAGTTGTTGTCTAATAGTAAAGGATCTGGGTGTCTAATGGTTAGCTGAGGCGCTCTCACCAATGAGCAAAGCACTTAACCCAGGATGCTCCGAAGGGACCGTCAGTGCAATTAGTGCACTGTAAGTCCTTGTAAATGAAAAGTGTCTGTTCAGCAGCGGGTAAAATAAGTGTGGCCTTTTCTTCATGCTTTATGTTTGGTATTATTATGCTCTGTGTTCAATTGAGAAGCCTTGACTGGCTGTTTGTGCTACGTCAACAATAGAGGCTTCCAGGCACAACAATAGATATACAAAGAGACAGACAGCAAAACAGACAGAATGTTGGATAGACAGACAAACAGACAGACAGATTGAAGAACGACAGAACTATAGAATAACAGACACAGATAGATAGAAGAACGAAAGAACTATAGAACGTCAGACAGACAGATCAAAGAATGACAGAACTATAGAATGACAACTATAAAATGAGAGACATAAAGACACATCAAAGAATGATACAACTATAGAGCGACAGACAGACAGATCAAAGAATGACAGAACTATAGAGCGACAGAGAGACAGATCAAACAATGACAGAACTATAGAGCGACAGAGAGACAGATCAAACAAAGACAGAACTATAGAGCAACAGACAGACAGATCAAACAATGACAGAACTATAGAGCAACAGACAGACAGATCAAAGAATGATACAACTATAGAGCGACAGACAGACAGATCAAAGAATGATACAACCATAGAGCGACAGACAGACAGATCAAAGAATGATACAACTATAGAGCGACAGACAGACAGATCAAAGAATGACAGAACTAGAGCTACAGACAGACAGATCAAAGAATGATACAACTATAGAGCGACAGACAGACAGATCAAAGAATGATACAACTATAGAGCAACAGACAGACAGATCAAAGAATGATACAACTATAGAGCGACAGACAGATCAAAGAATGACAGAACTAGAGCTACAGACAGACAGATCAAAGAATGATATAACTATAGAGCGACAGACAGACAGATCAAAGAATTATACAACTATAGAGCTACAGACAGACAGATCAAAGAATGATACAACTATAGAGCGACAGACAGACAGATCAAAGAATGATACAACTATAGAGCGACAGACAGACAGATCAAAGAATGACAGAACTAGAGCTACAGACAGACAGATCAAAGAATGATACAACTATAGAGCAACAGACAGACAGATCAAAGAATGATACAACTATAGAGCGACAGATCAAAGAATGACAGAACTATAGAGCGACAGACAGACAGATCAAAGAATGACAGAACTACAGAAGGACAGAAAGACAGATCAAAGAATGATACAACTATAGAGTGACAGACAGACAGATTAAAGAATGATACAACTATAGAGCAACAGACAGACAGATCAAAGAATGATACAACTATAGAGCGACAGACAGACAGATTAAAGAATGATACAACTATAGAGCAACAGACAGACAGATCAAAGGACAACAGAACTATAGAATGACAGACAGACAAACAGACAGACAGATCAAAGAATGACAGATTCCATAACTGCTGTCTATTATTATTTTTTATTTTAATAAATAAACGCATGTATACCATGATTAATTTAATCATGGGCGGCTGTGGCTCAGGTGGTAGAGTGTGTTGTCCACTACTTGCAGGGTTGGTGGTTTGATTCCCAGCCCACACGACTCCACATGCCGAAGTGTCCTTGGGCAAGACACTGAACCCCAAGTTGCTCCCAATGGCAGGCTAGCGCCTTGCATGGCAGCTCTGCCATCATTTGTATGCGAGTGTGTGTGTGTGTGTGTGAATGGGTGAATGAGATGCAGTGTAAAGCACTTTGAATACATCTACGGTTAAAATGTCACCATATAAGTGCAGACCATTTAATTGCAAAGAGTGGCCATTCATTTGTTCTCCGTGCACTTGTCGATGAAAGGTGCATGATACAAGATATTTGTGTTGGCACTCATGGAAGAGTCACGACGCAGATGTGTTTGCAGCATCGGATATGTGCAGGTATGCCATTAAGACAATCCATAACAGTGCGAGTAATGCTTCATGTACAATAAATTAGCTTTCAAGGATGTATACCTTGCCGTCATGATAAACACAGGCTAACGATTGGGGTGAATTCTGTCATGTGACACTACATTTATGCGTTATGACAATTGAATCTACAAAAAGTGTTTCCAAACCAGTTTTTCCCTTGGATGGAAACATAGTTACAGACAGACAGACAGATAAATAGATAAGATGTGTGTCCTACCAATCTGTGAGTGTGTGCGTTTTAAGTTGTAATTGAATCAGTAGAGTTGTGCACAGTCCTCAGGTGATTTATGGCGAATGCCAGCACACAGCTAACAAGGGCAATAAATTCACCCGTCTGCTGGAGCTACTGCAAAATGTGTGTGCCAGAGTGTGTGTATGTGTGCGCGTATTTACAAACATGCAATTATGTCATGTAGAGTACAACACACAAACTGCCTTTTGTGTTCTTGCACCTTCGCTGTGTCTCCGTTTCTTGTCCTTGTTCTTTCGGTCAAAAGTATACAATCACACACACACACACACACACACACACACACACACACACACACACACACACACACACACACACACACACACACACACACACACACACACACGTTGTGTTTCCATGTTTTATGGGGACTTTCCATAGACATAATGGTTTTTATACTGTACAAACTTTATATTCTATCCCCTAAACCTAACCCTATCCCTAAACCTCACAGAAAACGTTCTGCATTTTTACATTTTCAAAAAACATAATTTAGTATGATTTATAAGCTGTTTTCCTCATGGGGACCGACAAAATGTCCCCACAAGGTCAAAAATTTCGGGTTTTACTATCCTTATGGGGACATTTGGTCCCCACAAAGTGATAAATACACGCACACACACACACACACACACACACACACACACACACACACACACACACACACACACACACACACACACACACACAGCTGCATGCAAACAATTGAACAGACACTTCATTGGAATGACAGAAGAGTGACAGACTAGACGACCTTTGACACCGGATCCCTAACCTTTTACCCCTGCAGATTGCCTACCCTTGGCCAGTCTGTGTGTGTGAGCATGCATACGGATAAATAAGTATTTTATATATTTGTGTGCATTTAAGAGAGAGAAAGGGATAAAGAAATGTAGAGAAATGAAGATGGATGAGTAGACCATTTATGGTTGCAACCTTAGTAACAGTCTATCAAGGACCCTTAAATAATAATGTTTTCTACACCAAATTTTACCTACAAGATACGTCATGGAATACCTCAAGTCAACATTTCAACAAAATAACTTTTGCTTTGTCAGTCAATCGAACCACAAACCTCATTGTTGCCTCATAGTTAACCTCGTACTTTGAATTTCTAATGTAAAAAGCCTCAAACCTCGAATCACACATCATAAATCTTATGTTATATCTAAAATTTCAACCTGAAGGATCCATCAGAAAAAACATTACAAAAAATAGCTTCTTAAGCATAAGTTTACTGGTCTTACCTGGTTTAAGCTGGTCTCCGATCCTAGCCTAGCTGGTCTTCTGCTTGACTTCCAGCCTAATAAGATAAAAAGTACCTAAAAAACCTCTAAATCCATTAAGCTAGACCAGCATGACCAGGTTGGGAGACCAACAAATACCAAATAAACCACCTTAGGCTGGTTTTAGATGATGTTATCAGCAGGGAAGCCTTAGCCTAAAGTGTGATATTCTCAAAGACTCTCAATGGACTCTTGACAGACACTGATGCACCTTCTGGCAAGACTCATATTTCATAAAACCAGATTTGAAACCTTTTTTATCACGATATGTTAGTACAGAGCTGGAGTGAAAGCCTTTTTGCCAGATGTAGCACTGTTTAAAAATCAAATCAAATCAAATCAAATCAAATCAAATCACTTTATTGTCACACTACCATGTACACAAGTGCAACAGTAGGTGAAATTCTTGTGTGCAGTTCCGAGCAACATAGCAGTCATGACAGTGACGAGACATATACCAATTACAATAAACAACATACTTACACAAAACAATTTACATATCAAATGTACACATACTTACACAAAACAATTTACAAATCAGATGTACACATACTTACACAACACAGTAATTATATACAATGCAGAATATAGAACAGAATATACAATACAATACAATAAGTGGGAGTATATGAAATATATATGTGTATATATATATATATATATAGCAGTTGTATTGAGGAGAATATGTTGACAGTCCAGTGTGAGATTATAGATTAATAAAGTGCAGTGCTAATTATTGATCCTGATAGATCAAGAGTTCAACAGTCTGATTGCTTGGGGAAAAAGCTATCATGTAGTCGGCTGGTGCGGGTCCTGATGCTGCGATACCGCCTGCCTGATGGTAGCAGTGAGAACAGCCCATGACTTGGGTGACTGGAGTCTCTGATGATCCTCCGAGCTTTTTCACACACCGCCTGGTGTATATGTCCTGGAGGGAGGAAGCTCACCTCCGATGATGTTCCTGGCAGTTCGCACCACCCTTTGCAGGGCTTTGCAGTTGTCGCGTGTGCTATTGCCGCACCAGGCGGTGATGCAGCCAGTCAGGATGCTCTCTACAGTGCTGGTGTAGAACCGTGTGAGGATGTGGTGGTTCATTCCAAACTTCCTCAGCCGCCTCAGGAAGAAGAGGCGCTGGTGAGCCTTCTTCACAACGGCCTCAGTGTGGACGGACCATGTGAGTTCCTCAGTAATGTGGACACCGAGGAACTTGAAGCTGCTGACTCTCTCCACCGGTGCTCCATTGATGGTGATGGGGCTGTGTTCTCCGTCTTTCTTCCTGAAGTCCACAACAAGCTCCTTGGTTTTACTGACTCAGTAAAACCAAGCATGAGTAGTAGGTGATTGGTGTGTGTGTGCGTGTGATTTGTGTCCTTTTAAAAGGACACCTTATACCCTCTCGTTTCACACTTAAAAGGAACGGACAGATATTTAAGGCTTTCACTCCATTTTCTGATTTCCTCATTCCAAAGAGAGGTGAAAGTCCACACGACATCTGAGGGTCATTTCAAAACCTCTAGATCATTTTTAGACATCTGGGGGTGAGCGGACACACACAGACACAGACCATTATGACCTCTCAACCCCAAACTCTTTCATTCGATATCTTTTTCTATTCCCTTAGTCTTTCAGTTCACACACTGTGTTACGAGTCTTGTCGACCTCATCTAGAACTATAACACACACCCACACACACTCACCAAACACCTCTATCATCCAATTACCATCCTTTCTTTTATGACACATACGCACACACACACACACACACACACACACACACACATTTTCATGCATAATTCATCTGAGCCGTTTGGATAAATGTTTGACATCAAACCCTCAAATCTTGCTATCCACCTCAAATCAGAAGAACAAAAGAACAACCCAAGTCAATTCAACCCTAAAATAAAACCTTGAAGCTGCAGTGTGTCATTTTAGTTTTACCATATTTCCTGAAAGCTTATCTGCCACTGTTCCTTTTAGGTTAAGGGTTTGTTCAAATTTCTCACCATAACATGTTCAGTTTCACTCAGTTTTCACAAAAAAGGGAAAAAACATCTGCCACAAGACAAATTATACTCCTCCTCAGACTTGGGTTAGGGATGTTTCAGAATCCCTAAACCAACAACAACATTTCCAATTGTAACTCCCCCAAGAGCATTCAACCTACATTCACCAAATGTGGTACAGATCTTTAGAATTTTCTGACTTGGGTTGCTATGACTTTTCCAACTGATCAGACTTAAGGCTGACCAAAATCAATCATTCAATCCCTCAATTAATAGTCTGTCTATCTGGCATTCTTTCTATCTCTCTTGATTTTTGGGCCTATAAAACCTTCAAATTTCAAATGTATCTATCTTAAACTATCTTAAACTGGCCAGGCTTTTTCAAGCCAATATTAAAGTAAGTTTTGACAAACTTTTCACATCTAGTTTATCTTGGTTTCAAGGACATTTAGATAATTTTACTGTAATACAAGACAAAGATACTTGTGAAAAATTTGTTTTTTTGCAGTGCATCAATAACCTAATAATCAAATTAACACATACCTGTCTCCTCGTCGATGGTGAACCTCCCAAGACCGTTGCCATCACGTATGGAATACTGCACCTCACCGTCCCTGCCTGTGTCATCATCCCGTGCCGACACCTGCAGCACAGAGGTACCAATGCGAGAACTTTCCTTCACAGATCCGTTCATAGCGAAATTTGAGAAATACGGTGCATAGAGGTTTTCGTTGACATCCACCACCTCTAGTTCTACAAAGCTAACTGAAAGGAGCGATACAGGTCGTCCTTTGTCTTTTGCCCGAACCGTTAGGTTGAAGAACTGTTGAGTTTCATAATCCAGTTCCTTAGTTAGACGAATGGCACCACTAGTCTTGTCAAGTTCGAAACGGCCATCATAGTCATTCGCGAGTGAGTATTGCACCTGCCCACCAAGTCCAAGGTCAGGGTCTTGCGTGTCCAACCAAGCAATGACAGTGCCCACTGGGAGGTCTTCAAGTGCACGGCCATTTACTACACTTGGTATAAACGCAGGTGGACAGTCGTTAACATCTTCGAGTGCAATCCGTAGAGGTGTTACAGAAAATTGCTGGTCTGCTCGCTCTGCCTTGTCTCGTGCTTCCACTTTAAGTATGAAGGATGGAATAAATTCACGGTCCAGTTGGCCTGCCACATACACAATCCCATTGGAGCTGTTAATGCCAAATTGTGATGTACTGGTGAGTAGGGAATATTGGATCTCACCATTGAGACCTTGATCTTTATCAGTAGCTTCCACTTGGATCACCTCGGTACCAATTGGGGTGTTCTCTGGGATGCGGGCCTGATAGCCACCTTCTTGAAGAAACTGTGGTGCATTATCATTTGCATCCGCTATGTAAATCGTTAGAAGGCGCCAGGTGGATCTTTGTGGCTGGCCTAAATCATACAGTGTGATGTTTAGAAGGTATCTGTCAGTCCTTTCACGGTCTAGTGGAAGAAAGATGCTTATTATGCCACTAAGGATTCCAATGGTAAAACAGCTGTCTGTATTACCATCAGCTATGGCGTATAAAAGCTGTCCATTGAACCCTGTGTCGCCATCATAGGCTTTCACCTGAAACACACTTGTGGCAACTTCTACATCCTCACGCACAGTGATGTCTGTTGGGAAGGATTTATCAAACTGTGGCGCATGATGATTCACAGAGAACAGGTCAATAAATCCTTCCTCTATTTTGGGTTTGTTAGCTTTGGCTTTCTTCAGAAGCTTCTCAGCCAGCCTTTGGGCAACTCCAGTCTCAGTACAACTAAAGCTCTTGGGTGGCAACTTCCCTTGCACTACAGATATATTCACAAACATAGGATCGGAGAAACATTCTCCATCTGTGGCAGTTATTTTTAAACTAAAGTAGTTGTTGGGCACCGCAGTGGTGAGGGAGCGCTGCAAGGTCATGACCCCGGAATCGGGATTTAAATCAAAGTATCCTCGTTCGTTCCCTGAGAGAATCTTGTACTTGACCAGTTCAAGTTCATCAATGTCTATGGCAGACATGGTGGTAATGACCTCACCAACCGGAAGGTCACGAGAGATTATGCCTACACAGGCTACTTTCTCAAATAGGGGCTTGTTATCATTAACATTCTCTAGATGCACAGTGACGTTGACTTCACTTTCACGCCTGTAAGGGGAGCCCCAGTCGGAAGCACGAACCACAAAACTGAATCTCTCAGGAGACGACTCAAAGTCAAGTTCCTTTGTTGTAGTGACAGCACCAGTGAACTGTTGCACGCTGAAGGGTAATGGTGTCAAGCTTGCCATGCTGTACGTGATGTAACCATTTTCCCCATGGTCACCATCAGAAGCAGTCACAAAAACAATAGTAGTGCTTACGGCAACACTTTCATTGACAAATACCTCGTAAGACTGTTGAGCAAATGAAGGTGCATTATCATTGGCATCCTCGAGAACAACCCTAACCTTGACCCTAAGGTTGCTGTCTACTTCCAAGACCTCCAGCTCAAATACTTCCTGTGTGAGTTGGGTAAGCCAATGTCCTGTGCTGATTACCCCAGTCATGGTGTTGATACTGAAGAATACTGAATCTGCAGAAGGTGTAAGGATGTACTCAGCATCGTCTGGCTCTGGTTGGAGTTTCACAGCCTCTACGACCGTACCTGGTGGGGCAACCTCGCTCAAGAGGACCTCGTATTCATTCTTCTGAAATAGGACCTCAGCAAGGGCTGGTCGTGACAGTCGTAAATGCAACACATGCACAGCAGAGAACTTCTGTGGCATTCCACGATCCCGAGCCTGCAAGGTGAGGTTCAATCCAAATGGAAATCTGTCCCAGTTGAAATGCTCTGTTGCACGAAGGACAAACTCATTCGATCCTTCACGACTTCCTTCCTTCTCAACAATTTCCTCACTTTGCATCTCTGTTCTTTTAATGCTAAAGAGCTCAAGAAGATCTCCAGCTACAATGCTCACCATCTCAATTTCTCCATTAATGCCCTGGTCAGCATCCTCTACGGCAATCACGGCAATGACAGGGGACTTCTCAGCCCATACAGGTGCTAATGTAACAATGCTCATTGTAGGTGCATGCTCATTAATCCTTTCTATATGAACAATGAGTTTGGCTGTACTACTTACACCATTATTCCCATAAAGCTTCATTCCCCGATCCACAGCCTGGATCTCCAAATCATAGCGGCTCTGAGAATCAACGTCTAGTTTTCCACTGAGCGTTACAACTCCGCTAGTTGGGTGCACAGCGAATAGCTCCATTCGTTCCTTAAAAAAGTAATAGAACTCTCCATTTGAACCAATGTCAGCATCTGTGGCAGTAACTTGGGCTATACTGGTCCGTAGTGGTGTGCTTTCCGCAATGGAAACCGAATATGTGGTAGGGGAGAAAAGGGGCCGAAGGTCATTCATATCCAAGACTTGTACACTAACTTTAGTCCAAGCTTCTAGTGTATCACCTTTAATGGAAGCTTTTACTGTCAACATGTAGTTATCCTGAACTTCACGGTTCAAGATGGCAGCATTTCCCCCTTTGGTTCGAATCCTTAGGAAACAGAAATCGCCCAGAGTGTATTCCTCAGCCTTGAAGTATCCCTCCTCATCCCCAGACGTGATGCGATACCTAACCTCCCATGAGTGTTGCTGGAGAGGAACACCCATGCGCACCTGGCTGGTGGCATAAGTGCGGGCGGCTGAGTTCTCATAGACTGATGCATGGTACAGTGGCTGGGTGAATTGCAGGCGGGTCCTGTCAACTTGGCAGCGGCCTGGAGTCGGAGAGAAGAACAGCAAGAGGGCCAGTTGTAGGAGAATGGCCCATACTCCTGCCCAAAGGGCCATGCTCACTTACATCCCATCACAAAACCCATCCTGGAGAGAAACAGAGAGACAGAAATGGAGACGTTAGTCACAAAGAATAACATGACAGAAAGGTCAAGTGTCATTAATGTCTCACATATACATGTTTAAAAAAAAAAGACTAACAATGAATAACTGATGCCAACTTTTAATGTGTAAATACAGAATTTTTTCAAAAATCTATCATCTTTATTTATGTTTTTCTTTTTCTTTCTTTATTAAGATGCTTTCTAACTTCCACTTGCTGTTACAAATATGCATATTTTAAAGAAAACAACACTTATTTTATTTAGTAATGTCAAAATTACCGGGACTTCGGTACCAAGTCGATACTAAAACTTATAACTTTACCAATGTTTCTACATTACCGAGCATGGAGTTAATTGGATACCCGTGCGCTGTCTGACAGACACAAGTACATTATTAAAGCTCTTAATAAAAAAAATAAAATAATTAAAGTTGAAAGTTTTATTTCCATTTGACTGAAGATTGGATTCATTTGATTCAACAATTTTGATGATGAAACTGAATTAAACTTGGAAAAAAAAATGGAAAATGTGTCAATATAAAATGGGTCCTGCTTAAACTTGAAGCAATGCTTACTTAAGACGGGTGCACACTGTACAATTTATAATAGTCCTTTACGATTGTTGCTTGTCAGACTGTATGATATGAACGCATTAATATCTCCATAGCACACTGTGCAACCTTACGTCAGACTGTACGATATACATCGTAGCAGATTGTGGTCCCAATCAGTGAACGTTAACTGGGGTGTTGCAAAATAGAAGCGAAAAATCGTAATTTACCCACCATGGAGGAGCAATTTTTTTTCTCTCTGAAAGTCAGGACATCAGCATTTTGCTCCAATACCACTCCATCATGAGCATAGGCTAACATTTACAAGAAAAATGGATTTTGTGAAATAGGCCTATAATACGACAGCCACAAATAGAGAAAATTACAGATGTTGAGAATGAACGTGAGTGCAGGAGGTAGACTACAGTAATAATGAGCTACCACAAGCTAATATTCATTTTTGAAATAAAAAGATTTGTGTCCTGAAAAATTACAAACTTCTCCGTTCAAATTGGAGAAAACAAAAAGTGGGTTATCGTCTTTCACCACTTTATTAGTAAACTATAGGCCACACAAAATTAAAAACGTTATAAAGGCTGAAAATATATCACGCTTGCAAAGTCCATATGGATAATGCACAAACACGGCATAGATTTCTATAATTGTATCCAACTGTATTTACTGATTTGGATTAAAACGTCCCATAAATACTTACCAGTATAAATTCTTCAATCTTTCTATTTTTTTTTTTTAGATTGCCGATTTTGCCCTGCGACGAGAGAAATCATTTAGGATTCCCGAAAGTCCCAGACGGCAGAATCGTGGCCAAAATCGTACAGTGTGCACCCGCCTTTAATTAAAAAACACTAGATGGAAACATGCTATTGTTATAATTTAATATTTACATTGAAATTTAACATTTTAATAAGGTAAAGGTGCGATTTCAATAGCTTATAACCTATTAATAGCATATTTTCTGTGGTATCGAAATTGGTATGGAGAATCATAAAATTTTACTGATATTGGTACAGACTACTGACATTTTGGTATCGTGTCAACACTAACTGAAATAGGAACTCATTTCATAGAAGGACCCTGTACATAACCTGACAACCTAACATTTCCTATATAGGCCTAAAGCTCAGAGGTCAAAGGTGATGAGTCAAACAGATCAAATGACAACAAGCAGAGGAAGACATTCAGTATCACTGAATGGTTGGTAGCCAGGCAACCGCAAACCGAATGACATCACTACCCAGGTCTCAAAATGGACACTAACACACAATTATATACTAGAGAAAAACCAAGAGCATGCAAGTCAGGAAAATTCAAAAACACACACACACACACACACACACACACACACACACACACACACACACACACACACACACACAAACACAAATGCAGAATGCAAGTCAGGAACAAAATAATTACAGAGAAGAAAAGATCAAAAATACAAATCCATGAAAAATGAACAAACACACACACATTCATTATACGAACAGATTTTTATCTATTTTTCTTTTTTAAAGAGTTTTGAGAAAGGACAAATAATTTTGTAGAGTCAGCAAAAATATTCTTGTGATAAAGTGCTACTGAAGAGGCTGTGTGTGTGTGTGTGTGTGTGTGTGTGTGTGTGTGTGTGTGTGTGTGTGTATGTGTGTATGTGTGTATGGATGGGTTTACTTAGCTATAGTTTGAGGATTGAATTGCCCCCAAAAGTGAGCCAAATCTTACAATACCTCCATGTATGGAAATTTGGGGACATCGTCATTTAAAAAATGTATTTAAAATATATTGAATATTGTTTAAGTATTCATTAAAAATGTTAAACTTTCTCTTAAGGGTAGGCTTAGGGTTTGTGTTAGGGTTAGTCTAGTAGTAAGTTACACTTAGCTTAACATAAAAACCTCCTCAAAGCTGTCCTCATTAGGATAGCTAATTTATGATCAGATATTTCCATATATTTTCAGGTTTTCCATAACCTAGAGATTAATGCAAAGACAGAAACCATATAGACATGCTGAAAAAAATACAAGTGAATGTTTGTAAAAATTAGTGAGTTTATGCTTGAGAGTAAAACAGTTTGCAAGTGTGTATGTTTGTGCATCAGCTCTTATTTTAGACACTGATTGTTTTGTGTGCACCCTGAGGGATGGTTAGGATACGTTCCAGTCCACAGCAATGTAACACAGCTGCCGCCACCACACACACACACACACACACACACACACACACAGTCCTACATTTGACCAGTCACAATTTAAAATGCATAAACAAAATAATATATACACACACATACATATTTCTGTGGTCAGCCCACACATGACTCAGCACAAGCACACGTACGCACACACGCACACTCACACTCCTTCACGCACACTCTCTCGCACACGCACACCCTCTCACGCGCACTCTCTCTCACACACACACGCACACACACGCATACACACTCTCACACACATGCACAAACGCACACGCACACTTCCTGTTCTACCTCTAATGATATCATAGAGCTCACTCACCAACACAGTCTCTCAAATTTAAAAAGACACAAACACTACTTGAAATGCAGATATCAGCTTATTTTATATCTCTTGGTTTCTCTCTCTCAGTTCTTCTCTATTCATACTCTAGCACTCTCTCTTTGCATCCACATAAACACAAACAGACAGTTTGTCAGATTAAAAGTGGCAGTCAGGGTTCAGTACTCAAACAGCATTTTGTCTGCCCTAAAGCTTTGTTTAGACTACCCAAATCTCTGGTTTAGCTGACCAGAGATATTACGCAACACTATAAAAACATATCTTAAGGCAACACGAAAACCATAGAATGTACATGAATAAACACTATCAAACTACAGAGCTAACAAATTTCTGCTCTAGAACATTTTCGAAACATTCCATTTTGGTTATGGGTACGTTAAAATGCCCCGTTCATCTAAGGCAACGTCCACACTAATCCATTTTCATTTGAAAACACATTCATTTAACAAAGTTTACACCTCTCAGCCACACTAAAATGACATTTCCTTTGGCGAAAATGAATCGTTTCAAAAACACTCTCCATTGCCTCATACGTTGGAAAACGATGCCATTCAGAAACTGTAAACTGAGTTTTCAAACATAAACTGATTATTTTAGACATGGCCTAAATATGAGAAATGTCTCATATAGAACCTTATTTAAAGGAACACTATTAAAAAAGTTCCTGCAAATGTTGTTTAACTTGTGAACAACTTAACATTCTAGTTCTTAAAAGATTAAAGCAATAAGACATGAGACCTTGCATTAAAGTGATTTTAATGCTTTTGTAAAATGTCCATAACAGCAATATGATTAAAGACTCCACTGTTCAAATAAGTATTTATTACTATTTAATGGCATTTAATCAACACACACATAATATAATATTTAATACAGAAACTACAGTGACAGCAAAAGACCTGAAGGAATCATTGGAAATGGTTAACATTTCGGTGCATGAGTCTACTATACAGAAAACATTAAGCAGGAATGGTGTTCATGGCAGGACACCATGAAGGAAGCTGCTACTTTCCAACAAATCTAACAGCATCACAAGGACGTTCCATCAACATTATTTTAAGAGCTTTTGTTCCAAACATTTAAACAACTTTACATGAAGTTAGCAAAAGTTTTCAAACATACACACACACACACACACACACACACACACACACACACACACACACACACACACACACACACACACACACACACACACACACACACACACACACACTGGTGCGGCTATCCTTATGAGGACTCTCCATAGTCATAATGATTGTTATACTGTACAAACTATAGATTTTATCCCCTAACCCTAAACCTCACAAAAAACTTTCTGCATTTTTGCATAAAAAACAAACAAATAAAACATTGTTTAGTAAGTTTAAGTGATTTGAATTATGGGGACACTAGAAATGTCCTCATAAACCACATTTACAGCATAATCGCCTTATAAATACCAGTTTGTAACCTAAACAAATGTCCTCGTAAACCACCCAAACGCACGCACGCACACACACACACACAAACCAACCATACTGTGAATCTTGCTTTGTGAATTGTTTTTCAGAAACATTAATAAAAAAACTGTCTGTTTGACATAAATATAAGTGACTAATGCAAACCAACACAGAAAAGGCCATGTTTCACTTTTTCCTTTCTGAAGGAAAGTGTGTAAGAGTGTGTTAATCAGTTGATATGTTGTTATCTGTAAACTGAATTATAATCCACTCACAGACAGTTCTGCATTTAAGAAAAGCAGCAGTGCTCCACTGCATATGAATGTGTATGTGTTACGTGACATCCAAATCAATATTGCGAGAGACACAGTGAGGAAGTGATGCAGAACAAAGCACAACAGACGGAATTCTAAATTATGTGTGTGTGTGTGAGTTTGTATCTATGAAAGTGTGCATATGTGTGTATATTTGGGCTGGATGATATAGCTAAAACAACTAGTTCCTAATAATTGAAACTTAACATAAACATCTAAATATGTATGTATTTGCTCTAAAATGGCTAAAAAAAAGTTTAGGAGAAAACTAAATATTTGTTTAATGGGGCATTTCAAATCATTATGATTTTCACAATGTTATTTATTTTATTCTACAATAAGAACAAAATCATCAGGAATACATAGCGATATCTGATAGCACCCTAGTTAGTGTACAAGTGCGTGTGTTCTGTTTTGATGCCTATAGACTGTAGTGTAATCTTATCACTGAAAAGTAGCCTAGCACTTTTGATTATGTTTGTATTATGTTTCTTTTATATTTAACTAAATGTTAGTGTTTCCATCTGTGTTTGTGACAACAAATGTAATATTCTGAGAGTCGCATAGAGGAAGTGAGGTAGAACCAACTGACATTTCCATAACAGAGTCTTTTATTGACTCTGTCTGTGTGTGTGAGAAAGCGAGAAAGAGAGAGAGAGATTATTTATGAATGTGTGTGTGCGTGTGGTAGTTTTGGTGTCATTAATTGGAGTGGGATCTACTTAATGCTAGCTTTGTTTTCTGTATGCACCCCATCAGTGTGAGCCAAGGACCTCAATACACACACACACACACACACACACACACACACACACACACACACACACACGATTTCTTCACACATGCAGCGGCCAAATGGACAGCGCTAACAAGCAGTGTGTGTGTGAGGGAACGTTTGTGATTTGGTGGGCCCTTGTGCAATCATGCAATCTGTGGAAGCCCAACAAAACCCCCAAGAGGAAAAGAGAGGGCTGCAGATAGGAAGAGAGAGAGAGAGAGAGAGAGAGAGAGAGAGAGAGAGAGAGAGAGAGAGACAGAGAGTTCAAAGGCACCAGTGAAGAGGCAAAAAGTGAATACATTATGTATAAGAAAGAACAGGAGAGAAAGAGAAAAACATATGTGTCTGTGTTACACTCTGCTTTCTTGTGTTGTGTTTTGCTGTTTATATTTTGTAACGTGCAGTTGTGTAGTGAAATATTATGTGCCAAGTTGTGTCATCACTCATGTTGCGGCGTGAAAAGTTATGTGATGAGCTATGTTGTGTTTTGCTGTGCCAAACTGTGTTGTGTTTCTTTGTGATTTGCTGTCGGATTGTGCCATGTTGCTTTGTTTTGCTGTGCCAAGCTGTGATCCCGAACTGTGTTGTTTTGCTTTATGTTTTGCTGTGCCAAATTGAATTGTGTTGTTTTGTGTTTTTCTGTGCTGAATCCTGTTGTGTTGCTTTGTTTTGCTGTGCCAGACTATATAGCTTTGTTTTGCAGTGCCGAACTTTGCTGTGTTGCTTTATGTTTTGCTGTGCCGCTTTACGTTTCGCTGTGCCAAACTGTGTTGTGGCGCTTTGTGTTTTACTGTGTTGAACTGTGTTATGTCTCTTTGTGTTTTGCTGTGCCAAACTACAGTATGTTGCCAAACAGTGTTGTGTTGCACTGTGCCGAACTGTTGTTTTGCTGTGTTTAACTGAATTATTTCACTTTGTGTTTTGCTGTGCCAAACTGTTGTAATGCATTGTGTTTTGCTGTGCTGAACTGTGTTGTGTCGCTTTGTGTTTTGCTGTGCTGAACTGTGTTGTGTCGCATTGTGTTTTGCTGTGCTGAACTGTGTTGTGTCGCTTTGTGTTTTGCTGTGCTGAACTGTGTTGTGTCGCTTTGTGTTTTGCTGTGCTGAACTGTGTTGAGTCGCTTTGTATTTTGCTGTGCTGAACTGTGTTGTGTCGCTTTGTGTTTTGCTGTGCTGAACTGTGTTGTGTCGCTTTGTGTTTTGCTGTGCCGAACTGTTTTGCTGTGCTGAACTGTGTTGTGTCGCTTTGTGTTTAGCTGTGCTGCTCTGTGTTGTGTCACTTTGTGTTTTGCTGTGCTGAACTGTGTTGTGTCGCTTTGTGTTTTGCTGTGCTGCTCTGTGTTGTGTCATTTGTGTTTTGCTGTGCTGAACTGTGTTGTGTCGCTTTGTGTTTTGCTGTGCTGAACTGTGTTGTGTCGCTTTGTGTTTTGCTGTGCCAAACTGTTTTGCTGTGCTGAACTGTGTTGTGTCGCTTTGTGTTTTGCTGTGCTGCTCTGTGTTGTGTCACTTTGTGTTTTGCTGTCCTGAACTGTGTTGTGTCACTTTGTGTTTTGCTGTGCTGAACTGTTTTGCTGTGCTGAACTGTGTTGTGTCGCTTTGTGTTTTGCTGTGCCGAACTGTTTTGCTGTGCTGAACTGTGTTGTGTCGCTTTGTGTTTTGCTGTGCTGCTCTATGTTGTGTCACTTTGTGTTTTGCTATGCTGAACTGTGTTATGTCGCTTTGTGATTTGCTGTGCTGAACTGTGTTGTGTCGCTTTGTGTTTTGCTGTGCTCAACTGTGTTGTGTCGCTTTGTGTTTTGCTGTGCTCAACTGTGTTGTGTCGCTTTGTATTTTGCTGTGCTGAACTGTGTTGTGTCGCTTTGTGTTTTGCTGTGCTGAACTGTGTTGTGTCGCTTTGTGTTTTGCTGTGCTGAACTGTGTTGTGTCGCTTTGTGTTTTGCTGTGCTGAACTGTTTTGCTGTGCTGCTCTGTGTTGTGTCACTTTGTGTTTTGCTGTGCTGAACTGTGTTGTGTCGCTTTGTGTTTTGCTGTGCTGAACTGTGTTGTGTCGCTTTGTGATTTGCTGGGCTGAACTGTGTTGTGTCACTTTGAGTTTTGCTGTGCTGAACTGTGTTGTGTTGCTTTCTGTTTTGCTGTGCTGAACTGTGTTGTGTCGCTTTGTGTTTTGCTGTGCTGAACTGTGTTGTGTCGCTTTGTGTTTTGCTGTGCCGAACTTTGTTCTGTTGCTTTGTGTTTTGCTGAACTGTGTTGTGTTGCTTTGTGTTTTGCTGTGCTGCGCTGAACTGAATTGTGTCGCTTTGTGTTTTGCTGTGCTGAACTGTGTTGTGTCGCTTTGTGTTTTGCTGTGCTGAACTGTGTTGTGTCGCTTTGTGTATTGCTGTGCTGAACTATGTTGCTGAATTGTGTTGTGTTGGACTGTGCCAAACTGTGTTGTTTTGCTCTATTTTGTGCTTTGCTGAACTGCATTGCATCCCTTTGAGCTTTGCTGTGCTGAACTGTGTTGTGTCGATTTGTGTTTTGCTGTGCCGTACTACTGGATGTTGCCAAACTGCGTTGTGTTGCACTGTGCCGAACTGTGTTGTGCTGCTTTAATTTTGCTGTTCCTTTAAACATCGTTATATCATTAATGTTGTTTATCTGTGTGTGACTCCCGTGTGTGCGAGTGACCTGAATACATGTGACTATTTGAAGTTTTTACTGAAGCCAAAACTGGAGAAACACCTTTTAACCAGATATCACAGCTTTCAGCTTTATTAAACACTAATGTGTGTGTGTGTGTGTGTGTGTGTGTGTGTTTGTGTGTGTGTGTGTGTGTGTGTGTGTGTGTATGTGCGTCAAATGTTCCAATATCAATCTATACTCACCAAAATATTTTCTTTTTAGTTCTGTACTCCTACTGCATGTAAACAATTGTCTCATTTGTATCTGTTTGTCATCAATAATATTAGAAGAAACATCTGAAATAAAGTTTATACTGAAATGAAAATGTAACAGAGCAAATCTGCTGAGCTATGAAAGAGCAACAAATGAGTACTAAAAATGTCCTCTACTGTAGGAAGAAACACAAAAATATCTAGACAATAAAACAGAAGGCATGATAGAGTAGGTTCACACTGTCTGTATCAATTTTGTGTTACAGTTTCTGAAGCAAAACCTTCGCTCCCATCTGTATCACTGTAGAAATAATAGGCACAGTGTGAACGAACCCTGCTGACACAGAGGTGTGTGTGTGTGTATATACACTCAAGGTCATATTAAACATCAATCAAGCCCAAGCATGCACACACTACATTTTCTGTGTTCTAGTCCAACGGTTATATGTGTCACACACACGGCACTTCTAGTTAGCATGTAAATGCATTCCCACACCCCTTAATATTTAACTTTGTGCATTCAAAGCTGTGCAGTCGCTATAACGCTATAGTCGTTTCTTTGCCACTATTGAATCTACAGTGCCACGGCACTTAGCTTTCAGTCTGACTTGAATGTGCTAAAATATAAAGGCCTTGTATGTCAAAATAAAACAAAAACAAACAGTCTTTTTATTGTTTTTTTTCACCCAGTTAAGTTTACGAACAAATGACTCACATGAGCTGGTTCTTATAATGAATCATTCAAAAAGACTCACAAACCCCAAAGTTATCAGTTTGAATCAGTCTTACGAATAAGGTTGGGAAGCAAGCACCAGTTCTTGTTCAGAACAGAACAATATGATTTTCATGACTTTTGGTTCCATTAACAGTTCCCAAACAGCGTGGCTTCTCTACTGAATCTGCAACCAGAGACAAAAAGCGTGACCAGTGTTGTCTGATTCCCGAGTGAATGACTCTTATGAGCTGGTTCTTTTGAATCTACAGCGTCCAACATACAGTGCTACCAGTGTAGACCCTGGTCTTCATTTGATGAGCTGGCACTTTATAGTGAATCAAATATTTATACATGATTCGGAGTGGTTAACAAATTTATCTTACCGATGCATAAGTTATGACTTTTGAATCATTAAGTGGTGGAAGTGGTGGCTCAGCAGTTGAGGCTAAGGGTTACTGACCAGAAGGTTGGGGGTTCAAGCACCACCAATATGCCATTGCTGGGCCCTTGAGCAAGGCCCTTGACCCTATCTGCTCCAGGGGCGCTGTATCATGGCTGACCCTGCACTCTGACCCCAGCTTAGCTGGGATATGTGAAAACAACTACATTTCACTGTATATATGCAAATATTTATGTATAATGTGTGACCAGAAATAAAGGCTTCTAATGGAACCATTATTCCTTGCAATTCCCCGACCTACTTAGAAATCATTCATTGAATAAACTCTCTTAATCTTTCAGAGCGGTTACTAAATTAACATCTGACTCACTTCCTAAACCGCAAGTCTTACAGTTTCAGAATTGTTTTGTGTACTTAAAAGTTTGTGAAAGTTAAATCAGTATTATTTCAGACTGGTTGTTCATATGACAACTGAAGTTAAAGAAACACATTGGCAATATTTTGTACCTCCTTGCTCAAGATGATGGGTTTTCCCAATGCAACAACAGAATTCTGTAGGTAACAATTCTATCATGTTGTCAATGCCAAAACCAGGCCTTTCTGTCACCATTAACAGCAACTCACTTTAAATCAAAACACTCTCTCAACCCATGCAACTTATCTGAAAAAACCCCATTGGCGTACAAATCTGCATTTCACTGGAACATGTTTCTTTGCATAGCTTCAATTTATTAATGATGAGTAAAAGGTTCTGTAAATTAAAGTTACAAGATGTGGTAAATATGGCAACAGCACCGGGATGTTACTCATAAAGTTTTTGAATTGAGGTGAATGAAAAAAAATTCTGCTTTTAATTTAAGAAGTACAAACGTTGCAGTTAAAGTGTTACAGCATTCTAAACTCTCTGATGCTTTGCAACTGCTGTTTAATATCCTGCCTTGAGCTCAAAACATAATGATGCCGATATGGATGCTCTGTGGGAGTTGTTAAAGATAAAAATGTTAACAGATTAAAAGTCGGAGTGCAGCTGGTGCTGTATCATTATTAAAGTTGAGTTGTGTTAAAGAAACAGATTTATTGTAGAGCTTCTGTTCTGTGTTATTATTGTTAACGAAAACTTAAAAGTGTGAATACACTGAAACTGAAACTGTTTTGTTGTGTTGCGCTGAGCTGTGTCGTGTTGTATCGACTATGATTCAGTCATACGCAAATTAATTCAGTCCACAACCTGACACACAGACACACAAGTGTGAACCGACATCCTGAACCTGTGTCTTACACAGTCCGTACATCTCTCCTCAGCAAGTCCTCACACACTACTGGACATCTCACCTACACAAAACCTTAAAATGCTGCTGGAATAACAATACATACACACACACACTTATAAACACACTTTCACTTCTTCTGAGGTGAGTCGACCTACTTCTCTCCTTTAGACTATTGAGAGAGAGAGAGAGAGAGAGAGAGAGAGAGAGAGAGAGAGAGAGAGAGAGAGAGAGAGAGAGAGAGAGAGAGACTGACTGAGAACGTTCCTTCTGACCAGAAATCCACTGAGATCTGATCCTGAGGCGCTGAGTTACTTAATCACACACACACACACACACACACACACAGACGCACACACACACACACACACACACACACACACACACACTGAAGGGATGGATTGTATGCCGAACTCCCAGAGAACACGTCAGTTTTGCTGTAATGGAAGAACAGACACCAAAAAGACAAAGATGAGGGAAAAAAAGAGCGTCAAATAAAAGACAGAGCGAGAGACAGAGACAGGGAGTGAGAAAGAGAGAGAGTCTGAACAGCTGCCAGAATTCGTTCTAACACACCAAGAGAGTGACCAGAGAGAGAGAGAGAGAGAGAGAGAGAGAGAGAGAGAGAGAGTTGGAGTGTCCATAGAAGGGAGAAAAGTTGTACTGTTGTACATTGTTGTGTAGTGTTGTGATTTGTGTTGTGTTATAGTGTGTGTTTTGATTTATTGTGCTGTGTTGTATATAGTGGTATGATTTGCGGTGTATGTTATTATTATGTGTAGTGTTGTGATTTGTGTTGTAGTATGTTAAATTGTGTTGTGTTTTATTGTGTTGTGTAGTGTTGTGATTTGTGTTGTAGTATGTTAAATTGTGTTGTGTTTTATTGTGTTGTGTAGTTTTGTGATTTGTGTTATTGTATGTTCTATTGTTTTGTGTTTTATTATGTTGTGTAGTACTGTTATTTTGTTGCAAGGTGTTAAATTGTGTTGTTTTCTTGCTATGTTGTGTTGTGCAGTGTTGTTGTGATTTGTGTTGTGGTGTGTTCAATTGTGATGTGTTGTGTTTTATTGTGTTATGCTGTGTAGTACTGTGATTTGTGTTGTAATGTGTTTTATTGTGTTATGTTGTGTTGATTTGTGTTGCGTAGTCCTGTGTTTTTATTGTTATGTTGTGTTGTGCAGTGTTCTTGTGATTTGAGTTGTGGTGTGTTCTATTGTGATGTGTTGTGTTTTATTGTGTTATTTGTTGATTTGTGTTGTGTTGTAATGTGTTACATTTTGTTGTGTTTTATTGTTATGTTGTGTTGTGCAGTGTTCTTGTGATTTGTGTTGTAATGTGTTTTATTGTGTTAAGTTGTGTTGATTTGTGTTGTGTAGTACTGTATTTTTATTGTAATGTGTTACATTTTGTTGTGTTTTATTGTTATGTTGTGTTTTGCAGTGGTCGTGTCATTTGTGTTGTGGTGTGTACTTCTGTTTTGTGTTGTGCTTTATTGTGATGTGTTGTGTATTACTGTGATTTGTGTTGTAATGTGTTTTATTGTGTTGTGTTATGTTGTGTTGATTTGTGTTGTGGTGTGTACTTCTGTTTTGTGTTGTGCTTTATTGTGATGTGTTGTGTATTACTGTGATTTGTGTTGTAATGTGTTCAGTTGTGTTGTGTTATTTTGTGTTGATTTGTGTTGTGTAGTACTGTGATTTGTGTTGTAATGTGTTTTATTGTGTTATGCTGTGTAGTACTGTGATTTGTGTTGTAATGTGTTTTATTGTGTTGTGTTATGTTGTGTTGATTTGTGTTGTGGTGTGTACTTCTGTTTTGTGTTGTGCTTTATTGTGATGTGTTGTGTATTACTGTGATTTGTGTTGTAATGTGTTCAGTTGTGTTGTGTTATATTGTGTTGATTTGTGTTGTGTAGTACTGTGATTTGTGTTGTAATGTGTTTTATTGTGTTATGTTGTGTTGTTTGGTGTTGTGGTGTGTACTTCTGTTTTGTGTTGTGCTTTATTGTGATGTGTTGTGTATTACTGTGATTTGTGTTGTAATGTGTTTTATTGTGTTATGCTGTGTATTACTGTGATTTGTGTTGTAATGTGTTTTATTGTGTTATGCTGTGTAGTACTGTGATTTGTGTTGTAATGTGTATTATTGTGTTGTGTTATGTTGTGTTGATTTGTGTTGTGGTGTGTACTTCTGTTTTGTGTTGTGCTTTATTGTGATGTGTTGTGTATTACTGTGATTTGTGTTGTAATGTGTTCAGTTGTGTTGTGTTATATTGTGTTATGTTGTTTTGATTTGTGCCGTGTAGTACTGTGATTTGTGTTTTAATGTGTTACATTTTGTTGTGTTTTATTGTTATGCTGTGTTGTGCAGTGTTCTTGTGATTTGTGTTGTGGTGTGTACTTCTGTTTTGTGTTGTGATTTATTGTGTTATATTGTGCAGTACTGCATATTGTGTTGTAATGTGTTCCATTGTTTTTTGTTATGTTTTAATGTGTTATATCGTGTTGTGTAGAATTGTGATTTGTGCTGTGGTGTGTTCAATTCTGTGCTGTTTTTCTATTGCGTTGTGTATTGTTTTTTTTTTTTTAGTTGTGGTGTATTCAATTGGTTTGTGATATGTTTTATTGTGTTATACTGTGTTGTGTAGTATTGTGATTTGTGTTGTGATATGTTCTATTATCTTGTGGAGTGTACAGTTGTGCTTTAATGTGTTATTTTGTGTTGTGTTGTGATTTGTATAGTAGTGTGTTTTATTGTGTTATATTGAGTTGTGTAGTGTTGTAATGTGTTATATTGTGCTGTGTTGTATTTCATTGTGTTATGCTGTGTTGTGTAGTTTTGTGAATTGTGTTGTGTCATGCTATCTTGTGATGTGTTCTGGCTTGTTATGCTGTGTTCTATTGTTTTGTGTTACATTGTGTTGTGTTCTATTGTGTTACATTGTGCTATAAGAGACAGAGAGAAGGAGAGAGAGAGAGAGAGAGAGAGAGAAAGAGAGAGAGAGAGTGTGTGCAGGTCAAATAGTTAAAGAAAGGGAGAAAGGACAGGGAACAAGGGAGCTGGTAAAGGAGGGAAGAAATGGTGTGATTCAGGTGAAGGAGTGAAAATGAGAGTAAAAAGTGGCAGAGTGGGAGAAAATCAAAGAGAAAAGAGAGAGAGAAAGAATGAAGAGAGACCCCAAAAGAGCAAGCATTAGTAGTATTTCTCTCTGCAGTGGTAGTATTTCTTTTTCATATGCCCTGCTGTAGAGAAATATTACAGAATATATTGCAGCAATCTCCTCTGCTGGATAGAGTGAGCGAGAGAGAAAGAGACATATGGAACGAGTAAACCAGACTAGAGCAATGCAGACAAGATGGGCATCAACTCCAATGGATAGCAAGACTGTGTGTGTGTGTGTGTGTGTGTGTGTGTGTGTGTGTGTGTGTTTGTGTGACTGTATAAACACAATAAACTCTCACTGAAGGAATTCTCCTTTTGAGTTTTTAATTGTGGTCACTAGGGGCCTCATTGGCTGTTATCACTGCTCTGCAATTGGCTGACAAAACACTGTTGTGATTTGATTGGCCCCTTGAGAGACTCTAGCATAGACCACACCCACTTTCCGTTAGGAGCTTGTTATTATGTGCAATCTTCATGCTGTGAGATCAAAGAGTGTCTGCACATGAATTCCCAGCAAATGTACCTTTCACACAGTGTTTGTGCACAATATTTACTTCTTATATGAATTTCATTAGCATTTGCCTTTGGAATAGCTGCTTAAAAATCAGGGATTTTTGCTTGGAAATTTGCCAAATTTGTGTCAATGCGCTTATAATGAGGTTTAGAAAAGAAAAAAGACTAATTTTTGTAATTAAGAAATGAGAGCTGAATGTTTTTCTTCCCAGCTGTCCCTAGATATTCTGCTCTATTTCTTAAAAGATAAATATTAATGTTGTGCAAACATTTTACAAAAACATACATAATTAGATATGCAGTAGGTGTCAGACATTTGAAGTGCTCTAGATTAAACTCAACTGATTAATCAAGAATGAAAGCTGACCCTATTGAAAATATTGCTTAAACCAACCTAAAGTGGGTAACTAGTCTCTCAGCCTGGCCAAGCCGTTTATGTTGCGGTAAAGAATTAGGGGGTAAAATGTACTTAATTGTCATGAAAATCTTCAAATGTTTCATTTTCTTTATGCAAAATATTAATTCATATATTTTTGTATTGATGTGTGGTTAAATATGACCATAATTATTTATTCTGGATATATATATATATATATATATATATATATATATATATATATATATATATATATATATATATATATATATATATGTATATATATATATATATATATATATATAGTCTAAAAAATTATGCCCCCGGACTGTAATAAGGAAGATTCCTGAGAAATGCAAGCTTGTAGTACCACCTGTTTACTCCAGAGGGCAGTAATTGAAACTTCAGCTGCATGAGCAACGCACAGTTTATACAGTGAACAAAAGCACCCTTCAGCAGACAGAACAACACAAACATGCGTTATGTTCTTGCGTTCAAAATACTTGATGGGGCGCAAATTCTAACTAAGGGATCTCAAGATGTGTTCTAAGTATTAAATTATATTTAACTTGACACAGTGACCTAAAAATGTTATGTATATGATGCAACAAAGCCGAGATGCTACACAAGCATGTCTGACACAGGTGTACATTTACAGGCCCTTAAACAAGCCCTCATAATTAATCTTGAGCTGATTGACAAATTCACTTGTGAAATGGATTGCTGTGAACTGTATGCCAATGATTGACTTATGATCAATAATATGGTAGTAAACAATACATTGAATGCTACAACCACTTTTTGTATTGTTATCAATGATTAACTCTTCTGCCACAAGAATGTAATGCATTTCAATTATCTGAGTATTTTATATATATATATATATATAATACAGTGCATGCAGAAAATATTCACAGCATTTCACTTTTTCCACATTTTGTTATGTTACAGCCTTATTCCAAAATGCATTAAATTCATTATTTTGTTCAAAATTCTACAAACAATACCCCATAATGACAATGTGAAATAAGTTTGTTTGAAATCTTTGCAAATTTATTAAAAATAAAAAACGAAAAAATAAATAAATAAATAAATAAATAAAATAACATAAGTATTCACAGCCTTTGCTTAATACTTTGCTGAAGCACCTTTGGCACCAATTACAGCCTCAAGTTTTTTGTGCTTGGCACTCCTATTTTTGGGCAGTTTCTCCCATTCTTCTTTGCAGGACCTCCTAAGCTCCATCAGGTTGGATTGGGAGCATCGGTGCACAGCCATTAACAGATCTCTCCAGAGATGTTCAATCAGGTTCAAGTCTGGGCTCTGGCTGGGCCACTCAAGGACATTCACAGAGTTGTCCCATAGCCACTCCTTTGTCATCTTGGCTGTGTGCTTAGGGTTGTTGTCCTGTTGGAAGATGAACCTTTGCCGCAGTCTGAGGTCCAGAGCGCTCTGGAGCAGGTTTTCATCAAGGATGTCTCTGTACATTGCAGCATTCATCTTTCCCTCGATCCTGACTAGTCTCCCAGTTCCTGCCACTCCCACAACATGATTCTGCCACCTCCATGCTTCACTGTAATGATGGTATTGGCCAGGTGATGAGCGGTGCCTGGTTTTCTCCAGACATGACGCTTGCCATTCAGGCCAAAGAGTTCAATCTGTGTTTCATCAGACCAGAGAATTGTGTTTCTCATGGTCTGAGAGTCCTTCAGGTGCCTTTTGGCAAACTCCAGATGGGCTGTCATGTGCCTTTTACTGAGGAGTGGCTTCCGTCTGGCCACTCTACCATACAGGCCTGATTGGTGGAGTGCTGAAGAGATGGCTTTTCTTCTGGAAGGTTCTCCTCTCTCCACAGAGAAATGTTGGAGCTCTGTCAGAATGACCATCAGGTTCTTGGTCACCTCCCTGACTAAGGCCTTTCTCCCCGATCGCTCAGTTTGGCCGGGCGACCAGCTCTAGGAAGAGTTCTGGTTTTGGTGGTTCCAAACTTCTTCCATTTATGGATAATGGAGGTCACTGTGCTCATTGGAACCTTCAATGCTGCAGAAATGTTTCTGTACCCTTCCCCAGATCTGTGCCTCAATACAATCCTGTCTCGGAGGTCTACAGACAATTCCTTGGACTTCATGGCTTGGTTTGTGCTCTGACATGCACTGTTAACTGTGGGACCTTATATAGACAGGTGTGTGCCTTTCCAAATCATGTCCAATGAACTAAATTTACCACAGGTGGACTCCAATCAAGTTGTAGAAACATCTCAAGGATGATCAGTGGAAACAGGATGCACCTGAGCTCAATTTTGAGTGTCATGGCAAAGGCTGTGAATACTTCTTTCATGTTGTCATTATGGGGTATTGTTTGTAGAATTTGGAGGAAAATAATTAATTTAATCCATTTTGGAATAAGGCTGTAACATAACAAACAATGGTGTCTTCTGATGTCTATTGCTTTTGCTCTCATTTTATAAAAACAATAAGCCACTTGATATTGTGCATTACAGGGATTTTACAACAATGATGGGTGCTCTTAGGCACAATACAAAGCTCTCCTGGTAAATTGCAATAAAACAAATCGAAATAAAGGTCTTGAAATGTCCTGAGTCAGAATCAATAATGTCAGACACCCACATATGTACTATTATAATAGCATCTCATTATAAAAACAAAGAACACAGTAAGTCACCATCCCAGTGCTTCATGGGAAATCTCAGCCCCCAGCAGATCGAATTCCACCTTCTTTCCCTCGCTTTCTTTCTTTAGCTCAATCTCTCTTGCTCTCTGCTATCTGATCCTCCCTTTGTTACTACTGCTGCAAGCAGCTGAAATTTCACACGCTTGTCAAATCACACTTATGCACTTCACATACACACACACTCACATGAATGCTTTAAATTATGTCTCAAACAGTCATGACTAAATACTGTTATTTTTAAGGAATGGATACAACCCTTAAACTGAGAAAAATGGCACGGTTTGCCTTGGTTTTAGTGTCAATTTTGTGCTTTTTTTGGACATCAATCCATTTTTGACAAACATTTATAGATACTGTGTTTTGCCTGTCAAGACTTCTAATGTTTTTTACCTTCAAGGACATTCCAAGACATCTCCAAAAAGGAGGTTTTGTCAGATTTAGCAAACCTCTGGAGAATATATTGGTCACTCAATACTTACAGCAAAGTAAACTATCGCAGAAGTTTAAAACCTTATACGAGTGAGATGTATTAAAATTGCTCATAAGATCCAGACTGTCTTGATTAAACAGTAATAACATTGAGAAATGATACATACATTAGAAAGAAACTACTCGTTTATGTAGCCTTTTGACATTCAGGAACCTTAGGCACGCGCGCACGCGCACACACACCCTGGACAGTTTCCATATGTGCAATCACAACACACACTGAGTGAGGAAATCTGGTAAGTTCATTACATATAATGGAAAGGGTGCTGCTGTACTGGAGTTGTACAAAAAAAGAGTATCAGTTACATTGAAAAGCAAATGACACATACAGGTCTATCTTTGTAATGTCTGTTCTGAACACCCAAATAATAACCCATGGCTTAAGCAAAATATCTCAATCAGTTCGCTTATTATACCCCACAGTCCGCAACAGCCATTAAACTGTGTATGCATGTTAACAGAATGACAGTCCAGCTGTTGTTGAGCTTTGCACATATAAATCTAACAGTAGTTAAGGAAGAAGAAAGGAGAGAGAAGAAAGAGAGAGCAATTTATATATATATATAAAATAGTCGTTGTATTGTTGGTTGTATAGAGCGTTCCTACTGCTGGTCACTCTAACGTTATTTGTGACCACAGCTTTTGAAAATCTGGTCACAAATGAAATGTATTGATGGTAAAAATAACCATAATGTTATTTTACAAATGCATAATGCTGCCTTGAAGTGCACTTGGGAAGCTCATATATAAAAGTTGGGTATTTGTTACAAGGACATGTCATGAAATCAAGTCATAAAACAAAGTACGGAAGAAGCCATACTAAAACAGATGCACAATGAACTATGGCATCTGTCATTTAAAGCAAATAAAAATTATTGAAATGATGCCAACAATTCCACCCAAATTGTTATCAAGAGACAAATCATTAACTTCAGCCTACAATAGAAGTAGGACTGCACCATAAATGAAAAAAATGATCGAGATTACAATTACAGCTGCTGCATTTAACTAATTGTAAAAGTTGTTAATTACAGCATTCAATGGAAATCCACACCCGTTGCATCAAAATCAACTTTTCAGTGGTTAAGCATTGTAACCATAGGGCTGGGTGATATGGGCAAAATTAGTATCACGATATTTATCTTTATATCATTGAATATCGATATTTATCACGATATACATTTCATACCATTAATGGGAAAGGAAATGCATTCCACACCTTTGTTAGACCTCAAACTTTAAAGTAAACTTTACAGGGTAAGCTACTTTTTAATTTGAAGTTCAAGAAGTATACTCCGTTTAGGATTTAATCTTACATAAGGTGCAACTTCGTTTCGCTTCAATTTTGCCAATTTTATCATCTTCAGGAGACGTTTGACTTCACTGAATGACTTTCTTGTGATGCTCCACACTGCAGCTCAGTAGATGGAAGTAATGCACCATAAGCTGGATTGCCAACCACCAATAAACATCACAAGAAGAAGAAATACTTTATTTATGTATTTTTGCAGGGTCAAATGAGCAGACTTGACTCAGTGCTATGGATCATGAAAAAAACTTTTCACTAAATAGTACATAAATAAACAGTTAAGAGTTGTTTTTCGTTACACAACGATATCATATTAGCCAGATTGCTAGGTGCTAGCAACTGGCTACCTAGCCTCATTACTGGTTTATGTGACAGCTGGGCTATGTAACCACTAGTCAGCTAATACCTCATAACCGGCTGATTTATTGACAGTTAGTTGTGTGTAAAATGAATAATTGTGATTACAATATCAAGACAAATACTATATCAACGCATATTGATCAGACAAACCTGAGGAAACGAATCATGGTATCCAGGATTACTTGAAAAATGTAAGGGCGGGTGTGTTTGATTAGGGTTGGAGCTAAACTCTGCAGGACAGTGGGGAGCAGGAGCAGGGTTCCCAACCCCTGCCCTAGAATGATGGCACAGCTCACTTTTTCTGCAATAAAATGAAAACAATTCTGGTAGCTTTGTTTCTCATTTCTTTGGTCTTCCATTTGTGTATACCTGTCTCTACAAGAACTTATTCACTCATTCATTCTCTCTCCTCTGTGTGTGTAGGTTAAGGGTTATCAGTCAAGGCCACAAACACAAAAGTGAGCTCAGTTTCAAAAGACAACTCTAAATGTCATATACACACACACACACTGTGTGTGGAGAGGAGGCCTGGTAAATCCCTTACTATAAGCAGGTCACCTATGTAACTCAACCCCTAATAGAACACACCCTCTTAACATATGCAATACAATGCATTTACTCACCCAGACAGTCAGACGAATATTGAGTTGGGTAACAATACACTGATTGACATGTCTCACTTTCTTTCTCAAGAGGAAAAAATAATGAAATACATTATGTGCGCGCACACACACACACACACACACACACACAAACACACACACTCTTTGTTTTTTTTCTTCGTCTGCAGAACTACTTAAAATGATATTTTTCTTGACATGTGTTAAAGTTCTTCCATCTAAATCACAAATGTCAACTATACGCTCTTCTCTAGCTGACTGTAACTAACTTTTGGGCCATTTCTTTCTTAAATGTTTGTGTCTTTAGGTCAGCAGATTGGTGCCTGATGATTGGCCGGCTGTAAGCAGCTCTGTGGCTGATGATTGGCCAGCATTCAGCAAATCAGTGGCTGATGACTGGTTGTGGTGTATGAGTGATGACAGTTGTAAGCGATTTAAATGAACCTAACATTTTGTGCCTTTTTTCTTTTTTGGGGCGGTTTTATGAAAGGGTCACGTTCAAACTGTATATGTTTAATTTGTAAATTAACACATTGTTCGAGCAACCTCAACACTGTGCCAGTATTTCTGACAAAATATTATGTCAAATGGAGGTTTTGTACAAAAGATATTTGTATATATGAGTGCAACAGTGCCCGCCCACTCAAAGTATTTTTCCCATTCATTTTTCCCATAGGGATTTCATAAAATCCTTTGTGAAAGAGTTTTAAGCCGTAAAACCAAACCAATCAGGTCTGAGGCGAATCACTACATAAGGCGCATAAATTTGACGCAAAAATAAATTTGAAAATCGGGCAAAAATACAAAGAATGTGCACTTAATGTGTCTTTCATGAGGGACTAAACTACAATCCCATAAAGCATTGTGAATGACATAATCTAAATAAAAAATATAGAAAACTATACAACTATTGATTAAAGTTGTACATAAGTATAGAATCAATATATTTAAAGTATACTGCAAAATGTTTAGATACAGTGGCAAGAAAAAGTATGTGAACCCTTTGGAATTACCTGGTTTTCTGCTTTAATTGGCCATAAAATGTGATCTCATATTAATCAAAGTCACTAGGATAAGCTAACAACAGACAAACAATTATAGTCTTTCATGTCTTTATTGAACACATCCCATTAACCATCCACAGTGCTGTGGAAAAGGTAAGTGACCCCTAGACTAATGACATCCACAAAGCTAATTAGTCACGAGTTGGGAAAACCTGACCTCCAATTATTGAAACTAGACTATAAGTGTGGGTTAAAGCTACTTTGACTTATAAAAGTCACTCATACATTTTGAGTTTGCTATACATACACATCTACTGATTTGGACAAAAAAAGAGATCTCAGAAAGCTGGAAAGGCTTACAAATTTATCTCGAAGAGCTTAGATATTCATTTGTTTACAGTTAAACAAATTGTCTATAAATGGAAATGATTAATACTGTGGCTACTCTCCCTAGAAGTGGCCGTCCAGTGAGGATGACTCAAAGGGCACACTGCAGAATACTCAGAGTGACACCTAAAGACCTAAAGACCAAAAGAAGGAATCATTGAAACTGGTTAACATCTCTGTTTATGAGTCTACTATACTGAATTAACAACCTTGGTGCTTACGGTAGGTCTGTTTATAAAGGTTTATAAGTTACCGTTAAAAATCAATTCACCTATGGAGAAAATTAATGGGATTTTTCCTTATGGAACCAAACGACAGCCTGAGATACTGTAATTCACTACTGTAGTTTAAAAACTGTAGAACAATTTCATTGATGTTCTTCCTGGCAAATATTCCAAGGTATCTTAGAATTATTACATTTTTTACGTCTATCAGAATGCATGAGATTACTACTGATGTGTGCAGTGCCACATTCATCAAAACACTTACTGTAAGTAGATGGTAGCAATCTTGTTTTCTCTCACACAAACTCTGTGACTTCCAAGGACAAACCCCAATCAGAGACAAAACCAGGCTACTTCTAAGCACGTCTGAAGGACAAAGGCTATTTCCCACCTACACACACACACCTACACACACACACACACACACACACACACACACACACACACACACACACACACACACAAGAATAAGGACTCAATTCAGGTCAGTCTAGGGTCTAATCTACTCACGCACATTATCTGAGAGATTAAATTCACTCTCTTCCATACAAAAACACTCACGTATTCTCTGTCTCTTTCTCCTAAAGTAAACACTCCTGTAATCTCATTCACATATTAATTCATGAACATTCTTTTAGAAAACTCTGTTAAATACAGTTGAAAATATAGCTGCAAGCAGCAATTATCAGGGCCAAGCACAGGATTTTAGACATGTAACATGTTTTGGGGCATATATGCTATGGTAATATTACAATATTTAACAAGTACAAATACCATGTATATCAAATGACCATGAACCCCATGATGTAGTAAAAAAAAAATCCCTTATATGTCCCAATAAGGATGCCAAAACAAGTCCATACACACACTTAAGCTTGTTCCAGGTTTGGGGAAAATAATAGAAAGCGAATGTCTCATGGTTCAAAGATTGTAATATTTGTGTGTACTTGTGCTTGTGCAGTTGTGTCTGTTTCATGTCGTATCTTGCTTTGTGTGTAGATTTGCATTCATCTGAAATTAGATTTCCTGAATTTAATATCTGATGGGCTCACAACCAAGACTGTACCACAAAGGTGATAAACCAGACTACACACACACACACACACACACACACACCGCACACACGAACACACACACACACACACGCATGCAGAGAGGTCTACCTGGACTTGGCACATATCTGTAGGCATTTTTCTGCTACTGCTAAGTTCCACTCCAGATGTGCCCTTGTAATTACCACCTTAGAAACAGCTGTGTGTGTGAGTGTGTGTGTGTGTGTGTGTGTGTGTGTGTGTGTGTGTTGTGAGTGAGTGAGTTTGATTACTTGCTCAGGTTGAAACAGGAAAAATGAATTCCAGGCTCTACTGTTACGCCAATTCAGCATTGTGGAACGGGCCTTTTAGAGACTATTTATGTGCTTTTTGTGTGTGTGTGTGCGCGTGCGTGCGTGTGTTCCATCTTTGTCATTTTACATAGGCATATATAATAATAGTAGAGAAAAGTATTAATTATTATAATTATTATTATTATTTTTTTTAATCGCTTTCCCAGTGGGTCAGAAGTTTACATACACTTTGTTAGTTTTTGGTAGCATTCCATTTAAATAGTTTAACTTGGGTCAAGCTTCTCACAATAAATTGCTGGAATTTTGGTCCATTCCTCCAGACAGAACTGGTGTAAACTGAGTCAGGTTTGTAGGCCTCCTTGCTCGCACACGCTTTTTCAGTTCTGCCCGCAGACAGTTCTATCGGATTGAGGTCAGGGCTTTGTGATGGCCACTCTAATACCTTGACTTTGTTGTCCTTTAGCCATTTTGCCAAAACTTTGGAGGTATGCTTGGGGTCATTTTCCATTTGGAAGACCCGTTTGTGACTTCCTGGCTGATGTCTTGAGATTTAGTTTCAGTATATCCACATCATTTTCCTTCCTCATGATGTCATCTATTTTTGAAGTGTACCAGCCCCTCCTGCAGTAATGCACCCCCACAATATAATGCTGCCACCCCTATGCTTCACGGTTGGGTTGATTCTTCAGCTTGCAAGCCTCATCACATAACTATGGTCATTATGCCCAAACAGTTCAATTTTTGTTTCATCAGACCAAAGGGCATTTCTCTAAAAAGTAAGATCTTTGTTCACATGTGCGGTATGATGGCCCATGGTTAAACACATTAAGTTTAATTGAAATATAATGAAATTACCAGTTATAGCACAAAAGATTAGATACAAGATAGAGATACTTTATCTATAAATTCCATTTAAATTTTAACCCAATAATCTTGATGTTTTGCATTTGATGTATTTCTGGGCTTTTTTGTCTTTATTTACAATACAGTGTAGAGTAGACATTGAAGCGTGATAGAGATCCAATCGGGACATGACCCACACTGGACTCATACTAGGGTTCCTGTGTCGTCTTTGCATTGATAAATGACTTTCGACATCTGCTCATTCAAAAAGCACCAGCTGCCACTGTATGTAGGTGAAGACCAATTTTATAAGCAACTGCTAATTACTGTCCAAACAAGCCCGCATCCCAAGAGTAGAAAATCACAGTGATCAATCCGTTCATATTGACCTGTGTGTGTGCCGTTTTCCTCCTTGGCATCAAACAGAGTGCAACATTGAAATCCCATCATGCATTATTCACAAAAAAATGCAAATCGGCTAAAACCAAAAGAACCACCCCAAGCTTTTTTTAATTAAAAATGCAAGAATCTCAAGGCGAATTACCATGGAAACCACTATTACATCACAATCTCAAAGTTTCAGCAAGGAAACGTTAGGTGTTTCAGTACAGTTTTATATAGGGTACCTCATTATTATGCATTTTGCATATGTGGCAATATTAAAATGTTTATCCTTAGCTAACTTCCACAGCCCTGTGCACCCCCTACCCCCACCCCAGCGGGTGTTGCGAACGATTGAGCAACTCTGCAGCCTTGGGAATCAATCGATTCATTTTTAATGAGCTGAACTGGGCGAGAGGGCGCCAAATTTCTTTCCTCTGCCTTGAGGGGCGAGGAAGAATAACGGATGAACTTACTTGCTGTACGGAAAACCAATTGGGAAGTCTTGTGCAGCACCATACTATATCCATACGGACAGTTACATAAATTCAGCACTGACATCAAACCCCCACACAATAGAATTTAATGGACTTTCATAGAGGCCAGTATGATGTTGACGACCTGAATTTCACCTTATATGTTTCATTGTCTGTTATCAGTGATAATACAGCACTTCCAAACACCATTTTTCCTCTGTCGGACTCTGCACAGCAGACATGGATTCATGATGCAAATTTATTTCCTCATTTACACTTTTACGATTTACGCATTTCAATTTCATAACTTATTTCCATCAAATTAAACTGAGTAATCCTTAACAAAAAAACATACATATTTTAGGTTTTATTAATTTAATTTAGTTAATGATTACACAATTATAGTTGAGAAAAATCTATTATGAAATGTATATATATATATATATTTTTTTTTTTTGGAGTGTATATAAAATCTTAAAGTTTTTCTTTGCAACTGTTTACGGTAAAGCTGCTCTGAAACAATACATAAAAAGTGCTACAGTAATAAACTTGAATCTGAGATTCTAAATTTTAACCTGGAAGTAAAATTGTAGGATTTTGAAAAATTGTAAACAAAAAAACTTAAAATGAATAAGAAATTTTGCCAGTCCATGCCAGCTTTTTGGAGGGACAAATGACATAAAATTTGGGAAAATTTGGGTTGGGAAATAATTTCTGCTTTTAATAGACTGTTTAACGCATTGAATAAACTATGTAATTAATGCTGTATTCATGTTTTTCACTTCCCGAAACCTGTTTTCCCTGGGCATAATAAACACGGGTGAAGATTTTCGTGATGAACAATAGAGACTTCACCCGCAAGTGGTGAGACAGGTGTGGGAGAGACACGGGCAAGCTGTAGTATCTCTACACATCGCTTAAAAAGAGAAAAAAAAGAGAGAGAGAGAGAGAGAGAGAAAATATTCAATTTGTTTTAATTCTGTCTGTATTGTTTCTAATAATGCATCGGCAATGTGCACCTAAGTTGATTTTGCCAGTAAAGTCTGACATTTATTGAATTGGCCCTTTAGGGAGTTTAGGAGCTTTAAATTCAAAGTCAACCCAAAGACAATAAAAAAATGACAATAGACACAAACAAGTATAATAATGTTAATAATTATTAATTTTGGTCCTCCATACAGCTCAAGTGCATGATATCATTAAAGCAAAACTGGGCATACTGAAGTAATTCTGAAATTCACAATGATTAATTAGGAGTGGTGGTGGTGTAGTAATCAGAAGGTCGCTGGTTCGATCCCCACAGCCACCACCATTGTGTCCTTGAGCAAGGCACTTAACTCCAGGTTGCTCCGGGGGGATTGTCCCTGTAAATAAGTGCACTGTAAGTCGCTTTGGATAAAAGCGTCTGCCAAATGCATAAATGTAAATGTAATTAAGTGATGTTTACTTGTTTGAAGGCAAAACATTTGGTCTGATCCCTGGAGCATGTTGCTAAGAGTCAGTTAATATAGCTGGGGGAAAGGTGCTTTTGCATTTGAACTCATTTTTTGTCTAGCATGTTAAAACTTTCGGTTAGCCACAAATCTGTTTGATTTGAGTATGTTGGACAGTGTTGGTCGAGCACAAGAATTCCCCCTAGGAAAGAAAAAGCACATATGAGATTTTAGTTGTTTCTCCTAGACAGTAATGAGTTTTCAATGGAGATGTTTATCCATAAGTCGCATTACTGCACCAGAAGATGAGTGACAGTACAATTTGTTGGTCACTTGGTTTCTATTTCTGTAGTGTTATGCCAGGTAGCCCCGCCCACTGTGAAATCTCATTGGTCCAAATTCCTGCACCACATAATTGTGCATTAAACATCATCTACTGTGATGGTGTTGTGTTATGCTGGAGTTTCATGTTGATTGTGGACGGACAAATATTTTGTCGCTGGAAACTTTGTTAGCCATGCAGTTTCAAGAGATTTTTTCTCAGTTTAAGAAAAGAATAAAGAACATCTGTGTTGCCTTCAGACAGTAAACTCTGCTTTGATCTGTAACTCTATAAGAGAAATATGAATTATTAAAGCCTTTTGTTTTTGTGCAAAAACATTGTGTTTATGCAGTCTCTCTCAGTTCTCTCTCTCACCATCTATCTGTTCATCTCTCTCAGTCTTTATCTTCCTCAGTCACAAAACAACTTATCAGTAGATCAGGCCTTCTGCAGTCAGACAAGTGTGTGTATCATAGAAAATGATGTTTTGGGGTTGGAGAGAGCAGGCAATCTCTGTGAAGAGCTCCTGTAGGGCAGATTGTGAGTTTTTTGGTGTGTTTATGTAGATTAATGTGTTGGTACTGTGATTGTGTGTGTGATTTGTTATTGAGTTATTGAAAATGGCCAAAGAGTGTGTTGGTGTGTTTGTGCTAATAAGCAATAGGGATGTTGTGTGTGTATGTGTGTGCATTAGCATTTGAAGGGTTTCGAGGTCATTGAAATGCAGTTGCTATTGACAGCCAGATGCTTAACGTAACTGCTCACTGCAGTCTGAGCTACTGGAGAGAAAATGGAAGTGTGTGTGTTTGTCTTGTGTCATCTTCTGGTCTGACTTTTGCTAAAAGTCATATTTTTTACAATTGTCATACCTGTTATTATTTATATAGAATATTAATGGTAATGGCAAAGGTTGGCTGAAATCAGCAGTTCCAATCTGATTGGGTGGGTTTACGCAATGTCAGGGAGTCCGTGCACACAGGTATCTAATCGTTTTTATCAGTTCTTGGCAGTTCTTGGATACAACAGGCATTTTGAAGGAAGAACTAGTCACTGGATTTGCCAAAGTTGGCAAAGCCGACTACACCACATTTGGCATTATTTTGACTAGTGATGCACCAAAATGTGTGGGGGTTTGATTAATGTTCTTTGGCAAAACTGAAACTGAAAGTGCTGGACACACAGAACCGCAAAACAAAACGAAAATGCTAATTTGAAGAAGAAAATGGATTTCAACTCAGGTATACCAAAAATTAAGTCCAAACTGAGCAGTCGGGGGAGAAGGGCCTTGGTAAGAGAGGTGACCAAGAGCCCGATACTCACTCTGGTTGAGCTCCAGAGATTATGTGTGGAGATGGGAAAAACTTGCAGAAGGACACTCCACCAATCTGGGCATTATGGCAGAGTGGCCAGATGGAAGCCTCCCCTCAGTTCAGGACACATGAAAGCCAGCTTGGAATGTGCTAAAAAAGCACCTAAAGATTCTCTGGTCTGATGAAACAAAGAGTGAACTGTTTGGCCACAATTCCAAGCATCATGTCTGAAGGAAACCAGGCACTGCTCATCAGCTGCGCAATACCATCCCAACGGTGAAGCATGGTGGTGGAAGCATCATGCTGTAGGGGTGTTTTTCAGCGGCAGGGACTGGGGGACTGGTCAGGGTAGAAAGGAAAGCTGAACACAGAAAAATACAGAGATTTATTTAATGAAAACCTGGTCCAGAGCACATTGAGTGGGCCAATGGATCACCTTCCAACAGGACAATTACCCTAAGCACCCAGCCAAGACAACGCAAGAGTGGCTTAGGGACAACTCTGTGAATGCCCGGAATTGAACCCAATTGAACATCTCTGGAGAGACATACAAATGGTTGTCCACCGACAGTCCCCATCCAATCTGACAGCGCTTGAGAGGATCTGCAGAGATGAATGGCATAAAATCCCCAAATCAAGGTGTGCAAAGCTTGTCGCATCATACCCAAAAAGAGCCAGGCTGTAATCGCTGCCATAGGTGCTTCAACTAAGTACAGAGTTAAGGGTCTGAATACTTATTTCAATGTGATAATTCAGTTTTTTCTTTTTAATACATTTTCTAAGTTCACTGTAAAATGTGTCAACCCACTAAAATGTATACTGTAAGTTTATTGCTACCTTTTTTTTTAAGTATTTAAATGAAAATAAATGTAAAAGTAAAAAAACATAATTACATTTTTTATGTTTTTTACTACTTTGAATTTAATTAACGATAAAGAATATTGAGTTGAAACTCTTGAGGCCACATTAACACTAATATGTTTCCGGTTGAAAACTCATTGATTTTGCTACGTTTACACCTCTCATCCGCACTGGAACGTTGTTTTCCTCCACCAAATATGGTGTTTCGAAAACGCTCTCCATTACTGCATACTTTGGAAAACTATGATGTCAGAGAAACTGAAAACAGAGTTTTCAAATAAAAACAGTTGTGTGGATGTGGCATGGAGACTCATATAATCAATTATAAATGACAGAAATTACAGTGACAAGTTAAATGGTTGCAAACAAACAATAATATAATAATATATCAATGGAAGCTTTTTTACAGCGTTCCTGTCTAAGTAGGTGGTATCATGAGCAGAATAAACTGCAAAGAGACCAGACTTCATCCCAATAATATATAGTCTTGAATATTTTATATTCTACCCTGTACTTTTATAAGCTACACTGTGAGTGTGTATAAGAGAGAGTTTATGTCATAGAATGAGAAACAGATGAGGCATTATGAGGAGTTATGAGGCATTATTAAATGTTTAATAATCATTATTATTGCACTGTAAAGCCAATTCTTCCTGCGCAGGGAATATGAGACACCGGTAGATAATAGCACAGGGCCTGTAGTGTGTGTGCTTGTGCTGTGTGTGTGTGTGTTTTGAGTGCCAGGATGACTGAGATAAGTGTGCGTCGTGATTTAAGATGCCTTTGCCATTTCAGACTGTCGCCACTAAAGATTTATTGCTAATTAGGTTAGAGAGCACTTGACCTGTCAGGTGTGTGTGTGTATGTGTGTGTGTGTATGTGCTCTTATGTAGATTGAATTGGTTTTCTGTGTTAGCGTGACACTTGACATTCTCCCTTCAGACTACATGAGACAATCTGCCACCCCTCTGTCATTTTAACAAATTTGACCAAAATACGGCAAAACAACACTAGCAGAATAGTACCAAAAGTACAGTGGTAATATCATGTTTTCTCAGATATGTACTATAGCAAATATCATATTTTATACATGCACCATAGTAATACCTTATTATAGTAAGGGGTTAGGGTTGCGCAATGTTGACAAAAATCCCTATTTTTAACCACCCATAACATCGTGGCAGTTACTTTTGCACAGGAAAACACCATTCACATTTTCTTTAGAAAATGTTCAAATTTAGTTTTTCTGATTTCGTTGTAGGAAATAGAAACGTGGACATGCAGCGCTGGCTTTCTCTGGTCTCTGGGCTTTTGTGTGTTAAATGAAGCTCATAATTATGTTTCTAAATTTACATCCGTAATAACACAGAACTTGAACTGGAATGCTGGTGGCCAAGAGAGCGACCACAACTCGCGTACACACAGGAGGTGTATATTATGTCTTATTTCTCTCCAGAGGGAGTTCCTATACTTCTCTCTTTTTCTCTTCTTTCAGTCTATCAAATCTGATCATTTTTCCTCCTCCGCCCCCTCATCATTCATCCTTCTTTCTCAAACAGACACACACCATTTTTGTTCCTTGTGGGGTGGCTGCTTTTCATTTCCCTGCAAGGTGTCAACGCTTCTATGACTCCATAAATAAAAGATTCATCACTCAAAGGCTAACGGTCTCTCTCTCTCTCTCTCTCTCTCTCTCTCTCACACACACACACATACACTCTAGCTCGCTCACTCTGTCCTCTGATCTTTTTCTCTACTTTTTGTTACCTAGCACTCCAAAATATTGCAGACGTTGTGGGGAGATTTCACATTATTTTTGAACCCGATTCGGTTTGAAAAATGAAACCGGCTACAACGATCTGGCATACTTAAATGAGACTGTACAGAGTGCAGTAATTAAAAGCAATGAGTGTGTTTGCATGTACACCAATATGCTGATAAGTACCAAAAATCAACATATTCACTTTACAATACTTGCACACGGTAGTGAAGGTGTTAAATCTGCAAAGCAAAAATCTACCTGGGTCGATTGGTTTATGGTTAAATCATTTATGACCTTCCTTATGTCCTAGTTATACTACATTTTGATGTGAACACTCAGCGTCTGCGTACAGTTGAACGGAAGCCTGTCAAAATATACTCCGTATAATTGTGCAAACATAAACAGGCGGTTGGGCACATGCCCGCTCTGACTGCTGTGAGACACTGGATTTTCTCTTCAGGAGTTTAGATGCATAAAGATGCCATTATATTCCTTCAGACTCAAGTTCTATCTCCAGAGTTGTCTTCAGACCTCCTCACACATGCACTTTTGACCTGTACATACACTGTTGTTGTTTCTACCTTCATCTCCTGGTGTTTAGCGGCGATTACATCTTCTAGCACAGTGGTTCTGAACCCTGTTCCCGGAGGGCCACCAACACTACACATTTTGGATATCTCCCTAATCAAACACACCTGATTCAACTCATCAGCTCGTTAGTGGGACTCCAAGACATGAATTGGGTGTGTCAGAATATGGAGATATATACAATGTGCAGTGTTGGGGGGCCTCCAGAAACAGGGTTGAGAACTAGCGCTTCTTCGTGACAACAATGGCTCAAATGTGAGTGTTGCCCATAGACTGTAAAAAAAGATGGACGACGCACCTTCGCTCTTTTCCATTGGTGAGAACTGAAGCCGCCAGTGTCCCGATATGGCGCTGACATCTTGGGACTTGAGTCTGCGCAGTTGCGATTTCAGGACCAGACCTGCGCAGTAGTGAGCAGGAAGTAAAGCCGCGAAATCAAGGCCCCGCCCTCACTCTCGCTGAATCAATCGCAAGCACACGCCCCTGCACTTTTGACTTTTGAATTATGACGGTGTGAAATAATTAATTATAGAAATTTAGATATTAAATTTAAAGCTCGAATCTCCTCAGTCCTCCGAAGATCCTGAAAAAAAGTCAGTTGGTGCTTCAGTGACTACTTTGCTCAGAGAACCTGTCAATCACAGCTGTCAATCATGATGTCACAGCACCGTTTTTATAGCATCAAATAACTAACTAAAAACAAACTTATTTTGAAAACAAACGCTTGAAATTACATCAATGTGATAGAAACTACAGTAAATGACAGAAACTATCTTTGGAAAAAAGATATGTGAAGTGTAATTTAATTGTTTAGTTGGTCTCGTCCCGTTGAATAACATGGGGAGGCGGGGTTTATGACCTATACTAGGACCAGTCACCGGGGGGCGATCGAGACGTTTTGGCTTCACTTTTGAGGGCTTGTGCGGCACACTTGGTGTTGCCAACTTGTGGACCCACTAATTAGTGGAAACTCCTGTACATGGACGTTCAGCATTCAGGTCTGACCGAAGTATTCTTTGGGCTTTACGCAATAAAGACCACCAAATTTCAGCTTTTTAAGCATAGAGTGGGTCAGAACCAACTGCGTTAGGCAAATAGTGCTGACTTTTGTGAATAAGGCGCAATTTATAATAAACTTACTTTACATACAAAATACACATTTGCGCTGAAAAGTATGACAATGCCGAAATGTTAAATTGCAGACTATACCAGTATAGATAGCACCTGGTTGAACTGGATTGGATGTGGTAAGTTTAAAGATGCAGGTTTTTGCATTGAAATTCTTTGCAAAAGTGGCGCTATCTTTTTAGTGAATTTTCTCTGTAACAAAATCTACAGCTTGAACCTTTTTACCCTTTATGTGTTTGCTTTTGCACATATGTTAGAGTATTTAACATTGAGTAGGTGCAGCTGCTCCTCTACGGTCTAAAGTGTGTCTGTGTGTATATGAGTGTTTAAGAACAGCAATACTGAGGTCTGCTGCTCTCATTATTTTACAGCGCCGTCCGTCCTCTCGTTCGGTGCTTTGTCAGTTCCCAGACACACTGTTCTTCTGTTCTCCTCTGTTCTGGCGCTTGGCCCTCACTGACAGGAACTCAGCTGTCACACTTGTAATGTTTTCTAAACCCATGGGTTTTAAATATCCAGTGTGTGCATTATTTAAAGAATGGTACAATGGTATCTTGAAAAGCCTTTGAAAAATACACAAAAGACGTGTTTTCCATTTAATACCATTTATTTATTTTTTTTAGCTTTTTTGGAATTTGAATTGAAGAAAAATTCCTGGTGATTTCCAGGAAACTCCTTGCAGAAACTGCATCATCATTATATGAATTAATTGTTTTCATGCCAGTCTTTTATTGTGGAATAGTTAATTACAGATAATCACACCCCTGGACATCAGCCTAGGGAAACTCTGATTGTCCTGCCAATGTTACTGTACAAATTTCCAATTATTCAACAGCATTATTTTATCTGACACCCAATTCTGTAACATTACTAAAGGGATGGTTTCTTGTCACAATCAATGTGTTTGTGGCAGAAGTAGTTTGTTTACCACCCAAAAGCTCTTTTAGGACTCCAAATTAACAAACCCAGAACGCATCCAAGAGTCTGAGATTTTACATTTGGAGAATGTCCAGAAATTCCATCAGAATGCAGTTGCAGTATCCAAATTCACGGCAGGTTTTGGAACTCAGAATGATTCAAAATACAGCCAACCCCTCGGAATGCTCTGTTCCGTCCCGCTGAAATTATCATTCAGTGTGACGACTCAACAGGCCGGGCCAGAAACTGTTTGTACCCTTCCTTAATCTGATCTAATGCGCTTTATGTGTGGATGTCACACTGCACAACTAGTTTAAAAGAAAATCCTCGGTCATGCCCTGATCCTGAGATCTGAGACACTTGTCCAAGTGTTCTTTGATAAAAGTTGTCACGTGACTGAATCGCACTTTACAATACATTTATGTTTCTACTATGTCTTGATTTAAGCGTATCTATGTGGTTTTAAAGTCGACGTGAAATCAAAATTAACCCAGCGTACCTTAAATCCCATTCCTGGTCTCACTGTGAACGATTCTTCAGTGCATGCTATTCAGAAGAATAAAATGTGTTGGAAATTTTCATTAGAATGTAATAACTTGCTCTGCCTCTGAAACCAAAACCATCTTATGATGTGTCGATTGTGTGAGCAGGATGTGTTTCATACAAGATCTGGCAACTGGACAACCTTGGAATAATATATTGATGTGATTATTCACATAACGAGATTTGGGCCATACAAATTACGGGAGTTTCCCGGGAGAAATAACAAAACAGGAGGGGGGGCGGGAGATGGGTGTGAAATACGGGAGACTCCCGGGAAAAACGGGAGTGTTGACAAGTATGGTCTTACCCTCAAACAGAGAATCATTAAAATGTGTTATAGTACCTGCTCAATTGAATGCAGAATTGATTTTGCGACATAATATTGTGAGAAAAATGGCCTGTGGTCTGTAGCTTTTACAAAATTCATCAAACAAGGTCTGCAATAATTTAATATTTAAGAGGTTTGGTGCAGGTACTGGTAATACCCCCCCCCCAGCCCGCCCAGAGATCGATCTCCCTTGGTGAACTTAATGGCCTTATCATGTAGTCTAATTTCATGTTAATGAATCCTCTTACACCAGGCGTCTTTCTTGTAGGCTGTACTGAAATATTTAGATAAAGTAAATATTACTTTATTACTTGTTCACACCTAATTACTGTAAGCCTGCATGACTTGTATACAGTGATGGAAATAGTTCACATTTTTTTAAACTTTAGTAAAAATACTGCTACTGAAGACATAATTAACTTGAGGAGAAGTGGTGTCATGGACCCGTCACCTTGTCAGGTTGGGTTTTTTGTCTGATGGGACCGTGACATCATCAGCCCATGTTCTGTCTTGTGTGAGCACACGGGTCCGGTTATGAGTTACCACCGTGCTGGGGTGTCTTGATCCTGACTTCCTGTCTGTTTGGTTTTGGTCAGTGTTGGGATCCGGACACATGCTCCATGTTCTGTTTGTTTTGTTCCAAGCGTGTTGGCGTTTTTTCCCTCATGTGTTTCAGGTACCGCTGGCACGTGGTATCAGCGTTTCCATCGGAACCCTGATTGTTTCCATGGGAATGCTGATCATGCCAATGTTCAGTTGGCGAGTGGCACCTGTTCCTTGTTTGTTTCTGCCTATATTAATCCCCTTGTGTGTCACGTGTTTTGCTGGTTTGTTGAAGGTTACATGTGTTGACTGAATGTCGTTGAGATTGTTGTTTGGTGTGAAGTTACTAACCTCACTCTCTGTACCTATTTAGTCCTGTCTCATCTATCTGTCGGATGACCGCGTGCCGGGTGTGTGGTTGCCTTCCAGTTCACTGCGTGTCAGCTGGGTTTCCACGGAGGAAACCTTGCCTTTGCCCACGTGTTGGGAGTTAGATCGCCCTACCCTGCTGGGCGTTGTTCTGCACCTCATTAAGCTTCAACGGAGGATTCCACGAATCTATTGCTTATTTCCACAATGCACACACTCATTATACAAACACACTCTTCATGGATTTCCCCTTGCATTTCTCAGTCATCCCTCCCCACTGCTGCAGCCGGTGCCGGGGTCCTCGACAGCCACATTGACTGCTCATATTTATCGTAAATAAATCGTTTGAACTGTTCCTTTGCATTTGGGCCTGTTTGTCTCACTATTGCTCATTACAAGATGACTTATGACTCAAGTAAGAGTAAATAAGTAGCTTGAAAATAATTATTTACGTTAAAAGTTACTTTATGAAAATGATATTATATATAGTATATACGCTTCCATTTTTAGAACAAAAATTTTAAAAAATTCTTAAAGGATGCATTCAATTTATCATAAATACTGCAGGAATCATTAATTGCAAACTAATATTACAGTTTGAAATAATTATTTAAGTGGCATTTATAAAAAAAATTATTTACACGTGCAAACATATACCATGTGACCTATTCCTTACAAAAGCTTTCCAAAGTACTAATTTGGTACTAATTTTCTTATTATTAGAACAATTGAAAATGGTTGCACTACCATGTAGAGTTTTTCCACATTTGCTGAGGTATTGAGTTCTTACAAGTTGCTTTACACTGGCAAGCCAAATTTTGGTTTTAAAAATATGCAAAAAGAAACACATTTCTCCTGAAATTCTATTTTCTCCTTAAGTCTATTGTTTTAGAGAGATGAAGGCTGTTCCATGCATTACTGTTTTGAAAAAAAAGAATCTCTTCCCGGGATAGAGAGGGAAGTGGACGGCCAGATGCAGAACAAAAAGACAAGTAATTCACAGTCTCTAGTTTGAGAAACAAACAGGTCCTAAACTAGCAGATTCTAAATGCCAAAGACCTGCATTGCTGCAAGGTGATTCGTGGACAAACAGAACATTTTAAGAATACATTTATTTAAATAGAAATAGACATTTGTAACATTATAAATGTCTCTAAATGTTCTCTAAGCTACATAATGTGCATTGTGACTGAAACACTACTATTGCAGGTTTATTCTCATTCACGTGTGTCCAAGTATTTTGCTACTAAGTATTCCTCTATGATATTGCAGAAATTGTCCTGATATGGAATGAGATTATTAAGCAAAGACCATTGGTGCATATGGTGCCTACGAACAACTTACACTTATGATGATTTTGGGAAACTCAGCCCAAAACAGTTAATAAATGAACGTCTGACTCACTGAACTGCATTTCTTTACTCTCAGTCATCTCTGACTTCAAAATAACAAATGATCGGTATACTATCCCCTTAACTATCACTCCCCCTCTTTTTTTTTTTTACCAGAATTGACCAGAAAATTACATTTTCAGATTTAAATGCTTGTTACTCTTGAACGCTTGGAACTAGAGACCTAATGTTTATCTCTTTTTAAAGAAGACATTTGGGAGATTAGTGTGCAAGTGAAATCAGTTAAGTTCATTTAAAAAAGCAATAGAAGTTTAAGTTTATTGAAATTAAAAATCAATGCACTAATATTTTATTTAATATATATAAAAAATATGTACAAATATATATGGTGGCTAAAGAAATTACAGAAAATTAAAGCCATATATCAAACCAAGTTGTGTCCCAAACTTCAAGTAAATTAGTTATAAAACACCAAATTTCTTAGAATTATTGTAGTCGCAGTACCAAATATGGCCACAAGATGAAATCAAAGCTCCATTTTTCCAAGAGTGGCATACTCCGATTTAAATGCCTGTCATTCTGAAGCACCTGGGTCTACAGACCTAATTGTGGACACTTTTTAAAGAAGACATTTGGGAGATTAGTGTGCAAGTGAAATCAGTTAAGTTATTTTTAAAAAAGTTACAGAGGTTTAAGTTTATTGAAATGAAAATGCAATGCACTAAACATTTGTTTAATTTATTACAAAATATATAACAAATAAATATAGCACCCCAAAACATTATAGAAAATTAAAGTCACATCAAACCAAGTTGTGTTCTGTATTTCAAGTAAATAAATGATAAAATAACATTTATCAAACATTAACAAGGGGCAGTACCCATAGTGGCCAGAAGGATGAAATCAGAATAAGATTTAATCATTTTCATCAATACGCACTTTTATATTTAATATACAACAATAGATAGTAGCTTAATAAAAAGCATTTCTTAAGTTGGTTTCTTTTGTCTCTGTATTAGTGTGTGTGTGTGTGTGTGTGTGTGTGTGTGTGTGTGTGTGTGTGTGTGTGTGTGTGGATGGTTTATGTTGGCAAGGAGGTTACCTGGAACTGAGCACAAGCAAGCACATATGGGCCTTTTGACACAGCCAGGTTTACTCAACATCACTGCTTCGCAAGAGGAGAGAAAAAAGCAACAAAAGACATTTCCCCAAACCATTATCCACTTTGAGCAAAGGAGTACGCTGAGACGAGCGCTATGCTAATCTCTCTACTGCACACTCGGCACTACACACACACACACACACACACACACATCAAACACTGAACACATACAAACACCTACACAATCCGTTCAAAGGATACAGGCTAGCCCACACAAACGTCCACTTAGCATAGCGACATCTGTCCTATATTGATGCACGCACACATACACACATGGTCCAAAATTAGCTTTTTGCTAATCCTGCCAATTTCGGTTGTATAGTGAAAATGTATTGGCCATAAGCACGTTTTACAGACCGTAACACTGTATTTGGCATCATTACTTTAAAATATATGCATTTATTGTTGCTTCTATGAAAACTGAATTATTTTGGAAGGAAACGTTAGAAGAAGCACAACAGTCCCTCATCTTTTCTTAAATAGGTCATCATGCTTAAAAAAAAAATTATCTTAAACCAGCCTAAATTGTTTTGCTGGCCTTAGCTGGTCTCCCAGCTTGGCCTGGTTGGTCTGTTCAGACCAGGAGACCAGCTAAACCAGCTGAGCACCAGCTTGGCCATGCAATCAGGTGTTGTAGTGGCAGGGATTGGATCCTCATTTCTGTTTTCAGTTTACAGTTTTATTGTAAGTCTACTATTTTAACCTTACCAAAGTTCACTGTCATTGTCTGAGGCAGAATATTTTAATATAAAAATAATTAAGGGTCTCCTATTGAACTCGCCCTGGAAAAGACGCAGCAAATTCGGTCATTTTGGGCCACATATGAAAGCAATTTGACGATTCTTGATATTAATTTCGTTACCACAAAAAAATATACATTTGAGTAAACATTGTTTCAATTTCTCAAGTACTTATTCAAGACAAGTAAACAGTCAGTAATGAAGAACAAATTACGAGCAATAGAACAAATAAAAAATGTAATAATAAATATACCAATTAAGAAAACAGTGCATTGTGGCAGCGGGGGCGTGGTCAAGCGCCCGTCCGGGAGAGAAAAGCGGTAAGGGCGCTCACACCTGAGCTAAATGATGACTAACACCTGTGTCTAATTTCAGTAACATGAGGAGAGCGGCATAAAAAGGGCAGCAGTGACAGAGCAGGAGAGAGAGAACCCGAGCAAGAAAAAAGGGAAAAAACCTACAATAGTGTTGTTAAAAAAGAAAAATAAACAAAAGCTTACCCCTTAAGCTGACACCTGTTTCCGTCCCTTCTATCGTAGAGTACGTTACATTGGTGCAGAAACCCGGGACATTTTTTTTGTTGTTGTTATGGAGCAAGGTCGTCCCATAGAGTCCTCCCAGCTGGCAGAAATCCTCCAGTCCCTCGCTACTCTCCATCAAGGCCACCAACAATCCCTGCTTGAGCTCCGGCAGGATCAAGATCGGTGGTTCTTCGAGGTCATGCGGGCTCAGGCAGAGGACCGACTCGCTATCCGGAGCCTCCTCAGCCAGGAGGCTGCGTCAGCCCCAGCCGCGACCCCGGACACCCACGCTGCGCTGCCCCCGCCCATGCTACAGAAGATGGGGGTGGCAGATGATCCTGAGGCCTTCCTCGACCTCTTTGAGAGGACGGCTGAAATCTGGGGCTGGCCGCCCGAACAGTGGGCAGCCCGTCTGATTCCTCTCCTGTCCGGGAAGCACAGCTCGCGGCACAACAACTACCAGCGACGAACCTCCTGGCTTACTCCGACCTGAAGAGGGCCATTCTGCAGCGGGTTGGTCGGAGCCCGGAAGAGAATCGCCAGCTCTTCCGAAGCATGAAGCTGGAGAAGTCCGACCGCCCGTTTGCGTTTGTTCAACGGCTCCGGGACGCTTGTCGGCGGTGGCTGCTCGCGGGGGACCGCGACGTCGAGGGAGTTATCGATCAGGTGGTACTGGAGCAATTTACGCAAAGACTGCCCAGGAGAACGGCGGAATGGGTCCAGTGCCACCGCCCGGCGTCGCTGGAGGCAGCTGTTCAGCTCGCGGAGGACCACCTGGCGGCGATGCCGAGGGCAGATGAGCTCTCTCTCTCTCTCTCCCCTTCCCCTGTGTCTTCCCCTGTCCCCCCCCCCCTGTTCCCTATCGCTCTGCTCTCTCCCCAGGGCCCGTTCCTGCCCCCCGCAGGCGTGGAGGGTACACCAGACCAACTTCCCGGCTCTGGGAGAACCCGCCTAACCCTTCCCCGTCCTTCAGCCACTCTCCTCCTCAGGTGGTGGCGCCCGCCAGCACGGGTGCGGCCGTGGCGCCTGGGCCGGTCTGTTGGAGATGCGGAGACCCGGACCACTTCCGGGATCAGTGTCCGCTGATGGAGGTGGGGACGTTGGTGCGGGTCTCCGATGTCCCGCAGGCTGCCCCCGGTCGGGCTGGAGCGTACCGGGTCCCGTAAGGATCCAGGGGTACATACCAAGCATTGATGGATACCGGCTGTAATCAGACCACCATCCACCAACGCTTGGTTCAACCCGGGCTTTGGGCACAGCTAAACGGGTGAGGGTGAGGTGTGTGCATGGGGATATTCACAAGTACCCCATGGTGACGTTAACAATCAAATACCGGGAGAAAAACATAGTGTGGAGGCAGCGGTTAGTTCCTGCCTCACCCATCCGGCTAATCTTGGGTACTGATTGGCCGAATTTTAGAAATGTGTTAGAGGGAGTTTGTGCGGATGGGTCCTGCATGAAAGTGAGGAGGTGTGTGATGTGCGATGCTCTGGCCGGGGAGGCGGAGCCGGGCCGTCCTCGGCTGCTCCGACTGACGAGGGAAGGGGCGAGGGGGTCACCCCTCCTCTCAGGGAGTTCCCTGAGGGGGACTTCCCCTTGGAGCAGTCGCGGGATGAAACCCTTAAGCACGCCTTTGACCAAGTGAGAGTAATCGATGGTCAACAACTCCGGCCGGGTGTCGCCATTACATATCCGTATTTTTCACTTATTAAAGATCAGTTATATAGAGTGACGCAGGACGCTCAAACAAAGGAGGAGGTGACACAATTGTTGATCCCACGGAGCCGCCGGGAAATGGTTTTCCAGGCGGCTCACTATAATCCTATGGCCGGTCACCTAGGGGAACGGAAAACACTTTTCCATCTAATAGCCCGTTTCTATTGGCCGGGCATTGGCGGCGACGTCCGCAGGTGGTGTGCGGCGTGCCGCGAATGTCAGCTGGTAAACCCACCGGCCACCCCAAAAGCGCCTTTGCGCCCTCTTCCATTGATCGAGGTTCCCTTCGAGAGAATTGGTATGGACCTCGTCGGGCCATTAGAACGGACGTCACGCGGACATCGCTTTGTGTTAGTCCTGGTGGATTACGCAACGCGATATCCGGAAGCAGTGCCTCTGAGCAACATCTCAGCACGCAGTGTTGCCGGGCACTCTTCAAGATAATCTCCGGGTGGGGTTCCGAAAGAAATCCTCACCGATCAAGGCACTACGTTTATGTCACGTAACACTTCGCGAACTTTACGAATTGTTGGGCATTAAGTCGATTCAGCACTAGCGTGTACCATCCGCAGACGGATGGGCTGGTGGAACGATTTAATAAAACATTAAAAAATATGATTCAGTAAATTGCGTGCACGAAGACGCTAGGAATTGGGATAAATGGCTGGACCCCTGTTATTCACGGTACGAGAGGTTCCGCAAGCCTCCACGGGATTTTCCCCATTTGAGCTGCTATACGGACGACGCCCACGCGGGTCCTCGACGCCATCCGTGAAACTTGGGAGGAGGGGCCTTCCAATGCCAAAAATGAAATTCAATACGTTCTTGATCTTAGAGCAAAACTCCACACACTGGGGCAGTTAACACAGGAGAATTTGCTCCAGGCTCAAGAACGCCAACGCCGGCTGTATGACAGGGGTGCTCAGCTACGGGAATTTGCACCGGGAGATAAAGTACTTGTATTACTCCCAACATCGAGCTCAAAATTACTCGCCAAGTGGCAAGGACCCTTTGAGGTCACACGACGAGTAGGGGACCTCGATTATGCGGTTAAACGTACTGATAGAGGGGGCGCGCGTCAAATATATCACCTCAACCTCCTGAAATTGTGGAGGGAAGAGGCGGCCTCTGTGACGTTGGCAACGGTAGTTCCGGAGAGGGCGGAGCTCAGACCGGAGGTAAACAAAGCCTGCGATCCTAACACCCGGTTCCTTGTGGAGAGCACCTCTCACCGCGCCAACCTCGCAGAGGTTTCCGAACTACAAAAGGAATTTGCAGACGTGTTCTCTCCTCTACCGGGCCGTACAGACATCATACAACACCACATCGAGACCGAGCCGGGTGTAGTGGTACGTTGCCGCCCTTATCGCTTGCCCGAACATAAAAAGAAAATAGTTCGGGAAGAATTGGACGCGATGCTGGACATGGGAGTAATAGAAGAGTCTCACAGCGATTGGTCCAGCCCGGTCGTCCTTGTTCCCAAGAACGACGGGTCTGTACGTTTCTGTGTAGATTATAGAAAAGTCAATGCGGTGTCTAAATTTGACGCGTACCCAATGCCCCGTGTTGATGAACTGCTCGATCGGTTAGGTTCTGCTCGGTTTTATTCGACCTTGGATCTAACGAAGGGCTATTGGCAGATCCCCTTGACACCAATATCCCGTGAAAAAACGGCCTTCACCACGCCGTTCGGATTACACCAATTCGTGACGCTTCCTTTCGGTTTGTTCGGGGCACCAGCCACGTTTCAGCGACTCATGGATCGGATCCTCAGACCGCATACTGCGTACGCCGCTGCTTATCTAGATGATATCATCATTTACAGCAATGATTGGCAGCGGCACTTACAACATCTGAGGGCCGTCCTGAGATCACTGCGGCGGGCGGGGCTCACGGCAAACCCGAAAAAGTGCGCGGTTGGGCGTGTGGAGGTACGGTATCTGGGGTTCCACTTGGGTCATGGCCAGGTGCGACCCCAAATTGACAAAACCGCGGCGATTGCGACTTGCCCTAGACCCAAGACCAAAAAGGGGGTGAGGCAGTTCCTGGGGCTGGCTGGCTATTACAGACGGTTTGTACCTAATTATTCGGATGTCACCAGCCCGCTGACTGACCTTACTAAAAAGGGGCTCCAGATCCGGTCCAGTGGTCAGAGCAGTGCCAACAGGCGTTTACAGAGATTAAAGCTGCACTTTGTGGGGGCCGCTTTTGCATTCACCTGACTTCTCTCTCCCTTTTGTTTTGCAGACGGACGCTTCAGACAGAGGGCTGGGGGCCGTACTCGCGAGGTGGTGGAGGGAGAGGAACGTCCGGTGCTGTACATTAGCCGGAAGCTCTCCTTGAGGGAGACTAAGTACAGCACCGTAGAGAAGGAGTGTTTGGCCATCAAGTGGGCGGTCCTCACCCTCCGATACTACCTGCTGGGGCGGGCCTTCACCCTCTGCTCGGATCATGCCCCACTGCAGTGGCTCCACCGCATGAAAGATACTAACGCCCGGATCACCCGTTGGTATCTCGCTCTCCAGCCTTTTAAGTTCAAGGTGGTCCACAGACCGGGGTGCAGATGGCTGCCGCCGACTTCCTCTCCAGAAATGGGGGAGTGGTAGGCAGGCCGGATGACGCCCGGCCTGAGTCGGGCGGTGGGGGTATGTGGCAGCGGGGCGTGGTCAAGCGCCCGTCCGGAGAGAAAGCGGTAAGGCGCTCACACCTGAGCTAAATGATGACTAACACCTGTGTCTAATTTCAGTAACATGAGGAGAGCGGCATAAAAAGGGCAGCAGTGACAGAGCAGGAGAGAGAGAACCCGAGCAAGAAAAAAGGGAAAAAACCTACAATAGTGTTGTTAAAAAAGAAAAATAAACAAAAGCTTACCCCTTAAGCTGACACCTGTTTCCGTCCCTTCTATCGTAGAGTACGTTACATGCATTAATTAAAGTATTCAAGTAACCATTCAGTTTACTAAAAATTAATGTAACAAACTACTTAATTTACTAGTTTTCACTATATATTTATAATACATTAACACTTTTTAAAGCTACTAAAGTTATCCAGCCAAGATCAGTTTGTGGTTTTCTCATTTTATTGTTATTGTTGATTCAGGGTTTTTCCTGCATTGAAAGATTTTCAGCGGCTTCCCAAGCACAATTTCGGGCCACGTTATTTATCTCCTAATCTGCGCTTTATATGGGTTAAATGTGCTTTTCATCTGAGACGCGTGTTTGTGTAGCTTGACTGAAGTCTGGTTCTGGTGGCTCGACTCGAGCGACCCATCAAAGAACCACCTGCGCAAGGGATCCACTCAACTGGATTATTTTGACATGCTGCAAAAGAAAGGTTTTTCAAATGCACATTATCACACTCACTAAAACTGATCACGATTTTAAAGCAGTAACAGTAACGGTGGTTGACAAAAATGTTGCAGTTTCATCTTAAAAAGGCTAATCTATTAGGTGGAATCTATTTGAATTTTTTATTATAACTGTGGCAGTTGTAGTTCAAGTTTCTAAGTTTGTTAAGGCTACTATTTTTCATAAAAACGTTTCAGCAAAATAAACATTTCATAAATATTTTTCATGAATAACTTCAGCAAGACTAGTTATAATATTCTGACTTATCCCATGAGAAGAACACTTTACTGAATTGGGACTGTGCTAATGAAAATGTTTGTTTCCTACTCGAGAACATATATTGTTTTCCTTTCATCAGGCTTTTAATAATTTAAGTTATCTTTAGGAATATCTGAAAGCAAACAAGCCCAGTTTATTTCCTAATATCAAACATAATTCGAACAGAACATATATTAGACAGGAGGAAAACTTTGTCCATAATTTGTCGATAAGTTTAGGAGGTCCAGACCTTAAAGCTCTTTATGTACTTGCAATTATATTTACAGTCCGATGCCATAAGGTAAGTCCTCATTTCTGTGGTTTGGGCAATGTAGCTATTCTTTCTAAAAAAAAAAAAAAAATTATAGAATAATGTGTTAAGCTATTAAGTTTATTTTCAAATAGCACCATAAAGTAAAAACTTCTGTGTTGAATTTAAAAGGTGAAAAAGAACGCCTATCCAATGTAAACATGAAGTGTAATTAAGTAATCATGTTATACACTCACTGAGCACTTAATTAGGAACACCTGTACACTTACTTATTCATGCCATTATCTAATCAGCCAGTCGTGTGGCAACAGTGCAGTAGAACTATGAGGCGGATGGTCTTCAACAGCAGAAGACCATGTAGGGCACTTTATTAGGACCATAGTGTTTCAGTGAGTGTATATTAATTAAATGAAATTTTTTAATAAACTTATTTCGAGCATGTGGATGATGCCATTCATCAGTCACCACCAAAGTCCACTTTTGACCCAGGAAAAACCCTGTGTTTGATAAACAACACTCTATCTAGAGAGCGGCAGGTCTACTAGGCTGCATTTACACTTGAAATCCACTTTATAGTCTCGTTATTTACATTCACTTTAGAGAGAAATTACTGTGTTTACAGTAATACCTCACCAAGATGGGTTGTGATGGGATTTTGAAGTGTATTTTACAGTTTTGGAGCATACTGCGACATTACCGCAACTCAGCAAGCGCTCTCAGAGCACATGCGCACATAAAGCACACACACATAAGCCCACCTGTTAGTCAGACAGCGCGTGGGTTTGGGTTGCATTACATTACATTTACATTTATGCATTTGGCAGACGCTTTTATCCAAAGCGACTTACAGTGCACTTATTACAGGGACAATCCCCCCGGAGCAACCTGGAGTTAAGGGCCTTGCTCAAGGGCCCAACAGTGGCATCTTGGTGGTGCTGGGGCTTGAACCCACAACCTTCTGGTCAGTAACCCTGAGCCTCAACTACTGAGCCTCAACCACTGAACCACTGAGCCCACTGGTGCACCACTGCCCACCATGCAACCGTACCGGTTGCACGGTTTACCGGTACTAATCAACATGTTGCTAATTTCAGGTACCATATTACAATGCTGTCATTAGCAAAATGATATGCGATGTGACAGTTTTGAGATGAAATCAATGACAATTTGAAAATACATTGAAAAACCTCTGGATATGACCAAGTGTGATCATTAAACAGCAGAAGGATGTAATTTAATTAAATAATATACATTCACATGCGCTGCACGCTACAGAATGAACAAGAGATGCCGCTCCGCTATGTCATCTGCTTCACACAAGCGCGAGCACACACAGTCGTACACACACACGCAAGCATTTAACTCACTACTGGTGCTTAATTTTCATGCAGTGTGTTTAGAGTATAACGCTGTTAAAACTTAAATGAACTCCTCTGGTACAGCTCAGAGATTTTACCTCGAGAGTCACGATGGGATTATCCCAGCATTAATGGGAAGCTTGAGAGACTGTAACTAACCCATCAAAAAAAGGAAGAACTCAAAGGTCTGTCAAAATAAAAGTCCCGCTAACATGAAAGCTCTATTCAACTGGATGCGTGAAATTGAAGACAGAAAAAATATCTGTAAGCAATTTCACAAATGCAAGTGTATTATCAGCATGTTGTGATTTTAATTAATAAGAAAGGTCTGTTCTTCAGCATTTTATATTACAAAAATAAAATAGCAATTATTTCGTAAAATATTTGTTTTAATTAAATTAAAGCATAATATAGAAAAGTATAGTAAAGTAATTATTATATATTTATATCTTTATTTGATTACTAATTTTAATAAACACCATTTGATCGTAACATTTAATTCAAACATTTCACATAGAATCCAGAAAATGGAAAAATCATAATTTGTTTCTGTGTGACTTTATGCAGTTCTTTTAATAAAGTAATTTTATGTGTAATTTCATAAAGAATATGATGGTTTTTGTTAGTGATTACAGTATCGATATAGTATCAATACGAAGGTACCAGGGCTGGTATCGTACCGAAGCCAAAATTGTGCTATCGGAGCAACCCTAGTGTGGTTACCGAAATGAAAAGTGATCTTTTAAGATTCTTGTTATTTGCATAGTTTCTTTCACTACTCTCTTTTCATTTTGGCCAGTTAACGAAATAAACCAGTGGTTGTCATACGATCGACTGGTGGATGAGCACCAGTGGCATAGAGTAAAAGATTGATCTTGTGATTTTAAGAATCAATATCAGGATCGTTCAATTTAAGACATTTTTATCCAGCCTAATATATAATATAAGCGAATTGAAGGCCATCAGACACTAATACACTGTAAATGAATACTAAAAAAGCTATTGACTTATAGCGACCAAGGTATCGATAGCAACTCTGGATTTAATGCCTGACAGTAACAGGCTGGTGCAAGGACACTACTAGAGTGACTAGAGTGTACAGTATGTGTGTGTGTGTGGTGGAAAGTTGTCAATAAGACCACTACACTGTCACCAGCATAACAAGCCCAGAATGCCCTGGGGGGATAGCCACACAGCCGGATCATGGGTAATGCAGCTTCGCTCACTGCTGTCTGTTATCAGACTGGAGCACACACACAGACACACACAACTACACACCAGCACTGAGACAACTCACACAGAGCATATCACATACCACACACACAAACAAACTTTCCGAAAACACATTAACCACATACTCCAGAAAATAAACACGCAAACATAAATTAGCGCTCTGGGCAGAGGACCTGCATAATGTGGGCTCATGCTTGTTTTTGATTGGCTGATGAGAGCTCTTCTTAAAGAAAAAGAGAGTAACAAGCAGGTGTAAGCAAATCATTACATTTCATATGTGCATTCCTTTACACCCACATGCACATGGGTCAATAACGTGAAGCACCATTTTTGGTCCGGGTCTATTAAATTATTTAAGAAAATTTACTAAAAAGACATTTTCCACAAAACTATTTAATATCCTTCTATAATGATGAACATGTTTCCAATATCTGAGTTCAAAGTCATTTTAATATTCTTTTGATGGGGTTAAAGTAAAAAATGTTTTAGTGTTGTAACCGTCTAGAGGCAAAATAAAAACACTATCAATCAAACTTGGGCTCACCGAAATATACAAAACACATCAACACTAACAGAATGGATATAATCGACACAAGGAGGGATGTAAATATCATTGTACAGAAATCATGCATCCTAACTAAACATACATGACCCTACATGCCCTAACCATACAGTCACACGCTCACACACGATGACGACTGGGCAGCCATCTACCTTGATCACTTACCCGTTGACCTACTCACGTAAACACCTTTCATTCTGCCAGCATGACATGTGTCGAAACCTGTGAGGTCGCTCAATGAAGCATAACGTTGTTATAATCTTGACAAGTGCCTCCACATTTGCATTCTTTTTTCAGGAAATGACTCGTCTTTGAAAGGGAATTTCTGCCTTCCAGCTTTATTTCCTTTGCTAAACAAACTGTGCACTTGGCACTTCAGCAAACAAAATGTTAAAAATATCCCACGGTTTGTTCTTTGCGACACAGCCGTTGGCAGGAGTAATGACCTTCAAGTGTTTTTTTGTAATCAATGTTTAGCTTGGTGTTCATTTGTTTAAACAGTCACCACCTACAAAGCTCTTTCAATGCTCGCGGTTTGAAAGCCTCTTTTCAGGGGCTGACTGATGTTTTCTTTTGAAGTTCGATTCGAAATTTAAATTTGGAATTTAATTGAAGGCTCGTTGATGGTCTAGAAAGTTTACTTGAGTGCTGTTTTAAGGAAAACACAAATAGAGAGACCCTATTATTGAAGCATTTTAATTAAAAATATTTTAAATACTAAAAAAAAATGTGTAGGGGGAATTTTCATGGAAATGGTCAATGACAAAGTTATTCAAAAATACATTAAAATGCATTTCTCACAACAAAAAATACTTCTATAATGCACATGTTTTCAATTCAAAGATGTTTTGATGTGGTTAAACAGTATTTAATTATTTGTTTATTTATTTTATCAAGGTCTCAATAAAAGTTCTTGAATTAAGAAATGTTGGCATAAGTAGCGCAGAAAAATATTTTATTATTATTTCTTTAAAAATGAGCAGTGGGACAATTTTGTTTTAAAATGTTATTTGTATTTGAAAAACTTTTGTCAGGTGGTGTATACGCAAGTCGATGTTTTGTTGTTATGCACCACACAAAAATATAAAATAATAATAATAATAATTTTGCCATTGACATTTTTATGATAAGGCATATTTTATTTAGTTCATATGGTGTAACCCTAAAAAACATTTATTGATATTCTTGACTTAAAAATTCATGACATTTATAAAAATGTTGTTTACCTTTAAAAATATCTTTGAAAACTTTTTGAAATTAATGTTTAAGTTGTGTACACTCAAGTGTATTCAAGGTGCAAGAAACTTATTTTAATAACATTTACTTGATGGTTACACCACATGACAATTTTTAGTAATTTAATCTGTTTTTTCTATTTTTTTTTTTTAAATGCTTTAAATGTTTTTCAAAAATTAATGAAACCTACGGAAGCTCAAAGAGGCCTTGCGTTATTATTATTTTTCTGTCTCGTTTTCTCGTGATCTCAACATAACTAAGGTTGTTTTCTTGTGATCTCGACGAAACAAAAAGTTGTTTTTGCCTTTATTTTTCTCAAAAAACTATACTGTTTTAATTGACCTACAGGATTTACAATTCAAAGTTTATTACAAGCTATGACGGACAAAGAGAGATCCTTGGCAGAAAAGTAAAATGTTTTATATGTATGTGGAGCGGAGGGGGGCGGGGCCGGGTCGGAATATCACGCGCCCGGTCCCCAATCGGTCTGATGAGGCGCGCGAGGGATAAAGGCGAACGGTGACGATGGTTCGAGAGAGAGAGAATTACGGGCATGTCCGTCATGTGTGTGTTTATGTTTGTGCTTTTGGTTTGAGTTTAATAAAATTTTCATTTATATTGACAAGCCGGTTCTCGCCTCCTCCTTGCCCATCCTTTAACTGTGTTACATTGGTGCCGAAGCCCGGGAAGGAGGAGGGATGCCCGTCAAGAGTCCTCGACACTGCCGTCCACCCTGGAGAGCGCCGCTATCATCTGCCGGGTGCCGGAGTAGCCCGACCCCCCCCGGATGCGGTGAACGGCCGGCGTCCACGGGGCGAGTGGGGACTGGATTCCCCGACCTCCTGGAGCGATGGAGCCGCTACCAGGTGCGGAGGAGTGCTCTGCCATCCCCCAGAAATGCGGAGGGGTCGAGTGAAGACCGCCGTCCACGAGGGGAGGAGGGAAGTAACTCCCCGATCGCCTGGAACAGTAGGTCCGCTGCCAGGGGTGGAGGAATGTCCCAAGGTGCCGCCAGAAAAGCGGAGAGGCGTTCTTTCCGCTGGGGGTCGGAGATTTGACTCTGATTCGCCCGGAGAGGAGCGGCTGTCATCCGCCAGAGAGTGTGGAGGAGTGTTTGAGGACCACGCAACGGTACATCAGAGAACCGGTGAGTGAGCTTTTTCTCTCTCTCCTCTCTCTCTCCCTTTCGCACCGTGTTGGCCTTTTCCCTCGCCTATTTTGTTTTTGTTGTTGTTGTTTTTTCCCCTCCTGTCTCCTCCCAGGTCGAGGAAGGCGGGGATGACCACACGGGATGCAAGATACACCCCGCCCCAGGGATGGGGGGGGGGGGGGGTGTACGTCATGCCAGCCTGAGATAACACCGGGAGGAGTGTGGAGCGGAGGGGGGCAGGTCCGGGTCGGAATATCGCGCGCCCGGTCCCCAATTGGCCTGATGAGGTGCGAGGGATAAAGGTGGCCGGTGACGATGGTTCAAGAGAGAGAGAATTACGGGCATGTCTGTCATGTGTGTGTGTTTACGTTTGTGTGCTTTTGGTTTGAGTTTAATTAAATTATCATTTATATTGACAAGCCGGTTCTCGCCTCCTCCTTCCCCATCCTTTAACTGTGTTACAATGTAATATGTAAATATAAAGTTATGTTAATTCATTACATATTGGTTATAAAATATTCACCAGCCCTATCCAAGAGTCTTCTAAACCAGTCACCTTTCACATCACAAACACTTAATAAACGCTTTTTCATCAATATAGTAAGACTCGCTTTCTTCTGCACTCAACAGGAGTCAAGAAGCCCGTCTTTCTGTTCTTTCCGTCATCAAGTAACGTCATTACTACAATATGCACGCACTCAGATCTAAATCGCGGCTGGCTTGACCGCTGTCATGCAGACGTCCCAGTCCCTCAAGTTGGCTGGCAATGAAATTGACCAAACGTTCAGGGTCACTGTATTGTCTACGACAAAGCTGTAGACGTGATAGTCTTCTTCTAAGGTGTCTGACACTAATCTGGACGTTGTCAATGCCTGAGAGACATACAGCTATTTCAGCTTGAGCGAGTCCTTGATCAATGTAATGACGTATTCGGTCATCCATTATGCAACAGTGCATTTAACGGTTGCCTGCAGATAGCCTTATTGTTATGCCGAGATCACGAGAAAACTAGACAGAAAAATAATAATAACGCAAGGCCTCTTTGAGCTTTCATATGGACAACCTTATTTGTCAGTGACCCAAAATATTGATTTCATTCAGATCACACAAAATGTTTTTCTTGTAAACAATATAATTTCATTCATTTGGAACACGAAAACGTAAGTCTGAAATTGTTGTAAATGGTAAAATCAAGACACATTTTTATAACTATATTCTATATTTTATAATTAATATTATTTTCAATTTAAATTATGACACTTTCTTTTTTAAGTCTTAATATTTTTGGTCCAGTTTTCTGGGACCAAGTAAACTTCGTCAACTTTCTAGAGTACACTAGCATACTTGACAAGTACTAAAAGCAGTGGAGTTTGGACGAATGACAAGTTCTGCATGTTATTTCAAAACAGTGTGCAATATATCTGATGAGAATGTGCATTCTGATTTTGACTCAGTACGGAATTAATAATCATGTGTGTAACAAGGTTCAAATGGGGAACGGAGGAGGCGGGAGCCAGCTGAACCGTCAAAATAATGGTTTAATATACATGTAAACAAAAAGACACACAACACAAACGCACACACTGCAGCTGCACGTGGCTCTCTCTCTTCCGAACTGCCGCATTCTGCTGCACTTATCAGCCCGATTGGGGGCCGGACGTGCATAGTCACGGTCCGGCCCCACCCTCCTCAGGCTCACTATGTGTAGAATAAAATGCCCACAAACACACATGCATTCAGAATTTCATTTACTAGGACAATATATATAAAATCTCTCTCTCTATCTGTTCCAGACAAACACACATGTGCAAAAGCTCTCAAATGTGTTGAGTGGGAAGTGACCGGCAGTTCTTATCACTATTGTGCGCACGCACACACACACACACACACACACACACACGCACGCACGCACGCACGCACGTGCGCGCCAAGTTGAATGGATTAGCTGTGTACGCGCCAGTGAAAAATGCTTCTGGCTGTTTGTTCCAATTTCCAAGCAATTCCTCATGTTTTCTAGAGATCTCAGCCGCAAGTGCCTAGCTTTATCCATCACTATTATTACACACACACACACACACTTTTTCTGCACGGAGTTCGTGACATGCTGACTCTGAGAAAAGGATGTTTACCGACATATTGGCATACAGAGAGCCAATGGTGCCAAACAAACCAATGGATAAAGACAGACGAAACACGAGAAGTTAAAGAAGTTAAAAAAAAACAGTTAAAGACAAATTTCACCTTTATGTCTTTAGGATCCTAATAATCTCCCTCATAGCTCAGAGAACAGAATGAAGTCATCATCAGTAGCCTGAAACACACATACATACAGGTTTACTTAGCTATCTAAATGTAAACACACAACAGACTTATACAAGGTAAATTATAATGACTAAAGACTATCTCGAACACAAACCCTAACCAAAAAAGAAACTTATTGAACAACAACAATATTTGCTTTATTTATTAATCAATGTTTCAGTTGAGGATGTCTCCAAAGGGTGGTTTTGTCACATTTAGCATGTAGCGGTAACGAGAGTTGTGCATTACTTTCATGAAAATTACAGATTTTTACTTCCTAATTAGTTTCTTTTGATTTTGGATTAAAACAGGACCATTTTCTTAACAGGTTTCGTGAGAATCACCCAGATACATTCAAACACATTGTTAAGCATCTCAAAGACATTTACTGAAAGTCATTCTAACATCTGACCGGGAACATTTTCACAACGTCGGCATCTGAACTACATCTTCAAATACACATATTGGTGAATATTTGACTATTCGGTCTGATGACAAATTGGTCCGGTTAGCCCAGCCCGTTCCGTTTGTGAGATCCGCTACCACAACTAGACAATAGAAATTTTCTCAACAGAAATTCAATCACACTGATCCATAAAATGCATAAACACACACACACACACGCACACACGCTGCCATTAAAACAGCTGGTGGCTATACATTTTTTTCAATGTGTGTGTTAGAATGTGCTTCTGTGTGAGAGAATGTGTTTATGTGTGTGTGTGTGTGTGTGTGTGTGTGTGATTTAGATGTTCGATGGTGCCACTCGGCTGTCCCGACCTCTGAGAAGTGACTGGGCCAGAAGAGTGCTTTATCCCGTTGCCATGACACCCAGCCAGTGACCTCAGAGTATTCACAGGGATGGCATACCGCGGGCACTGCCAAGAGAGGGGCACCACTGCCGTGCCAAGCTCACAGAAAGAGCGTCTGACATCATTTCCCATTAAACAGCCACATTCACCCAGTGCTGCTGGCAGCGGGAGAGAGAGAGAGAGAGGTAGACGAGGATAATTCAGGGGGGAAAAGAACGGTTGGCTATTTACCCATCAGTGAATGAGGTGCAAGCTAATTTTCCTGTTGCCCTCAACTGTCATTTTGACTGACCCAACAAGACTTTGTATTTTGGCCCCTGGATCAAAAGTAAGTGTACAGTCACATTCTGAGAATTGATATATGACTTCTCCGTTTAGGTGCTATGTGAAGGACTTTTATTTTTATATAAATATTTCTACCCCATTACCTCTAGGGGTGCTAATTTTCAACACAAATGTTTTAGCCCTTATTTTGTTATTTTTTAAGTAACATAAATAAAGAAGTGATGGTTATCTCTGAAAAGTTCAGAGTTTTCAAATTATACCTCATAAGCCTGACTTATGTATATGGATACTTTAATGTTTTATGCATAAACTTTTTTATGATTCGGCTGGTCATATGAGCCTAACATGACAGCCCTCATGAAGGGAGCCTCTCCATGCAGAATAAAACAGCTTTTATAAGGTTACTGATATGACTGAAGTCTTAATCTCATGTAAGTGGTCATGATTTTAGACATATGTTCAAAATTACAATAATTTTTTATTGAATTTAATTGAGAAAGTAAACGTTTTTAAATGAGGAAAAAATGACTGAATCCACCTTTAAGCTGTTGGGTTATTCCATGATCCAAGTTTCCCCAATTGAATGTTTTGATAATACTTTTTCTGAAGAAGAATAAACATAAATGATGATGAAAGCCAAACTACTAAATGTCATGGATCAATATTTACAGATTTCATTGGTCAAAGACAATTTTCGAAATTTGGAGCAAAACTACAGGTCAAATAATAACCTTGGAATGATTTCGGCATCATTATTTTCTTTTTCCACAGAGATAAGTAGGTCTATTACTAAAATCAATTGACTTCTGCGCCCTTTATTGCATTAAATGCCAATGGTGTGAGTCCAAAAATTAGAAAAAGCACTTTGTGTTGTTTTCTTTTCCCAAGTTGGAGTGACTCCAGAAGTATCAAAGCTATCGTAATGTCCTTTTCAATTCCTTCCCTTTTTGTAACTTCATTTTTAAGAGCCTATATGGTTAATCCTAGAAACAGGGCTTTCAATGTGGCTCCATTTAAAAAGTGTTACATTTAAATTGAGACAGAATGACCCTGTTTTAGCTGGTCTCTTATCCTGGCCAAGCTGGTTTTTAGCAAGTCTAGCTGGTTAACCAGCCTGACCAGCTCACAAGTGCCCCTAGCCCCTTCTAAAACCATCGAACTAGATCAACTTGAGCAGTGCAAACAAGACTGTTGGCCAGCTAAACAAACAAAGAAAATCTATCCATAATATATCCCCTGAATAATAAGGTTCATGAATAATACAGGTATGTTCAATCTAGCTGCTTGAAGACTCAATGGTTAGGCTGCTGAGAGAGTGTGGAAGAGGCTTTACAAAAACTGTATATATAACGGACCATCAGTCGTGATGAAAGTCCACGTGCTGACAGTTGATAAGGTCACTCTAAACTCTGCTCTGCAATCAGTTCTGCTTTAGCAAGCTTGATCGAGAGCTCTTTAAACGTGCGCAATGGGGCGGATGTTTAGTGACTGCTCAGAATGGGACCTTTTGAGTTAACAACATTTATGGAAGATTAATTAGGTAGTGAATATGCTAACGAGGTCAGTTGAAACAGCATAAGACAGTTCTGAATAATAAATAAAAGAACAGACAGTGAGCATGCCAAGTTTAAAGGTGAAGTGTGACATTTTGCATTTAAATACTTTATCCAACTTCAGTATTATGCAGAGACAACTATAAGTAAGCCATTCATTTGTGGTCATTTTTGCAAATGTGTGTGGTGCTGTTGGTGGCGCAAAAACTACACACTTTTGATTTATGAGCTGCATGTGCTTGTTTTGAACTAGCTATGCTTTTTGAGGACAAACATCCCTAGGAAAAATCTTTTAGAGATGACCTCAAATGCAAAAAGGGTTTATAAAGAGAATAATTAATGCATTCATTCACTTCTAAGAGAGAGAGAGAGACGGACTCACAGATGCCATAAAATCGTGATCCTGCATTATAATGTACCAATCAACAAGGGCAAGTAAAGTCAACACTCAATTATCTGATTATTTAAATATGCATCACTGCTTTTAGCCACACAAACTCAATTACACCCCTTTGTCTGGTGGCCGAAACCCTCACTGGATTAAATTATAGACTTCATATCCCATGATGCCACTGAGATTTAGCAGGAGACCGTTAAAAGTGTTTCAAACAGAAATTGAGTGTGAGGGAGAGGGAGAGAGAGAGAGAGAGAGAGAGAGAGAGAGACTGAAATAACTCTGGAAAAAAAAAGCAAGCGACTGAATAATCAACAGCCACCTGAAACCACTCAGTCAACCCAAACGATTCAATTACCCTTCACTGGCCAATGATGAACAGGGCAAGAGAGAGAGGTGGTTGCATAGAGCAAAAGAGGAAATGTTTTAGTGTTACAATTAGGGATGAACCTATCCAATACCTTGATTGGTATCGGGCAGATATTGAAGCTTTTAGACAGATCGGTTATCGGTACGACGAGCCTGATCCAAATCCGATACTGTGTGTTAGTCATGTTCGTTACTGTCAAGCTCAAAAAATGACATAAAAGAACCATTAAAACACCATTTTAAAGTAGTTCATATGATTCGTGAATTTTATTCATAGCCACATGAAGACTTATATATAAAATATTTAAAATGCACATGCAGCTCCAGCACGTCAATGAATGGCGCTGCTCTGTTTACACACACACACACACACACTTGCGGCTATTTATAGCCTTCACGCGGTGCGCAATATTTGAGCGCTACTCAAGAACAGCACCTCAGATGTAGATGCTCAATAGTTCGGTTCACTTATAATAACTAGTAGTGCATTTTTACCAGAATTTGAATAAGAAGCGAATCAAACTACTGTGAACTTGCTTACAAACAGACACACTTAGACGACTTCCTGGAGAGTTCAGAATGTCAAAATAAAAGCCTGAGGGTTTTTAAACTTAAAGGTGCATGATTGAGATATATTACTATATATTACTATTATAATATATTATTATTTGTTTACAGACGATAATAATATTTAAGTTGTATGGGTTCCAAAATAATAACTGTGTGAATGAAAAGTGAGATGATATCTTACAACTAAATTGAACATAAAAGAGATCCGAGTCCTTTAAACTCCAAATACAAGTTGAACAAATTTAGCAAAAAAACAACAACAACAACAAAAAAAGCAGCTTCTTTTCTACTGATGACTTATATTGACTTGTATTGGAATTACTGTTAATTCTGCTGCTACATTATCCAGTATACTAGTTAATAATAAAGTGTTTCTTAATAAGCTATACATTTATATTGAAATAATGTGTAGTTAGTGTTTTGTGTTTCTTTACATATTAAAGTGTACTCCCAATTAGTTCCACACAATAATGTAAAGATATTCTAAACCGATTGTGCTGGTCAAAAATGCAAAAACTAAAATTAGCGGTCATTGGTACTGATAACAATGAACTGTGGATTATCATAATGGCACAGAAATTCCATATCAGTGCCCAAAGGTTTTCAATTTTGAAAAACCTAAATATCGTGGGGCTGGGTAGCTCAGTGAGTATTGACGCTGACTTCTACCTCTGGAGACACAAGTTTGAATCCAGGGCATGCTGAGTGACTCCAGCCTGGTCTCCTAAGCAACCAAATTGGCCCAGTTGCCAAGGAGGGTTGATTCACATGGGGTAACCTCCTCGTGGTCGCGATTAGTGGTACTCGCTCTCAATGAGGCGCATATTTTTATTTTCATCTACCGATACAAAATCAGTTACTCGTTTTTTGTGGGTTAGAGTACTCGGCTACAAATTAACTCGAAAAAACCCATCCCTGGCCTTCATACCAAATATTTTAATACTATTGTACGATGGGAATCAAAATGTATTTAAATAAATCTGAAGACTCCAAGCTTGTGACAATTAATTCACACAGTGCAGGCTAAAGCTGGATGGGGAAATTGTAGACTTACACCATAATTCAGAGGCTATGGGAAAATACTACAGGGTTTGCTAATAAGTTTGACCTTTAAACCTTCCAGCTTATCAGAAGCCACTAAAGGCATATAAACCTGAGCAAACATCACATTATTGTTGTTTATGGCCATGCTCGAACACAACTCCGTACACGACACAGTCTAATTGGGTCAAAGTTGGTGTAAGGACATAGTAGAGTAAAAAAACAATGGTAAACATTTGTGTATGTGGCAATGCAAAAAACATACAGGAAAAAAAAAGAAGATTTTTCCATCTATGCATAATGCTTGAAATCTGTGAAATCATACAATGATGGGTGCTTTATATCTTTTCACAGTTTGGGAAAATTGACTGAGGTCTTGAAAACGTTTTACCCCAGGAAGCTTTTAAATCAACTCCCACACACCAGAGGTAGAGGAGGAGAATAACGTCAAACAAATCGTTAAGCCGTTTTTACAATTCTGTGGAACGCCGTCACAGTGATCAAGTACAGGATCATTTTTAAAGTAACTCACATTGTCAGCAGTCTGTTGTAAACCTGGCCATTTAATTGTACATCAGCCTTTGTTCCGTCGCATCGTGTGTAGCCATGCGTTTGATTGCTTTATCAGGGGTATTATGAAAAAAGATGTCATATAATTTCCACACCCATGGGAGCGGTCATGACAAGTTACTAATTCCACCATAAATGTACAGTACAGTTCAATCTTAACTTTATAATATGACATTAATATGGTTCGCGGAACATTCTGGGGAAATCTGTGGAAATATCAGGAACCTTTGTGCAGCTAAAAAAAGAGATCCACTGGCCATTTGCCATCCCATAGAAAAGGACGTCATGTGCCCCTCTCAAGAGAAGTGCTAGACTGAGACAATAGAAACCTGAGAGCCACTATGAAAAATGCCATTTGAAGAAAATGCAGAACTGTAATTGCTCTTTTCCGGCACAAAATATCATAACTGAAATATCAACCAAGAAAGAACCAAAACGTCAAGGTTTAAAATGGTTAATAGGGGTGTATTGATTCACTCATCTCACAATCCGGTTCAATACATAATACATAATTTAAGATTTGATACTCTTAAAATACTTTAATTCAAGAAAGTTTGGATTGAAAATCATTGAAAGTTTGTTTTATTATTACTACTACTTATAAGACATATGCAAAACCAGTTTACACATAGCAGTTCTAATCGCAGTGTCAAAATGATCCCTTTCCATATGTTAGCTATTAATGCAGTAAGCTTGAATCATGTCACAGATCAATAGTCAGCAATCTATCTGAATTCTAATGGTAAATGAGCAATGGAGGTTTGCTTTTCGACCCATTGGTTTCTAGCCTATATGATTTAATATGTAACATCATAACACATTACTATGTTTATGTAATATCAGTGTTTGGTAAATTACTTGAAAATAGTAATCCACTACAAATGACTAATCATTTCTCAAAATTTTAACCAGATTACTTATTACTTAATAATGAATTAATTGAAAAAACAAATCACATCACTAATTACTAAGTTACTTTCTAAAACACGTTTCCACTCATCCAATTCAAAATAACATGTATATTTATTCATTGTTGCATACAAGTCATACACTCAGAACCTCATATATTTCCTTCACAATGATGTTATAGGGCCATAATTCATGTATTATACATAAATAATATATTAGAAATAAGGATAATCTGTAATGTACTTAAAAAGTAATTAAATTAATTGAAAGTCAGTAACTGTAATTTGAATATAATCATTTAAAATGCAATGCATTACATTAATTTTTTACTAAAATAGTAATTCGATTACAGTAACTAATTACTTTGTAATTGAATTACACCAACACTGGTAATGACACATTAGGTCTATGTTGAGTATGTCCTCTGTTGTTCAAACATTTTGTTGGTCATAATTGAGAGAATAATTGAGTTATTTCACGCTCAATTGTTCATTCCTACGTTGCATATATTCGCATTTTTTTTATGTGATATATCATAACACAAAACATTGTTGCACTCCTATTGGGTAACAACTAGCAACATTGATCTAGCTAGCTTCACAAGCTCGACTTTGTGCATTGTTGTGTTCCAAAAGGTGTCAGACCACAATGTTTAACAATACAAGAATGCGTTCTTAACAATGCCACAAGGGGCATTACTGCAGACATTTAGATTTAACTGTCCGCTTCTATGGTGAGTTTCTCTTTCAAGTCAGAAGATTTTAAAAGTAGTTTTGCAGAAAATGTTGATGAGCAAGTAAAGTCAACAGTCGTGTTCACACATAAAGCCTTTTCCAGAAAATTACCTACAATTTTCAGTTTAGTATTTTCCTTTTGAAAATACTGTTACATTTTGCTCTGGCAATTTCCCTTAATGTGAAGTTTACAAATGTCCTTTTTGGTGGTATGTGTGAATTTCCTTTTTGATGGTATGTGTGAACAGCACATTTGATACATTTACCAGTAAAAGCAACACAACAATTTTCCTGTACTTTATCTTGTTGCATGTGTGAATGGGGCTACTATGTTTATAGCAACTTACCTGAAAAATAAGATGTCAGTTTTATGGCACAAATTTTTGAAGGTAACTATTGCTGTCTTGAGTACTGAGGTTTGTTACTACCACAGTAGTGCAAGAATGCACATTAGCACAAGTTCAAACAGACTGTGCATAGGCAATGGAGTGCAACAATCTGCTTCCGGAAGTAAAAATACTATTCATGTATCCAATGGACCAATGTATATTTCAATGATTACTTATACATCTTAAAAGACAGAACTACCATGAGCAACGAGGTGGTTCATCAATGGTATATGCTTCAGTTGAAGCCATCTGTCTACGTTATTTCAACTTCATTGTTTAAAAGTCATGTTTGATTGCGGAATTAATGGTAAACAACTACATTACCCACGGTACAGCAGAGAAAGATCCACCAATCTCAGAAACCGTGGCCAACGAAACTCGCGAAACGTGCCTCGGAGTGACCGCCCACTCCCATGATGCACTGTGAATAGACTAGCTCTTCCCGAGTCTGCACGACATAACAGGCCATAATCTGGAAATCAAGCTAGCTCACAGAGTCCCGGCTCGCAGATCTGCTGAGGGAGCCCAATTCTGGCCAAATTTCTGAGATCATCCGATAAAGATCTTGTGTTGTGCGAGGTGAGGAGCAAAGGAATGATTTCTTGGAAGAAACACAATATTTTCTTGTTCCCGGACTTTGCGAAATCGTCAAGAGAGAAACGTGAACAATTCATGGAATATAAGAAACTCTTACATCAATGGAGGATCGCTTTCACACTGATGTTTCCGGCCAAACTGAGATTAGATACTAAGGATGGCCACAAAGTATTTATGTATCCCAAGCAAGCACAGTCCTTCATAGAAACAATGGGTGAGTAAGCCATTTTGTATTCCTCATGTAGCTCCAGAGTGGATTAACTCGCTGTACTTACTCTGGGGTGTCTGAGGAAGCAGGGCACCGTTTTTGTTTCTGTTTGTGTTGGTTGACACTGTCGTGCGTGGGGTTAATGCACACATTTTTCTTTTTTCTGTTTGTTTGGTTCGGGGTTGTTTGGTTGTGGTCTGTATAATCTTATTTATTTATTTATTACATTTTAGAATAATAGTAAAGTCATCACAACTATGGAATAATAGCAATGGAACTATGGGAATTATGTTGTGACAAAAAAAAATCCAAAATAAATCAAATCTATGTTATATTTTAGCATCTTTAAAGTGGCCACACTTTAGATAGATTTTGCAGAAGTGTACTCTTGGCATTTTCTCAACCAATTTCTTGAGGTATCACCCTGGGATGCTTTTTAAACAGTATTGAAGGAGTTCCCATCTATATGCTTGGCACTTAGTGGCTGCTTTTCTTAATTATTCAGTCAAAATTTTTGTTTTGTAATTAAATCAAATAATATGTTGGCACAATTATATTTGAATCTACAAAACTTATTTCAAACATTTAAGCATACGCCTTCAGATCAAAAGGTTTTTAAAATCATGAGAAACATTTCAGTCAAGTGACCCCAATCTTTTGAATGGTAGTGTATATGTATTTCTTTTCTCTCCAATAGTTGTTTTTGTTTTCTTTTATATGTGTCCATGTAAGACCACAGGGGTTTTTGTCAAGGTTTGGGAGTAGGAAGTTATGACGATTAAAGTCCTGTGTGAATTATTAGGGAATGATAACCAGTGCAAACGCTGCAGTATACATTCTGGTTAAAATGCTCAATTTGTTCATGTCTTAAGCTATCCAAAGCATTGCAATTGGCCTGTCGGGTTTTCTTTTCCAAATTCAGAACCTGAAAAGAATTGGTATGTTCACTTGAAAATACAAACTCTCTCTTCCTCTCTATCTGGCATCTTGTTGAATACAGTTTGTTCATATTTTTTTTGTGCTGTGACTTCTGTGTCGCATCTATATGATGCTGACGGTTGCCGTGGCGATACAGGTACCATCACGACCGATGTCTGCAGTGGATTCACTGAGTGCCGCTGATCTGGCATTCACCCCCGCATGTCACGGCAGCAAAAATACAACTCCATCCTGTCTGTCTCCCCCTCTGTAAGATTAGAGTGAGTCGCAGCTCACAGTAACCCAGCCTGCGAGAGCTATTGAAGGAAGCTGCCTGTTCTGATATCCAAACATAGTCTATTTCTCTATCCATGCTGTCTTTCTCTGCACTGCACAAAATGTACATTTGTTCTATACCAGCAATGGGTGTTTTTTCAACTGGGGCCAATTTTAGCCCTGTGGACTTAAACTCCCTTAAAACACACTTTTCAAACTCTGTTTATTACAAAGGAATGTTCCAGGTTCAATATACAAGTTAAGCTCAGTTAATATAATTTGTGGCATTTAGACTTGCCCCTCGTTTATTTAAAAAGAAAAGAAAAAATCAGTTACACCAAGACATTAATAATGGAAGTGAATAGGGCAAGTACATAAAACGTTAAAATACCAATTTAATCAAAAGTATAACCACAAGACGTAAACAATATACTGTATTAGGGATGCGCTAATATGAACAATTTTGTCCAATATCAATTTTAACAAAACAAAAAAATTATAGGACGATAATGATACTGATATATTACCTTATTTTGTCATCAAAATATCACAGATCACTGTTTTACTAGGAATACAAAAGCTTTTTCACTTTTCTAACAATAAATAATGTCCATAGAACATTGGATCTGCTGAACACATGACAGGCCAAACGTCTTAAAAAGATACAAAAAAATGACAAAATATGATTATATGACAATTGATATGAAAAAAGGTGATTTTGTACTTGCACTGCTTTTGCAGTTTAAAACACAGCCCTTTTAGGTTTAGTAATTTTTCAAAGCCAAATTGCAATTTAAATCATGCAGCATTAATGGATAACTTACCAAAGTCTGAAACCGAAGTCTGCTTGTTTAAAAGCATTTTGAATGGTTTCCCTCATCATGTAGCCTATATTTAAGTGCCACTTTCACAGCTGTCACATCCATTATGGCGTTTTTTTCACATTAACGTGAGACCGAGACAGAATAAAATGAAAAATAACATGTTCTTGGGAGTGCCAACCCTTCTACATATGGTGGCAATTGTTATTTCTGTGTTTTTACAAAGTGTGATACTAGTTAATCATAACGTCTTCTGATGAGACGTTAAACCGAGGTCCTGACTCTCTGTGGTCATTAAAATTCCCAGGGCACTTCTCGTAAAGAGTAGGGGTGTACCCTGGTGTCTTGGCCAAATTCCCCCCATTGGCCCTAATCTAACATGGCCGTCTAATAATCCCCATCCCTGAATTGGCTACATCACTCTACTTTCCACCAACAGCTGGTGTGTGATGGGCCTACTGGCGCACTATGGCATCAGTCACATCATCCCGGTGGATGCTGCACACAGGTGGTGGTTGAGGAGATTCCCCCTATACTTTGTAAAGTGCTTTGAGTGCCTAGAAATGCTCTACAAAAATTTAAGAAATTACTATTTGTATTATTATTATTACAAATGAACCTTCGGTTTTTCATATCAGCATTTCATGCTTAATATTTTCATTTAGTCAATAATTAGCCAATAAATATCGGCAGCCGATACATAAATGCATCCCTACATTATATGTGTAACTTGATTTTAGTGTGATAAATTCGCTTACTAACCTTATCTGCGCCCAAATATCTATACTTCTCTACAATATAGTATGCCAAAAACAGTATTCCAATGGAGTGGTATGTCCGAATCCTCAGTTTTCTTAAAACATCAAACGAGAAATACCTGGATGACCAACTATTTCTAGCGAGATTCTAAAGTGTGGATCGACAGGATACTTGTGAAGTCAAGCCAACATTGATTTATAGAGCACATTTGAAAACAACTGAAGTTGACCCAAAGTGCTTTACAAATCAATCAAATAAATATACAATGATATACAAAAATATATATAATAATAATTAAGAAATCAGGGCTCCAGACTGCGACTAAAATGGTTGCAAATGCAACCAAAAATAATTGATTGCGACAATAATTTAAAATCTAGTCGCCATTGGCGAAAGTCGGGTTGTTCAATTTGGTAAGGGAGACTATTTCAGAGTTTAAGATCTAAAACAGAGATCACCCTTAGATCTGTAGTGACAACGAGGAACCCTCAAAAGAAGTACAGTATATGAGAAGACCTGAGTGCTCTGGTGGGGGAGTAAGGGACGAGAAGATCACTGATGTATCGGAGCGCAAGACTAGATGTAACCTTGTAAACATAAAGCAGAATTTTAAAATCAACCCTGAATTTAAAACCCGCTAATTAAAAAAAAACATCAGCGAGAAGGGCGGCTCTCCTGGACTGTAAATGGTATAAATACAAAGATGTTCCTTGTGCTTAAACGGCACTCTAGGTCCTCGTGGTGGTGTAGTGACTAGGGTTGTGCCGATGGACGATATCATCGTCCATCGTGATGGCTGACCAACATCACGATGTAGAGCCACCATCGTGATGCCACGCCCCCTTTTGCGAGTCTTGCTAGTGTGACTCACTAATCCTAGTCTCTTCTATAGTTAACCTAAAAACTTTGCAGGGATTGCTCTGTAAATTAAATTGAGAATATAACTAATGCATATATGCTATTTTAAATACTGTAGTATATGCCAGAGACGTGACGTGTTAGTCTGTGAAAATACCGTGTCAGGCAGGCTACACAAATATTGATCTTGACATTGTTAGCTTCTTGTCTTTTTTACATGTCTTACACTGTACATTTAGATTAAAATATTTTATGTTGTAGGCTACAAGAAAATAGCCTTTATTAATTAATTATTAGTAGTTGTAGTGTCTCAGAAAATCTTGCTCATTGTCACATAGCTCTTGTATACACTGAAGCGGCAGTTTAAGATAAACCCAGACCAGCTGAACGTCAAATAACTTTTGTCTGGTGAATACTTTTAAAGAAAAATTTCCTTGGCCATAAATCCATAATGTCAAATCAAATGAAAGAAACAAGGTGAATATGAATAACACACATTTATTAAAACATAGAAGAACAACAAATAAAGAACAAGAAAACGGGAACAACACTCAGACCGAAACTCGGCATTAACATTTCACTTATAATTAGCAGCACAATTAACTTCAGCACAGGCTACAAAATAAATGATGTTATTGAAATATTGTAAAGTGGTCATATGAACTACACAAATGAACGTTTAAAAAATATGCAAAATCGAATAGCTCCGCAACGGAGGGCGAAAAATGCGTAAAGAAGTCTAATATCTTTCACCATAGACCATGTTTAAATTTCGATGTTTCTGGCCAGAAATACCAACATATTCACTTTATCTGGTTTTAATAAGCTGCGGATTGGAGTAACTACACTACCCGCTGTGCTGAAGACCCGCTCTGATGGAGTACTGGTAGCACATATGCACAGATATTTCCGTGCTAATCTTGCCATGAACGGAAACCTTTTGTCGTTCCTTTTCCACCAAGTCAGCGGGTCCTCTTCCCCATCAATGGCCATTTCCTGCAGGTACATGATCATTTCTGCCTCGACCTTTTGCTCATCAGTGAGTAAAATAACGAAATTATAGTTTTTAAGTGGAAAATATTATTTGTGTAAAGAGATATATTAAAATAAAAAGTGCACAACTCTTCTTAAATGAAAGCTAAAAAAAAAAATGCTTTGTGTCGTGCAACCTACTGATAAAGCGCCGACGAGTCATTAGTTGGGTTAGTAAAATAACGAAATTATAATTTTTCATATACTTTTTGAAAATTATATGAAATTATATAACCCCCCACCCCCCGACGATATCATCGTCCATCGCGATGTTTTACTGTCAACATTGTCAACAGCCAATTTAGGGGACATCGCCCAACCCTAGTAGTGACTCACCTCAATCCGGGTGGCAGAGGACAAATCTCAGTTGCCTCCGCGTCTAAGACCATCAATCAACGCATCTTATCACGTGGCTTGTTGAGTGTGTTACCACGGAGACATAGCATGTGGAGGCTTCACGCTATTCTCCGGGGCATCCACACACAACTCAACACGCACCCCACCGAGAGCGAGAACCACATTATAGCGACCAAGAGGAGGTTAACCCAATGTGACTCTACCTACCCTAGCAATCGGGCCAATTGGTTGCTTAGGAAGCCTGACTGGAGTCACTCAGCTAAATGGTGCTTGTTTAACAAAACCAGATAGATTGCTTTTGCATTTGTTGTCATTACAAATTGAGTAGTATAGGTGCTAGCTCCTATACTACCCCAGCCACCTTGAAAACTTGTCAGTACAACACTGAAGATGTTGTTGAACTTTGTATGACAAATTGCTTGCTATGTTCCTCATTTGTAAGTCGCTTTGGATAAAAGAGTCTGCTAAATGACTAAATGTAATGTAAATGCGCAATGTATACTTTTGAAATTGTGTAAATTAATGTTTATGGACTGGCCACATTCACTTCCATTTTAAAGGTGCACACAGTTACTTTTATCTTTGTGTCATCTTGGACTTACACTGACATCTAGCGGCTTGGTGCCATTGCAGAAATGTAGTTTATTGACAGTCACCCATGAACAATTTATTCAATGAGTGAAAGTGTCCAATAACAGGACGGTTACTGAGATTAAGCGAGTAGTATACGGCTGGTTATGTGATTCTAAAATGGCAGCCCCCATGTGCGGACCCTCTCTATGTAGAAAAAAACAGCTTATATAAGGTTACGATTTTTTTATAATTATAAACAATCGGGGAAATCGAAGTTATTTTTTGTAGTAATTAACATTATGTCACAAATGCTGTTAATTAAACTTAACTTGTGTTGAACCAGAAACATTGCTTCAATTTGTCTTCTAACAACAATTGTCAACAAATGTCATTTCCGCAACTCTTCAAATGATGTGCTTTGTTTGATAGCATTCTGTGGTGTAGGCTATATCATGTTGATTATATTATAAACAATTTTGGACACATTTCATGTATAATAAATATGCACAAATAAAAAAATATTTCACACGAATGTGTTTATATTACACAGTAAAAATGTAGGCCTAATGGTATTTTATTTTCATGCTGGATTGTCATATTCCAATATTAAAAGTCTGGGTCTGGGACAAGTATAAAACAATAAATATTTGGATAAACAATATTTTAAAAAGTAGCGAATAAAAATGATGAATGCATGGTAAAAAGTTTCCAATACTGTTTTAATACAGCCTAATATAATATACTAAATATGACAAATAGAAGAACGTTTAAATTATGTTAAACCTACTTAAATAAAAGCAACCCCATAGACATTAAAGTAACTAGAGTTGAAGAAACACCCACAAACATATATAATTGCTCCATACCAGCAGTACTTTAGGTCACTGAATATTACTTCTCCCTCTTTGGCAGACAGCAATTTATTTTCCAGACTCAGCCATAAATATAGGGCATGTGCGGCAAGCTGTCTCGGAGGACCACATCAGCAAATGATGGACGGGATACAGTGTGTGTGCACAGGTTTTATATCTCTTTTGCAACTCAACACTGCAGGACAACTACTGTACTCCAGCACCAGTGTATATGCATTTATATACGTTTATGCATTTTATGGCCTTTGGATAGTCATTTGAGTAAATTCTAAAATGTTCACGTTGTAACATGGTGAGAGGCATTATTTGTTAAATGGAGAGGCCATTACGACAGGATTAGTTTTCAACACGCAGGCATGACGGATTTCTATTTACAACGCTATTAGTGTGATGTAGTCATCAGAGTTATTATAAGCAAATGTGTTGTCTCGTTTCACTCTGTTCTAGCTCTAATATCATATCAGTTACAATGGGAAAATAACCCATATAAAATCACATGTATTTCATTTTTTCTTTTATTTCTTGGCTATAATGAAACTGATGAACTGAAATAAAACAACGAATACACAATTTGCCTCTTTTTGTTCACATTTTGCGCAAGGTTACAAAGACATCTTTTAACTTGGCTTTTACAGTGACTTACAAAGTGGACAGAGCATAATTAGAAAGAGAGAGGGGAACCGAGTTATGTTGCAGGCCAGACTCAAATCTGCATCATCCACATGACCACCACAACGTAAAGTGTCAACAAAAATGGCACCAACCACTATGCAACGGCACTGAGGCCAGTATAACGCTTCTAAAACTAAAAAAATAGAATAAAATGGAGTGGCGGTGGCGTAGTGGCTAAAGCACAGGGCTGTTAATCAGAAGGTCACTGGTTCAAACCCCACGGCCACCACCATTGTGTCCTTGAGCAAGGCACTTCACTCCAGGTTGTTCCGGGGGGATTGTCCCTGTAATAAGTGCACTGCAAATCGCTTTGGATAAAAGCATCTGCCAAATGCATAAATGTAAATGTAAAATAATCTGATAAACTTGCTTAAACTTGGGCTGAACTCAGTAAATGACCTGCCAGTTCAACACTTGAAATCATCGCTTTGCAACGTACATTTTTCGCTCATGCAAATATTTTAAGTCCATTTAATTATCGCTAAAAACAATCAGACGCTTCCATAATTACATGTGCAATGCCCTACCCGCTTCCATTTGTGTGCGAGTGTACAGATTGTAAAGCCTTATGGTCCATTAGGACAGTGTTGCCTGCAGATTTATATTCAAAGTTTGTACCACAGATGCCATTGTAATTACCACAAGCCATAATCCGTTAAAGACAGCCAATTATCTAGGGGACATTTTTGGAGAGCATAGCTAAACCATAAACCATGCGAATGGACATCGTAGTCTTTTTATTTAGTGTTTCAAAACAGTGGCTTCAGGAAACAAGTGATGCTCTATCTTTATCGGTCTCTCTCCCTTTGTCGTCCCCCCAGGCGGACTCTTTAACCATCTGCTTCCAATCTCACGGACACCGCCGTGGGTCTATCACAGCTCCCTGTTATCTCCAGGGCTCCACAAATCATTGTGCGATCGTTTGCACCCCATCATGCCCTGTGCGAGGTGATGCTTGAAGACGACAGACTGGCAAAAACTGAAAGCCGTTCTGGATAAAATTATCACACACTAAATTTATCCCAACGCCTAAATATGTAACTTGAAGCACAAATAATCTCACGCTCATTCACCCTGTTGACAACCAAATGCAGAATAATGAAAATGGGTTGTTGGCTACATTAATTAATGGATTTCAGCTAATTGCACACACATATGTGTGCACTACAAATTTACAGATCTTGGAGTAGACATCAAATTTAATGTGATGTGAACAAAAACAAGGCTGTGAAATATTGCATGTTCAATACATCCTTTCATTTCATTTTATGACAAATTTTCGGAAGTTGTTTTATTCATTAGAAGTGCGTGTAGAGGTGTATTTTCAGAGCTTCATTGATGGAACAATCAAAACCAAGAACACAGGGGTCCTTCCATGTTCATAATGTTGGCTAATTTACCCAATAAAAAGAAGTGTTAACTCTTATAATTTACATATTGTAATATTATTTCTATTAAAGTTCAATGGCATATTTGTTTTGCAGTGGGATCAAAATTGATATTGATAATTGTAAAAATGTTACTGGTATTGTTATTAACCGTACATTTTGGAATTTGTACAAAATTTCTATTACATTTTGTAATACATTTACATTTATGCACTTGGCAAACGCTTTTATCCAAAGGGACTTACAGTGCACTTATAACAGGGACAATCCCCGGAGCAACCTGGAGTTAAGTGCCTTGCTCAAGGACACAATAGTGGTGGCTGTGGGGATCAACCAGCAACATTCTGATTACCAGTTATGTGCTTTAGCCCACTATGCCACCATCACTATGCATTCATCACAATAGATGCTTTGCCAGATTCATATTTACACTCCATGTACGACAGGGTAACAGAAATTAATCTTAATTGACAGCTAGTGTGGCATATTGTCGATTACCACAAAAATGTTGTTCTGCTGTTCCTTCCGTTTTATTATCTGGGTTACAGTGAGGCACTTACAATTGGAAGTGAATGGGGCCAATCAGTAAAAGTTAAAATACTCTCTGTTTTTAACCTTCTGAGACCCCAGTGTGACTGCTGTGTGCATTTTCAATTTCCCTTTTTGATTTGTAACTAGCAGCACCTAATAAACACGCAACAACAACAAAAATCTAGAACAAATAGATTTCCTAATAATTCATGTCCACATATGTGGACAGCAGGACTAAAATTGTGAAATTTTAAATAACACTAAGCTACAGAAAGTCCGATTTTTTTTCATCAAATCGGTTATTATGTTTCCAGAAGTGTTGGTTATTCATGTTTTTGAGACATTACAGCTGATTATCTGTAAAGCTGAATAAATAAATCTTATTCAAAGTAATAGCCAGCATCATCCAATCACAGCCAACCATGTTAAAATAAAATGTTGCATTATAAAATTCTTAATCTATGTACTGATTACATTGTCTTATGTCTGCCAAACATGTTGAGTCGTCCAAACATCTTCTGCAGCCTGAAACTGAACTTTTGGTGGGAATTTAGAAGTGGATGCGCTTAACTGCTATAGGATGCTTCCTTGATCCCTATTTAGTGAATGACTTAACCTCCAGTGTGCTGTCTGTCTTCACTGGTCTCAGAACAGTTCGAAAAGCACATTATTTTCATCCTAACTCCATATAAAGCCTCTGAAAGCATTTTTCAGCTTTAGGATGAACCCAATGCATAGTAAATATTTAGGAATGCATTAACTAATGTTAATGTATAGGATCTTATTGCAAAGTGATAACAAAATAAAATATAAAAACATTTATATTAAAATGAAGCAAAATGACTCACAGATGTGTTAACATTGCAAGTTATTAAAAATAACTAACATGTTTTTTCTACTTTTGAGGGGATAATGTCCCAATTGCTAGCCTTTTATGCTTAAAGTTATATCCACTTTCATTTTCATGATGACATAACACAGTAAATCCTAAAACAACTGTTAAAACAATGATATAAACAACTTATATACAGCTTTTATTCATATATATATATATATATATATATATATATATATATATATATATATATATATTTTTTTTTTTTTTTTTTTACTGTTTATATATTTTTAATATTTATATATTAAGAGACCACTCCAAATTTAAACTTTATTGTCATTATGCATAGTACAGGTACAGAGCCAATGAAATGCAGTTGGGTTCTAAGTTGGGTTCAGAGCGCAGGGTCAGCCTTGCTCAAGCACCCCACAGAGGTATCTTGGCAATGCTGGGGCATGAACCCCAAACCTTTCGGTCAGTAACCCAGAGCCTTTACCGCTGAGCCACCACTGGCCCTGTTAAAAAAAATCAGCATCTCAACATGTATGGCAGCCATTCCATTCCAGTGTCAATTGAATTCCAACACAAGCACACCTCATTCTACTTACTGAGGTACTGATTAGGTGATCACCTGAACCAAATCTTTTTTTAATGAGAAAAAGTATAAAACCCACTGCTGTGATCATCATTATTCTCTTGCAATAGTACCAGCTGATTGGCAAAAACAGTGCTAGTAGTACTTCAAATGTAATTGGAATCAAAAAATAACTATCGACCATGCCAAAAGAGTTGAAAAGAAAAGTTTTCAGTGAGGAAAAGAAGGGTTCAATTCTGATTTACTGGCAGAGGGATAGAGGGAGTTTCAGGTTGCTTCCATCCTTCAAATTTCAAAGACGGCGGTTCATAAGACAAGCTCAAGCAGCAGACATTGGGGACAACAAAGCTACAGACGAGCAGAGGGCAAAAACGACTCTCCACTGATCAGGATGACTGCCAACTCATTTGAATGTCTCTCAACAACCGTAGGATGACATCAAGTGAGTGACCTACAAAAAGAATGGCAAATGTCAGCTGGGGTGAAGTGCGCGGTGAGGACGGTTCAAGACAGGCTCCTAGGGGCAGGGCTGAAGTAGTGCAAAGCTAAAAAAAAAAAGCCCTTCATCAATGAGAAGCAAAGACGAACCAGGCTGAGGTTTGCAAAAGACCATAATGATTGGACCGTAGAGGACTAGATTAAGGTCATGTCCTCTGATGTGTCCAATTTTCAGCTTTGCCCAACACCTGGTTATCTAATGGTTAGACGGAGACCTGGAGAGGCCTACAAGCTACAGTGTCTCGCACCCACCCAATGTGAAATTTGGTGGAGGATCAATGATGATCTGGGGGTGCTTCAGCAAGGGTGGAATCGGCAGATTCGTCTTTGTGAAGGATGCATGAATCAAGCAACGTACAAGGTTATCCAGGAATAAAACTTGCTTCCTTCTACTCTGACAATGTTCTCCAACTCTGAGGATTGGGTTTTCCAACAGGACAATGCTCCATGCCACACAGCCAGGTCAATCAAGGTGTTGAAGAAGGACCACTGGATCAAGACCCTGTCATGTCCAGCCCAATCTCCAGATATGAACCCCATAGAAAACCTCTGGAATGTGATCAAGAGGAGGATGGATGGCACCAGGAGTGGCATAAATTCACCCAACAGTAATGTGAAGGACTGGTAGAGAGCATGCCAAGACACATGAAAGCTATGATTGGAGTTCTTCCACCAAATATTGATTTCTGAATTCTTCATAAGTTAAAACATTAGAATTGTGATGTTTAAAAATGAATATGAACTTGTTTTCTTTGCATTATTTGAGGTCTGAAAACACCATCATTTTTGTTACTTTGACCAGTTGTCATTTTCTGCAAATAAATGCTCTTCAGTTACAATATTTTGTATGGTGTTGTCCGTACTTTATAGAATAAAACAAAAATGTTAATTTTACTCAAACACACCTATAAATAATAAATCCAGAGAAACCGATAGTTTTGCAGTGGTCTCGTAATTTTTTCCAGAGGTATACAGTATATATATATATATATACTGTGTGTGTATGTTTATGTATCTGTGTGTGTGTGTGTGTGTGTGTGTGTGTGTGTGTGTGTGTGTGTGTGTGTGTGTATATAGATTTAATTATATAAACAGCTAAAATAATACACAAGTTTTAACAGAAGAATTAATGCAAGTCCTTTTTATAAAGTTCTAAGCTTCACATTTCTACCTATATTTTGTGGTAATAAACAATACTGTTGATTGAGCTTAACTTGTATTGAACCTGAAATATTCCTTTTAATGTTATTTATATTAATATTTAACTTTGAGCATAACAGAGTGTGTTTAATAATGTATTAGATTGCAACTAATTATGTACATGACAAGGTGACATACTGAATGGACTGTACTTCCATCCCTCAAGGCCTCGTTTTTTTATTTCATGTCAAATCAAATATGTCTTCCACTCTGACCAAAGGTCTACTACAGATCAGTAAAGCTTCTATCCATCAAAATGCTGTATTTTATAATCTGAGCTTTTGAGAAAACAAACAGGTTGTCTTATAGTTTACCCAAAAATATCTTTATCTTTTTTCATAGAACACAAAATTTGTATTTGACAATGTCAATGCTTACGGTTGGGAATCGAGAATCAGTTAAATCCCGGAATAACTTTAATGATTTTCGGTTCTGTTAATAGTTGAACGTAAAATTGTCTGCCGATGTGGACAGAACACTGTGCTAAAATACTTTGACAGTGTTTGCTGCTACAATTTAGTGGCACCGCAACTGGATCAGCTGCTCGAAATATAGCATGACCAGTTTAGTCTGACTCCCAAACAAGTGACTCGTATGAGTTGATTCTTTTGAATCTACACAGCAAAAAGTGCAGTCCAGTCCAGCCAGTGTAGCCTGATTCCTGAATGAATGACTCGAATGAGTCGGTTCTTTTGAATCTAAAGCACAAAACGTCCAGCGGGACAAGTGTAGCCCAATTCTTGAGCAAATGAGTCATAAGGGTCGGTTCTTTTGAATCTACATCGCAAAACATACAGTGTAGCCCAGTTCCTGAACGACTTGTATAATTTGGCATCTCCGTATTTGGTAACAAGCAGCTTAGGGCAGTAAATCTACATTTCAAATATTTCTTCCTCAAAAGTGCTAAAAAATCATTAATGAAACCATTAAGAAACTAGAATAGTTAAGAGGAACCTGAATCGGAAAAAGTCGTAAAAGTTACATTTCTAACGATTCAGATATCTATTCATGCTGCTCTTTTCCATGTATGAAAAGGGGAATGAGGATGGACACCATGAAGCTCCAAAAGTAGGAAAAAGTGCCATAAAACGCAGTCCATACAACTTGTGTGCTATATTCCAAGTCTTCTGAAACCATGTGAAGTTTTACTTGTTTGGAACAACATCAAGGTAAATGAGTGAAAGTTAACAGAATTTTAAGTTTCGCTCAAACTAACCCTTGAAATGTAACCCTCTTCCTCATGCAGAGCTGTTATATTGTATTAAGTCTTTTTGAAGCTTGTCATCGACACTGACTGATTTAATTGTATGGACATTTATTTTAATAGCTCCTTTTGTGTTCCATAGAAAGAAAAAAAACATATTGCGTAAATAAAGACAGAATTTTTGTGTGAACAGTCTCTTTACTAGAACACATTGCAGCCTGTTCTCGCTTGCTCTGTGAACAATGAACCTTGAGTGTTCCTCTGTCACTACAATAAATCAGGTGTGCGTGTGTTTGTGTTTTGCATTATTTTCTTTCCGAATAATCCCTTATTTCTCTCCTCACCGCTCCTGGAGTGTGTGTATGTCCTCGGTGTGTGCGTGTTGTCCGCCGCCGTGCCGTGGGAATATACGGTGAGGGTAATTACCACTATCAGAGCTGCTACTGTCTTCACTGCTCCAACCCTCTGGGACTGATTATCCCCATGCTCTGAACTCAACTTCTACTGCCCACTCGAACCCTCTGCTGTCCTTCAATGAGCGATTTATCAAAGACAGACAAGACCACACTGAACCAGAAACAGAGAGATTAAATAGAGACCAGTGATCCAGCAGAAATGCTTACGAGACAGGGAAGGGTGAAGGAAGTATACTAAAACTTGAAGTCGCCTTCATGTCAATGAAGGAGGAAAAAGTCAGAATAATAGTAATAAACATCATAAAAAATGTCTTAATGACCAAGTAAAAACACAGAAAGGTTTGTGTGTTGGTTGTTACGGTTAGGGGATGTAAAATCAATAGAACTCAATGAAAAGTTCCCACCATTATAGAAAAGAAATTGTAAGTGTTTTGAGTTTAATGACTTATACAATGGAAGTTGAACTTCTTTTTTCTCTTGAACAAACTAGAAGCACACCAGGAAAACAAAGCCTACATATACTGTATACTACGTGGAGCGTAAATAAATGAAGAACATCCAACTAAGGCCTTGACCACACCAATACGTTTTTGTTTGAAAACGCATTAATTTCACTAAACTTTGGTAAATGGTCTGCACTTATATAGCGCCTTTTTAAGCCTTAACAGTATTCAAAGCGCTTTACACTGTGACTCATTCACCCATTCACGCACACATTCATACACCAATGGCGGCACAGCTGCTATGCAAGGTCCTAGCCTGCCATTGGGGGCAACTTGGGGTTCAGTGTCTTGCCCAAGGACACTTCGGCATGTGGAGTCGTGTGGGCCGGGATTTGAACAACCAACCCTGCGATTAGTGGACAACCCACTCTACCAACTGAGCCACAGCTGCCCCAAAAGCCACTAAACTTTGGCTTTCTGTCCACACCAAGATGCATTTTTTGTCCAGTGAAAATGTAACTTTTCGAAAACGCTCTCCCAAGTGGATCATTTTAAAAACGCTGTCTTAGCATTGTGGTGTGGACAGGGAAAATTAAGATATTCGTAAACGATGACGTATTGTTTGTCATGTGACGCAGTCATTTATCCATTCAACCCAAAACAATCAAGATGGCGTCCCTTGATGTAGCACTGTTGTTGTACAGGCTATCCACTTTGATAGCGTTGCTAAAGATAACTTTTTACAACCTTCACATTGCATTTTTATAAGGTTACTGATATGACTGGAGTCTTTGTTTTAATGTGAGTGCTCATGATTTCTTACATATATTGAAAAATTACAATTCATGTTTTTTAATGAGGAAAATATTACTGACTGCACCTTTAAAAAAGGTCAATGTCTTCATTACCTACCTCTCTTGCTTCCTCTCGATGTGTGTGTATCTGATATTAGTTGTTGTACTACTGTAACAAACAGCTCTGAACCCAGTTCTAGCTTGTGAAACGCATCAAACCAGACCACACACACACACAAATGTTTACTCAGCTATCTAAATAAAGCCTACTTCTATTGTTTTAATATAAAGCTAAATATAATGACTTCAGACTAGCTAGAACCCTACCCCTCAAAGTAAACAAACTGCATTTACCTCATTTATTATTACTTTGATAATGTCTCCAAGGGAGGTTTTGTCAGATTTAGCTCACTGCAGACTGTTTTGTCCATAAAGCACAGCTAACCAAACTCGCACACTGAAATTAGCTATAATCTGAGCAAAATAGAAAAAGCTCTAGGCAGCTGTGTAGTCTAAACGCATTCCACTCCCATTGGGTACCACAAACACACACAAAATAAACACAAATGCACTAAACACAAACATATGCTAAACCAGCGAAGTAAATTGCAACAATAAACTGCTATAATGAATGTACAAACACACTCGCACCGGTCTTTCTCAGGTGTTTGTCTTTAAACGGTTCAGCGGCATGAACCGTCGCGATCAATGCACTTTTGATTTGTGCTCATCTTCACTGAGACAACAGTGATGCAAGTGGAAACTTTAGTGGGTTTATGGGTAAATTACCTCTGAGAAAGACACCTTGTCAAAAGACGCTCTAACAAGCTATCGACCCGCCGCCACATCAATCTAAACAAGCTGCTCCCCTGCTTCCGGTAACATCAAACAGCTGAGAAACAAGAGTTTATTGTAACTGATGAAATGAATCAGCAACTTCTGGGAAAAAGAGTGAAAGAAAATGGGAGGGGAGGTGATGAAGAACAAGACTGACGAGTGTGTGTGCGCACAAATGGTGGTTATTCCACCAATTTCAAGTTTCCAATCAGTTGAAGAGCCATTTGGCCCACTGCCTTGTCGCTTAATCTGACATACTGTGGCGGGGTGAGAAAGAGACACAGTGGGTGTGGCGTTAGGCCTCAAGAGGCATTTATTTTAAACAATAAACAACAGAACATGTCCAAAAAGGCGAATAAAGTGTCAAAGGAGTTTGGAGGATTCTAGCATCCTCGCGGTACAATGGGGCTTTGTGAACTTTGAGGAGTGAAGATCGGGTAAGGTCCAGGTAAAATAGGGTGGAATCCGGAAGCTGCACACGCAGCTCTCCTTTTGTCCATTGCGAGAGGGGTGGAAGCTTCTGAATAGCGGCTCAGCTTTCCTGGGCCCGTGATGTGTGAGGACATGGCGGCCCTGCATCCTGGTACACCAGCCACAATGTGTGCTGTCCTCCCGAGCGACTTATCTAACCTCTGCTGGGGGCTCCAGGGAGTGGGTCCAGCGATTCTAATTTGAACCGAAACCCCACCAGCTACATTCCTGGACCTGTGAGGATGCCAGCGCGCAACCACAGGGAAGTGACCAGTCTCTTGTGGTGAGGTGCACCAGGCACCAGGTGATGAGGCTCTATGACCCATAGGTGCGTCCCATTACACGCCTCCATTAAAATATATATTTATATATTAAATAAATAGCATTTTAAATGCATAGTTTTTAATTCTTTAAATTTATATTTTCATAATGTATTAAATTAAATGGTTTGCTTTAGGGCTGGGCATAAAAGAATATGGATATTTATAGAAAATAATAAATTTTCGATCAAGATGATAAACTTTGAATGTAATTTTCTATATTTCGCCTATGTTCTACATCTCGAAAAAGGGCGCAAATTTATACTCACAAGTAGTTAAATGAATCACAGCCATGAAATCAGCCTCTAAGGAAGTATTAGCAGGCTAGCGGCTACATACCCCTGCTGTCAGGTAAACTGGCAATGAGGCTTGGTAGCCACTAGCTAGCTAGCCAACAAATATAATATTGTTGCGTATCGAACAAGACAGCACTGACAATGCAATGCCGCTATCGACTGAACACAACAGCATCTCTGACATCAACATCATTTCTGTTTATTTATATACTATTTAGTTAAAAATCATTGTCACAAGCAAGAAAGTGTTTTTTCTTCTTATGATGTTTATTGGCGGTTGGCACTCCAGCTTATGGTGCATTACTGCCACCTAATGATCCGGAGTGTGGAGCGTCACACGACAGTCTTTCAGTGGATTCAAACGTCAGCTGAAGATGATGATATTGGCGAAATTTCATCTAAAACAGGTCACACACGTTATTTATGATTATTCCTAAACTGAGTATGCTTTAAAGGTAGCTTCCCCTCTGGGGTTTACTTGTAAACATTCTTGAGGTATAACAAACATGAGGAATGCATTTCCTCCCCCATTAATTGTATGAAAGGTATATTGTGATAAATATTGTTATCGAACAGTATGGAAAAAAATAGTGATTATATATTGGGAAAAAAATCGCCCGGCCCTAGTTACAGCAGTAGCTGAGAGAGAATTTATTTCATTTGTAAGCAAAATGGATATTATACCTGAAATATACCCAAATGGATTGAAATAGAATCTGTACCGATACCCAGCCCTATACGTAAACATGTTTGTCTAACAAAAAAATTATAAAGTGAGCTGTGATTGACTGGTTTAAATGAACAGGGACATATTGATTGGCAGAAAGGTAAAAGTTTATCTTGACCTAATGCAGAGAAGTTTGTCTGAGCCCTCACTGAGTGCTTTTCTGTGTGTGTAGTTGGCACAGATGGTGGCATGGTGGATCAATACACATCAGGCTCTGCGGCGAGACAGACAGGTGCGTCACCGAATCGACAGCATGTGCTCAGAGCTCGTCATTCCCAGCACGCGCACACACACACTCACACACACATCACTCTATATACAAACACACACATGCTGTTATATTGTGTTATCGTGTAAGTAAGTTTATAAGAATTCTGAGCCTAAAATCACATTTTCAGGTTTCAACCACCATATTGAACTAAACCCTCTCTCTGTCTCTCTGGTGTCTGAATCCCAGTACTTTCAAAGCATGCACTAAATTCGACATAATGTGTGGCAGGAAAGTAGCCATATTCAGATACATGGTCTCTTTCTTTCTCTCTCTCTCTGATATACATTACCAAGTTGGATGAAACCCAAAATACTAATTTTGACTCCTGCTCTTTCTTTCCAAAGATTTTCCCGAAAGAAAATAGCACGCACACACTGCAAACTTGTTGAAATCGGTGCTCATTAAAGTAACGCTCCCTTGAGCAGTTGTTCTTGACTTGAAGCTTTATTACCTGAACAATTACAACATTGTTAATTAGCTCCTATAACCATTGAGAAAACAAAACGAGAGAGAGAGAGAGACTGACAGACAGACACCATTGACTTTGATGCAAACAAGTACAAGTGTGTTTTATTAAGCTCGGATACACACAAGGGCAGCGTCTCAAAACCTAAAGAGCTTCCTATATAAACTGCATCAAACACACCAACACTTACAAAAAATAACATGGTTTTGGTATTACACTCCGGTCACCCCTGACATTATACCACAGTAATACAGCATTTTTTTTTTGTTGCTTTTTTTTGTACATGGTACTATGTTAATACCATAATGTTTGGACATTTATCATTGTAGTCCCATAGTTTCCCATAGACATTTGCCACGGCAATACCATGCTTTATTGTACATGGTACCACGGCAATAATATTTTCTGGACTTATTTCATGGTAATACCATATTTTTAGGACATGGTACCACAGTAACACCATGCTTTCTGGACATTGACCACAGTTATACCATTTTTCTGGATATCTATCAGGGTAATACCATGTTTTTTGGACATATACCATGTTAAACCAGAGTGTTTTGTAAAGTTCCATGTAGAACAATATATTCATTGCTTACACTAACAAAAATGTTCTATGGTAACCCAATGTTGACAAAGACATGACACCATTGTAATACCATGGAGTACCATGAAAACACCATTATATGAACACTGAAAAAAATGGCCTATTTTTAAGATTTACTCATTTCATTTTCATATCAAAATTCCACAAAATGGAAGGGGAAAAAATTATATATGTTATACATTTTATTTAGTTAGAAATTACACAAATTTAATGGAATTTTGTTATGATATTGAAACGTGTAAATCTTTAAAAAACCTTTGAGTGAACAACATTTAAACAAAATACCATGGTATTATGAATAACTTGGAATCACCACAGTACATTTCTGAAAGGGTCAAAACATACCTATGACATCCAAAAGTCAGTCTAGGTAGGCAACTCAGAAGGTTTTGAGACACAGTAACAGAGCGTCTGGTATTTGGCTGTCTCAGACATTTATGTGTGGCCCCTGTCCTGTTGACGGGGCCCAAACGCACACAGAAAAAAGTTCAAAGAAAGAGTCCATCAAAAAAATAAAAAAAGAGACTGTTGATAGAAATGACTGAGTATAACAAGACAAGACAAAACAAATTAGCTTAAAAAACAAGAGAAACCTTAAAAGAGAGGGGCCGTGTGGTGTAGGAGAGGGTCTGAGGGGTCTTTACAGTTGACACAGCAATGAAGAGCATTCCTGCACAAACCGAGAACAAAAGCACACAAACAATGGCACAAACACTGGGAGACGCAACAGCAGCACATCAGGACACCCTCCCCCCCTCACACACACTGAGAGGGGCGCTGATTTTATGTGAGGCGTCCACTGAGCCCTGGCATTTGGCAAAGATAGATGCTGAAATTTCACACACACACACACACACACACACACACACACACACACACACACACGGCTGGGAACAGATGGGGGGAGGGTTGTTTCTAAGGGAGAACATCGGCATTGATCACCAACGTTGAGGTCATTCCACCAGTCCAGCACCAGTGTTATTATCGTTAAAGTGCCCCAATTATGCTTTTTCAGATATGACCTTTCCTGTAGTAATTAATATAGCTGTTTTTAAATGTAAAAAGTCTGCAAAGTTTTAAATATCAAAGTGCACGACAAATGGAGTTACTGTCTCCCAAAATAAGAACTGAATCTGAACTGCCAGAAAGAGTCATCAGTAATTCCAGCCTTACTTCCTGTACTTTGACCGACGACGTTATTACCGAGTAGGGCTGAAACGATTAGTCGACGTTTAATTGTCGAATAGTCGTTTGATCTCATTTAACATAACATGAGCTCACATTAAACTCTAATGATGAGAGCAGCACTGCAGTTCGTGCTTGACTGAGGAGAGGAAGAATTACACAGATAACAGTCCAGATGCACTCTAAACTTGTGATGTAGACCGCAAAGTACAAGGGAATTATACAAAAATACCAAATAATTAAATACAGAAGCACTCTCGTTGTGGAATAAGTGGAGTCGGAGCTCTTTAAAGGAAACACCCCCTTGTTACATCTTAAATGCAGTTTTAATGCGTTATAGCTTTATTAAAGTTCAAATAATACGGAAGCAGGTCATGTAATTAACTACAAACTCCAAAACTGGCATTTTTCTGTGCAGTCAGCACCTCTTCTATGAGTTGAGTGAATGTAAATGGTCTGCACTTATATAGCGCCTTTTTAACCTTAACGGTATTTAAAGCGCTTTACACTGTGACTCATTCACCCATTCACACACACATTCATACAACAATGGCAGCAGCACAATTGCCATGCAAGGTGCTAGCCTTCCATTAGGAGCAACTTGGGGGTTCAGTGTCTTGCCCAAGGACACTTTGGCATGTGGAGTCGTGTGGGCCGGGATTCAAACCCTGCGATTAGTGGCCAACCCGCTCTACCAACTGAGCCACAGCCGCCCCAATGTCCCAATCTAAGGGCGAGAGACTGAAACTGCACCCGTCTGATAAACACGGTCACGGTGATGCTCATCCCTCAAGCGTGCACGCTTGCTGCAGCTAGATTATAACGTGATGGCTTGCAAATTATTGAATCATAATATAAGTCACTGTGCATTTCTTATCGTGAAGAAAAATGGCAATATGCAGCTTTATTAATAAGAGAGAGTTAAAGATGGATTAAAGTGAACAGAAAGGTGAGAGAAGGTAGTCTTCGCCCATTATACACTGCATTCTCTTAAAGCAAGCCTAAATATCTTATATGTTGCTTCTCAAGTAAATGTATCTTGTTTTAAGGATTTTTAGACCATTTTAAATGGAAAACAGGACAAAAACACTTGATAACAATATGATTTTCACAGTGAATTTCTTTACTGAATTAAACTTAATAAAAAGTATTTTTCCATTTAATTCAGTGAATGTAATTTTGTCCTCTTCATTGTTAGTAAGCATGTTTAATACAACCTTTTAAGTCAGTGCACAAGCTGAATAATCGGATAAGAGCTAATGATTAATAGTTGCAATAATCGCAGAATAGTCGAATAATCGTTCTAATAATTGTTAGATTAATCGATTATCAAACTAATCCTTAGTTGCAGCCCAATTACTGAGCTGAAATTCAGATATGGTAATGAGTGTTTAGTTTCCGACACGCACTGTAAGCGGTAGACCAATCACAACAGACTGGGACATCTGACCAATCAGAGCGAGTGGGCTCTCGGAAAGGAGGAGCTTAGAGTGAACAGATCCTTGAATTAATCGTTTGTGACTATGTGAGAACAGAGGTGGTGCTAGGCACTTTTAATAAAGCATAACAGGGGCACTTTAAGGAAAACTAAATCTTCATTAATTGAAATAACTAAGTTATATTTGTTTTCAAAAAACACTATATAGGCTAGTAAAAAGTTGAACTCGTTACACACCTTTGTTAAAGGAAAATTCTGGGTTCACTACAAGTTAAGCTCAATCGACAGCATTTGTGGAACTATGTTGATTACCACAAAAATGTATTTAGACAAAAAAATAAAAAGAGCAAAAATCGGGGTTACAGTGAGATACTAAGAATGGAAGTAAATGGGGCCAATCAGTAAACATTACAATTAGGGCTGGCAGCAGGGTATTGATACTAATTTCTTGATTAGATTCCAATTCGATTAATATCGATTTATATGGGTATATTTTGGCTGCAATGTCCATTTTGCTTATATATGAGTTTTCTGGCCCATAAAAGGTCAATGAAAAACTCAATGACACTGACTATGTAATACACACCCCTGATTACAGGTGTAAAACCTGTGTGTGTCACAATCATGTTGAAGAGCTTTGTTGTGCGGGTCGAGATGTCCTGTTTCTGTGCCCGTTATACCTGCTGCTGTCTCTTCTGTTGGTGATGTGATGAAAGAGGACAGGTTAATTGATAAAAAAACAAAAGCGTCAAGCCTGTTGACGCTAAGGTGTCTGCCATACTTGAGTTCCCCACACCACGTAACAAAAGTGAGCTATGGCGGTTCTTGGGGATGAGTGCGTATTACCGGGGATTCTGTCAGAAGTTTTCAACAGAAGTGTCACCACTTACTGACATTCTCATTACGACCAAGATTTTTATGTGGAACCCTGAGTGCAAAAATGCTTTCAATGCTGCGAAATATCTTCTGTGCCATGCTCCTGTGTTGTCTGCTCTTAATTTTGGCCAACCATTTAAATTGCAGGTAGATGCTAGTGCCACTGGCGCTGGAGCAGTTCTGCTGCAAGAAGATTCTTGTGGGTGCCTTTCCAAATGCACCTGAGCTAAATTTCAAGTGTCATTGCAAAGAGTCTGAATACTTATGTCAATGTGATATTTCAGTGGGGTTTTTTTAATACATTTGCAAAAATCTGTTATTTGTTTTGTTTTGTCATTATGATGTATGGAGTTTAGATTGATGTGTAAAAAAAATATTTAAAGCATTTTAACATACGGCTGCAACATAAGAAATTTGTGGAAAAAATGAAGTGGTCTGAATACTTTCTGAATGCACTGTATATATAACACTATATGCTAAATCAGTACTGTCTCTTTAAGACTACCGGCATCAGCCAGTGAGTGCATATTAACGAGAGGGGACACACACAAAATAGATTTAGTTAGCTATTTTATCACACTAAAATCATGTTACCATGAATATTGTTTATGTCTTTTGGCTAAACATTTGAAACAGTGAGTATTTTAACATTTCCAGATTGGCCCCATTCACTTCCATTGTAAGTGCCTCACTGTAACCTCCATTTTTGTTCTTTTTTTTATTTCTTTTTTTAAGAAAAGGAGGGATGAGTCTAAATACATTTTTGTGGTAATCAGCGTTATGCCACAAATGCTGTCGGTTGTGCTTAATTTCTAATGAATCTGAATTTTCCTTTAAACATGAAAATTTGAGCAATCATTTTAGACATCCACTGAGAAATTTAACAGCATTAATAATTTGTGATAGACAGCTATTTCACCAGAGTTAATAAACTGGATGATAATTAGCCATTTTTAGCCATAGCACACTGGCCAAAAATGCCTTAGCAGATTTTGTTTCAGTTAAAAAAATAATCTACAAAATAATAATACACACTCGATGATGCACAATTTAACTATTTTAAGTGAATTTGTAATTGATGCCTTTTGGGGACTTTCAAGTCCTATAATACAAAAGCTAAAAATACTTAAAAACTCAACTTAAACTAGAAAACACTGAAAAAACTAAGTCATGGAGCACATTAACATAACATTCACGTTCTTACAATGATTAAGCTTAATAACCTGACAACGTTAAACACTTTAAACCGTGTTTCTTCATTGGAGTAATGTCATAAACGGATTAAGCAAAAACCGCACGTAGATTTTTGCCCGTTGCCCCGATTTTGCATTGCATGTAAACTAGTGGTCGACCGATATATCGGCCGATATTCTGACTTTTTTTAATTATCGGAATCGGCCGATCCATCGTGTTACTAAAATAATAGACCTGTGTGCAACACAGTGTCACTTAAATGGTCCACATATCAGAGCCTTGGTAGACACATTATAGCTCATAATGTTAAAGTGCTTGTTTGTTTAATTCTCCCTCTCTCTCCTCATTGCATTTCTCAAGCATTTGAGGTAACGTTTAACTGTCTTGTCTAATGATAAAAAGGCAAATATCAATGAAACTTCTATTATATACTATCTGCAAATATGCAGATCTAATATCTTCCTATATCAGACAGAATCAAAACTTCAGGATAAGAATCAAAAGTTCCTTTCATTCAAAAATCATGACGGTCAGTCGGTGACAATCCAAGCACGCAATCCAGGCCGTTTAAACTGTCAGGAGATTGCTGCTTGCCCTGGATCTGCACAAGCGTGTGAGGGCAACTTCAAAGCTGTGTCCGAAAACTGTAAAATGCTGCCTCCGGAGGCTGTATACGGGGGGTAGAATGAAGATAAGGTGCTTTTTAAACTATTCTGAGACTAGTTTCCTTCATTCAAAACAGATGTCAGTTAAGCCATTAACTGATTAGTCAGAAGTCAGCTGCCTACGTTTTCAGATGCAGCCCAAGGTAAAAGTGCTTCACGTGTGCTATAAGTAAATGTCTTATTCACTATGCGCTGTAAGTACAACTGGTTTGATTTTTTGATTATTTTTTTTTATTTTTTTTTGAGTAAATGCGATTGCTAATGTGGACAATCTATCCATGGTGGCTGGACTACTGTGTGTACTGTTATTTCCTTCTTCCTTATATATTAACTATTTATTCATGAGCAAATAAATTACTAAAATGTGATGACTAAACAGAAATCTGAAGAAACTGTTGAGAAAACTGTTAATAATCTACCATTTAAAACACAATATTATTATTTTTGATTTTGAGTGAAATTGAGTAAATATAGTGCTAAATAAGAGTTTATAAAAAAAATTAGCAATTTTTATGTTTGCTATTTATTAAATTAAATTGTGTGATATATCAGCATTGTCTTGGCCAATCGGCAACCCTGCTCTCTGGATATCGGCATCTACCATTAAAAAAACAAAACATTGGTCGACCACAAATGTAAACACCTTTACCAGCTTATCAAACGTGCGCATGCCAGTTGACGTCAAATGCAGATTTTTGGTAGTTTTCAGCATATTGGTGTGCATGTAATCACACTCAGAGTGAAAACCAATGAAAACAAAACTAAATTGAAAAGGACAAATAAAAAAAATGTATTCAAAAAATGAATTCAAAACTTAAATAACCCTGATTTACACATGATAATGAACACATGAAATGGCACTGAACAGGTGGGAAAGAAAAATATATATATATATTTTCTAGAAAACATATCATGTAACTGACCAGACAGCTGTTGGAAATGCAGACAAAATGTGTGTGTGTGTGTGTGTGTGTGTGTGTGTGTGCAACTCTACACTTTCACACAGACACACCTACCCTTTCTCTCTCTCTCTGCCTCTCTCAGATACACAGTTCATATACGCACTGTGTCTAACCATTCTTAAGATGTTTTCCTCTGTGGGATGATATTTTAAAGTTTGTGCATTAGCAGATCATAAAAACATCACTTTACTGAGCAGTCCCAAAATGATCAAAAAGTGTAGGAAAAAGTGTATTAACACAAAACACTGTCGTATTAACATGTGATAAAACAGAATATTGGCCGAGCTGGTTAACCAGATGATTTTGTCTATTTTGACCATAAACTTCCTCACTTGATTAAGAATATAGTTCATCCAAAAACTGCTGTCTTTTTTCCATGGGACACAAAAGGATATGTTAGGCAGAATGTCCAAGCTGCTCTTTTCTATGCAATAAAAGTGAATACAAGGGGTTATCAAACTCCAAAAAGAACAAAACACCACCATAAAAGTAGTCTGTTTATCTGATGTGCTATATTTAATGTTTTCTGAAGATGTATGATATTGTGTAGCTTTGTATGAGCAAAAGACCCAAATTTAAGCCATTATTCACTGCTGCCTAGACAATCTTGCTTAACACCAATGGTCACTTTTCACTTGCGTTGTATGGAAAAGTCTTAGAGCAGCTTAGACATTTTGTAAAATAACTTATTTGAATGTTCAATGGAAGAAAAGTAAGAAAAATGTGGTTGGAACAATTTTGGGTGTACTATTCCTTTAACAGCAGTGTTAGCTCCCCGTGAGACAGTTCCAAAATGAACAGGCAGCCTTATCAATTCTTTAGCTAATTTTGTAAAAACTGTGTAAAATAAGCATTTGCCATTTTTAACCATCTTATTTCCCATCATTGAATTGCATTATGAAAATATAAGCATTATATTTGGCATTCGGCCAGCCTGCTCTCTAAATATCAGTATTAGCCACTGAAAATATAACATTAACAGCACCCTTGTTTCTTAAAAGGCTTCATTTCTCGAGTGTTTTCAAAAGTGGATCACAGAATTTCTCCACAGACACTTCAAACAGATTCTGATGGATGCCCACACCACCTCACCCACACAAACATGTGCAAAACCATATCAAATCTGACCTGAAGTTGGCGATGAGTGATGTACTGACAGTCAGCGTTAAAGAAACTGAAATTATACAAATGTTCCTTTACTTTCATTATAAAGGTTTGGCATGTCTTTTAAGCAACAATGTAAAGCCTTTATTACTTATGAAAGGTCATGCATGCACTCTATGCGGTTTTAGGGTGTGTATGCATGCATATGTTTGACTGTGTGTATATCTGTTTGTTAAAAAGTGTGCATATTGTACGTGCATGCAAAGGCTATATGTGTGTGTGTCTCTAGTTGACCCTGTATCACTCTGTATTCGCCTAATGCAGGGCAGTGTCGCAGTTCACAGTGTGTGCATCCCATTGATGTGCGGAGCACGCCAGTATCATCCGAGCGCAAAGCTGTGTGAAGCCAATCTTATGGGGATGGAGAGAAAAAAGTGAATTCAGCACATTAATAAGTGGATCACACACACCCACACACACACTACACATGGTGTGTGGTGTGTAACGTGTGTGTGTGCTCCATGTATTTTAATTAAAAGATGCACTGAGCCCCTGGAGAATTCATAGAGAGACATCCACACACACACACACTGTACAGAGGCAGCCTGTAAATTTACAGCCCTTTCGTTTATGCTTCGGGACCTCTCGAGCTCCCCGCCACATAAAAAGCGACTCCTTCTCATTGCAACATGCATACATTAATATCTTCCACACCTCCAAACTTTCCCTCCCCATTGCACGTCTCCATGTCCCCTATGCACCAACAACCCACCCCTGTGACAACTCAAGTCGGGTTGCTACCGTATCCCTGGTTCCCGTTATGCATCGCACGTCTAATCAACAGATCAACGTTGTATCACAGTTCAGCCCAACGGTGCATTGCACAAGGGTCTCAATACCCAAAATGCATTCAAATGTCCAATGCAATGCATGCCTTTGCTGTGGTGTAACCTGCTCCAACATTTCTTGCAATCTTCCCCCGCCAGCTATCCATCCAACTTTCACTCTCAAAAGCAGTGAGTTAATCAATGATCACATTGCATACAACTTAATTCTACGTACCTATCCTTGTGTGTAATAAATCCGTTTGAGAGAGCGATGCACGTCCGCGCGCTACTTTGGCATATCCATGAGAAGTTCCTGCGAGCGCTTGTTTCCGACCGCACATCGGTAGTCCGACCGTCTTGCAGAGACTCCTGCAACAGCAATGTGCTCCCGTATACACACACAAACACACTCTCGGCGTGGGACCAGGGAAGCGCGTGCACGGCGGGGGGAAGAACGACTCCTGCGGGCGCGAGCATAGCGCAGCCTACCGGACGAGAACCTGCGCGAACATGACACACACGCACCAAGAGCATTCATACATGCCCACAAATATTGGCATGATGATATATTTATAAGGGTAAATAATTACTATGCATTTATTAAATAATTTTAAACATTATGTAGTACAATATATTATATAGAATAGCACATGTATAGGTATTTCTTTTTATTAAATATAGCATATAATAAAATAGATTAAGTCTATTATTTTTGTGCTGTTTGTATGTTATAAATATTTACTATTTTAGATTTTAGTTTGAGTTTTTACTCTCTTGCACACAGTCGTAATTAAGGTACAACCATTGGAAAATGACTGTGGTTCCTTAGGTAGGAGGTCCTTCCTCTTGACTTCATACAGATATGTGACCTTGAGCTAATCCAAAAAGTACTTAAAAGTAATCTGATTACATTACTCTAATATTATGATAATTTGATTACGTTACTGATTACATTTTTACAAAGTAATCTGTATTTTGTAACATATTACATTTTAAAAGTATCCCTCCTAACCCTGTTGAGTGGACTCATTAACCGAATATGCCCCATTCACTCAACGAGTCGCTGTTTAGTAAATCAGTTGGGCAAATTATATAATGATTCATCCATCTTCAGGCATAATGATGTCACATGCAGAAAAGGACAGTGAAAGAACCTGAAGAAATCATTTGGTGAAGGTTTCAAAAGATTTGTGTCACCAGGATTAATCACAATCTCTTTCGTAAGAGTTCACCAAACTTGAACTATCGTGTGGAAGACTCTGCATTCGCAATTTTGGATATGTGTATAGAACACTATACAGAGTCTAGTGGGGCGCACTGCTATTTTGTAGCCAATTAGATACATGGGTTTGCAGACAGATCAGATAGGCTGCCATGTTCATGGAGTGGTGGTGGCGCACAGGTCACAGGTTCTAACCCAGCAACCACCATTGCGTCCTTGAGCAAGGCACTTAACTCCAGGTTGTTCTGGGGGGATTGTCCCTGTAGTAATTGCACTGTAAGTCGCTTTGGATAAAAGTGTCTGCCAAATGCATAAATGTAAATGTATGTTTTTAGAGGGTGGGGATAAAGTTAGCAGCAAAATGGCTGAAATCAATTATTGAAATCACACATGAAATCATAACATGATGCTACTTTTATTTCATACCTCCCAGTATGTATTATTCTAACATTTTATTATTATGCTAAACTTCAGTCTTTATCTGTACCATACTACGTTTGTCAGATTAATTTTGTATGCCCAAAAAATTTATAGTTTATGTTGATTAATAAAGATGTGTTGTTCTTGCATTGTATTCTATTTGTGAACGCATTGACTTTGCTGTAGCAGGTGATATAATGGTCAGCACTGCATAAGTGCCCCACATGATAACAAGTTCTCCAGTCGTCAAGTGTCAATGTGATGATAATGGGCAGTTATGGGGTCTTATAGAAAGGCACAGCCGTGTAATTAATCTAGCCATGATATGATGCACAAATCGATTTCCACTTTACACCCCTCACTGCATCTGGTGGGGAAGGGGTATTTTTACTGGTGTGCTGTTAGGGGGATATCCACTTATCATGCATAGCTGACATCAAACATGTGAGGTGGGTGGATGGGTGGTTGTGGGTCAGGTTTTGCTATCTTTGAGGGGAAAACACTCTGAAATAACCTTCATTTTAAGAGACCTTTAAGAGGTACTGAGGAAGAGAAGAGTTTCATTAAGGGACTAAATAATGTATTTATAATCTTCTAAAAATACCAATAGGTGTTTGTAAATGGATAGATTTAAGGTTATGGTCAGGTTTTCTACCTTTGTGGGGGGTTAGCCTTCATTGTGGGAACCTTTGAGATCACTATTAAAACAGTGTCATAAAGGGACTAAATAATATCTTAATTAAAATCTGTAAGGGTAGATTTAGGGTTAGTAATTACTAATTATCTTAAATTGAATACAATAGGGGTTAATGGAAATCACCAGTAAAATTTTAAAAAGCAAATGTGTGTACCACAAAGATTCAATTGGATCTATCCATCCATCCACACATCCATCCATCAATCCAACACACCCCTTCATCCATCCATCCATCCGTCCATCCATCTACCCACCCACTCACACATCCATCCATCCACCCATCTACCTTTCCATCCATACACCCATCCATCATCCATCCATTCTTCCTTCCAACCACCCATCCACCCATACACCCACACACCTACCAATCCATCCACCCGTCCATCCATACAGACATACAGCCACCCATCCACCCGTCTACCCACAGATCAATCCATCCATCCATGCATCCATACATCATTCATACACCCACCAACGCACCCATACATATGTACACCCATACATTCATCCATTCATACAGCCACCCATCCAAGCACCCATCCATCCATCCATCCATCTACACACCAACCTATCCACCTTTCCTCCCACCCACCCGTCCATTCATACATCCATCCATAAACCAGCCATCCACCCATCCAATGGTGGTGGTGTAGTGGGCTAAAACACATAACTGTTAATCAGAAGGTTGATGGTTCGATCCCCACAGCCACCACCATTGTGTCCTTGAGCAAGGCATTTAACTCCAGATTGCTCTAGGGGGATTGTCCCTGTAATAAGTGCACTGTAAGTTGCTTTGGATAAAAGCGTCTGCCAAATGCATAAATGTAAATGTAAGCACTCAACTATCCATCCATCCATCCATCAATACACCCTTCCAATATCCATGCTGTATATTTTCACATAATGCACTAATCCACACCTACAGCCAGATGAACATCTGTTTAATGGACTCAGAGCATCGATTACAAACACACACACATACACACTTACAAAGCTCAGGTGTGTAGGTGTCGTCTGAGCAAAAGACATAACATCACTTTATTAAAGTAGATTTTTTTTTAATCTGGAAACCTGGTTGTATTGTTTCCCAGCTATTTTAAGTTTATTATTGATTTTTCCTGCTATTATAAAGGCTGCTGTTTTCATCATAAAGACATCTGCCTCATGCAGCAAACATGCAGCACACGGCAAGCAGCCCGTCCAAACTGCTGATTTAGTCTTATTGATGTTATAAGACTGTTTGGGGCATTTGGTTCAGTCAATCAGAGATTTGATAGACTGCCAATCTATACTGTACATACAGGCCTTGGAGAAAAATACAAGCCCTCCATCACTGAAATTCAGAGCGAGGGACTCTGTGTTTCATACCACAATTACATTAGTGGTGAGGATGGGGATCAGAGAGATGTGCTGGTGAAAGGTGGTTCCTGTTCTTTTTGGTTTAGATCAATATATAGGACATGTGGGTTGAGGTTTGGGTTCTGGTCACATGTTTGTAATAGAGAAGTACTTATATGATGGTTGGCTCATTTAAAAGTTCATCAAGTCTATTTCTATCCCAATGACGTCTATTTCTATCCATCTATCCATCTACTCATCCGTCTACCCATCTGTCTGTCTGTCTATATTTATTTCCATGTATTGCTTTAACAAATGCCCCAAAATGATAATAATATGGGGTTGCTACATTGAAGTTGTTTTATTAAAATGTGTCAAGAAAAACTGGATGTTGGCTTGACAACAAAGCCTGGCCTGATATATTAAAGTTTTAAAAGGTATAACAGACCTCAGGATAAGACAAACAGCCAGCTAGATACAGTAGACAGATATTAAATCTGTAAGGTGCGTTTGTTTATATTAGAATTTTTGATAGTTGGAGTTTGACAATTGGTCCGCTTGTACATTCTGTCAATGTAAGTCTTTGATCTTCTAATGTCTGAAGAGTTTGCAGTCGAATAATTTATGCATTACTGTGCCCAGCCTTACTTTTTTAACTGAGTACTTGGAAATCAAACAGAAACATTGAGGAGGCTACATGTAGCCACAGTCACACCTTGTCCTAACTTGAAGGCAAATGACACACGATAAAAGGTATATTTTGGTAATCGAGTTTTTATCCAAATCAGCAGTGGCAAGCCACAATACATTCTATTGATTGATTGTTTTCTAATTTTGGCATTGCACGGATATCCGTCTACTGTGAAATGGCACCGATCCTAAACAAAACAAAAAAATAAGGCTGGGCATAGAAATGCATCACTTCCTTGACTATAAACTCTTCAGACATGCTTAGTAAGTTCTTTTCTCTGTTTTGTTTTTTGTGCAGATGTGTTGTGTTCTGTTGTCACTATTGCAGACCTGTTTTTAGATCAATTATTTTTCTTGATGCCCCAATGTCACAAGGAGGCTGTGTGAACTGTTGCTCTAGTGCCCTATCATGAAATCGCACAGGAGTTCAACGGTCAGTGAACATTTTTACTACTAGAATAGATTTCAGTTTGGTTCTCGCCAAACCTTATAGTTTTCCTTTATAACAACCAAGAGTCTCATGGAATAATTTATTAGACTTCAGAATCATACTTTTGTGTCCATTTGAAGCTTGAAGAGGTGGTCACCATAAACTGCCATTGTATGACATCACTGAGCATTTTTTTTTTTTCACAATTTCTCCCTTTGTGTTAAGAAAAAGGAAGAAAGTCACATGCTGTAGGGTTATAACAACACAAGGGTAGAAGACAATTATTTAATTTTCATTTTTGGGTAAACTATCCCTTTAAGTTAATAGAGTCACTACATTTAATCAGTTTCTCCTCACAACTGACTACAATACAGTGGGTGGTTGGCTCAGTGGTTGAGGCTCAGGGTTACTGACCAGAAGGTTGGGGGTTCAAGCCCCAGCACCACCTGGTGATGCCAATGTTGGCCCTTGAGCAAGGCCCTCAAACCTATCTGCTCCAGGGGTGCTGTATCATGGCTGACCCTGCACTCTGACCCCAGCATAGCTGGGATATGTGAAAAACTAATACATTTCACTCTATATATGCAAAAAACTTTTTATTTATCTGTTTATGAACAAATATTTACACCACTGTCTTCTTTGGCCCACCAATTACTCCAAATACAGAATTTAATCATGATTGACTGATAATAGATGTGATTTTTTACACATAGGTGTGAAACACACACCCCATTGACCAATCACGGTTTATCTTAACAGACTGTTACACTAATGGGCCAATGAGACAAGCAAGCCGGGCTGAGCCTTAGTGGAAGACATAATTGCTTTTGTGGAGAATGATTGTTATTTTCAGTTACTAATGCAGAACCGCCAATGACCCTCTAGACTGCAGTTAAACAGATCTACAGAACCATAGAAAGACAGTATGACTCTTAATACTCTTTATCTATTTTACATTTAGTTAGTGTGCATGTGCAGGGCTGTGTTTGTAATGTAACATGTACTGTATGGACTCTTTATGTTGGAGAACATGGGTTATGGTGAATGTACTGTAAGTTTTGGAGCATTGGGACCCTCATCAGTCTGTATTCTTGATTAAGGAGGGTGAAGCTAAAATGTATACATGTAGATGAGGTAGTTTTTGCTCCTTAGGGCACCTACACCCTAGAGAATGCTTGATGGATAGACATGTAATGGATAGTGTACGTAAGATCATAAAAGCTTGATGGATAGTGTACGTAAGATCATAAAAGCACCATTAATGTGCGATGCGTACATTACGTGAGAAACAGACTGAAGTTAAAGTTGATGTTCAAATCTGAAATCTGAGCCTGATTGCATGTAAATGATGTGACTGTCGTCACATTTAAAAAAAAAACGTTTTATGTTTAACATTACATTTTCATGCAATCAGGCTCAGATTTCAGATTTGAACATCAATTTTAATTTCAGTCAGTTTCGCACACAAAATTATCATATGGCTTCAGAAGACTTGGCACGTGGTATATGCATCGCACATTAATGGTGCTTTTATGATACTGTCTATCCACGAAGCATTCTCTAGGGTGTAGGTGCCCTAAGGAGCAAAAACTACCTCATAGTAGGTAGTTTCAACCCTCTAGACTGCAGATAAACAGATCTACAGAACCCTAGAAAGACAGTATGACTCTTATTACTCTTTAAATCTATTTTGCATTTAGTTAGTGTACATAAACTACCTCAACCCTAGAAAGACAGTATGACTTTCTGTTCAAATCTGAAATATGAGCCTGACTGCATGAAAATGATGTGACTGTCGTCACATGTTTAAAAAAACTTTCACCTCGTGTTGACTCTCATGCACTTCAGGATTCGTACCCCGGTCCCTTGTCTTCAGTTGAGCTCCTGTGCAATTTGGTCACACTCAAACAAACTTGTAAATGTATAGTTGGTTATGTAATGCAAATGTTACAATGTATCGCCTTACATGTAATGCACTAGTAAAAGTGTTTAAATGTCATAAGATAGCATTGTGTGAGGAACAGGGCAAAATGTCAGTGTTTATGAACTGATAATTTGCAGTTTTGTTCCTGTTTTGTGTGTAAGTGAATAAAAGTCTTAGTTGTTGTGTAGCGCCTCTAGTGTTCATTTCACCAGAACACTGCCTCGATATGTACAACGATGTAAAATGTAAAAATAGTAAAAAAAATCAAATAAATGGTGATATAGCATGTAACATGTTTTTATGAGACCTGATAAGCTTAATGCATTTTGTTGATTCTTGTATTTATTTTAAATTTTTTGGTATTTAGTTGACGATCAAAGCATTTCTGTTTATATTTCTGTTTGTTTTCCTGTGCAATTAGACGTGGTCTAGTTCATACATCTTAAATAAAGTATCATCCTCTCTAACATCAAAGATTGAGAAGCTACGCGCATAGATTTCATTAAATCTTTTAACTGAAGATTACAATTTTTTATTTATGGCTCATGTTTTTTCAGAATTAAAAAATACTCCAAGACACAGTCTGTGGTTTCCAAACTAATGATTTCCGTAAGCCTAGCTGCCACGGATAGACTTTGGTAGATTTCAGACAGTATACTGCCATAATAACAAAAGACAATCCTTTAGTCTTTTAGTTGGTCTGATGGTGTGGATCCAATTGTTTCAAACAGGACATTCAATCTCTGAGATCAGATTTTATGTCAGGAAGTGGATTCTATTGGACCGGGCTGGGTTGGTGTCTCTTATCCGACTGGTGAAGTCGGATATCAGGCCATTATTCCCATCTCTTTACGGCTTCTGATCCTATATTAAGTTTTGAGAGTCACACACACACACACACACACACACACACACACACACACACACACACACACACACACACACACACACACACACACGTAGTGTTTCCATGTTTTATGGGGACTTTCCATAGACATAATGGTTTTTATACTGTACAAACTTTATATTCTATCCCCTAAACCTAACCCTACCCCTAAACCTAACCCTCACAGAAACCTTTCTGCATTTTTACATTTTCAATTAACATAATTTAGTATGATTTATAAGCTGTTTTCCTCATGGGGACCGACAAAATGTCCCCACAAGGTCAAAAATTTCGGGTTTTACTATCCTTATGGGGACATTTGGTCCCCACAAAGTGATAAATACACGCTCTCACACACACACACACACACACACACACACACACACACACACACACACACACATCTATATGCAATCAAAAAGGCATGTATATTCATAGACACACTTTTTATATGCTGCTAGAGTTATTATAATCAATATGACAGATGTACACACTCTTTCACATAGACTAAAACTGGTGGGTCGTGATCCAAAAATGGGATGGGGTCTATTTTGACAGGGTCACAGACAGCAGAGAAAAACAATGCTAAATGCATATAATAAAATGTAACTGTGCATAGCTAGGACAGAAATATAAATAGGCTTATCAACTTTAAAAAGGGTTCACTTGCAATGAGAATAAACATGATTTGTCATGATTTTTATTTGTGTAGAGATAAATCGGTTGCAGAGAGCATGAAAGCATCCAATTTCACCACCTGGTCTGATAGAACTTTGCTACAATGCAGTACCTCATTTGTTTTCAAAATGAATTTGACGTGCTTCGGTGTACGTATCGAGGCGGATTCCGGGGGAAATTAATACTAGAGGTACTAAAACTAGAGGAACTTTTATTCACTTTCCCAAAAATCACGAGTAAAGCAGAAGATCATCAGTTCATAAACACGTGCTTTTCATCCGTTCCTCACACAATGCTATCTTATTATGACATACTGTATAAGCACTTTTACTATAGCGCATGATTTGAAAGTTGAAACATTTTAACGTTTGCATTCCATAACGTAGACTACAACATTCACAAACTTGTTGAAGCAGTAACTCAACTGATGGACCCTGTTTCAACCTGGTATTACGATGCGTCTGGAGGTCAGGTAAGACACAGCTGTTTACACCTGGTCGCAAATTGTGTCTGCTATGACCAATTGTGATTGGATTTGGAGGAGAGGACCACTGTTTCATGACAAAATACATCAGTCACTATGTCAGTGTGTTAATGTATGATAATAAAAGTGCCTCAAAGTCAGAAAAGACAAAGAAAGCACAAAAAACGGTACGCTGTTTCTGCCAGATGCAGATGAAATTCAATCTAAGCTTAAATGCAAGATGTCAAGCAGAATTATCCATTATTTTAGTGTATTACCTGTATTAAAGGAGCATCAGGTGTTTGTGCTTCTTTTTTATGTTGATATCAGACACACTAAAGAAGATCCATGGAGAGTGTGTACATTCGCTTTTTTTACAATTTCCCATCGGATGGTTATTCCCTTTTAAACCTGCTCATAATCGGCAAAGTTTAAACTCTTGTTTTAGCCCAGCGGTTGATTGACAGGTGTGGGGTTGTGCAACACATACAGGACGGATTAGCGTTTAACTTCAAATGTGATGTGGTCACACGCGTATTTGACCATATTCGTATGTGTTTTTTGTGATCTGATCACAAAGTGTTATACCCCCGTTTAGTCCTATATTTAGGACTGACCACATGTGATCGTATCACCCAAAATGCCTCTTAATACCAGGTGGAAATGGGGTCATAGTGCGTTGCACTTGCAGTGCAAAGGACCGGAGTCCTGAAGAGCATGTGAGATGAAACGTGAGCCAAAAGTGTTATAGAGGCACCTCAAAATTACATGGTTGCTTCAGCAATTGTTTTTTTCAGCTCACATGTGCTTTTTATTAAATTTTTGGTAAGGTTTATGTTTAAGGTTAAGGGTAGTCAGGTCGGTTTGTTGATTTAAATCTCAGTAGTGCATTAACCTTAAAAAACCCATCTGTTTTGGAACATTTTACTCGCTTTTAGCGCCACACAGTGGACATTTAATCTTGGACCTCAGAAAGATATAGCATTCAGTGCTCCAAAAAGCAAAGATAACAACAGCAAAGATATATGGAGCCCCATACCTAACCCTTTCCCTAACCTTAAAGGTGCTGTATGCAATTTTAGCCATTCAATTTCCACGGGACTGAGCCATTGAATTTGCCACGCCCCCTCTTTCCAAAATCCTGCACTCCAAAGGTATCAAATTAGCTTTATTGAGACATTGAGAAACTACAAAACTATGAGAATGTGCAAAATGATTGACAGGTCAAAAGCGTCAGAGACTGCAACCCACAGACACATTTTTGTTTGCTGTTTACAGAGTCTCACCGGTCTCTGCCATCTCTGGTGAGATATCGCACAACAATTTCAGTAATATTTTTCAGGAAGTAGGAACATTTTTGCATACCTTCCCATGAAAAAAATCACTCACAGCACCATTGACCGTGAGTTGAAATGACCCCTCCTTTGGAGTAACCTGCCCCCTTCTGGAGTAACTCCACCCTCTTTTGGAGATTCCACCCCATTTTGAGATTTTCGGCCTGCAGCTATACCTACTTGTCAGAACTGCACCGATTATGCAAATATGTCTCATGATTTTTGTTTACTTTGTGATGGATAACAAGTTTAGTACTGTGTTGGGCCATCACTTGATTTCCGATGTAATATCTGGGTCCTGAAGCGAAACCAGTTGAAAACCACTAGACTAGACGATAGATAAACATGCACTAATGCATATACATGCAGACCTATACAAACATACACACATATTGGCATGACTGGACCACACACGTCCCCACCCACGTAAGCATAATACAATCAAGATGGGTGAAACATTGGCATGTTTTCTTGCAGAAATTGGCTGACGTTTCCTTCTAATTAAATCAAACTAAACCAGCTTTATTCTTCTAACATTTTATAAGAGTCTAATTTTGAATTGGCAATTAGGGTGGAATTTTTCTAATTAAAACACACAAATAAACCCATCTGAGCTCCAGGGAGAATTGAAGAGAGGAGGAGAGAGAGACATAGAAAGTGAGAGATGAGTTTGTAGAATAAAATGCAGCATTAATGGGAATTCCAGCATAGATTTTAGCATCACTATTTATATACTGGTGGGTGTATTTCAGTACACTTATGAAAGGCAAAGGCACGCATATGTCAGAGAGACAGAAATAATATATTTGAGTCTCAACTAATGAAGCCACTAAGCATAGATTTTGGTTAGTAGATAAGACTGTGAGATAAATAAATGCAGACATCATTAGAAATGGAGAGAGAGAGAGAGAGAGAGAGAGAGAGAGAGAGAGAGACTGTAGTACCGATTCAAGGGCTCATTTCAACACTTGACATTTTTATATTAATGCAAGAAAGACTATTTCGGTTGATAAATGAGAAGAAATGCATATCTTGCTTTGAGAAGAATGGATCGCAAACAGAGTCAAATCTTCAATCATATCTTATAACACGAAGACTCAAAAATAGGCTGACACAGACCGCATGTGAGCGACTGAGAGACAGAATGAGCTCACAGACAGCACAGAAGTCTTTTTATGCATGACAACCACCAAATGAAATGTTGAAGCACTTTAGAGTCTAAATATTGCAAGAGTTATGCTTAAGCATCATGTAAAAGCGGCAACATTTTACACTTTTTTAAGCATATGTTCTCCCTTCAGTCCATTTCCATGGTTTCTTGGACCATTTTCTCTCTGATCCTGAAAAAAACAGACTGTATTGTACAGGGATCCAGACTGTAGAAATCACAACCAGGGGTGTAAAGTAGAGATGCACCGATCGACCGGCCAGGGACCGGAATTAGCCGATTTTGCGCATGCTCGGCCCGGATCGGTGACCGGCCGGTCAGCCTCACGTCTGTTCGATTCCAAGCCGGTCCGTTTTGTTGCCAGCGGTGTAGGCAATAACGTCACAGCCGCATGTAAACATGTCATTGGCGTGGAAGCTTATCGCTGTGAGTGAAGAATACATAAAGTTCGAAACCTGTAATAATTTTAAGGCCAAATTAAACCGTGGGGGAACCACCACAATAACTTTCGGATCAACAAACCTAATTAGACATTTATAACACCATCACCCAGCTGAAAAAGCCCATTTAAAAAAATAAGCTATAAAGTGAAAGCGGCTAAAGCTAGCCAGAGCTCAGAGCCAGTCACAAGTCAGCAGCCTCTCCTATCATTCCTTGGTATGAGCGACGAAAATACCAAAGCAATTACGAGGAAAATTATGGAATTCATGGTCCTGGATGACCAGCTGTTCTCCATAGTTGAGGACAGAGGGTTCAGAAATCTGATACATTTCTTCGATACAGAGTAGGAGGTACTTTCCGACGTCGCGTTGCCAGAGTTGTTTAATCTCGTGTCATGTCACACACGCAGCCTGTTATCTGTCAACATTTGGGTACACAAATCCGGGAGAGGGGAAGTGGGTGCTGGATGGCAGAGGCAGGCTAAATACTATACAAATTGTGCCGTTGTGATTTAATGTGCTGAGTAACGTAATTTTTCCCACCGTGTCCGATATTAAAATCAGTGCGACACGCATTGCAAAAGGTGTGGGCATTGTCGATATGGCTTCGGGATAAGAAATTCAATTCTTCCATCCAGCTGTTGTTAAATGTACATGTATATTTTGTTTTTTTCACCGGAGCACCAGCTGATTCTTCTCCTCACATCTACCAGTGATGCTTGATTTAACGTCCCGCGTCTACTGCCTGCGCAGATATCAACAGCGCAAATGGGTTGTAGGTTGCCAGATTGAGGTCATAAATGATTTGTAATTTGTATGATGTGTCGATTGTGTGAATAGGATGCGTTTCATTCAAGATCTGGCAACTGGACCACCTTGGAAAAATATATTGATGTGATTATTCATATAACGTGGTTTGGGCCATACAAATTACGGGAGTTTTTTTGGGAGAAATAACAAAACGGGAGACTCCCGGGAAAAACGGGAGTGTTGACAGGTATGAAGTTACAAGCCGTTCCCGAAGCAGTGCTCAGTTTTACAACTGATATTTGTACATCTAACGTAAGTTGAGCGTATTGGACACTTCAGGATTTCAGATCTTTGGAATTGTTTTGTTAGACGAGTAATAAAGAGAAAAAGGTCCATTTATAAAAATAGTGGAAAATGACATCTGTTATATAAAGCAACACATTTGCAGTTAATTGTTATTTCTACCTCTTTCCAGTCACAGAGCACTTTATTTTGAGAGTTGTTTAAGTGAGAGAAGATCCTGTAACTTAGTGCAGTTTGGGGAAAATTGTAATGTTTAATAATTTATTTTATTATGAAAATAAAATTTAGCATTGAAGAAAGGTAGATTTTGTTTGTATAAGTGGTCAATAATAGTTCTTAGAAAGAAAATCGGAATCGGTAAAATCGGTATCGGCAGGTCACACTTCGAATCGAAATCGGCCAAGAAAATTGCAATCGGTGCATCTCTAGTGTAAAGTAATGAATTACATATACTCTTGTTATTGTAATTAATTAGTTTTTCCCAGGAATTGTACTTTTTAATAGTTTAAAAATTATGTACTTTTACAGTTACTTAAGTACATTTTAAGTGCTGTAATTCTACTTTTATAGTGCTATTTTCCCTCAGTTTGTGTTCGCTAATTCCCTGTCCTGATTAAAGCCCTGCACTGGCCTCAAATCTAGGCCCTAGCCCGGCCCTGGTCCAAGACGTCCAGGCCCTAGCCCGGCCCTTGTCCGACAGCTCATCAGAATTCTTGGCCCAAGTCCGACTGGAGCCCATGTTTTTTTTAATTTTTATTATTATTATTATTATTATTATTTTTTTTTATTATACAGCCTACACTACTTTAGCAGCTTTAAAATAGTTCAGTTTTGTTTTTAATGGCAAAGTAGTTATATTTATTTTCGTTTCTTTATTAAGTTCAAAATGAAACGGAAAAATGAACGAACGGGCTATGCAATCGAAACAAATAAAAGTTATCTTACCTCAAAAATCAAGGCTTCACCACAGAACATGGCCATTCTTATTTCCAATAGTTTCCAACAGTTAGACTAATTAAAATAAAGACCTCCTAGTCTCTCACAGAGCACCGTGGAGATAAAAGCACAGCATCCAATGACAAGATTTCAATCCAGTCCTCCTTTATTCTATAACTCAACCAGCTGCGCTAAAGGCACGCTCGCTGCTATTACTGCTGGCGGGGACACTAAACACCGTGCGAGCCATTCTTGACAGTCACTGTAACATGGTCTCGTGTTGTTTCCACCATGGCAGCACATCTCTTCCATCACCTTCCATGCTGGGACTGAGGCGCAGGTAATGCTGTACTTCATCGTTATCCTCCTGCTTCACAATGTTTTCCTCAAACTGGGCCAGCGCTCTCTTCTTTGCTGCGTGGCCCGCAGCAGCAGGTGCAGGCACAGCCGTGCCCGCTGCTGCATGAATCATAATTATTACTTAGGCCAAGGCCAAGTAGGCTATGATTAATACATTAATTTAGAGGACAATGGTTATTTTTCTCTTTATGTTCTCCATTGCACGTGAGGTGAATCGTGGGTCCGTGGGAAACCCGTGTGCGTGTGCAGACTGTGTCATGTGTGTCAATGTGATAGGTTATAAAACGTCTTTCTATGTTTGTTTTACCATCATCAAATTCTCACAGTTTCTTTTAATTAATGAATGTCTAAAACATAAAAAGGAGGAGGAGGAGCCTAAAACAGGCCCGATGCGCTGCCCACGTGTGAACTATGACATTTCAAGCTCGGGCTGAAATGCAGGGATCTAGTCCTGATTTCATTTTTATCCATTAACGTGATTGGTTACCTGAGTCTCGTGAATCCCGTCTAACCAAAACACGCAATTGCGATAGCAAGACAACAACTGGTTGATCTCAGTAAAATCTAAAAGCTTGACTTTTTATTTCCTAGCTTCTGTAGCCACCTGCTGAATTTCTGCAGGCGGTTTATGTTTGTGCGCTTTACATGTGCGTGTGTTCTGAGAGTGCTCGTGCTAATGCGGGTTCGCGACTTTAGCGGTCAAATACACTTCATAATTCTGCCAAAATGCCTGTCTTGGTGAGGTATCAATGTAAACACAGTCAGATATGTTTAAAGTGAATGTAAACAGTGGGACAAAAATCAGATTTGTATCAAAATGTCAGACTTGAAGTGTACATGTAACCGAATTGACCACTGTCTAGTTTGTCATTAAAAGGCTATTAATCAACCACAATATTCAATCAATCAATCAATCAATCAATAACAATAAAATGAGAAAACCACTCACAGCTTTTGTACTTTAGTAGATGTAAAATGACTAATGCAATATAATAAAACAGTGACATTTATAATAGTAATTTTTTAATGATATTGTAAATTTTTTAACAATACCATCCTCTGATGAAGAGAGTGTGTTAATTTGAATAATTCATTTCCAGGGAAGTAGAGATGATAAAATAATGTATAATTATGCTCAGCCTTTATCAAGTTTTTCTAATGCCTGATAGAAAATAGAGCATTACTTCAGGTATAATATTCCACTAATCAAAAATACACTTCAGAAAATGGTGCATCATGCTTTAGAATGAGTACACAACTATTACTGGGCTTAAACGATAAAATAACTAAATTAATTTGGAACATTGTATCCCAAAATGAATGCAATGTGGCCCCCATGTACTACTTGAAGTCTAATGTGGCCCCTGGCCTGTACCAAAAACCTGTGCCCACCCCTGCTCTATACACCCTCTATTATGTGGGACGTGACATTGCATTCTTTGCATTGTTTTGAACATACTGTTTTATGCCTAACAATTTCTCACTCTGTCACCATTAAGGGCAATTTATACCCTTCACATAAAGTGATTTTATTGTAATTTTTCATACATTATGATTTAAAATGGTCAATAACTTTTTCATATTTTCATCTCTGTAAACATGCCTCCCTGTTATCTTTTTGGAATGAGATACATGTAGTGTTATTAACATAGATAGTTGATGTATTTTAAAATTTGGCAGTCAAAAATAAAACTGTTTGAGGATACCTAGATTTTTCATTATTTCTGACAAACCGTCATAAAAGGGAATGTAAATTTCAGTGAGTTATGTACAGTGTGCAATATTTTAAAATTGCATCATACAGTGTTTATTATAAGGGGGCATATACTGCATCTTTCACAACTCAATACTAACTACACACGACTCATGAGTACTTTTAAATGAGCAATTTTTTTACTCTTACTTGAGTAGTTTGTAGAACAGGTACATATACTCACACTACATTTTTAGGGAAGTAACAACACTTACATTTGAGTAGGAATTATTCAGTACTCGTTCCACCTCTGATGACAACAGAGCTTAAACGGAAACAATTAGGAGCCAAATCTCTGTTTTTAGCTACCAAATTACAGAATTGATCAGAATCGATTAGTTGTTCAGAAGCAGAATAGACATCTGATAACCAACTAATCGGCCGATAGTTTTAAAAATGAATATATATATATACAGTATATAACGGTAGCCAGCTGGTTGGTAGCTGTGCAGTGTGTAAACCTTACTCCCCTGACCTCAAGAGGCACACTAGTGACTGACTCTAGATGTTGTAGCCTTTATCCTCCTTGTTAGCATGCCCGTCTCCCATGCGTTCGAATCCCGCTCAGAGTGGGTTGAGTAGGACCGGTTTTATCTATATAATGTATAAACCAATAATAAACAGAAAAAAAAACAAAAAGGTTTGATACATAATTCCAGACTTTTATTTACATTGAGACTCTTATTTTGAAATGTCTGCGCTCTCACAAACAGAAAGGTAAACAAAATATGTAATAAAATAATTTCAAATGTATTACAATGTAAACATTACAAAGTGAGAACTTTTAATATAAATTTCACATTTACAGTAGATACAAATGTATTTTTACATATATGTACAAAATTAGCAGTTTCAGATCAGTGATTGGATGTTATAAATGTCAAATGATTTATTTAAAAAGAAAATTGTTATTTGAATCAGACGTCTGTTTTTGTGTGCTGCGAGCTCATCTCAACTGAAAGGGAGATCTAGTGGTCTAAAGCAAAAAATATAATTAAAAATCTCATTCAAAAGATAATTAAGCAATATCGCATGAGCAAGAGTGTGATATGGTCCTACATCAGCACTGCTGTGATTCGCTGCAGGCTGTGTGCCGTAGGTAATTACAGTAGTGCTGATGTAGGGCCATATAGCACGATAGCGAGTGTGATATTGTTTTTATACAACAGTTCAATTACATTTTTTACGCGACCGATCAGAATCTGCCATTGCTGGTTCAAAACAAATGATGTGTCCAAGAATTCCTTCAGAAATAGTATCACAGCTTGAGCTGTTTCTAACAAGTTATTGGATAAACAAGGATAGACGGCTGGATGTGTGTGTGTGTGTGTGTGTGTGAGTGTGTGTGTGTGTGTGAGTGTGTGAGTGAGTGAGTGAGAGAGTTAGAGAGAGAGGGAGAGAGAAAGAGCGTGCAATCACCTGTTGCCACACCTAATCAGAGATGCTGTCAGCTTTAAGAGTGGAAAATAGACGGCCAAGAGGGGGTATTCCTCTCTATTTCGTGGTAGCCGGTCCGCAAGAGTCATTCACTATAGAAACAGTGATGTAAATAGTATGTATCCAATATGGAAACTCTGATAAAAGGTAAGCACTTGAGTTCTGTAATAAATCAGTCCTGAATTAATCCTGAAGATGTCCGTTTAAAGCTATTTCCTAGTTTTGGTAATGTATTAGTAATACTAGCGATGATGAAGCGCAGTTCTATGTAAACAATGACTAACGGATTCACTTTACTTCACCAACTGTCTCATATTACACACAAAAATGATCTTTTGCCTCCACCTGCTGGCTAACAAATGTAATTTAAAAAATAAAGCCAGTAGCTCCTAACAGACACACTTATATATATGTATAGAACAGCACGAACGTGGAGTGATACACACAGTGAAGCGTCGGAGTGCTGATGGTGTCACACCATCAGTGCTCATTGAACGTCTCTCGTCCAATCAGATTCGAGGACTGGAACTAACTGTGGTATATTATTTGACCAAATAAATGCACAGTGTCGCCAAAGGCGTCTAGATGTAAAATATGTGTCTCAATTATTTATTTTTGTAACATTTGCTACCATTTTAGTCACAGTCAGGAACCTTTCCAAATAGGTAAATAACATCTGTGAACTGGTATAGTTCATACTGTTGATGAATACTGAAAGTAAACATGACAGCTACTCAGTTTTATTTAAGGATTATACTTTTGCATTAGCTCTATTTTTCTATTAAATGCAAAATACTATTAATCTTGACCAAGAGCATGTAGAAATGCAAATAGTATGCCCTCAGTAGTGGTTTAATTCCAAAAGTTAGGATGGATTGCTTCAATATCATTTGAGAACGTACTTGAGTTCACATGAACCGCACATCAGATGGCATTTCAAGTGGAGTCGGTTCTGACGTCCAAATGGACTTAGCTCCGCATTAAAAGCTCTCGAGTGACAGATAAAATAGTAGATCTGTTTCAGACAGTAACAAATAAAACAGTAGGTCAAAGCATATGCATCTTTGGAATGGTGAAACAGATTTCTCTAATTTGCTTTGAAAATTGCTCACCATTACAAAGACTCAGATCTTACATTCCAGCTTTATGAGCTAGCTAAATGTGGCCTTCATCCAGCTGAATAAACAAATTCCCTCAAAAATGTATAATCACTCCAAATTTTGTTGACACGTTTAAAACTTACTTGTCAACTCATTATCAAATGGCTTGCTGCGTTAAGCTGCCTTTAGAAATGAATTATGCTGATGACTTTGAACGATTCCCCCAGACGCCCGCACAAAATTCGTCAAACGAACGCTTATGCAGGTGCTCTCAATTAGCAGAATAATGTAATCACAATTTTCTGCATTGAGACTATGTGAATCAGATCATTTCATCTGTGTCATTTCATTATTGGAACAAACTGCTGTAAGTTTTAGCACTTACGGAATGTACATAAATATGGATAGAGCTGAGTGACAAGGTCAAATGGACTCAATTTGATCTGTGTTTTCATTTGCTGCCGTTCTGGTCAATCCAGGGATCTGGGTATGACTGGTTAGCTTCAAGGGCTGGTACTAACATTCAATAAGAAGGGCAGAGGAGAGACCAATGCATTGTTTTGCAATTCACAGGTAAGTCTCAAGTCTTTGCATTCAAGTCTCAAGTCAAGACAGGCAAGTCCAAGTCAAGTCCCATGTCCTCAACTTGAAGCGTTAAGTCATAAACTAGTCATTAGTGCTGTTTGCCCAAATTAGTGTCCAATTATTAACTACTATAGTAATTACACCCTCCCTAGTATTAGCACATTTTAGAACAATGTGTGGACATTTCAGACTGTTCTTTATCACATCCTCCACAGCATCAGCACATTATAGCACAATGTGTGGACTTTTCAGATGACCCATTACCCACCATTGGCAAAATTTCCTACTTAATGTTAAATTAACGATCTGGAACGATTTCAGGTGACACCATCAGACCAGCTTAAATACAGGACAAATCGCAAAATAATTCATGCCAAAACTGTTGTTGCAGCTCTACTACTAAGCTCTGTGGATCTACACAGGAGCTAACCCAGCTTACACAATAAGTTAAATGCTATTGAACCATAGTTGATGTGTTACAGTTAACAATCTCAACTTACCTCTGTCTGTGGGTTTTCAGATGCCTCACAAAATTGCATGCGACACAGGTTCTGTAATAGCGTTCACATAAACAAATGTTGGGGTTTGGGTTAGGGGTAGAGTTAACAAAAAATGCATTCCTGTTGTATTATATCATTAATGCCTAAAAATACAACATACTTTTCATGGCACTCTGTGGTCATTTCACCTGGAAACTGAAGATCACACATGCCCATGCTTTCAACAACACTTCCAGCTTCGGCCACTGGAGGCAGTGATTTGAATTTCGGTAAGCACAGACCTATTTCAACAGAAAAACTTTCGACCTACTGGAGCTGCATTCATTGTGTGATTAATCTGTGGTTTCGGCTGTTTGCCCTTGGTGGTAGATACAATAACTACACTATTATGTGGGGGGTGGGGGCCGGTTTCTCCAATAAAATGCTGCTGTGTGCTCTGACCAAATAACATTCTTGGAAGCAACCTATAAATTTGCAAATATTTAATTATATTATAATAAGAAAATAACATATTTTTCCATTTCTGATGAATTTGAAAACCCAGCTCATGTACCATTTCTGAAACTTAGTGTCCATTAGCATGTCAGCATGGAGGATGCATATTTCTAGGGGCTGCATGCGTCAGATGAGCAACTTCCATTGATATGAATGGGAATGTTAAAAGATAGCTCTGCAACCCGACCCAGGCCCGATGGGACCCGAGAACCCGACGAGTTTTGGGCAGGGTTCGGGTCAGTTTTTTAAGTATGAGTTCGAGTTTGTAATTAATGAAAAACTAAATAGATTATCAAACTTGTTTCACGCACACACTCTCACTGACAGACACAGATGAGTGCAAACAGATGAGTTAGGGGCCGTTCACACCGAATGTGTTATTACAATCATCTGTTCTGTTTTCCCATTGTTTTCCTATGTAAACACATGCTGGACGAATGTCTTTGACATTTGTACCACGTTTCACATTTTCTTCAGTGCCTCGCGCAGGCCCGGCATATTTTAAACATCATGTCAAGTATAAAATAACTTTTTAAAAATGCATGTCGAGACACCTACACACTGTATCATTCTTTGCACTTTGTATAGATTGTTTTTAGCGCAGTTGTCACAAAGATTCAACATTCTAAACAAGTTCAGGCTGCATAGAGGGGACTGTTGCATTGTTTCATATTATTCCAGATCAATGCTTTTTTCCCCTTCTGCTCTAGTGTACTAAGGAGCTGCCTTGTTAAAACTGTGTGTGGCAGGGCGGAGGGCGGGGCTGGGTCGTGATCATACACACCTGGTCCCTTATCAGGCTAATCAAGCCTCCGAGAGGGATAAAGGCCGACTGCGGAGGATTGTGTGGGAGAGAGAGATAGTTTACGGACATGTCCGTCAGGCAGACACATTCACTGACTGCACTTCTTTGAAATCCTGGCCAAAGCAAATCCACACTCTCACACTTTCTTTATCAAATTATAACACAATCATGCACTTCCTAACAGGTAATGGGGCTCCTAAAAAGCCTTCCAAGGTGCCATTCTCTCCCCCAATAATATCTGATTGAATTTCACAGATTTTATTCAGTGCCTAAAATGGTGAGATTCTCGTGAGAGAGATGTGTGAAGTGCCCATTTTGCAGAATTGTCTAATGAGAGATACCACCACCCCCTCACAGTGACATAGACGATAACCCTTCCGTCATTATGATTATCAATTCGGAGACAGAAATGCTCAAAGGAAGTCAAGATTGGGAAGGTGACGGTCGGTTGGGAGGAAGGGGTTACGTTTTCTTTTAATATAATGATGCAGTGCAACATCGGTTTCCTTTATTACAGGAATCTACTCATTCTCATTCTCTTTTGATAATTTGTGTAACTGTCCTTTCTCTCTCTCCATTTTTCCCATAATCCCTTAGCTCATTCCAACTGCTAAAGGACTTTTTGCCTCTAATTAGATTTTATTTACTTTAGTATGCTTTGAGCATCCCCTTACACCAATCACCAACACCTGGCACTGTGCACACACACACACACACACACATCTTACCTATGTGAGACATATTTGTGTTTTTTAAATAAAAAGTGGAAAGAGTGGTGTTTCAAAGTGGATGCAAAACATGCCACGTGATGCTAGAGTGTTGTGGGTCATTGTTCGGGCATTGCTATGCGGTTTCTAGGATGATAAATGAATGAATATAAATATATAGCAAAATAAATAAAATATGAGCTTTGGATCATGTGCCAGGAGCCGCTGCAGTTACCAAAACCAGCGCACTTGGTCAAGAGTACCTTTATGCGTCTTGCAAGACAATAAGGAATACCCACTACACAACACTCCCACTGCAAGTAAAGGCCCAATTCTTCATACGAAATTGAAGAACAAATGGGTATGATGCCAAAATCTGGCGCACGTTTCGGTGGTTGTAATAGCTCGTCTGGGCGAACTTTTAGGAAAAATTCTAACCAACTACCTTCTTACTGCTATTGGTCGATGTCATCGGTAAGTGTTACCTGGAGCTCCACCTACATTGAGGTTGACAGATATTTTCTGTTTTTGTTGTCCAGGCCACACCTGAAGTTTAGAGTTATTAGCGAGCAGGTGCAAATATACCTACTGTACATCTGTATGATCGTTCATGTAGAGCAAGACCATGTCATGCGACTTTTAGTTTTGTTTAATTAGTTTACAAAAGGAATCAAATCTACTCAAATACTCTCAAGTGGCCATTCACTTATTTGCCTACTGCAGCGAAAGCCATTTACACATCTAACCGCTGTGTGTGTTTACTGTTACTGTGGTGTCTGTAGCTGTTACTGTTGTGTTTAACTGTGCTCTAGTGCAGTAGGAGCTGGCTGCGGTTAGTTCTAGAAGAGGAGTTATCTTCTGTGCTCATTGGCCGCCTCCCTCACCAGTTCGGTGCCCAGTTGTTAAGGAAGAGGATTCCTCAGATCTCTGCCCGCTTCACGGGGGTGGATCAAGTTTGCCTGGGCTTGTTTGATTTGAGCTTGAAAATGAACTGTTTTGTGTTTGATTAATAAATCCATTTGATTTATTTTCCAGAACTTTCCTTCTGCTCTTAGGACCTGTCTTCCTGCATCGTGACAGAAATCATGCCATGGTCCAAATCACTGGGATCAAACATTTTCCCCATTCTGATGGTTGATGTGAACATTTACTAAAGCTCCTGACCCGTATCTGCCTGATTTTATGCACTGCTGCCACATGATAATGGCATGGATGATTATTGGTGCCTGACGGACTGGTTTGAGTATTTCTGTAACTGCTGATCTCCTGGGATATTCACACACAACAGTCTCTAGAGTTTACTCAGAATGGTCCCAAAAACAGAAAACATCCAGTGAGGGGCAGTTCTGTGGATGTAAACACCTTGTTTATGAGAGAGGTCAACGGAGAATGGGCAGAATGGCTCAAACAAAGTCTACTGTAACTCGGATAACCCCTCTGTACAATTGTGGTTAGAAGAATAGCATTCTGAGATGCAGGTTGGCGCTGTTTTGGCTGCACGAGGGGGACCTACACAATATTAGGTAGGTGGTTTTAATGTTGTGGCTGATGAGTGTATACGCCACATCACATGTTGATATTCAATATACATTAGCAATACTCTTGCTCGTGAGATGTTGCCATATTATAATGACCACAGGCTAATTAAAAATATGTATTTCCTTGAATTCCCAATTGAGGAATTCCTCAGACCATAATATCCCCAGAAATTGTTTTTGTCAGATTTAGACATATTTGTCTCCAAAGTATAGTTAAGTAAACACACACACACACACACACACACACACACACACACACACACACACACACACACACACACACACACACACCTCACTTTAGGCTCACTGCAATTTCTGGCACTACATGAGGCACCTGCAGGAGATTTTTTCAGGATTCCCTCTTGAGTTTTTCTTTCTCCTCTTTTCCTTCTCTCTCTCCCTCGCTCTAATTTTCAACCATACATCTCTCACACACTTTATGGCACAAACAAAAATCTCCTTCCTCTCTCTATCTCTCCTTCACACTCCTCCTGTCTCCCATCCCATATCTCTGCTCTTCCTCTATCCATTTCAATATCAGTCTGACCCCTCTTAACCCTAACACCCCCATCTCTCTCTCTACCTCTCTTTCATCCCCAGGGATCTGAAATTCTAATACATAAAGCTTTCTGGAAGAGAAATGTCTTCTTCACAATCATTGAGAGCATTATGCGTAATGGAATATGTACTCTCGTTTTTCACAGGATATTTCTCCCACATTTCTCTCTCATCATCTCTACTTTCTACTTTATAGGAGTTCAGTTATGCATTAAGTTTGTGTATATAACAGTCTGTATATAGATGGAATGGAAACAGAATTTTGAGGTGCCAGCTAACAGGGAACGTTCTCAGAACTTTCTCAAAGTTCTCTCAAAGTTATGAACAAACATTTTTTTCAGTAACATTAATAGAACATTCTTTCAATGTTTTCTGTCATTGACAAACGTTCTTAAAACGTTAGCATGAAAACTTTAAGCATACATCATTAATGGAACATTCTTTCAACGTTACTATGTTGTTAAAAAAAACTTTCAAATAACGGTTTTACAACCTAATGGAAACGTTAGGAAGACATTCTTAGAACATAAAATTGTTAGAGGGAAATCATTTTGCGTTGTCTCACAATTATTTTGGGTTCCCTCGCAATATCTGTATCCATCCCTTATGGAAATTAACCATGGTTTTACTACAGTAACCATATTTTAACTATGGTATTTTTAGAAAACCCATAGAACCACAAAATTGACCATGGTTATAATAAAGTTACCATTAAAATACAAATAAAATATGATTACTGTAGTAAATTTGGTGGTTAGTGTGGTTTTATTACAAATACTGTATTATTACTGTAGTAAAACCACACTTACAACAAAAATTACCATGGTTTTATTACAGTAACCATATTTGATCTTGATATTTGTAGTAATAACATAGCAATAATACAGGAAAACCATAACTATGGTAATAAAAACAGAATCCCAAAAAACAGGTTATACCACAGTTTTAATATAGTAATAACATTGTAAATTTGTCGTACATGTGCCATAGTTTATAAACATATTGCCGGGAATGTAAACTATTGTGAGGAAATGCAAAATTACTGTATTTCCGAAAACAACTTCCCTCCTTTTCCTCTAAGCTGCTCTGTACCAAACTGAATTACAAAAACAACGACTATTTTCAAACAGGTTTCCAAAAACTCTCCAGACAGTCAGATAGTCCCGTCCCAAACTCATGCCATTGGTTGAGCCAAAGTTGCTTTGTCGCACTGGACAGGATGCTCAAGCAAACAGAGTAATGTTTTGATAGCGCCACAGAGTCAGTGTTTATACTTTTCCAACCTACACTTATAGTTTGTCTACATATTATACTGGAATAGATAATTACATAACCTTTCAGCTCTATGTTCTTTCTTCATCTAATGACCAGTCAGACACTCCTCATACAAGCCCTGGGCGACTCTATGAGTCGAAGCTCTTCAAGACGTGCAGTAGTGTGCGTGTGTGTCTCTGTGTGTGTTGAATGGTCCCCTGAGAAGATGATAGCTGGCTCTTAAGTGAATGGCTTGCAGAGATGGTGGAAGTGTTCAATTACTCAACAAGCCAAAAATCGTTGGGTCTCCAGTCACCAAATCATAGTGCTGAATACATTTTAAATAGACAGTTCAGCCCAAAATGGGAATTCTGTCATCATTTTCGCACCCTCATGTTTTTCCAAACTGTATAACTTTCTTCAATAGATCACTTTCAAAAAGGTAAAGCCTAAAGAGTACAAATAGGTTATGGCCACCCCAGTGATGGCCTTGTATCTGAAATGATCTTAGTAATGGGCAAGGAGGAGATGGGAACTGGCTGAACAGTCAAAGTAATATTTAATGAAACGTAAAAGACACAAACATTAACAGACACGGCAGCTGTGTGTGGCTCTCTCTCTCCTGAACTGCCGCATCCGGCTCGGCTTTATCCCTCTCCTCGGCTGATTAGCCCAATTGGGGGCCGGCCGTGCGCATTCACTGCCCTGCCACGCCCCGCCCTCCTCCTCATCTCAGATACTTTTTATTTCTGAGAGTGAACACAAAATATACATTTTTGAAGAATGCGTGGTCACCATTTTCCATGTAAGCGTAAGCGTAGTTCTATCAGGAGACTTGCAGCTGTTTATCATCACGACATTTACTAGTTAGCTCCTAGCCAATCATACAGCAACCATTACTTTAAAAACCTGCTTTCAATCTACCTCTTTGATGTTTCAGTGTGCCAGCACAGCAACCTCCCCCTCCCCACCATAAATTGATATTTATCCATTTTAATATCCTTTATACTGTATATTTTGTATGTGCTTAATCTTGACACCACTGACACACCTCGAAAAGTGCACCATTAGATCGATTTCATGCTGAAGAGCTGCCAAGAATTATGTTCTCTCTCTTGTAAATGTAAATTAGTGTAAACGTCAACATCATCATATATGCCGAAAGGGTTTAAAGTCTGTCACGCAAAACATGAGCTCATTGATATCATTAAATATCAGTCTGCTTTTAAAAAAAATGTTTTATCCCATTTCCCCCCAATTTGGAATGCCCAATTCCCACTATGTACTAGGTCCTCGTGGTGGCTCGGTTACTCAACTTAATCCAGGTGGCAGAGGACAAGTCCAAGTTGCCTCCACTTCTGAGACAGTCAGTCCGTGCATCTTATCACATGGCTCGCTGTGCATGACGTCGTGGAGACTTACAGCATTTGCAGACTCTCGCACTATTACCATGCGCCCCATTGAGAGCGAAAACCACTAATCCCGACCACTAGGAGGTTACCCCATGTGACTCTACCCTCTCTAGCAACTGGGCCAATTTGGTTGCTTAGGAGTCCTGGCTGGAGTCACTCAGCACACCCTGGATTCAAACTCATGACTCCATGGGGTGGTAGTCAGCGTCAATACTCGCCGAGCTACCCAGTCCCCCGTTTATATACAGGGTTAAGTTTAAAGGTGCAATGCTCAAATATTTAGTAAATGCATAAATTGTGACTTAGTGCCCATTTGCGCCACAACTAAGTTGTAACTCACGTATAGCTGGTGCAACCGACCTCTGGGGTGTAAAGTAATGAATTGCAAATGCTCTCGTTAATGTAATTAAGTATTTTCCCCCAGGAATTTTACTTTTTTAGTAGTTAAAAAATTGTATACTTTTACTTGAGTACATTTTAATAGTGTAATTGTACTTTTACTGTGCTATTTTCCCTCCATATGTGTTCGTTACTTCCCTATCCTGACTTTATTTTTATCCATCAACGTGATTGGCAACAGAGAGTCTTTTAACTTCCGTCCAATCAAAATACGCTTAGAAAACTTGAACGGCAGCTGTAGATCTGGTGCCAACGGCTGTGGATGTGGAGGATACCTCAAGCTGCTGTTCAACATCAACACCTGAATATCCATGGCCACACCTGAAAGGGCTTTTCACAGTGAAGAATGCCAAATGCTTGATTGTGTTATGTGAGTTTAGCGTGCTCAGTCCAGTTGAGATTTCAGCATTAATTCTGCCCTCTAATTTGAAGAAACACATCAAGCTAAAATTAATATTTCTGCTTACTAGATTCTCTGTATCTATAACAGTAAATTAGCTATCTATCACTGAGATTATTGGGTTGCTGTGAGAGATTTATGTAATGTTTAATATACATTTCTGACTGACTGACAAGCGGCTTATGTATTTGCACTGTGCTTTACATGTAAAGCACATGCTATAATTACATCAAAATGCCTGTTTTGGTGAGGTATTAATGTAAACACAGTCTGTTATGTCTAAAGTGAACGTAAACAGTGGGACAAAAAATGGATTCAGGCAGAATATTTTACTAGTAAAAAATACACTTCCGAAAATTGAATCCGATGTGGCCCCTGGCCTGTACCAAAATACTTCTCCTTCACCTGCTCTATGCCCCATCTATTGTGCAGGACATGACATGCCAAGTGACAGTCTTTTTCTGCTTTTATAACAGTTTTTGCATTCTTTGTATTGTTTTGAACAATGCAAAGGCATATAGCCTACTGTAGATTTCACAACTCAGAACTCAATTCTCATTTGAAATGAGCTACTCTTTTACTTAAACTTAGTTTTTAGGACAGGTAATTTGACTCTACTCACACTACATTTTTGGAAAGTAACAGTACTTTTACTTGAATATGATCTTTCTTATGCGTATATGAGTACTCTTTTCACCCCTGGAATGGACATAAACACCTAATATATCCTTCAAAGATCTTCATTTGTGTTTTGCAAAAGAAAATCATATGTCATATGAGTTTGAGACAGCATGAAGGGGTGTAATTGATGCGAGAATTCTCATTTTTGGCTGAACTATCCCTTTAAATGATATGGCTGGAGCTTAACAGCCCCAGTCTACATTCACTCTCATTGTATATTTGTGTCCCTCTGAACTCACACAGGTTTGTAATGACAATAGGGTAAATGAGTAAATGATGGCAGAACTTTAATTTTCGACTAAACTATGGCTTTCAATTGAAATTTGTATTGGTCCTAAAAATAAAATAACAATGACTAATACACAGTACATAGCTAGACTCAAAGAAAAGCTTCATGAAACAGGAAGCAAAAGGAAATTCTACCACACAGTGACACAGCAGAGACCGCAAAGTAATTTAATGTAAAATATATCACACATCCCACCCGCCCTGCTTTCTTCTGGCTGCCGATCATCAGTCTTTCTCATTACAATCTCTCTCTCATTTTTGTGTCTCTTCCACTTTCTTGTGTCTCTAAGTGTATGATTGCACTGAACCCATGCTGAAAAGTCACATTACCCCCAATGACCTGCTGGGAACATTCTGGGTCTGATAATTCACACGCTGGGTGTAAACATCCTTTGTGTGCGCGAGTGTGTGTATGATAGGGAAGAGGATATGGGCCATTATAGAACGTTATGGATTATTATATGTTTAACCACAGTAGGGTACAAGTCATTGAGCCGGCACACACACGGACACACAGACATTCCCTACTTACTTGTGCTCCACACTGTGTGAGAGAAATTCTCACGGGCATCATAATGAAGGTGAAAGGAATGCTGGGAATGAGACTAAAGACTCAAGTTTATCACACACAGCACCGTTCGATCACCTTTTCCATTACATGTGTGTGCCGTTTGTCAGACAAATAGAGTTGAGGTTGGTGTGGTTGCATGTGTTTCACTACAAGGTCAGAGAATTGAACTCAATGGTGTGATACCATGCATGTCTATAATACAAGCAAGCAATGGGACAAAGCGAAGGCTGCATCCCAATTTACATAATTCTACGACACTAAAAATACATATACTGTATGTAACACTTAACAAGGCTCTATTTGTTAACATTAAGGTATCATGGACTAACTATATGAACAATTACTTTTTACAGCATTTATTAATATTGATAAAAGTTCATTTATGAATATATTATCACTGTTCATTTGACTTCATAATGATTTAACTTATGTTAACAGACACAACATTTGATGTTAAAAAGTTATTGTAAAGGGATTAAGGGAAAGGAGGAGGCGAGAACCGGCTTGACGATATAAACAGCATTTAATTAAATACAAATACACACACACACACAAACAGACACGGGCAGCTGCCCATAAAAGCTCTCTCTCTCCTGCACCACCATCCACAGTCGGCCTTTATCACTCTCGGAGGCTTGATTAGCCTGATAAGGGGCCTGGTGTGTAGAATAAATGCTAATGTTGAAATAAGCATTAATCAGTATTAATACAGTAAATGCTGTAATAGTATTGTTCATTGTTAGTGTTAGTTCATTATGCATTAATTTAATAAGAGTAAGATTCAACTTTATTGTCATTGTGCAGAGTACAGGTACTGAGCCAATGAAATGCAGTTGTTTTCGCATATCCCAACTAAGCTGGGGTCAGAGCGCAGGGTCAGCCATGAAACAGCACCAATGGAGCCGATAGGGCCAAGGGCCTTGCTCGAGGGCCCAACAGTGGTATCTTGACGGTGCTGGAGCTTGAACCCCCAACCTTTCGGTCAGCAACCCAGAGGCTTAACAGCTGAGTTACCACTGGCCCTATAATAACCTCGTGAAACCCTGTGTCCACATGCGTGGACATGTGGTTTTGGCTTTGCTACACGCAACGCACAATTTTATTTCATTTAAATCGACTGATCTCAGTTCAGGAGACTCTGTGCTGTCAGTAAAGGTTTAAACTATCATTATGTAACAAAACAACATGGCGGCGATCGCAGAGGAGTTTGTGTTTGGTTGAAACTCCAACAAAACTACATCTAGTAAGATACCTAATTACGTTTTTACATTGAAACCAGTTTGAGTCAAAAGATTAGAGTCTCTAGTTTCAGCCATAGAAATGCCAATTTTAATATTTGAGCAATTTAGCATAAAACAGAATGTTGTTAAACACAATGACCACATTCGTGGACTGTTTGCTCAGTTTCAGTTAAAATATCCTATATTTACTGTGCATTATCACATTGAGAATCAATGGATGCATCGAAAACTTTATATGGAGTTAGGATGAAAATAAGGTGCATTTCAAACTGTTCTGAGACCAGTGAAGACAGGCAGCACACTGGAGGTTAAGTCATTCACTAAATAGGGAGCAAGGGAATATCCTATAGCTCTCTATGCAGCTAAATGCATTCAATCCTAAAATCCGATCAAAAGTTCAGTTTCAGGATGCAGATGATGTTTGGACCACTCAACATTTTTTTTTCAGACATGGAACAATGGTAATAGCTGCATAGTGTTTGTGCGTACGTATCGTAAGCATTAGTATCTAAATATATTACCATAAAATTCATTATTATTTCACTTTCAGGTTCATCCATCCATTTACAAACTGCAATGGCAATTTAAATTTAAATGTTGCATTCACCAAAATGTTTTATTAACTAAAAAAGTCATACAAGAACCTTCACAAATTACTCTATACTATTTTCAACACACTATTTGGGATGCACTTAATCTTAATCATCTTAATCTAAAAGTATATTGTATAATTCACTGAGGTTGGAAAAGTACATACTTTTGTGTATGTAGAAAGACAGTATGCCAGCATGACGACCTAAAACATGCCAATGTACACTGAAAAAGTCGAAAGAAAACCAACATAAATTTGTCCTTTTCTGTTGTCGTACTATTTTAAACATACTATGATTTGGCACACCAATCTTAATCTTGAATACTATGAAAGATCTGAATTGGGACGCAGTCTACACCGCAAGTTTATAATGTGTAATCTATGTATAATCTACGCTGTTGATTAAAATGTGAGTGATTTAGATTTTCCACTCGATTGCAATGCAGACACAGCTCTGAATTTCACATCAACACACGCGTGCACGCATGCACGCACACACACACACACACACACACTTACACAGATGTAAAATGCAGAAGAGCAAAGATTATTTTCTTATCCCTCTCTTACCTCAGCACAAATAATGTGAATTTAATAGAACTCATAATGTGGGTCAGAATCAAATCACTGCTTATTAATGTAATTGAATTTCACACAGAGATTCAACAAAGATGGTGTGAAACCAGAAGAGACATATTATCCATTTTAATAATTAAAACCTAATATTAACGACATCATCAGGGTTTACTGGCTTTGCCCGCGTTTGTGTGCGCATGAAATGAGAACATTATATTATTACGTATAGGTAAGATTTAGATGTCTGTCACCTTTCCTTCTTATCTATTTAATATAAAAACTCTCTCTCTCTCTCTCTCTCTCTCTCGCTCTCTCTCTCTCTCTCTCTCTCTCTCTCTCATCTTACCTGCTGATAATATATTAAAGTCATTCTTCTTTATAACAAAAATGTCTCCAAGTATGTACTGATATTTTTTGTCTTGTGTCCAGTATTGATGCATAAATACTGACATTAAAGGGATAATGTCATCATTTACTCACCCTCATGTTGCTACAAACCTGTATGACTTTCTATCCTTGAACACAATGCAAGTAAATGGTGGCCAGAATTCAAAAATCACATAAAGGTAGGATAAAAGTAATCCATAAGACTCCAGTGGTTACATCCATGTCTTCTGAAGCGATATGACAGGCGTGGGTGAGAAATAGATCAATATATAAGTCCTTTATTTATATAAATCTCCACCTTATACCAGCCCCAACCAGTAGGTGATGATATGCACGAAGAATGCAAATCGCCAATAAAACAAAAGAAGAAAAATGTGAAAGTGAAAGTGGAGATTTATAGTAAATAATTTACTTGAAATTGAAAAATATTTCACCCACACCTATCATATCACTTCTGAAGACATGAAATTAACCAATGGAGTCTTATTGATAGCTTTTATGATGACTTATGTTATTTTTGGAGATTCAAAGTTCTGGCAACCATTCACTTGTTTGGACCTACAAAGATGTGAAATCCTTCTATAAATCGTTGTTGTGTTCTGCAGAAGTAAGTAAGTCATACACATCTGGGATGGCAAGAGGGTGAGTAAATGATGAGAGAATTTTCATTTTGGAGTGATCTATCCCTTTAATAAGAATAATACATGGCAAAAACAACAACAACAACAACAAAAACATGTATAATGTAGCAGTTCCTAATTAAGTTACCAACCAACTGGCAAACTGTGTTTTAGTTTATTGGCTAATTTTACTCTCATTTAGAGTTTGGCAAGTGTTCATTTTGGCCCCTGCATGCTAAGTATTGTTTTCTTTTGGGTATTGAATATTAATGGTTCTTGAACCATGTGTTTGGATATCCATCTATTCAACAGAACTCCAAAACATTTGGAAGAATTGTTTGGTAAACCAGCCATATTTGCGAAACGGAATGCAAGTCACTCTTTGGAGAGCAGGTTTGTTGTTGTAGGGCTGTTTAAAAGTGTTTGCCCCCAACAGCTGTTCCTCATGGCCCACGTTCCTTTGATCCAGGAGTGTCTGGATTTGTCTGATTGGAATGGGAACGTAATTTACCAACCCGATTAATTCCTCTAGTGGAGTCTGGGCTTGGATGTAGGCATGTTTTATCAAAGCGGTACCACATAGGAGCTGCTACAAGAGTGAGTGCGCATGAATAAGTGTGTGGGTATGGTGCTATAAAGCCTGAAGACATTGTATGTACAGATCAACAGAACAAAGTGGACGAAATACCGCTGGGCACCTTTCGCTGTTAAAAGTGTGCATTAAATAAATGAACAATACAACAAATAAAAGTGTGAAATAAAGGTTTAATCGAGTGTCAGAGATCACTCTCAGAATTCAAGTGGTGCAAAAGCGTCAAACAGCATGAGCCAAAGTGTCAAAGCCATCTGTGAAAATGATGCATTTGAGAGAGAGTTTAGTCTCTGGAGCTCAAATGTGCATGAAGTGGGGTTTGTGTTTTTTTGTGCTGTATTGAGCTACAGAACTACAGAACGAGAGAATAAAAAAGAAAGAGACAGATTTGTCTAACAGATGATGAGACCTGGAAGTTCCTCATGTCTTCAGGCCAGTTGGAAGGATGTGGAAGAGACACCAAAACACACATTCAAATCAGAATTCACAAAGAATGAATTGCACACACTGATATTGCCATTTACTTGCGCATGCTGTCTGCAATGTTTTATTGCCTAATTAAAGGAATCATACAAATAAGGTAAGAGAAATGTAGAATCTAAAAATGAAAGCTACCATCATACAATAAGCATCTTATCTGCTTAACTTAATGGTCCACATAAAGTGGACTTCTTCAATATTCAGACATAATAACAGCTGGTTAACTTGAACAAGTTACTGAATGCATTCAAAATAAATGCAAAGACATTTTATAAGCGTGATAATTTATATATGCATATCCTTTCACAAACAGAATGTGCTGCGGTTGCTTATATGGTGATATAAGATTATCATTAGATCATACTTGGCCTCATATCTGTCAAAGCGATTGCACTTTGGAAATCAAAAACAACCATTTGCATTCAGAGTTTTGTGCAGTTCCTTCATGAAAAGTTCTAATCTATAAACAGCAGCTGTGGGGTGAATGGGTCTTATTAATGGAGACCAGATAACAATGACGGTAATCCGTGAAATATCATAATTTATGTCATTCCCTGAGTTTGCCCAGATCCACCGGTCCTAATGGAAATTTCAAGAAGCCCAAATCTCCAATAATCTTTTGTAAAAAAAAAAAAAAAAACATGGCGTGAAATGGCCATTGAAAGCAGTTCTATTCTGGGGTGCCAAAAAACTTGAAAGGTTGTAAGCTGTAACTTCATCTATTCTTTAGAAGGACTGTGCAACACAACAACACTGATCCACTATACGTCTTTATATTTATTACTCATGTCCATCACTTGATGAATCGCACCCATGATCAATACAAAATGTACACAAATATCTATCTGAACATTGCACATCCATTTGAACAGCCCCTTGCACACATGTGAGGATGTTGTATTGTGGCTTCGCTATATGCAATGCATTATTTAAATGTATTTAATCTGACAGATCTCAGTTCAGAAGACTCTGTGCTGTTAGTAAAAGGTTCAACTTTTGATGCACAGGGTCATGTGACAAAACGACATGGCGCTGATCACAGCGGAGTTTATCTTTGGGAGAAATGCCAACAAATCTACATCTGGTAAGAAACCGTATTACGTTTTTACATTGAAACCTGTTCGAGTCAGAAGATTAGAGTTTCTATTTTCATGCGATATACCATTTTTAACATTTGAGCTATTTATCGTGAAACTCCATGCAGCTAAACACAAGATACACTAATGTTTACTTTAGCTCATTTTTTCCTTAGAAATCCTGTGTTTACAGTGCATTATCATATTGAGACATATTTGTTGCTTTCAGAGGCTTTACACTGAGTTAGGATGAAAATAAGGTGCGTTTCAAACTGTTCTGAGACCAGTGCAGGGAGACAGCACACTGGAGGATAAGTCATTAACTAAATAGGGAGCAAGGGAGCATCCTTCAGCTCTCTATGCAGCCCAAGTGCATTCACTCCTAAAATCTAATCAAAAGTTCAGTTTCAGGCTGCAGAGGATGTTTGGACCTCTCAACATATTTGGCAGACATGGGACAATGGTAATCAGTACATAGATTCTGAATGTATAATGTAGAATTGTATTTTAACATGAATGCCAGAGATTGGATGATGTTGACCTTTCCTTTGAATCAGAATTAATTTAGTTATTTCTGATGTAATGTCTATAACATCTCAAAAACATGAATAACCAACACTCATGGAAGCACAATACATCATTTGATTAATAAAATATTACTTTCTATAGCTTGGTATTATTTATATTTTTCCAACTCAGTCCTGCTTTCCACATATGTTGCTATCAATTTTTAGGAAAACTATTTGCTCTAGAATTTTTGTTTGTTTGTTCATTAGGTGCTCCAGGTAACAAATCAAATAGGGAAATGGAAAATGCACACAGCAGTTACGCTTGGGTCTAAGGAGGTTACAAAAATCAAGTTACTTTGGCGGTAATATTGCAATATTGGTAACACTTATTACAAATAATGTTCCATTTGTTAACATTAGTTCACACCATTAGTTAACATGAACTAACAACGATCAATACTTTAACGCTATAGCTAGGTTATTGTTAATTTCAGCATATAGTAATACATTTTTAAAATCAAAAGTTGCATTTATTAACATGAGTTAATGCACTATGAACTAACACGAACTATCAATGAACAACATTAACTAACATTAACAAAGATTAATAAATGCTCTAAAAATATATAGTTTATTGTCAGCTCATGATAACTAATGCTTATTTGTTTTGTCCCAATCTGGCATGCCCAATTCCCACTACTTAGTAGGTCCTTATGGTGGCGCAGTTACTCACCTCAATCCGGGTGGCGGAGGACAAATCGTAGTCCGTCAATCAGCGCATTTTATCACGTGGCTCGTTATGCATGACACCGCAGAGACTCACAGCATGTGGAGGCTCATGTTACTCTAACTTACCACCTGCCCCAGTGAGAGCGAGAACCACTAATCACGATCACAAGGAGGTTACCCCATCTGATACTACCCTCCCTGGCAACCGGGCCAATGTGGTTGCTTAGGAGACCTGGCTGGAATCACACAGCACTCCCTGGATACGAACTCATGACTCCAGAAGTGGTAGTCATCGTCAAAACTCACTGAGCTACCCAGGACCCCTGCATTAACTAATGCTAACAAATGGAACCTTACTGTAAAGTGTTACCGCTTTGTGAATAAGGTGCAATCTATACTGTAACTAAAAACTAATTTTCATAGTATCAAGGGTTGTTTGCACTGAGAAGTATAATAATAATGACGCAGCATTATTTCAGCGGAGAAAAACCTTGGTAAACTGGATTGTGAGATGCCGGTTATTTACACAGACTCTTTGTGTTATATTTATGAGCACGTGCTTGGAACTAGAGAGCAGGAATGCACCTATGCATGTGTGCTTGTGCGTATGTTTGATCAAGTGAGAGAGAATTCATTATAGAGGAATCTTCTCCTTCAAATAAAGCATTACTTGAGAAGTCTGATTAAATATTAATGTGCTTCATTATTAACCTCTGTAGGTCTTCATAAAATGAAAATGAACAGGATAAGGACGGCGAGTGCGCGAGAGAGACCTATACCACACATATTCTGCATGAAACGCATGACTGTAATCCTTTCGTGTGACTAACTTTTCGGTTCTTAACTCTGAACATCAAAAGAATGAGAAAACATTCCTTGTATGATCAAACGTTATATTAAAAGTTAGTGATTTCAGAAACTCAGTTGTATATACTGTATATTGTAGAAGACTAGCTAACTAGAGTCTAATCTCACAAACTAGAGTTTTACATTTTCTGAAGAAAAAGTGAGCGGTCTCTATGCTAGACTCTATAGCAGTGTTTCCCAACCACGGCACACTTTTTACGACTAAACAATTCTACAGCACACCACTATCCTACATAGGCTAACCACCGTCAATATTTTTCCCTTTCATGAACTTCTCCATGTTTTCTGTCCGTCTTATATAAATAGTCACATATAGTGCTTGCATTAGACTTTCTCATCGTCCGTCATTTTGATGGACAGGAACGTAAAAATTCCGCCAAAATCTATTATTACCCGTCATTTGAATTTTCATAATTTAATGATAATAAGACATTTAATAGCTTTTATTTTCATTCATTTTTAATCATGAACTTACAGGACGAGCATATAGCATTAATTATGCATTTACTTATTCATGAAGTGAATAGATGAATAACAGAGACACCACTCGAAGCGGATGAATGTCCCCCCACCGCAGTGACAGCGGAGGCCACTAAAACACAACATATGAACAACACACCATATTACAAAAATACGATTAAAATATGAGCAAAACACATAAAAAATGAACTGAACAGAACTCAAACCTTCCTCCTGGTCCGCATCAACTTAGGGTGCGCGCCTGTGCGTATTCAAACGCATCAAGGGAGACTGATGCTGAGGCAATTGTCATTCGATTTTGCGCCGTTGCCTCGGACAGACGACTTCTCGTGGCAGTTTTAATTTGGTTCTGGAGGCTGAACCCGGCGTCAAGCACCGCATCGCCCTCCACATGACAAGAGTTGCAGACAGTGTCACAGAGGGGCGATTTTACGAGTTTGCCACGTAATAAAGTGGGAGGTGTTCACAATAAACATTGAAAACATGTATTTTGAAGAGAAAAAAAGGCTTGCAGTTGCTTTGATAGCAGAAAGTAATAAAAGGACTCATTTATGTTTAGGTCGAAGCATTTTCTTGGTGAATTTAAATGTCTCTGATATTCATAAACGATAAGGTAATATTTAATTAAAAAGAAATGATGAGACATTCAATGTCTCTTCACAAATTTGGACAGTTTTTAAATATTTCTTGTTGCTTAGTACTCTCAAAGACATTATTGGTGAATCAAAAACGTGTGTGTGAAAAACACATTAGTGTGACGTCACTTCATAGACTTCAATGTATTCTGCAGCGCTGACGCGAGTCATGTGAAAGACCCTTCCACGGCACATCTGACAATCTTTCACAGTAGTTGGGAAACACTGCTCTATAGGGCTTGTGTCCTATTTAGCTTCTTCAATGTACATCTCAGGATTTATTCCCGCCTGTTTTGTCATCTACAAGACATAAACGTACTGTAAATCCAATTGCTTAGAGAAGAAATAGCACTCCTCTTCTCAATATGCCACCTAATTGAAGGTTTCATTAATTTCAGAACTAGAGAATAAAAATGTTGTTGTATATGATGTATATCGTATGCATATATTTGCTAATTTTGTTAATTTTATCAACTTCAAGGAGTGCACTAGCATATAGATGGCCTCAAAATAGAGTATTTCAAAAAGGTTCTTCTATGACATCAGACTGTAAAGCCATTTGTGGTTCTAAATGGAACCTTTTTGAAACAATTTAACATTTTCTTTAAAGAACAACTTGAATCTCTGCAGCCTGCAAGGACTAACACTCCACTTGTGGCAGTGACAAGATCAGGTCATTTCTAGCGCCGTTTATGGCCTGTGTTTGTTTTATTAGCATTCAAAACCTGTTATGAAGTCCTGCTTTAAGACTTGACGCCTCCAGGCAGAAGCTGATTATATGCATGCTATATGTGTCTATGTGACAGTGTCAGTTACCAATGCATTTTAATGTGGAATATTCATAGAATGTCTACTGTAAAAGGAACAGCATGAAGTCATCAACATAATTCATTTTCCAGTCGACTGTATGTGGGAAATTTCTCTTTAAGTGGTTATAAATCTTTTTTCCACCAACCTTGTTCTTGTAATTCATCTTAATCAAAATCCCATCCTACTCGCAAACAGTTAGCATCATCAAAAGCATGCTGTTTACCCTGTAGGTGGAAGCATTAAACTTTTGCGTTGCATGTTCCGTTTGATCTTAAACGGGTACGGTTATATTACAGTATGTATCTAAGGTTATATAAAACAGATCACTCCAGTCCTAGATGCTGATTGGTCAATACAGAGTTCCAGCCATGCTAAAATATGCATATAGTAACAGCTAAGGGGGCAGTCCATATATAAAGTTTTGTTTGTATCTGTAAAATCCTTTGTTTTTATATACTTGTAATTTTGGCTTTTTTTATGCCTTGCATATTTGTATTTGCGTAGTTGATATGAAATACTTGATATAAAAAGTGGATATGTCCTCTGGTATGACATGCTAAAACAATTTTAACAGCATTTTCTAATTATTTTCTCATTTATGAAGCATGCAGCTTTTATGATCTCTATATAAATTTGATTATAGTAATAGACTTACAATAAAATAAATGGAGCGAGTTACAGTGGCAGGTAAAAGTATGTAAACCCTTTAGAATTACCTGTATTTATGTATAGGTTGGCAATTAATGAAACGAGATTGAAGGTGTGGGTTAGTGCTACTTTGACTTAAAAAAAGCACTCAATTATTTTGACTTTGCTTTTCATAAGAAGCATGTACTGACATGGACAATGGCTAGCAAAAAGAGATCTCAGAAGACCTACGATCAAGAACTGTTGCTTTGCTTAAAGCTGGAAAAAGTTACAAAGTTATCTTGAAGAGCTTAGATATTCATCTGTCCACAGTTAGACACATTTTCTATAAATGGAGATGATTTAGTACTGTGGCTACTCTCTCTAGAAGTGGCCGTCCAGCCAAGATGACTCAAAAGGCACATGGCAGAATAACCCTAGAGTAACAGCTAAAGACTTGAAGGAATCATTGGACCTAGTTAACATCTCTGTTCATGAGTCTAATTAAACAGGCATGGTGTCCATGGCAGGACACCACGAAGGAAGCATCTGCTTTCCAACAAAAACATTGCTGCACGTCTGAAGTTTGCCAAAGTCCCCATTGACACTGCACAACGCTACTGGAAAGTTGTTTGTGGACTGGTGAAACTTAGGTTGAATTGTTTGGGAAGAACACATTGCAATATGGATGGTGTAAAAAGGGCACCTCATACCAACATGAAAAAACATCATCCCAATGGTGAAGTATGGTGGAGGAAGCATCATGATTTGGAGCTGCTTTGCTGCTTTGGTGGCTGGACTGCTTACCATCATTGAGGGGAAAATATTAATTCCCAAGTTTATCAAGATATCTTACAGGATAATGTCAGGGTGGCTGTGTGCCACCAGAAGCTCAGTAGAAGTGGGTGATGCAGCAGGACAATGGTCCTAATCATCAAAGTAAATCCACAGCACAATGAATTCAAATAAAGAAAATCCATGTATTGGAGTGGCCCAGTCAGAGCCAAGGCCTTAACCCTATAGAGCCGTTCACACCAGACATCCTAAAATTACAGCTGAGCTGAAGCAGTTCTGTCAGGAAGAATGGTCCAAAATTCCTTCTAATTCCTTCCTTCTGTGCAGGTCTAAACCGCAGCTACTGGAAATGCTTGGTTGAGGTTATTCCTGCCAAAGGAGAAAAGACCAGTTATTAAATCCAAGGGCTCACTTATATTTCCCACAACACTTTGAATGTTTAATGGTATATGTTCAATAAATAAGCCATTATTTTTTTGTCACACATTATACATTTGCATATATACGGCATGATACGGCAGCCCTGGAGCAGACAGGGTCAAAGGCCATGCTCAGAGGCCCAACGGTGGCATCTTGGCAGTGCTGGGGCTTAAACCCCCAACCTTCTGGTCAGTAACCCAGAACCTTAAACACTGAGCAACACTAATTGTTTGTGTGTGGTGTTAGCTTAAGCACATAGTACACATTGTGTTTGACTATACTTGTGACTTTAATGACGATGAGATCACATTTATTGACCTTAATTCCAAAGGGTTCACATACTTTTTCTTGCTACTTCAGAGTGATAAAATTGCTTAATTTACTGGATAGAATTTTACACTGATATGGTTAGTAAACAATTTTATGACACTAAAATGATGTTATCATGTATAATGTTTACATCTATACTTTTAAAACCGTGAGTATTTTGACGTTAACGGATTGGCCACATTTACAGCAGGGTGGAACATGCAGTTATCAGATGAATATAAGAGTGAGTGAGTGCATTATTGTCGGCGGCCAGAAGCCAAACCCTGCAGGGACCAAGTTTAATCACCATCAGAGATGGAGAAGGTCTTAATGTGTGGGCTGTATATGTATGTGTGATGGACAGATAGGGAATTGATATATATTTGCATCAGAGTACAATTAGTGCATACAGGGATGCTATGTGTGTGAGTGTGTGTGTTTAGACAGTGTGTATGCTGTTGGCATTGCAAATGGATGGCAGAAGGACGAGATTGCTTCACCTTCTCAAGGACAAACGGAGATTAACGACCAGCAGACCCTACACCCTCACCCCCTACAGTCTCAAACGCACACACACAATCACAATCAAGATTAAACACATAGGTCACCCAAAAATGAAAATTCTGTCATCATTTACTCACTCACTCATGTTTAGTTTTTTTGTCCAGTGGAACAGAAAAGTAGAATGTTTTGAAGAATATTTACACAGTAAATTTACATAGTTATTGTGCGCTGCATTACAAGTCTTCTTCAGTCAAACGATGAGCTTTCTGCGAAGAACAGACCGAAATTTTAGTTGTTATTCACTGAAAATCTTTCCCTCCCCCGAAGCTTGCGTCTAATGCGCATTCCTATTGCCTTCACGTTTCACAATCGATGGGCCTCATTTATGAAACTGTCATAAAATAAATGTGAGAACCGGGAGCAATTTGCACGAAAAATTGACATTCCCGAAAAAGAACTGGCTTTTTTTAATAATTTACATCATTTTCAACACAAAACATTTGGATGTTGTTTGCACGACTTAAACATGGTCAGGAGCAGGTGTTAATTTAGTTTGTACCGATTAACATTTTGAAAATATGAAAATAAGCAAGTAATTCATAAATATGAGACTAGAGAACTTATGTGGCTCTACAAGCTATTTACACAAAAGTTTGTTCTGCTTTTGTTTCATGAATGGAGCACAATGTTTTGGCTTTAATGAAATAAATGATATTGAATTAGAAATAACGCTAGAAATAACGCTAGGCTTGGTGGAGTGGAAGATTATCAGTAAATCGAGCAAACAAATATGTAAATCAAGTCAAACAAATATGACTTAAATATACCTCATGAGCTGTACAAACCACATTTACAGTGTTTTTGTGTCCTTTTTGGAGCTTGACAGCTGTGGTCACTATGAATGACATTCACTAAGTCGTTGAATGGAAAGAGCTGCATAATGATTTTCCCAAAAAATTATACCTTTTTGAGTCCCACCAAAAAAAAAAAAAAAAAACAGCTTAAAGGGTCAGAACCTCATGAGGGAGAGTAAATAATGACAGAATTTTCATTTTTAACTATTCACCCAAAAATATCTGTATAATGCATTCCCATATGTGTGTGTACAGTTTAAGTATGTTTATAAATGTGTCACATCGCCCATATTGCTCTTCATAGCGAGTTGTCACTGTATAGACATGCATGTAAAGGGAACATTTTAAATGATGGGCGCTCCCTTGTGAGGTGTGCTCACTGAGTGTGTGTGTGTGTGTGTGTCTGTGTGTGTGTGTGTGTGTGTGTGTGTGTGCGCGCGTGTTTTTAATGGGAATTCATATGTGTTTAAAATGTGCTAAACATCACGGGGTGAGAAAAGCCTATTTGGTATTGTCCTCATCGACTTTATAAACTGCATTAACAGAGGGAGAAATGACCACTGGAGCGTGACACGCCTCTGAATTCATTTAACTTAAATAAAGACTGCAGCTCATCAATATTCTCAAATGAACCCTCAGAGAAACTCTGGATGATGGGAGCTTCTTGAATTATAAAGAGACACTGGAATTATCGGAATCTGCTGTTGCATTTCAGAGCGTGCAGTCCAATGAATAAAGGTCCAAAGGGTATAGCAGCTTTGGGGAAGCTACTTTGAAACTGTTTTCCAAGCTACTCACAAGTAGTTTAACTATAGTCAATCTACCCTTTAGATATAGTAGTTATTATTTACTTACTCTCATGTTGTTCCAAATTTTTTTGTTCCAAAAAAAGACAATCTGAAGAACATTGACAGCTCGGCTCTTTCACAGGGACTGATTGCATCTTGCTTAACATCACATTTTGTGTTCAATAGAGTTTGCTTTAAATATATTTACAAAAAATAAATAAATAAATAAAAAATAAATAAATACTGTCTATTCATGTTTTTGTTTTGATTTTCATTCCAACAATATTTATGTTATGTTCATTTTATACAAACATGGAGAGAAATATATGAGGAAATATACACAAATTAGTAAATTATATTGTAAAAGATATTCAATCATGCAAAAATACTTTTCAATATACTTATATATATATATATATATATATAACCATTTTTATTTTTGCTGAAAAGTTTTTATTTTAATTTGGATGATAATATATATATATATATATATATACATTTTTAAATACACAACAAATGGCAAAAGTACACATGGGAAATATTTAAATAAAAATATATTTGAAAATAAAAATGACAGAAATCACAAATAGACATACATCGGGTACTGATTACAAATTACATGACAAAAAATGCAATCTGTAATGTAATCTCATATATTATATTTTAGGTTAATCTAATCTGATTACTTTTGGATTACTTTCAACTTAATTCTATTTTATGTCACATGCATTTGAGTTGGATACTCATTTTAACATAAAAGTACAAAGAGGAAGAACATTTCTTACATTCTTTATTACTAATGAAAAGAGCCTCACAAACAGAGAACCTTGTGACATTTTTAAAAAGTGCATTAAACATAACATGAAATAAATTTAACAGCAATGACTATATTTCCAGTTTATATCTCAAAACACTTAGATGTAAAGTTCATTTTAAGTGCATAAAACAATAGCAGTATTACAAACATTAATGACCATAAAATCAACTCCCACCAATTCCCTAGGAGGGCACCAGAAAGTTCACCGGCTGCCCTTAATCGCATGTTATACGTTATTCAAGGACCTGAAAGCAGTTGCTGAAAACAGAGGATCGCTTCATGCTCACGCACACACACACACACAAACACACACACACACCCACATACACTCACCTAAAGGATTATTAGGAACACCATATTAATACTGTGTTTGACCCCCTTTCACCTTCAGAACTGCCTTAATTCTACGTGGCATTGATTCAACAAGGTGCTGAAAGCATTCTTTAGAAATGTTGGCCCATATTGATAGGATAGCATCTTGCAGTTGATGGAGATTTGTGGGATGCACATCCAGGGCACGAAGCTCCCATTCCACCACATCCCAAAGATGCTCTATTGGGTTGAGATCTGGTGACTGTGGGGGCCATTTTAGTACAGTGAACTCATTGTCATGTTCAAGAAACCAATTTGAAATGATTCGAGCTTTGTGACATGGTGCATTATCCTGCTGGAAGTAGCCATAAGAGGATGGGTACATGGTGGCCATAAAGAGATGGACATGGTCAGAAACAATGCTCAGGTAGGCCGTGGCATTTAAACGATGCCCAATTGGCACTAAGGGGCCTAAAGTGTGCCAAGAAAACATCCCCCACACCATTACACCACCACCACCAGCCTGCACAGTGGTAACAAGGCATGATGGATCCATGTTCTCATTCTGTTTACGCCAAATTCTGACTCTACCATCTGAATGTCTCAACAGAAATCGAGACTCATCAGACCAGGCAACATTTTTCCAGTCTTCAACTGTCCAATTTTGGTGAGCTCTTGCAAATTGTAGCCTCTTTTTCCTATTTGTAGTGGAGACGAGTGGTACCCGGTGGGGTCTTCTGCTGTTGTAGCCCATCCGCCTCAAGGTTGTGCGTGTTGTGGCTTCACAAATGCTTTGCTGCATACCTCGGTTGTAACGAGTGGTTATTTCAGGCAAAGTTGCTCTTCTATCAGCTTGAATCAGTCGGCCCATTCTCCTCTGACCTCTAGCATCAACAAGGCATTTTTGCCCACAGGACTGCCACATACTTGATGATTTTCCCTTTTCACACCATTCTTTGTAAACCCTAGAAATGGTTGTGCGTGAAAATCCCAGTAACTGAGCAGATTGTGAAATACTCAGACCGGCCCGTCTGGCACCAACAACCATGCCATGCTCAAAATTGCTTAAATCACCTTTCTTTCCCATTCTGACATTCAGTTTGGAGTTCAGGTGATTGTCTTGACCAGGACCACACCCCTAAATGCATTGAAGCAACTGCCATGTGATTGGTTGATTAGATAATTGCATTAATGAGAAATTGAACAGGTGTTCCTAATAATCCTTTAGGTGAGTGTATATATATATATATAAAATCATATGCGGCTGAACTACTGTCATACTACAAAAAAATGCAGTTAAGTTAGTAGAAAGACAATTTTTTTGTTAGTTACACCCCAAAACTGATTCCAAGAAACATCACGGAGATGAAGGACCAGCTTGTGGCATCAACAGAGGAACAGATTTCAGTCATGGCTTTTCATCTTAATTCTTATTCCTAAAATACCTCTCTTTTTCTGTTGGGGAATTTCCTTACATGTCTATTGAACTTCGGTAAGTTTCTGCCCCTTGTACTTCGAGCTGTGGCTTGTGAAGTGCTCGGCTCATTGCTGTTTCCTCTTTGAGACAATATTCAGAGCTGAAACATTCTAGCTGCATTACTTCTGCGTCGACTAATGAGGGAATACTTGATTTGGCTCTGACATAAACACCAAGAACTGACTGCATAATAAAAAGGTTATAAAAACAGATGTGACTTTTAAATGCAACTTCCTGACAGAATAAATCCTGAAGACTGAAAGCCAGTTTGCACACTAACCATTCAGTTTATGAGTTTAGGATTAGTGCAATGAAAGCGAATGGTGACTGAGGCTGTCAGTCCTTGAAATTGTATCTAACATCTCCTTTTGTGACCCATGGAAGAAAGAAAATAAATTGGGTTTGAAACAAGTCCTAACTTTACCTTTTCTACAATGCTCTGCTATAGTTATTTCCTTTCTGCTTAGATGAGTGAACCCACATGTTTGTGTATGTGCGTGAGCGTGTATATGGAAATAATTGTGTGCGTGTGTTTGTGTGCAGGTCCACTCAGACTTGAGTGAGACTGTAGGAGACAGATTGTCTCATCATATCATCACCAAGGTAGTTACGACCACCGTGGGCCAACCATAAAAAACATGGAGTGCCGACTCAAGGCTCATGAGCCTCCAAATGACCATGCTCTGAAACAAGAGAACTCAGCAGAGACCTCTGTGTGTGTGTGTGTGTGTGTGTGTGTGTGTGTGTGTGTGTCTGTGTGAGAACACTTATTTTCCACCTCGATTGAAACTCATCATCACTCACCCCACTTGTTCTCCCTCAGCAGGAGTGTGTAAAAGTGCAAGTGAGATTGACGCAAGACATTCGTCTTTCTTCCTCTTCAGTTTCTGTTTTTAACCTGCTATGAAGAAAACGCAGAACCAGAAGTATGGGTAAAAAACCGTAAGAAATGTAACATTCTGGTTCCTTAACGGTTCCATTAATGATACTTTAAGTACGATTGAAGAAGAAATATATGCAATTCTTATTATATCGTATATTTAACTACACATTGTCATATCAATAAGCTTCCAGGGATTCCTCTGATTGAAGTTTCACAAGCCTTAAGTACACATACAGTAACAATTCAGACATGACAGAATGAATGACTTGCGGATCAGAAAGTTTTTAATTCACAAAAAAAATAATAAAAACTCTTGGTAAGAAGCTCTGTAGCTTTTGCGCTTTAGATTCAAAATAACCAGCACAGAAGAGTCATTCATTTGGGATTCGGACTACACTGGTTGCATTGTGAGTTTGTATACTGTAGATCCAAATAACTGGCTCAAAAGAGTCATTCTTCCAGGAATCAGACTACACTTTTGAATCAACACTGTCAACACTTATAAGAGTCATTTGTTTGGGAATCGGGCTGCGCTATGTATGTTTTGCTGTGTAGATTAAAAATAATCGACTTGCCATACATTCGGGAATCAGACTACAATGGTCATGCTGCATGTTGCACGCTAGATTCAAAAGAATCAGCCAATAAGAGCCATTCACTTGGGAAATAGCCCCTTAATCGTCTTACCTTTAAAATACTAAATATAGGGATGTCATATTTTGGACAAAATATGGAACGTCTCGCTATACAGTACAGTTGGAAACCCTATTCTTGGGTGAACAATTCTTTTCAAATGTACTTTTATGCATGTGTGCATGTTAGATAGGTCAGTCTGGTTACATTAGGGGTATTTCTTACAGCAAGGTCAGACAAAACAGCGCAGTATCCATCCACAAATGCATTTTGAGGGAGTCTCCACATAATCCATGGAGAATTCTTCTTTTTTCTCCAGATGTTGTGTGTGTGCGTGCGTGTGTGTCGTAGGAATCAGTATGCAGCCTGTGGCTTTATAAAACAAAATGATCCAGTGTGTTGGGAGCTGAGCGATGTATAGAGCAATCCATTACACACACAGACACATTAACATGCTATGCATAGGAAATCACCTTCATGTGCATGTCTATACCTCTACGCTGTCTGCCCCTCCCTGTCACTCACTTGCACTCCAAGTGATCCTAAGTGACTCGCAGGCTGGGTGAGATCTCGATGTGACATATTAATGGCATACATGAAAACAAAGGCAGGATTATGACATTAGTTTCAGCCAGTCAGAGGGAATGCTGCATTAAATATGCTGGCAAATCTAAAATGGGATTTGTGAAGGTCCAATAAACTGCTGCGTGACTGTCTTAGTTTACATTTTTAAAAGAGTATAGCTAATGTTAGAAGAGAGTAGTTGCAAGAAAGTCATAGCGATGCTGCAAATTAGATAAATGTAAGAAAACAACACAATTGATACAGTTATGACCGACATCACTATATGTAGAGAATCTATCTATTAAATGGCTTCAGAAGACTTGTAATATAGCACATAAGTTGTATGGACTTATTTTTTTGTCATTGTATTTATTTGGGGCAGCTGTGGCTCAGGTGGTAGAGCGGGTTGTCCACTACTCTCAGGGTTGGTGGTTTGATTCCCGTCCCACATGACTCCACATGCCGAAGTGTCCTTGGAGACACCAAACCCCAAGTTGCTCCCAATGGCAGGCTAGCGCCTTGCATGGCAGCTCTGCTGTCATTGGTGTGTGAATGTGCATGTGAATGGTTGAATGACATGCAGTGAAAAGCGTTTTGAATACCACTACGGTTAAAAAGGTGCTATATAAGTGCAGACCATTTACCATTGGAGAGCTCAACAGCCCCTGTCCTTACTCACTTTCATAGCATGGAAAGGAGCATCCATTACGATCAGCAAAACATCTCCTTATGTGTTCCACAGAAGCAAGACAGTCATCCTGTTTTGGAACAACATGATGATGAGTAGATAATGACACACATTTTGTTTCCTTCGCAGAATGTGTTAGAAGGTTAAAAGAGCTCTGTTTAACGAGTGATTGTCAAAGAGGTTAACTCACATGACACAATGACAATTCGGCCATTACTGAGATTTCAATCAGAGATGACCCTCTCTGTTAATTATTTTAATGCTTCATCAACCAACCAACCACATTAAGTGTGTTTAGTATGCATGCATAAGTTAGCCGTGTGTCTGCGTGTTTTGTGTTTGTCTTGCCTATACTGTGTTGTGTGTGTGTGTGTTTTCACTATTCAATCTGTCAGCTATTGTAATGACACTTACTGAAGGTCACCGGAAGGGTTTCTAGACTGAATGAGCGAGTGTTTGTGTGTGTGTGTGTGTGTGTGTGTGTGCGAGAGATAAATATTAACAGCCTTGTCATTCTTTCTACACTGTCCAATAAAAACCCTGGAGACATAGTAACATCTGTCAGACAGAGAGAGAGAGAAAGAAGAGTGAGAGGGGGGTTAAACCAGGAAACCAATTAATATAAAGAGAGAGAGAAAGAGAGAGAGGGCGAAAAAGATAAAGGTATGGCGACAGAGAGGCAACAACAGAAAGACAAAGACCTTGAAAGTCCGCCCCCACACCTGATATCTGAATCAATGTTATGCTGCACCGCCCTAGAAAAGCCCTGAACATTAACAGACCTTCGGCTATCTGGAATGTAGATGAGTTAAAGCTGAAGTGTGTCATTTCTGTGTCACTAGCATACCCAAACTGATTGCCAATAATAATAATAATAATAATAATAATAATAATAAAACATCCCAATCTAAACTGGTTGGTACGCTCAAACAAGCATAACAGTTATTTAACAGTGCCACAGTCTTTACACTTTTTAAGGGAATAAACATATGAATGGATTACTTATATCTGTCTCTGCATGAAGTAGCTACTGTAAACATCAGAAAAATTGCACAATTCGTCTGGAAAATTGTTCCAAAACTTGGTGAGGCAGCAATGTCAGGCATCACAGGCCCATGAAGGCTGCCTAATAAGAAACCTTGTTTGGGCCAAATTCCAATTGACTAATTAAAGTATGCATTGCAACAAGCTTTGGAAAAATAACAATAACAAAATAAGTCCAAGATGGCATACGAAGAAAGTAAAATATGCATCATAAATATAACTATGTCATTCCTACATTTTGGTCCCCAGTCCAATTTATGGTATTGTTAAACGTAATATTTAATTTTGACAGATTACAATTTTAATAGACTTTTTTTTAAAGAATGGAGACCATTTATAATGTTACACACTGCTGTGGGCCTAAAAGTCGATTTTGCAATTATTGAAATCATTTTAATTTACAGGTATTGCACTAGTCATTTCTCTATGCCTCCAGAGTTGCACATCAAACATCTTAAATGCTAAATCATCAAATTAATTCAGTTTAGTGTTCATTATTACATTCTCTCTAGCATGTATTCATTTGTGGTAAATGTGTCATTTTTACACAAGACTAACATCTGAATGTTTAAATATTTTTTTCTTAAATCTTTAATATGTCCCTTTAATGATTCAACATAAAGATAATAATACAAGTAAAGTTACAAAAGGCACATAATTGTAGGACTGACCCACCTATCATTCAATCAGTAGTGAAATGTTGAAATAAATGTGTAAAAAAAATAGCCATATAATTAAATATGAACTGTTTCACTTATTAGAGAATTGTGTTGATAGCTTAGCAACATGCTAACACCTCTTACATGTTTAAAAGCCAAGATATACTTCATACGAAATATACGAATAAAATGGTAGTAAGCCATTTGGCAAAAACAATATTTTTGCATTCACTTTGGTGGTTCAGAACAGCTCGTCTGGGTGAACTTTTAGGAGAACTTCAAACTGGCTGTTAAACACTTTCTCGCAGCCATTGGTCCATGTCATTAGTAGGTGTGACCTGAGGCTCCACCTACCGGCGCATATTATCCTGGAGTGGTGATGGCGTAGTGGTCTAAAGCACATAACTGGTAATCTGATAATCAGAAGGTTGCTGGTTCGATCCCCACAGTCACCACCATTGTGTCCTTGAGCAAGGCACTTAACTCCAGGTTGCTCCGGGGGGATTCTCCCTGTAATAAGGGCTCTGTAAGTCGCTTTGGATAAAAGCATCTCAAAAATGCATAAATGTAAATGTGAATGTATTATGGTTGTGTATAACATGTTTGCGTATTAGCATCATGAATTCAGAATCTAAACAAGACAAATTAAACAGTTTCTACTGCATATACAATATATTACTATAAATATACTATAAAGTGGTTAAAACTGCTTCTTTTACTAATCTTATCTGAATTCTACTCTTAAACTGAGGCATAAAGTAATTGATGACACATTTTCATGTCACATTAGTTTAGGATTCACATGTACTTAAATGCTCCTCTAAAGGCTCCCAAGGTGTGGTGGGTGTCTGAATGTTTGGGAACAATATACCGTTGATCGGCTGGTTAGATCTTCTTTTTACCCCTGAATGAACAACAAAGAAGAACTTCTTCGGAAGTATATTGTGGCCTTTAGGGAGTTGCTGCCTTGTAGAGCATTCCAAATCAGTCACTTAAGAGGTTATTTTTTCAGTTAGGCAGTTGCCTGTGTAGGTGCTGTAGTGAGGAAGCTCACTCGGTTTTGGAGCAATTAGTTGGACTGTTTGTAATGATTAATTTCTAATCATGCCAGAGGGGTCTGATAATGAACTAGGGGTGTGTGTTCACCCCCACCATCTCTGATATTGATCAACTAGATTTAAACTCGATTCTCTGGAACAAAGCCACCTGGAGGGGAGGTTAAAGTTTTACCTGCTGCGTCAGCATCCTCTGAGTCCCCATCCATCTCGTCTACATGGTTTCATTGTCTGGCGATTCACATCGCTGAGCATAAGCATCTCCGGGAGGAGTTCACCAGTCCAAGGGCTTCCGTCAATTCAATGTTCTAGGTCTTGCAAAAGAGTTTAGTCTGGTGTTAAAGAGCGTTTAATTGATCAATGTGATTAGTATGTGCATGTGATTGGTCAAGGTGTTTGGTTTTCTCCAATTAACGATCAAAATAGTCTGGTAATTCAATAAAGTGCTGTTGCAGAGTCCCATCTTAGGCGGTTTTCACACCTATCAACACCTATGTCCTCTTTGTTTACACTGATGTATTCAATGGCAGTTTGTTTGCACCAGTCTTACAAAGACAAAACCAAATAACTGCGGCAACACTGAAATGGAGAAAATGGCTTTAAAGGTTTTTGTTTTTTTGTAGTTCATAGTCTCTCTCTGTTTTCTCTGAAAATGAGCATAGTTGGGGCAAATATTCCATTCAATTCATATATATATGAATTGAATGGAAAAAATAACATTAAATATGGCAGTTGTAGTCCTGATTAAGAAGCTGATCACTTTTTTTTATGGAATCACTGTAACACTTAATATGGCCGCTGAGACCTTTTTTATTTTTATTGGCTTGATTTCAGCTATTGTAATATTTCCCCATTCAAGTAGATTACTAAAGCTGTACTTGCATGACTGAAAATAGCTGCCTGGGGGCGCTACGAATATGGCTGCCAAGTGACCTGACTTGCCGGTAAAGGACTCTGTGTGCAGCAAGCTTGAAAAACAGCTTTCACACCAACCAAAAAAACTGGACTCTGACTTCAAGCAGTCTCATGTCTGCACCAAAAGCTCCCAATAAAACTTTAGGAAAATGAACACTTTGATGTGTCTGAGCAAATAATGTTACAACCCATTACAGTTCTAATCAACTGCAGAACGACAGAGGTCAATTGTTAAGGAGGAATACACAAACAACTCTCACAGATACTACTGGGACTGCGACAAAACACTCAGTCCTCCCATTTCAGAAAAAACACACATACACATGCAGTGCGGTATGACCAGACTGCAAATTCAATTTGAAGTGTTTTAAAAATGTTCAGATTTGATTTGAATGGATTTTCTGTACTGACTCCATGTCTTTTTGTGTGTGATACAACAATAATATTTTGACAAGTATGGCTCACAGTTATTCTGAGTAGTTATTATTACATTGTGTGCATGAAGGTGAGTGTTTGTACACATACGTATGTGATGCAGTCATGAGCGATTAGTTAACGGCACTTTGTGGATTTACAATTTATAAATGTTTATTTATGGTCAGACATGCTTTAAAACAGAGAGGGGGAAGGAAGGAAGCAAGGGGTGCTTCTCATTTCTTAAATTGTCCGTCCTCAAGCCTGTGACCTGGAAACCGAACAAAGTGATGACTGCATCATGAAGGACATTTAAATTCTGTAAATGAACTGCTGTAAGGCAAGGACAGAGGAAGCTTACCGAGAATGCTTGAGCGACAAAGCATAGGTGGATCCTGAGCACCTGACGGATGCATAAATTCTCCTCCCCCATCACATCTGGCAAATGTTTTAATTCATAATTTACCTATGTGGTTTAAATAAACCATTATTGTCACATACTTCTACAGTGCATCTTGAATTATTAGGATTTATAATGAATATATTATTTAAGTTTCAACAACAAAATGGCAAGCGCTCTGATGTAATGCAGCTGTGCATAGACAGCATTTTGAAGTGAGTGGGCAGGACTTTCCAGTTGACAAATGCATCTTGCTTTGATTCCTCCATCCTCGATTCCTTGCATCCTTTCCTTGTTTAATTAGAGGGTGGAGCTAGGAAATGAGGAAAGGATGCAAGGACAGGAACCAAGGATTCACAATTGTAGAAATGTGAAGCGCACATAGAAGGAAGAAGTAAGGAAGAAATCATGAATGTAAGGAAAGAATGAACAAGGAAGGAAAGAAGAAAAGGAGAAAGGAAGGAAAGAAGAAAGGAAGAAAAGGAGGAAGGAAGGAAGGAAGGAAAAAAGAAAAAAAAGAAAATGGATAGGGAGCAAGGAAGGAAAGAAAGATGGCAGGGGGTTAGAAGGAAGGAAGGAAGGAATGAAGGAAGAAAGCATGAAAGCAAAGTAAGAAGGAAGGAAAGAAGGATGCTTGTAAGGAAAGAAGAAAGGAAGGAAGGAAGAATAGGGAGCAATGAAGGAAGGAAGGAAGGAAGGAAGGAAGGACTGGAAGAAAGGAAGGAAGGCTGGAAGAAAGGAAGGAAGGTAAGAAAGATGACATGAAGGAAGGAAGGAAGGAAGGAAGGAAGAAAGCATGAAAGCAAAGTAAGAAGGAAGGAAAGAACGAACAAGGAAGGAAGGAAAGAAGGACGGAAGGAAAGAAGAAAAGGAGAAAGGAAGGAACAACAAAGGAAGAAAAGGAGGAAGGCAGCAAGGAAGGAAAAAAGGAAGAAAAGAAAATGGATAGGGAGCAAGGAAGGAAGGAAAGAAAGATGGCAGGGGGTTAGAAGGAAGGAAGAAAGGAAGAAAGCATGAAAGCAAAGTAAGAAGGAAGGAAAGAAGGATGCTTGTAAGGAATAAAGAAAGGAAGGAAGAATAGGGAGCAATGAAGGAAGGAAGGTAAGAAAGATGACATGGGGTATTGAAGGAAGGAAGGAATGAAAGAAGGAAGCTTGTAAGTAAGGATGGAAGGAAGGAATGTAAGAAGGAAACAAGCAATGAAAGAAAGAAGGAAGGATGGAAGGAAGGAAGAAAATGAGGAAGAAAACAAGGAAGAAAAGAATGAAGGAAGGAAGCATTGAAGCAAGGAAGAAAGGAAGGAAGGAAGTAAAGAAAGATGACAGGGAGCAATGAAGGAAACAAAGAAGAAAGAAAGAAAGATTGAAGGAAGGAAAGGGGGAAGAAAAGAAAGAAGCATGGACGCAAGGAAGAAAGGAAGGAAGAAAAGAAAATTGGCATGCAGCAATGAAGGAAGGAAGGAAGGAAGTAAAGAAAGGTGACAGGGAGCAATGAAGGAAACAAAGAAGAAAGAAAGAAAGATTGAAGGAAGGAAAGGGGAAGAAAAGAAGGAAGCATGGATGCAAGGAAGAAAAGAAAATTGACAGGGAGCAATGAAGAAAGGAAGGAAGGAAGGAAGGAAGGAAGGAAGGAAGGAAGGAAGTAAAGGAGTATGCCGTATGTACAAAAATAATGTATTTATATTGTATATAGCACTTGAGGTCTCCACATAATTTCATGGAGGACATTAAAAAAACCATCAAGTTAAAATCTAAAAAATGTCAGCAGAGTTATGAAGCATCAACCTCATAATTCAATGCTATGTATGTTGTTTAACTATTAAAGAAATGGTAAACCTCATGATGTTCCAAACCTGTATGACTTTCTTCTGTGAAACACAAAATGAGAAATTTTGAAGAATGTTCACACTGCTCTATATAGTTCCTTTTTGCCTTTGTTGTGTGGGAACATTCCATCCCTTTTGTGTTCCACAGAAGAGAAAAAAGTAATCCATGTTTGAAATTACAAGATTGTAAATAAATAATGACAGAATTTTCATTCTTGGGTGTACTATTCCTTCAAACAAAGCTTAAGGTCTCTCAGACCAAACATAAGGCTTTACACTTGTGTGTACAGTATGTGAGTGTATGCCAGTCCATGTGAGCGATAGGCTGTTACAGAAGTCATGAAGCTGGTAGACATTCAGTAAGATATATCGTCACAATCATCACCACCGTCACCTATGATTCAGCTGCTCAATATAGCAGAACCTCTGTCTGCCCACAGCACAGTCTTACACACACACACACTCACATAATGAACCAGGTATCTGGCTATATCAAAAGCTATATTTGCACCTTGTACTATACAACCTTCAGCCCAGTAATAACAGCATTGAATAGAGTAATTTCCTGCAACAGACAATCAATATGGCACATTCAACAATCAATAATTAAGGACTGCACAGAGATTGTCAGCCACACAGCTTCTTACCCTGCTCTTTAAACTTTCCAGCACGTGAATATTTTGAATACAAAAGAATTGTGAGAGAAAGAGACTATAGTCTCATTTATGTTTGAGAGTGACAGTGACTCAGTCTTCCCATTTAAAAAATAAATAATTCTGAAAGGCTGTTCATGAATAAATCAAAGCAAACTGGTAATGTGTCAATTTACAACCGTGTGTGTGTGTGTGTGTGTGTGTGTGTGTGTGTGTAAGAGTACTACAGGAGCTCTGCAAACCAGTCCAATGGTTTTTCCCCTTTTTATTTATTTTCCTAAGCTGCAAACAGAAATGTGAGCTATGAAATGGAAAATGATCTATGACGGTGTTCGGAGTCGAGGAGCACAGAGAGTGGGTTTAGAATTTTAAGTCCTTTTATAACGCAAAAAATTGAAGACACCTTCCCATAATGCTTTGCTGCAGAAAAGCCCAGTTAAATGATCTATGACAAAGTCCAGAAAAATCTCTTTAATTTCCACTTTACACCAGCCTGGGTAGAGTGTTGATTTCTTCCTATTTGTTTGATCTTATTTGTTAGGATTTCAGAGACGAAAACTAATCAGCAGAATGGATAGATTTATATAGCTTCATCATATGCCTCATCTGAGTGTTTGTCATTGCATTGTCTAGATAAGAAATCAAGAAAACAAATGTAAACTCTATAACTCCATTAATTAGACAAAAACTACCCCCCACCCCTCAAAACAAGCAAACACAAACCCCGCATTATTTATACAATGCTTCACGCTAAAACCCTCCCAACATTCAAGCCAAATCTACGCCCTTGGTTTGGATCCTTACTTTTTAAATCTCTCTGCTGATGTAATAGCTGAGCCTTTAACTTATCTTTTTAACCTTTCTTGTATTTGTAATAGATCCCTGTAATTTGGAAAAAAGCTTATGTTCGTCCACTGTTAAAAGGAGGGGAACCATCACCCAATGATGACTATTTATAGACATATATCAAATTTGTCAGCTCTTGCTAAGGTTCTGGAGGCTTTAGTAAGTAATGAGATAAAAGAAGATCTGTCCATTAAAACCATTTTATCACAATTTCAATCTGGTTTTAGGAAACATCATAGCACAATCACAGTTACCTCAAAGGTAGTAAATTATATTATTCAAGGTCTTGATAAAAATCAGCATTGCACTGCACAATTAATGGATTTATTGAAGGTTTTTGATATGGTAGACCATGACATTATGATACAAAGATTAATTCAAATTGGGCTGTCTGTCTGACCATGGCATAGCATGCTTTGCTAATTATCTTGCGGAGAGGAAACAGTGCATTCAATCAGATGGTTTATTTTGTCCTGTCTTATCAATTCATAAGGGGTACCACAAGGGTCAGTTTCGGGTCCCTTATTGTTTATTATGTTGTGATGCAAATGTGCTGATGATGCTGTAGTTTATTGTTGTGCTTCTAAACTAAAAGTTGCCTTAGAGAATTTACAAGTAACTTTTGGAATATTACAAACCAAACTTCACCTTTTAAAACTACAGTAGTTTTAAATCCGTTATAACCGAAAGAACTAGGTCGTGAGTACAAGCGGCTGAAATGGGTTTCCTCAGAAGGGTGGCGGGCTTCTCCTTTAGAGATGTGAGGAGCTCAGTCATCCGTGAGGAGCTTGGAGTAGAGCCACTGCTCTTTTGCGTCGAAAGGAGCCAGTTGAGGTGGTTTGGGCAATGGTAAGGAAGCCCCCGGGGTGCCTCCCTAGGGAGGTGTTTCTGGCATGTCCAGCTGGGAGGAGGCCTTGGGGAAGAACCAGGACTAGGTGGAGAGATTACATCTCCACACTGGTCTGGGAACCCCTCGGGGTCCCCCAGTCAGGGCTGGTGAAGGTGGCTCAGGATAGGAAAGTTTGGGGCCCCCTGCTGGAGCTGCTGCCCCCGCGACCCGACTTCAGATAAGCGGTTGAAGATGGATGGATGGATGGATGGATAGTTTTAAATGCAGAGAAATAAAAAACGATGATTTTTAGTTAGTCAAAAATACCTCGGAATGACCAAGGTTTATTTTCTCTTAAAACTGCTAAATGTACAGAAATTGAGATTGTGTCTACTTTTAAATATTTAGGCATTGTACTTGATGACAGTCTGTCATTTAAACTGCATATTGATTATTTGGTTAAGAAACCGAGAGTTAGGTTGGGTTTCTGTTTTAGAAATAAAACATGTTTTTCATTTGTTGCTGGAAAGAAACTTGTTGCTGCTACTTTTCTCTCTGTTCACGATTATGGCAATATTTTATACAGGAATGCTAGTGTTTCTTCATTGGAGATGCTTGATGCAATTGATCATGGTGTGTTGAAATGTATTGCTGGATATGGAGGTTTAAATCATCATTGTGTATGAAAAGGTTGAATGGCCTTCTCATGGCCTGTTTGTACATAGGCTCTTTCATTGGTACACCTTTATTTATAAAGCACTAATAGTTTTGTTGCCGAAATATCTTGTAGCACATGTTAAAATTCATACAAACTCTTACTATAGCCTACATTCTGATGATATTTTATGTGCCCTAGTCCCTAGGGTGAGGAAAGAGATTGGAAAGAAAGCTTTTTCATTTGATGCTCCTTTTTCTTGGAACGTTCTTCAACAAAGCATGTAATTACAAACACTAGTGCCTTTAAACGTATTTAGGAGTCAAGTCAGACATTTTTTAGACAGCAACTTTGGTGAGTGTCAATGTTTTAATGTATAGTTAGCCTCATTTTTTACCAAATTTTATGTAATTGTATAATAGTGTTGCCATTTTGGCAAGGACACTCTTGTAAAACGATTTGCAATCTCCAGAGACAAACCTGGTAAAATAAAGGTATAAAAAAAGAAAGAAAAAAAAATCTGAAAAGAATATGCTGCTGGAGAATATCTAGTGTACTCTCTAAAGTGCCTAAAACAACTCTTTAGTATCTTTCAATGATTTGATGGTACTAACCTTTGGCGATGCAGTGATTTTTTTTTCCTCAAAAGTGCTCTTTGTATCATCCATAAATATCTCTGTTCCAGAAATACAAGACAGTGATTTCAGTTTATTCCTGTTCAGTTCATTCGTACCTTCCTTTCTTTCTTCATCTTTGCCTTCCTTTCTTCCTTCCACTAATTTGGCCATCTTTCCTTCCTTCATTTGTTTTCCTTCCTTCCTCCCTTCCTTCCTTCCTTCCTTCCTTCCTTCCTTCCTTCCTTCCTTATCTTCTTCCAATCTTCCTTAATTTTGCTTTCATTTCTTCCTTCCTTCCTGTCTTCATCTTTGCCTTCCTTTCTTCCTTCCACTAATTTGGCCATCTTTCCTTCCTTCATTTGTTTTCCTTCCTTCCATCCTTCCTTCCTTCCTTCCTTCCTTCCTTCCTTATCTTCTTCTAATCTTCCTTAATTTTGCTTTCATTTCTTCCTTCCTTCCTCCCTTCCTTCCTTCCTTTCTTCATCTTTGCCTTCCTTTCTTCCTTCCACTAATTTGGCCATCTTTCCTTCCTTCATTTGTTTTCCTTCCTTCCTTCCTCCCTTCCTTCCTTCCTTCCTTCCTTCCTTCCTTCATCTTCCTTAATTTTGCTTTCATTTCTTCCTTCCTTCTTCCTTCCTTCCTTCCTTCTTCATCTTTGCCTTCCTTTCTTCCTTCCACTAATTTGGCCATCTTTCCTTCCTTCATTTGTTTTCCTTCCTTCCTTCCTCCCTCCTTCCTTCCTTCCTTCCTTCCTTCCTTTCTTCATCTTTGCCTTCCTTTCTTCCTTCCACTAATTTGGCCATCTTTCCTTCCTTCATTTGTTTTCCTTCCTTCCTCCCTCCCTTCCTTCCTTCCTTCCTTCCTTTCTTCATCTTTGCCTTCCTTTCTTCCTTCCACTAATTTGGCCATCTTTCCTTCCTTCATTTGTTTTCCTTCCTTCCTTCCTTCCTTTCTTCATCTTTGCCTTCCTTTCTTCCTTCCACTAATTTGGCCATCTTTCCTTCCTTCATTTGTTTTCCTTCCTTCCTTCCTCCCTCCCTTCCTTCCTTCCTTCCTTCCTTTCTTCATCTTTGCCTTCCTTTCTTCCATCCACTAATTTGGCCATCTTTCCTTACTTCATTTGTTTTCCTTCCTTCCTCCCTTCCTTCCTTCCTTCCACTAATTTGGCCATCTATCCTTCCTTCATTTGTTTTCCTTCCTTCATTCCTTCCTTCCTTCCTTCCTTCCTTCCTCGTTCCTTTCTTCCTTCCTTCCTTATCTTCTTCCAATCTTCCTTAATTTTGCTTTCATTTCTTCCTTCCTTCCTTCCTTCCTTCTTCTGCCTTCCAATCCTTCATACTTTCCGTCCTTTCTTTCTTTCTTTAAAATTCCTTTGTTAAGTTTTTCATTCTTTCCTCCCTTGCTTCTTTTATTTTGCCTTCCTTTCTTCTTTCCATCCTTTTGCCTTCCTTCCTTCATTCATTCATTTTGCCTTCTGTTACTTCCTTCTTTCATATTTGTATTCTTTAATTTTGCCTTTCTTAGTTTACTTTGCCCTCCTTCCGTCATTTCTTCCCTCGTTCCTTCTGTTTTACTTCCTTCCATCCTTCATTTTGCCATCATTCACTAATTTCTTCATTTTGCCTTCCTTTCCTTCACCTTCCTTCTTGTATTTCTTCTTTCCTTTTTTCCTTCCTTTCCATCATGTTGCTTTCGTTCCTTCCATCCTTCCTTCATTTTACCTTTATTCCAGCTTCTTTTCTTCCTTAATTTTGCTTTCCTTAATTGATTTTGGTCTCCTTCATTCATTCATTCCTTCAATCCTACCTTCCATCCTCCCTCCCCCTTCCTTCTGCTTTCCTTCCTTCTTTCATTTAGCCTTCCTTCCTTCTTTTCTTTCTTTCTTTCTTTCTTTCTTTCTTTCTTTCTTTCTTTCTTTCTTTCTTTCTTTCTTTCTTTCTTCATTGCTTCCTTCCTCCCTTTATTTTGCCTCCTTCCTTTCTTTTTTCCTTCATCTTGATTTATTTTCTTCTTCCTTTATTCATTTTTGTCTTCCTTCCTTATGTTCCTTAATGTCTCAAGCACACACAATGTTGTTTGAGCACAAGTTTTAATTTCACAAGTTTTTTTATTACTTTGCTGTGATGGTATTTCTCATGCTTGACAATGGATTGGATTTGTGAGAATTAAAAATGCAATCTTCAAGTGATAGTTATGTTCGGGTCTAACCTCAAAATTCTTCTGTGAAATTTGTAACCGCTTGGTGAAGAATGTTCACGCTGCTCTTTCGTAATGGAATACCAGCATATAGTAACCTGATTATGGCCCAATATATACTGTAAGTTGCTTACTTTTTTAAAACAATTCTACCATACAAAGCCAAAACACAGTAACTATGGTATAATTCAAACTAAGAAAAAGGGCTATAATGTTGTTTGATTGTCCAGCCAAATGCAGATGTAATGGTGTATAGTCTCACTCTGTTTCTCCAAATCTCAGCGTAGTTGAGCCAAACACTTCTGTCACAGGAAAGATCATAGTCTAAGAGACCTGATTATGGTCAGAATTTTGACAAATTGTGTAGTTACTGCATTTTGTCTCTTAAGGATATTATATGTAAGTGTAAAACATGAATATATGCATTTGAAAAACACTTTAATCTCTAGTATGCTACACCAGTGGTTCCCAAAGTGTGAGAGCACTACAGAGGAGGCGCAGGGAGTTTTCCCTGCATTGAAATATTTTCGGCGGCCGAAATGTCAAATTCACTAATATTTTATAAGCACTAACCCTGGAACTCTGCTAAGGGCAGGGTGCTTAAAGACTGGTTTTTAGCCACCGAGAATCACACGCGGGATGCACTCTACTCTATCCTACTGTGTCTCTGGAGCATGCAAGTGAAAAAAAAAAATCACAAATTTTTAACCCAGGAGAAGCGTTTTTAATGTGCAGTAATTTTTTTTACTATTTCAAAATCAGTTATTAGTAATTAGTTACAATTACATTTGAACAAAATGATAGTATCTTTAGTTTTATTTTATGTATTCTTGTTTAAGAGACAATAACTAGCTTTTTGTATGGTTATACAACAATTACAACTTATTTGACTATGAAAGGTGTGAATGGATTTTGTGTAACTCTCTCTTTTGTCTGTCCAATCAAATAAAGAGTCAAGAAAAAGATGTTAAACCAATTAGAACCTTCTCCAGTTTGATTTAGATGTTTCAGGTGTCATGAAGCCTGAATGGAGTGAAGCCGGTATGCAGTTTGGCTTGTGCAATCTCAGTTTTGCATTATAAATGTATGAAGTGTGGGATTGTGGAATTGGTCAATGCTGTGCTGCATTGTCGTGGTGACAGTTGTCATGTGAATGTTCTCTCCACAGTGATATCTCAGACACCCGTGCATGTCACAATAACACAGGAAATTGCACATTGCTTTTTTTCAGCAGTCTAGCAGGATAACATAAGATTACATTTCCAACAAATGTAAAATGGGTTCCAAAAGTCTGAGTGCACTAGTGAAATAACTTATATTTTCAGTGTAAAAAAGGTAGTTTTATTGAAAAATTAATTAGAACTCCTTAGTATTTGGCATGTCTCTCTTTTGTTTTAATGATTCCATACACCTGAGATGGCAAGTTTGTGCAATCTGATGTAATTCAGCATGATTTGAGAATGTCCCAATAACAACCTTTTGTGATTCGAGGAAGCAAGCAAATCTGACCTTTTGTACGAAGGAGTTAACATGGTCAAGGTCACAAATTTGCTTACATTTGAGACGTGACCAAGAAATAGTGCAGAATCTTAAATATTTCATCTTTACTTTACATAACTATTCTTCAATTTAAAGTTTTCAAAATCCTTAATCCTTAAACTTTAAACATAATGGCAGACTTTTAATGTGGTCTCAGACTTTGGACCCCACTCTGTTTTGTACATTTTGTACATGTGCCTTTCTGAGTCTACTTAAGTGCTATGTCATTGTGAGTCATGAAAGATACATAAAAATAATCAATTCACCATACGTGCATAAGCAATCTTTCACAAAAACTCTTCATAAAAGGAGGACTCATTAAGTACACTCTCTGCACACTTCAGTGGTTGTAGTCCATCATAATAAGCTCATATGTTTTAGTTGTTTAGGGCTGTCACGGTATAAATGTAAGTGTATAAATGTATAAACTATTAGACAAACAGAGAGAGAGAGAGTTATGAATGTGTTTAAGATCTTGGATTTGTATTGTAATTTCTGTTTGTAATAGCAGAGCAGAAAAGAGCCGCTTTCAGCAAACAAATCGACATCATTTTTAAAACATTTCTCCATTTGATCTGTCTCTCACTTTCTCTCTTTTATCCCTCGACTGCTAACCCAACTTTCCTCCATCCAATCCTCCTCTCTGTCGTTCTTAATTAAAAGCTCATTAAAGCAAGCCGTGTCAGCAGAGGGAATACATTGGCCATTATGTTGGCCAAACGCGCTCGTAACTCTGCTTGCTAGCTGCAGGGGTGTCATCAAATAAAACCTTTACCAGCACTTTCATCAACTCATGAGGTGTAGCCCAGGGATGTAAATAGGATTTAGATTTGTCCAAAAACAAACACATCAGTTTTGCAAAGTAAAAAAATATTGTGATGTCCTTTGGCTACATGAATATATGAATTGTTTTATAAATATATATGTGGAGTGGAGGGGGGCGGGGCCGGGTCGGAATATCGCTCGCCCGGTCCCCAATCGGCCTGATGAGGCGCGCGAGGGATAAAGGCGGCCGGTGACGATGGTTCGAGAGAGAGAGAATTACGGGTATGTCCGTCATGTGTGTGTTGATGTTTGTGTGCTTTGGTTTAAGTTTTCATTAAATTATCATTTATATTGACAAGCCGGTTCTCGCCTCCTCCTTGCCCATCCTTAACCGTGTTACATTGGTGCCGAAACCCGGGAAGGAGGAGCCTCCTTCTTGAAACTTAAATCAAAGGCACAAACATCAACACACACATGACGGACATGCGCATGATATTCCGACCCGGCCCCGCCCCCCTCCGCTCCACAATATATTGTCCACCCTCTAATCATTCAGGATAGGTAAAATTATAGAATGAACGATTGAACGAATAAATGAGATAAAACAATAGAACAAACGAACAATAGATAGAACAATAAATGACAGAACAAGCATGTGATGAAGGAACGAACAATAGAACGATAGAATAAACAAACGGTAGAATGATAAAACAATAGAATGTTAGAACAATAGAACAAACAAACGCAAGAATGCTAAAACGATAGAATGAACAAACAATAGAATAAACAAACTGTAGAATGATCAAACAATAGAATGTTAGAACAATAGAACAAACAAACGCTAGAATGCTAAAACGATAGAATGAACAAACAATAGAATAAACAAACTGTAGAATGATCAAACAATAGAATGTTAGAACAATCCGCAGAACAAACAAACGCAGTCACAAGAATGCTCAAACAGCGATGTAAACGATAGAATGAACAAACAATAGAATAAACAAACTGTAGAATGATCAAACAATAGAATGTTAGAACAATAGAACAAACAAACGCTAGAATGCTAAAACGATAGAATGAACAAACAATAGAATAAACAAACTGTAGAATGATCAAACAATAGAAAGTTAGAACAATAGAACAAACAAACGCTAGAATGCTAAAACGATAGAATGAACAAGTGATGGAATGCTAAAATGATAGATCGAATGTAAATTTATAATCAAATTTTATTTAATTGTTCATTTGATGAGAGTAGTAAAAACAAGAGATCACTTTCATCATAAAAACAATAACTATGGTATTTTGTCGGAAACTATAGTTACCATGGTCATTTTTTTGTAAGGGGAGTCTTCCGTGAGATCTCTTCAGACTTTAATGAGGCTGTTCTTTCAGGGACTCTCTATCTCCTCCTCTGAAGTTCAAAGTCATTTCTTTAAAACATGAAAGCTCTCATAGCAAGAGCAAGTCGATGTTTTTTTTTTAATAATTTCTTTTATGTAAATAGGTTGCTCATCAGAGCATGCAGGAACTCAGGAGCGTCTACACTGCCGGCAAACAATGTAATGCAACAAAACTAGACTGCACATATTACAATCAACAAAGCTGCCTTCATTACATTGAATTTTGTGGTAGTGATCTAATTTTGACGTGTCACATCAGACACAATGTGTTTGAAATAGCGTATTACTCATACTACAGTATTTCAGCAATATACCGTATGAACAAGTGTTTTCTGCACCGCTACTGCAACCCGATCTCATGAAAATTTGTACCTAATTCATGAGTTGGCTATTTCGTATGGTCTCGCACAAGGTTGTTTGCATAAACTTGTACGACTTGTAAGGACATACTTATTCATATTATGCCCTTTCCCAAACACCTTATCTAAACTTAACCAATCAGTAGAGTGTGTAAACATGATAGGAAGCTGTTCTGTGTGACAGAAGCAAGTCATTGTCGTGAATTAGATGGAAACGATGTCCAGCAATGCCATTGGCTGTAGTGAAAGTTGTAGGAATTCAAATGAGTGCAGTCGCACGATATCATACGAATTAGCCAAATTTAGCAAAGTCGTATGAATCCTGACACGAATCCAGATGATTTTGCTGTGAGAGTGTGTTGGCTATTCAGCAGTGGAGCTCCGCCGCTACTGAATCTCCAGTAGCGGCCGAGATTCAGCCAAGGCAAGAGAATGATACTTAAGTTGAGCTTGCAGTCTGAATACAATGTGATGAGATAATAACGAAATAACGCAAAAACAACATGTCTTTCTATTACATTGTGTAGGGCTGAATGATTCATTGAAATAAAATCGAAATCAATATATGACCTTATGAATATTAAACTGCAAATGTCTGGGATCTAATCAAGAAAACAGTCTGCACACGCCACACTCTGCTCTGCGGAGCTGTGTTCTGTGCTCCATCTATGAATTTCATCTCATGCGCAGAATAACGAATGTGTTGCATTCAATTTACAGCATTCTAAATTCACTTTAACTGGCCACTACAAGTTACAATACAATTACAAATCGAACATCTCATAACACCAGTTTTTTGTTTTTTTTGTGGACAGAAGTGGAGATTAGAGTATTTTACCATATTCACAGGCACTCATTCAAAGGCTTTTTTTAACTTCAAACAGAAAATTACTGCCTTTTTTAACCAGAACCCTTAGCAATACAAAATCATTAGAGAATATTATTGTATAATAAAAATATGGTTGTTGTTATTAGTTATTATAATACATTTGTAATTAGCACTCGACATTACGCACTAAAAGACTGATTAGAACTTCGATAACGAAAAACAACTATATTTGTGATATTGTCTAGGACTGTACACATATTACACAGTTAATATACTTAATCATAATCCAGAGTGCATAACTGTATAATTTGCTGCTGTCTACTGTTAATCAAACTTTTAATATTAATCAAACAACCATAACAAGAAAATGAGAAAACCACTCAATGCTCGAGACTGGATAACTTTAGTAGCTTTAAAAAGTATTAGTATATTTAGTAGATTTAAAAAGCATTTCCCCCCCCCTGGATGAGCTGAATTCTGTAGGTAACCAACAATATAGCAAACTTCTGTTTAATAAGCCCATAAATGCATATATTTAAATACTTTCACAAAATCTGTTTTTCATGTAGGCAGAATACAGTATATAATGCACAGTATCCAGTAGGCAAAATGTCAGTCAGTATTAAGCAGATGCTATTATTCCAGTTAACAGTAAAGTATACTAGTGTTTGAATCATACTAGTGTTATATTGTTTCACATACTATTTTCTACTAAATAGCAGACAGCTTACCGTAAATACACTGCACAGTAAACAGCAAGCTAGTATTCCATTCCCAAAAAAAGCACAGAAGAGAAAGATAGGGTAAGCACAATAGCATAGCATGTTTGAAATATTTATAATTGCATATAACTGCGTTATACTGTTCCACATAGCATGTTTTCAATACCGAACATCTCTATGTGTCAACAGGGGTCAGGCTGATGTAATGGTCAGATTATTCTCAGCAGTGTGAGACCTTGTGCGGGTTTGGATATATTTTGTTGAGATGGTGGGGCTCTGAGATCACAACAAGATGGTGAAAAATATCTAATGACTTTCACAGACGATCCACAGAGACAATCACGCTTCTGTCTGTTTCTGAGTGGTGTGTGTGTCTGTGTTTAACGCACATCCTGACAGTTTCATGTTACCAGGACATGGAAGTCTGCACTGGACACTTCATCCTTAACACAGAGACAGCTATAAAAACGTGTTTGTCTGTCTCACAGTGGAAACGCAGCTGGAGAATAAAGTCTCACACTCTTATGAGCTGGATTGGAAAGAGATTAATATTTAATAGATGGTTATTTTTCCTCCTGCTCTGAAAATGCATTATACTAATCAGCGTCATTGCACTTCCATTAGACAGAGACTCGACGCTCACTCTCTCTGACTAATGAGAAAGAGATGATTACTCACGTCGAGTCTGAGAAAACAATCACACTGATGGAAAAGATACAGACAGAGTAAGAAACATAGAAAGAGAGGCAGAAGAGAACAAAACAATTACACTGATACCGATACCGATAGTTTGATGGTCCTTCTTTTGTTATGCTATACTTTGTTTTGAATTACTGAGAACACTATGTAACACAATTTTTGTTGCTGGGTAGTAAGTGTTATTTCCTAACTGCTTATGCCTCAAAAGTATAGAAAATGGCTATTATCCCCACAAACGTTGCTTTTGTGACCAGGACAGTGATATTTCCAATGAAAAATGGGTGACTTTGTATCTTTTCATTCACATAAAGTGAATCCAAATTAACATGTATTTATACTAAAGTAATACAAACATGATTAAAAAAGATTTAGAAGTGAGTAATGTTTTTAGATTTATGATTATACTGTAAATCACTTTCACAAATCAGCCCTCAAATATGCTCATCATACTTCAAGGCATCCAGCAAGGTCTTGATGCTGTTGTAATCATCTTTGAGGTGCTTGTTACCATTATGGAGCAGCATGGCTTTGAGGCTCCTGGATGAGCTGTCAATGAAGAGGCGCCGCTCATTCTGGTTACAGGCGATTCCAATTGCCTAGAACAGACTGGTCACATTGTGGCAGAAGCAGAGCCCATCTTGACGGGTGAAGAAGCTGGAAAAAGGTTGGTGATGCTTCCTCTGATCTGCGACTTGCTCAGTTTCATCCAACAAGTTCTACTGCTTGAGCCTAGACGTCAAAAGCTCGGTATTGGACTTGGTGAGACCAAGATCTCTAATCAAGTCGTTGAGGTTTTTCTGGTTGAAGTAGTATGGGTTTCTCTCATCAGCTCCACCTCTGAAATTGTCATCGCTCCCTGACTTGCTGCTCTCTTCTAAAGTCGGCTGCTCTCTCTCTCTGGAGGAGTGGGTACAGGGAGCTTGTGGCAGTGTGGGACCGGGGCAATGGATGAAGAATGGTCCGGATATGTGATAGCAGGTGCATTCTTGCCAGTCCGACGTTTGGAAGGGTCCACCATGCAGAAGTAGCAGTTGCCTGAGTGATCAGTGGGGTTCACGCAAAATTCTTGGGATAGCGAACTTCATGGCTCTCTTTTCCCCTCTGTACCATCTTACAAAAATACATTTATTTCACCCATGACTAATGTGTTAGAGATTCTCACAACATTTTTCATATATTATATATTTTTCAATAACATTGAAAATTGTAAAACATTTTAAAATTAAAAACTTTAACAATTTAAAAAATTAACACATTTTATAACATAAAATTCAGAGCAACAATTGTCCATTTTACCTTCCAGAATTTTTTTGAGGTGCCCAGGGTTTGTCTTGATCCTCGACAGACATACCAAAATATCCTTGTTGGCCTCACCCATCTTTTTGCAGATACCAATAGTAAGGTAGGAAAGCGCGCTGATAGCGGATTCATTGGCCGATAGTTTTCAAAATCCATAGTATGAATGAAAACTTTCCACTTAATGTAAAATAGTCCAGAACTTTATAACGAAATTAACATGCCCTAATGCTGATTATTTTGTAACAGATTTGACATTTTGCTTTCCCTGGCGATACTTCAATAAAGTACTCCCACGCTGTACCTTCTAATTAAAATACAGGTCAAACTTGTTTGTTGTTTAGTAAAAACATAAAACACTGCCTTAGAAAGCCAAATAGCTACTGTATGCTTCATCACTACTGACAATATTTTTCATTTTATTGTTATGTGAATATATGAATGATGTACATGAAAGGGAGAGTTAGAAATAAAACAAAAACACTGGTTGCATTTTTACATAAGATTGGCATTAACATGAAATTATGATTTACTACTGATTATGAACGTATTAATCTACATAGCAACAAAACCTCTTCGGAGCGCTTATGTTTATTACTTGACTGTAACAAATTGGATGACCCCAATGGCCTGAAAATAAAATGTATAAGTAGCGTCAAATTAAGATGAAAGGTAAGTTTCCATCCTTCACATTGTTCGAACCATTCAAAAAGCTAAAGCTAGTTCTCCAATGCAGCAATTAGTTATAAATTAATGATCAAACCTTCCCTTTTTATATTAAATTATTCATTTATTATACCATGACTATCTGTCATAATAACATGTACTATATACATATCTTGGAAAAAATTCAACTATTGCCACTGATTAATCGGTAAACCGATATATCGGTCAACCTCTAGTGCATATCTAACAGACTTTTGTTAACTAAAGCATTATTGGGAAAACTGATACTATCGAATACATTTTCATGACTCCAAAACATTTACATTAAAACCAAATTAAAAATCAAAAACGTAATAACACTGGTGTGTGTCTGTCTTTGGCCATGGTGTAGACCTTTTTTCACTTGTGTGTATGTTTGTGTGTGTATCGTTGTGTGGTAAAGGGTAAGTCTTTAAGCATATTTTGATATATGTTGGATATGCTGATTTCTGTCTCTTCATTTCATACTTGAATGACCACTCAATATGCTTTAACCAGAAGAAAATCCTCTACTTCACCTTCCCCCTTCTTCCTTGCCCTCTTTTTTGCTGACAAAGGCATAAGTAAAAAGAGATAAAGAGAAAAGAGAGAGAACAACAAAGACACCGAGCCAGAGGCATAAAAAGGAGTGGGCCACTTAACAAATCCCTGGTTGGGATCTCAAGTCTGTTAGTCCTCTTTTACTGGATCTCACTTTTGTACCCAAGAGCTCTGAGTTCTGTCCTAAACAACACAACCCCTACAGCCTGAGGCATGAGCCAGCAGGGCATTGTCCACAAAACCCTGCTCAACTACATCTCCCCCTTACCACTATCATAAAGAGAATTCATATTCACAAGAACTTCCTCATAATTTGGAGAGAAACTGAAAACAGCTAGATTTAGAAGACTGGTCCTCGAGAATTTCTCCTACAGAGCAAATTGAGATGGGGGCAATCCATTTTGGGGGTGGGGGGTCACGGGTGTTGAGGTCACAAATATAATGGTCCTCTAAGGTAATTTAATATAGTAAAGGCTCTGAGTGCAATCATTTTCTTAATAAAGGCTAGAAATGTGATAAAGGCCCACAATTTTATAATCTTTGGTTTTAAAGGATACATGTATTTTTAAAGATCACACAGTACAAGACAAACACTGTGTCTGCGTTGCTAGCAATTTGCCTGTCTTAGTCATCTTTTCTTTCTTTTTTGTGCTGTCTCAAAGAAAAGATTAATATAATCTGAATTTATTTTCATACTTGATGTATCTGTAATGACATGACTGTCATCTTGCTAGCAAAAAGAAAATACACAAAATAATTTACTGCCCTCAAGTTGTTCCTCGTTGCTTTTTCCTCCCAGTAGAATATTAACACAATATTTTCTTCCGAACTCTGCTCTTTTTCCATACAAAAACGGCTCATATTGATCACTGCTGTCAAGGTCCAATGAGAGAGAAAAATAATTATAAAAAAAACATAAAAGTAGTCCATACAACACATAGCTGTTGTATGGCACCAGAAAGATTGGAATATAGTGCAATTGTCATATGGACTACTGTTATGATGCCTTTATACTGATCCTTTAATAGTGCTCTATTGTCCTTTATGAAGCTTGACAGTTCCTGCTCACTACAAATTGTTATTCTATGGATTAGAGCGGCTTAAAATATCTATTTTTATGTTCCAAGAAAAAACCCAGCATATGGGTTTTGAACAACATAAGGGTAAATGAGAGATTAAAAGTACATTTTCTGGGACGTTTACCATGACACAAACACTCTTAACCTGAACTGCCTGCTGATGCATGGCGCTGGGATAATTCATGATGTTCCCACTTAGCGTCTTAAACTCGAGTCCCGCCTTCATCGATTTGATTGACTATCTTATATGACATTGACGAGCTGTGTTAGACTACTGAGCGCGGTAAAGATTCAACTTTTTTAAACTATCATGATATTCCTGCAACAACTTAATGACAATTAGACAGTGGTGCATAATGGACTGCAGCAGAACAGCAACAAGGATATCAATTATTCCAGCAATCTGGTCATATCTGATTATTGGGGGGACTTGTCCCCCTCAAAGTATATTATGGTTATGGCCCATATTATGATCAATAGCCATAACCTCATTATGAACTCACACATTTCAAAAAAATGTGTCTAAGCTATGCGATTGACATTAATTCAAAATGATCCAACACGATACTCTTACTGCATATCAACAATTGTCTTATGTTGTCTTGAGTTTTTTGCTCATATTTGGGACTATAGCAGCCTGATCTCATGAAAATTACATGACTGTGGCAACATTTTTGCAAATCTTTGTATCGCTGCAAATCCGAGGTAAAATGTCCACTGTGTGGTGCTGAAAGCGAGTTGATTGACCTCCCATACAGCTATATGTTAATGCATAGCGAGTTTTAATACAACAAAACTTCCTCCCTACCCTTTATCTTAAACCTACACCAAAATGATAATGACATAAAAACCAAATGTGGTATGAAAAACTTAATTGCTGGATAACCATGTCATTTTAGGGGTGGCTGTGGCTCAGGTGGTAGAGTGGGTTGGCTACTAATCGCAGGGTTTGCGGTTCGATTCCTGGCCCACATGACTTCACATGCCGAAGTGTCCTTGGAAGCAAGACACTTCGAAACCCAAGTTGCTCCCAATGGTAACTCTGTCATCATTGGTGTGTGTGTGTGTGTGTGTGTGTGTGTGTGTGTGTGTGTGTGTGTGTGTGTGTGTGTGTGTGTGTGTGTGTGTGTGTGTGAATGGGTGAATTAGTTACAGTGTAAAGTGCTTTGAAAACCGAAATGGTTAGAAAAGAGCTATATAAGTGCAGACCATTTATGGTGCTTCTACGACACTTTCGGCTCATTTGTCGACTCATGTGTTCTTCATGACTCACACCTGGTTGTTTGAATTGCAGTTGGTAGTTGAGCTACCGCAGAGTTTGATTGTGCTTGAACAAGATTGTAAATGTAGTTGGTTACATAATGCAAGCATTCAAATATAATCACCTTACATGTCATGTGCCAGGGCCAGATCTAGGAGGGTGTTGGGTGGGCTTTTATCCCTAAACCCTCAAGGAAGTGAAGCAAACGGTCAAATTGTATCGTAATGGTGCTAACTAGTGGTGTAACGGTTCACATTTCTCACAGTTTGGTTTGTATAATGGTTTAAGAGTCACGGTTTTGGTATGGTTCAGTATTTGTTTTGTTAAATACAATAAAAAAATGACTGCCAAATCCAAAGAATAATCTATTTGGTAAACACTTCAACAGGTTTCCCTTAAATAACAATAATTGTTTTACAACAGTAACCATAGTTTAACCATTTGTAGTAAAGTCATAGTAACCACAATATAATCATGGTTACTGTCATGGTTACAATATAGAGTAAAATCATGGTTACTATATAGCAATTACTGTATTACTGTTATAAATCCATGGTTAATTGTATCACAGCCATGATTTCTGTTCAGAAAACAATGGTGACAGTAGTCATGGTTACTACAATATTACTATAGTAAAACCATGGTTAATTTTTGTCAGGATCTTTAACTAAAAAACCCAAACATTCTTTCTAATTACTAAATCAACATTTTAACTGAATACCTGCACTAAAACGCTACATGCATCAACATAAAGTGCACTTCAAACTCATCTCGACATATTCAATATTCGGAAACTTCACTACAAAATGAATAACCTTGCTATTAGAATGCATACGAGACGGGATGTTGTGATAATGCTGCTTGAGTATTTTAATCATTCATGGAAATCCCACATGAACACCCCAAACTCTTTAGTTATTGTTTCATGTCTGTCCGAATTAGCACTGAGTGACTACTTATAAACGAAAAAGGAGTGTGTGCAGTTTCGGCTAACCTGCGGCTCTTTCCCTGGGTGATGTTGGCATAAATTATTAATCATGTATCAACGTATTACTATAAAGACATCTTACTGTCATTAATTAAAGTGCATTATTGATGCTCGTGATAGATTATAGCCACGTAAGAAAACACTAAGAACTTGCGTGTGCGTTTTAAATAAACCCTCACGTGCATTATTGTCATATATTACTAGTATACAGCATTCGTGTCGAGCGATGTCTGCCAACAGTGCCTGTTTTGTAAACGTCTTTTGACCATCACTGTTGTTAATTGAATGCAAAAAGAAAATGTTCCCGGAAAGGAGAAATACAGGGAGGCTTCTCTATCAGCGTTTCATTTCCTCCACTTGCCATTTTAACTACACACAACGCTTGCAGAACAATGATGTCATCAAGTTGATTTACGTGAAACACAGGTGGAGCGTATCCATTTACAGATACATTCAGGTGCATAAGCGGAGTTATCTGTTTGATGCTTTGTTTTCTTGAACAAAACTTGTGCTCCAGATGCGTCATTAAACGTGAGGTGAATGGATCACGGTGCCAATGCTTCCCGAACGGTACGGTTCGGTTTTTTACAGAGAACCGTTATATCCCTAGTGCTAACCCTAACCCGTCCCACTTTATATTAGGTGTCTTTAACTACTATGTACTAACATTAAAATGCATACAATACAAAGTACTGAGGTTGTGGTATAGGTAGGTTTAGGTTTAGGTGTAGGGTTAGGGTTAGGTTTAAGATTTGGGTTAGGTTAGGTTAACAGTGTAACTACAGATTAAATTAATTGCAGGTACTTTAATTACAAGTACTCTATGTTCATAATAAGTATTTTATGTCAAATTAAAGTATAATGTAGTTAAAGATGCCTAATACAGTATATAGTGGGTTCCTTAACCCTAAAGGCACACGCAGACCCCACTGCGGCAATATGTACAACTAGCCATATAAAAAAATCAATTTGCAAAAATGTAGGCATTGTTACGTTGGAACCATGTTGGGTTTTAGGAGACTATTCAAACCCCAATCCCTCAGTATTGAACTTTGGTGTGCAGTTTATTGAAAAGAGGTGTGCTACTTTTCTAAGTAATCAGACTTGTGATTTTACAAAGGCGAAAAGTCTTATAAAAGCGAAAAAAATCCTATAGACTAACAATAAAGGAGGGACCAGAGTCATAAAGTATAGAGGGACCAGAATAGCTGGGAGGGGGTGTGGACCACCTAGCAACCCTCTAGTAGCCCCCCACAACATAACAGTCAGATTTGCATGGGCAAGAATCACTTACATCTTCTTTAGACAATGTACAAATATAGTTTCTTCTATGGGATTGGAGAGGAAAGATTTAATGAGCAAGTTGATACATAAACGAAACATGACTAATAACTCAATTAAGTCTCCTGAGCGATTAAAGTGCTACTTATAGGTTGACCATTGCATATAGTCTTACATACTTAATGACAAAAAAACTAAAACAAGATAAACCTTATGTATTGGAGAGAAAGCAATATTAAACAAATGCATATGTCTACACACACACACATACACGCACAAATAAACATAGAGTTCGGAGCTTAGCCAGGCTTATTACGGTAATAAAATCAAATAAATAAAATTAGATCTGTTTCTAAAGCCCAGGCTGTCAAAGTCATGGTGACTTTCATCGGTTACAGAGAGAGAGTTTGAGATCTCAGGAGATATAGCACTCCAGCACCATAGTGTGAGAATGAAAGGAGAGAGTAACAGAGGGAGAAAGAGGGAAGGAATACGAAATTGGGGCATGACAGAGAAGAGCTGGAGATTAAAAACAACACCCGTTTTGGGGAACGGTACTTTTAAAGCAACATGTTAACCCAATAGCAGCACACTATTATGAAAAGTAAATAATTATGTTACTTTGTTACTTTTTATGGAACACAATTTGGAAGGGAAGGATATATAAGGAGAGAAATGAAAAATTAGAACATGAGAATGAAATTACAGACATAGAGGGGATAAAAAGGGAAAGTGAATTGAAATAAGAGAAAGGCAGAGAACAAAGAGAAGAGAGTGAAGAGAAACAAGAGTAAGAAATCTAAATAGACAAAGGCATTATGGGAGATCAGATTCACCATTAGGTCAATAAAGATGCTTCAAAATCTCATATTCTCTCTCTCTCTCTCTCTCTAAACAGTTTCTCTCGCCATGAGTCATATTTAGAGTCTTTACTAAATCAGAAAGGCATCAGCTCTCTTATCACTTAAGCTGCTCTGAAATGGATGCTCAGAATTCATTAGCAGCGACTCTTCTAAGACATTAATGCATACTAAACATCTTGCTCCACACGGCATTAGTGGTATACATTATACAGCAGTTCTCAACTGGTGGGTCACAACATAATTATGTAAAAAAATTATTCAAAAAATAAAGACCTAAACTACTTGAAAATACAAAATACAAAAAACAATTTTTTGTGTGTGTGTGTGTGTGTGTGTGTGTGTGTTACTATCGCCTACTTATTTTAATAATTATTATTATTAAAAACAATTTGTACTGTGTAACCAAAAACGTGCCACTTGATGTGCAATGCAAAATCTAGGTCCGGAAGCAAAACCAGTTGACAACCATTGATTTATAGGAAACTTTCCAAATGTTGTTTTTTTTCCTAAGGATTAAGTTACATTTGCCCTGAAGGTATAGACTCAATTACACCACAAAAGAGGCGAAAGCATGTTATAGGATGTATCTACAATAAATCAGATCTGCTGTAGAATTACAAGAAAATATTTCCGCAGTGGTCCAAGTAAATAAATTATACGTTTATTATGGATTTACAGTATTAAATTACAGACATATTTACTGCACACTGAGTTATTAAATTTAGAGAAACAATGAAATAAATATATGAACGTAAAGGTTGATTTTCTCACAGTGAATGTCAGGAGTTGAGAGAAAGGTTTGATCCAGATGAAATTAACCACTACTACTATTTTACTGTTAAATATTGTGATAACTATTATTTTCCTATAAAATATCATAGTGATACTATGGTTACTGTAGTAAAACCATGGTTAATTTTTGTAAGGACAGGTTAGGGTTAGGTTTTGGGGTAGAGGTGTAGAGAGTCATGATGCAGTGACGACCCTATACTTTATGTTGTTATTTAATTAGGGGAGCAAAAAGCACACACACACACACACACCCACACACACACACACACACACACACACACACACACACACACACACACACACTGTATACGCAGGTGTACACAGTATATACACTCACTGAGCACTTTATAAGGAACACCTGTACATCTACTACTTCATGTGATTATCTAATCGCATAAATTATCTAATCAGCCAATCATGTGGCAGCAGTGCAGTGCATAAAATCATGCAGATAAGGGTCAGTATCTTCAGTTAATGTTCACATCAACCATCAGAATGGGGAACAATGTGATCTCAGTGATTTCAATGAGCTCATTTGAGAATTTCTGTAACCGCTGATCTCCTGGGATTTTCACACACAACAGTCTCTAGAATTGACTCAGAATGTTGCCAAAAACAAAAAACATCCAGTAAGCGGCAGTTGTGGATGGAAATGCCTTGTTGATGAGAGTTCAGTGGAGAATGGCCAGTTCGTGCTGACAGAAAGGCTACACTTACTCAGATTACCACTCTGTATAATTGCAGTGAGCAGAATAGCATCTCAGAATGCACAACACGTCGAACCTTAAGGCGGATGGACAACAACAGCAGAAGCCCACGTCGGACACTTTATTAGGAACATAGTGTTCATAACAAAGTGCAAAGTGAGTGTATATATAGGCCTATTATAATTAGTGGTCGACCGATATATCGCCGAGGCAGATAAATCGGGCGATGTCCTAAGTTTTTAATTCTTAAAAATTTTTTCTTGAGGGCGCTGAAAATCACCTGCTTGCATGTGAAGCGACTGAGACATGTAAACCACCAGTCAGAGCATCATTTTCTTGCTACATGCTATCATGTTACTACAATAATAGACTGGTGTGCAACACAGTGTCATTTAAAGATCTGCATTTCAGAGCCGCGGCAGGTGAGTTTGAGCTAATAATGTTGAAGTGCTCGCCAGTTTCATTCTCCCTCTCTCTCCTCAACAGTTCCCTGTAACTTTTAACTGTCTTGTCTAATGATAAAAAGACAAATATCAATAAAACGTATATCAGATACGTCTGCAAATATGCGCATACCTCGTTTAAACAGATGTAATAAACCAATCTCACACAACTTCAGCAGATCCAGCATCCTATGAAGCGCTTATTTATTTACCTCTAATGCACATATTTTAACAGTCTATCCTCAACACTTCCCTGTAACTTTTCTAATGATAAAAGTCAGCTGTCTATGTTTTCGGATGCAGCCCAAGATAAAAGCGCTCCACGTGTGCTGTAAGTAAATGTCTTAATCACCATGTACTGTATGTGCAATTGGTTTGATTTGGCATTTATTGAGTAAATCAATGCGATTGCTAACGTGGACATGCCATCCATGATCATTTTCTTCCAAATATTTTAACAATTTCTTTGTGTGCAAGTAATTAAAAACAATTTGATGACTAAACAGAAATCTGAAGAAAACTGCTAATAATCTACCATTTAAAATATAATATTATTTTTAGTTTTGTGTGAAATTTAGGAAATATCATGCTAAATAAGAGTTTATTCCAGAGTTGATCTCTAGATATCAGCAAAAAACCCATATCGGTCGACCACTAATTACAATGTATATTATCATTTATAATGTATATAATGTGCATTTTATATTTTACCCAACTCTTTCCAACAAGAGAGTAAACACTAAACAATCAAGCCTGATGCCTGCTTTTGACTAACTTTTCCATCTTCTTATCCAAATTCAGCGTTTATATTTGGACCATGAAAATAGAATTCTTTCCAGAACTGTTACAGTATTGAGGGGGAATGTATAGAAATGTAAATTTTGCACTGATTTTGAAATGCAATCCTTCACAGTACATTTGGCAAGTAGGTAATCCCTATCCAAGAAAGTTTGTTTAATCTCACAAAAAAAATAAAAAACGTTTTATAATTACAACAAAAATGATAAAGACACGTTTTTTTTATAGGTGTTATAGTTTTTATAGGTTCAACAATGTCAATGTTTTTCTTGTGAAAGGGAGAGGGCAGGTGAATGTGTTAGGGCTGGGTTATGTTGAGTGTGTGTGTGTGTGTGTGTGTGTGTGTGTGTGTGTGTGTGTGTGTGTGTGTGTGTGTGTGTGTGTGTGTGTGTGTGTGTGTGAGCGTGTATTTATCACTTTGTGGGGACCAAATGTCCCCATAAGGATAGTAAAACCTGAAATTTTTGACCTTGTGGGGACATTTTGTCGGTCCCCATGAGGAAAACAGCTTATAAATCATACTAAATTATGTTAATTGAAAATGGAAAAATGCAGAATGTTTTCTGTGAGGGTTAGGTTTAGGGGTAGGGTTAGGTTTAGGGGATAGAATATAATGTTTGTACAGTATAAAAACCATTATGTCTATGGAAAGTCCCCATAAAACATGGAAACACTGTGTGTGTGTGTGTGTGTGTGTGTGTGTGTGTGCTCATCCGCTATGTTTTCATAATACAGGCATCTGATTATAAATGAATGATAATTTCACTTTGCACATCAAGAATGCTAAGTGAGACTGTCACTAGAGAGGCAGACGACTGTAAGTGTGTGTGTGTGCAGGGGAGAGCAAAATAAATGTATCTATAACAAAAAACTGAAAGGAGTTTCAGAAACAAAAAACACTGGTTTATTAGTCTCTATAGCCACAGTACTGAACATAAATGTTTTAAACAGTAGCCGTGTACATTGTTGTCACAATGAAGTGGCACCCAAAATTTGTTTTGGAAACCTATTTAGCATTTTGTGTCCAATTGCATCTAAAATCTGAAACTTTTTGCAATCAGATCAAATAGTGAGTCAAAAAGTCAAAAGAATTTGGTAAATATGCAAGGTAATTTGGGTATTTCATGTTTAATATACATACTGCGCACCTAAGAAAGAGTAAAAGCAGTATGGTAGTATGCTATTCCGGTTAACAGTTATGTATGTAGTATGTAGAGTGGAAAGCGACTTACTATGAAATACTTATTATGCAACACTCAGCATTTCAATTAAACAGTTATTTTGCATTTGTAAAATAGTTTTGCGTAAAATGTCTCAACTTTTGCTAATCTGGTCAAATATTGAGTCCAGAAATGATGTGAAATCCCATCTGATTTTACCTCTTGTTTATTCATCATGCTGGAAATGGAAGGTCGAGTCTGTGCTGTGTTTGCATTGTGTGGTGTACTGTAGTACTCCACTAAGGATCTCTTTTTCTATACTGTACATTTTAGCAAATGTGCTGTAGTTTGCCATCCAGATATTCCATGTATACAGTAAATCTCATATTGAGCACCATAAATACACTCCATGCTGAAGAAATATTAAGAGTAGTATGGAAGCATGCTATTCCGAACATAATACAAACAATTGTGCACAAATGCAGGAACTCACACACGCACTGCATTTGTAGCAATATAGTATGCCCCTACCCTACAAACCTATTCAGACTTGCTCAAACACCCCCATGCTGGTATATACACACTCTCTGACAAGCCGCAAAATAATGTATCAACAATAAACTACAGTATCACAATTAGAGACATGACAAAAAACCAGGACCAATAGAAAATAGAGACCCTACTCTCTCCCCCCGTTTCTTATAGATGATGTAATATACTGTAACTTCCTGGAATCTTGCAGTACAACTGAGTATCAGGCAAGAGCTAGTGGTTCTTTTGTTTGTTTTGTGCTGTGCTTACATCGCTTTAATATTCTTACCGTGTTCTCACTCTGTAACTTTGTGTAAAATATGTTGTCAAAGATTTAAGACAACCATGTCAACATTTCTGTGTGTATGTGCATATTCTTACATATGTCACCAATGGAAAGAGACACAGTTTTATGGTAAAACCATGTTTTTTTGGACATGTAACATGATATTATCATGTTATTCCTATTTTACGTTAATGTTTAAAAAATGATGGATGGATGGATGGATAATTTACAAAATCAAGAGTACGACAACAACAATGCAAAATGTATTTTAGGATGTCAAGATCATAGCCACTGTAACTTCAATGTCTAAAATCAATTAATAAAAGTTTGACAGGAACATAAATCTAACCTGGGGCTCATTTTTTCTCCATCTTGCTCCTGATAAGAGACATTATGTCCCTGATGAAAGACTGTTTCCAGGTCAGCATGTATGCAGTGTTTGACGGCAGAGATTATTGCAGGATTGGTGCTGACCTAAAACAGGTAAATGGTGTCGGTGACGGACGACTTGTCAATACTATCGATCAACTGATCCCACCTTGCCTTCAGTGGCCATTGAAGTCATTAGTGTGGACAACTAACATTGTGTGTGTGTGTATGTGTGTGAGAGCTTTCGAAGCTCAGATGACAGAAATAAAGACAGACACCATGGGACTGTAATCATGTGTGTCCTTATGCATGTGTAACATCAGATATGCTGCACTCCTCTGGAATCAAGCTATGAGTTGTGTTAGTAGGTGTCCCTTCTGTTGAGGAGAGTAACTGAATCTGTGAGTTTTATGTCCATTGAATGTTTATGGCACTTTCAATGAAAAGCGCACTTCAGTGACAACCCTGTTACCACATGACTCTCTGCCTATTCTCTCTCTCTCTCTCTCTCTCTCTCTCTCTCTCTCTCTCTATATATATATATATATATATATATTAGAACATTTAATAATATTGTCACACATAGGAAAGATAATTATTGAATGTTCAGTACAAGTTAATTCTAATCAACAGCATTTGTGGCATAATGTTAATGCATAAAATCAGGCAGATACGTTTCAGAAGCTTCAGTTAATGTTCACATCAACCATCAAAATGGGGGGAAAAAATCTCAGTTATTTTGACTGTAGCATAATTGCTACTGCTGATCTCCAGGGATTATCACATACAACAGTCTCTAGAGTTTACTCAGAAAAACAATAAAAACATCCAGTGAGTGGCAGTTCTGCCACTATGGTAACTCAGATAACCACTCTGTACAATTGTAGTGAGCAGAATAGCATCTCAGAATGCACATCACGTAGAACCATGAGGCGGCCACAACAGCAGAAGAACAGGTTGGCACTTTATTAGGACCATAGTGTTTATAATAAAGTGCTTAGTGAGTGTATACTTCGACCCTTGCTTAAAAAATTACAGTTACAGTAAGGTACTTACAATGGAAGTGAATGAGGTCAGTCCATAAACATTAAAATACACACTGTTTCAAAAGTATAGCCACAAGACATAAACATTATACATGCTAACATGAATTTTTGTGTGATAAATTTGCTTGCTAAGCTTATTAGTGTAAAGTTGTATACAATATTCCAACTTTGTTGATGTATATTGTTTATGTCTTGTGGCTACTTTTGAAACAGTGTGTATTTTAGCAGATTGGCCCCATTCACTTCTATTGTAAGAGCCTTATTGTAACCAAAAAATACTTTGTTCATTAAACTACATACTGAATAATGTTCAGCATATACCATACTAATACATTTTTAATACGGTAATATTATTTCTACATTATACTATGAACTTACAAGGAACAATAGTCTTTTTTTTAAAGTAACATTGATTTTTTTTATTAAAATGTCATAATACCTGATGCACTTACTAATATTAATAATTACAACCTTATTGTAAAGTGTTACCAAATAAACATAAAATAAAACAGCAAATAAAATACTAGGTTTGATCACCCGAGGTGGACATTTTCTGAAAGTTAAGCACTTTTTCACTGATCATTTGCTAATTATTAATTATTATTAATATATATACATTTTTCAAGAGTTCTAGACCATATTTTGTTCCCTGTTTACAGAAAGTGCCTTATAGCCATATTAGCCTAACACATTTGTGCCAATTCGTACATGTACAAGCTAACAGTGGCATGTTATTCGTTATTGATAAATGGCTTTGACCTTCTGGACACCAGAGCTATCTTCCTGAATTTGTTAATGGATGACATGATGACATGGAAGTATGTGTGTGTGAGTGTGTCTGACGGATGATAGCACTCTACATCTCCACATCATTTTCTACTTCGTCCTCATTTCAGCAGAACTGCATTCCCTACAGACCTAAAGAGAGAGAGAGTGAAAGAAAAAGAGTGTCTGTAAGTGGGTGAAAGCAGAAGGAAAAGTGAACAAGATTAGCACTGATCTGTGAAGTTTTTGCAGAGGAGGATGCTGTAGGTGTGTTTTGTTTGACTCAACATTGCAAGAGACTTAAAGAAGGCAAATGATGCAAATAATTCAAAACAACATACTTTTAGCAGGGAAAGCTTCCACAACATTCACCAGTCCATAATTAGCGTTGTGACAATATGAAGGAGAGTGGGATCATCTAATGAGTGAGGTGTAGACACCTGACACCTTAACGATTCTGAGCTAAAATAAAACTGTGTGACAGCATATGCCAAGCTAATGAACATCATTACGCTAAAAATATTAAATGTCAAGACACAAACTTTACTTTAAATTGGGAGAAGTAAAATACAGTGTATGTGCACTGCACCTTCAAAAAAGTACCATGATACCATGGTAATGTCATGTTTTTGGACACTAACATAATTGTAGTACCATGGTATTTAAGTTCCTTAGAGGAACCTACCGTACTGTGTACATACCATGGTATGGTGGCCCTATCATGACATTCAAGCCACACTTAAAATGTACAAATGACTTTGCATTAGATAACAAAATATCAAACCAAGTGGATCTGCATACAAATAAACCTGATAAACCTTTTGTCAAAACAAACCTCACTTTTCTTAGCCATTTTTGTTTTTGAGCAGCCTTCTAGCTTGCCAATTACTCCCATGGCCATTTTTAGTGGATGTATGAAGTCAGTTCCCCTCAAAATGTGTGTCTTAGGTGTCCTGATACCTAAACCGTACTACGGTACTGCCACAATACATTTTTATAAAGGTGTTAGCATGCAATGCAGAGTCTTACCATTTGTACGCACATGTTTGCCGTATAAGTTATATGGTTTGTAGGTTTGCATGAGGTGGAGTGTAAATCGTTAGTCCGCTAACATTAGCTGGATGGACAGCGCTAACACAGAGGTCCTGCTCTCAGCTCAGGGCCTGAGGGCACTTCAGGCTTCACTGCCAGAGAAACTCTCATATCAACACTCTCTGGAATTATTCAGGCTGGTGTATCAGCGAAGCTCTTACAGCTGACTCTGTCTGAAGTACTGAACCGCACAATCACATAATCTAACAGTACTGCTAGTGTTAGAACTTAACATCCAAGCCTTTAGACTTCAGATAGATAGCTAAGAAAAACTACCTTTTCGGAGGAAATTGTGAGTGGTGCTTGCCCATGCAAGACTTGGTTGTGTAAATTCGATTTCAAATAGAGGATAGCTTTAGCCGTATGAGATAGTACAAGAGGAGGTGGATCACTATGTTAGAAATGATAACGCATAGCATGGGTAAGTTAAAGCATGTGTATTGACTGGAAGAGCCTGAAAATAATGTTTTTTTTAGCATGATTTGAGGGAAAGATGGCTAAAGAAGAATAATGTATAAAGCCATTGTTGTCAGATTTCATAGCTAATTTCAAATATATGATTGAAACATAATCTTAAATAGTTTGAGACATCATCCATTCAAGAAGGTCTATACTTTTACTGTTGGCCTATTACCTACATAGTAAACAGCTGCCTGGGAGCATTACCAAGATGGCCGCTGAGTGAACTTGCCTTAAAGGGACTTTGAAACAAAGGAACTGACGTTAGCATGAAAATGATCTCATTCGACACTGTGGACAGTAAATAATGCATTTAACGAGATAAACTTTTATATGAATGCACTGTTGGTTAATAAACCATTTCTAATAGAGGTTAGCTTAGCCATATGAGACTAACGCAGAATTGTCTTTAGAAAAAAAATCAAATCGAATTTGACCGCGTAGATGGTAAAAAATGTATTTAACGAGAGAAACATTTTCATGAATACACTGGTTATTGCACAGATTCCAATAAGCTAACTTTAGCCATAAGAAACTACTGCAGATCATGAAAAGGATCTTATTCAACAGTGAGAACATGAAATACTACATTTAACAAGCGCAAAGTTTGTATAAATGCACACGTTCTAATTGCACAATTTCTAATAGAAGCTAGCTTTAGCTGTTTGAGACTAGCATGGAACTGACATTAGTTTATAAATAATTTTATGTGCCAATGAGGGAGTACAGTTTGAATAAATGCACTGCTGCTTAATTAACTATTTCTATGTAGATTAGCTTGAGCTGTATGAGACTAGCGCATAACTAACGTTAGCATGAAACTATCTTATTCGACAATGAGCCCAATTACACGCACACCATTATGCTCATTACTCTCTAAAATCAGCTTATTTTAAAAGGCAAGAAATCCGCATTTACATGACATTTGAGATAATCGAAGTTATTCTCTTCTTTTGAAGTCAAACCGTGAAGAGGCATTCGCTCAACACGTGCGCACACTGGATAAGCCAATAAGAACACTGGGTAAGGTGTCACAAGGCGTGCAAAATCGGCATAATGGGCAAAAATTTACCCGTGTCGAATGGGTTTTTCATAAGCCGTTTATGGCCTTTATGCCGATAAAGGAACGCAATTTATTGTGTTTACATGACCGCGCAGGTTGTCGCTGATTAAACATAATTGGTGTAAGAACATGCATGTAAAAACGCTCAATGTGGACAGAAATAATGCAATTAATTTGAAAAAAATGTATATGAATGCACTGATGGTTAATTCATAATTTCTAATAGAATTGAGCTTTAGACTGATGTAACTATCACGGAATTTGGAATTATTCAGACTGGAATTGGCCTATCTGCAGGACATCACAGGACCGCTGATGGACCCCCTTCAGTTTGCTAACCGAGCAAACAGGTGCTGTCAATATGGGACTGCATTATATCCTGCAAAACCTTGACAGACCTGGGACTTATGCATTTCAGGAGAAATCCCCATCAGTAGTGGCAGCAGTGGAGTCATTCAGGTTCCTGGGCTTTACCATCTCTCAGGACCTGAAGTAGGACACCCACATAGACTCCATTGTGAAGAAGTCTCAGCAGAGGTTGTACTTCCTTCGCCAACTGAGAAAGTTCAACCTGCCAAAGGAGCTGTTGTCCTGTGTTCATCTATAACTGTCTGGTTTGGTTCAGCCACCAAATCAGACAGAAGGAAAATACTCATGAAAATAATGCTAATGACTTAAGCATGAAAAATATCTTATTCAACAGTGTGTAATATTAATAACGCATTAAATGAGAGAAACGTTAATATGAATACACTGTTTGTTAATACACAATTTCTAAAAGAAGTTAGCTTAAGCTGTATGTGACTAGCAGTGAACTGACGTTAGCTTGAAATATATATGTATAAATGCACTGCTGCTTGGCCACGGTTTCTAATAGCAGCTAGCTTTAGCCGCATGAAAATAATGCTAATGACGTAAGCATGAAAGTGATCTTATTAGATAGTGTGTAATGTTAATAATGCATTAAATGAGAGAAACGTTACTATGAATACACTGTTTGTTAATACACAATTTCTAAAAGAAGTTAGCTTAAGCTGTATGTGACTAGCGGTGAACTGACGTTAGCTTGAAATATATATGTATAAATGCACTGCTGCTTAGCCACGGTTTCTAATAGCAGCTAGCTTTAGCCGCATGAAAATAATGCTAATGACGTAAGCATGAAAATTATCTTATTCAACAGTGTGCAATATTAATAACGCATTAAATAAGAGAAACGTTAATATGAATACACTGTTTGTTAATACACAATTTCTAAAAGAAGTTAGCTTAAGCTGTATGTGACTAGCGGTGAACTGACGTTAGCTTGAAATATGTATAAATGCACTGCTGCTTGGCCACGGTTTCTAATAGCAGCTAGCTAATTGTTAATAATGCATTAAATGAGAGAAACTTTTTTATGAATGCACTGTTCTTTGGGACACAATTTGTAATAGAAGTTAGCTTTAGCTGTATTCAACAGCGAGTGTGTACAGTCTGAATAAGTGAACAGGTTAGCTTAAGCCAAATGAGACTAATGCGGATTCACAGAACTGACTCTAGCATGAAAATGATCTTATTTGACAGCGTGGACAGTAAATAATGCATTAAATGAGAGAAACTTTTTTATGAATGCACTGTTCTTTGGGACTCAATTTGTAATAGAAGTTAGCTTAAGCTGTATGAATCTACGACAGATCATGAAAATTATCATATTCGACAGCAAAGACAGTAAACAAGCCATTTAACTCAAGCAATGTTTGTAAAAATGCACTGCTGTTTAAAGTGTGACTTCTAAGAGGTTAGCTTGTGTCATTTTCATCAAAATAATCATATTCAACAGCGTGAAGTAAATAATGCATTTAACGAGAGAAAAGTTGCATATGAATGCACTGTTGGTTAATATTCTAATGGAGGTTAGCTTTAGCCATCTGAGACCGCCACATAACTGATGTTAGCATTAGCGACAGTGCGGGGAAAGCTAATCAGTTATTCTAAAAGCAGATGCTAATCATATGTGCTGATCACGGGCCCATGGCTCATTGTTAGAACAGATTTTTCTCTCCCTCCATCTCTTTCTCTCTCTGTGTCTCTCTAATTAGCCCACAGTGCTGACTGTTGAATTTACCTGACCTACTGCAGTCACTCCCTATTACAAGCTCTGTCCTCAACAAAAACTTATGCACACAATCTCTCATGCTGTATCACAATCTCACACACTGTAAAATGTGTGTGAGGAAGCACTTCTTTTGTCATATTGTGTTCCAGTCAGAAAAACTGCTGATGGAGAGAGGCAGTAATTAGCAAGACTGACAGAAGAAGGAAAAAAAATAAAGAAAACCCAAGGTCTGTGCAACTGCAGGGAAGTGACAAAAAGCCACTTTGTAACTGGCCCTTGCAATTCTTTTACCATTTTTCTCATAGCTTTCATATAGGATAATTGTAGTCTTATTATTGACCTATTCATAGACCTAACTGAGTCTATGAATGTATTTTCCTGTGAACATAAGAAGTGTGGATTTGCAGACAGGTGCCCCCTTGTCTGACAGGAGCCCCCCCCCCTTACAAAAAAGTATTGTGGCACAACTGTGGTACAATGGTGGTATCAGATGATAATACCATGTAACACTTAAATATACAATTCAGGTAAATACCATGTTATTTATTTGGTAGTAAAAGAACTTGAATAACATATAATACCATAATATTTCCATGATACATGTCCAAAAATAATGGTAATGCTGTGGTACCATTTACAAAACACAATATACTGTATACTTTTTTGCAGGTGATATTATATTGGTGCAGATATGTTACAAATATGTCACATAAATGTATCTATCATCCAGCCAACCAACCAACCAGCCAACCAATTAATTAATCAGAAATGCCAAAAGAGATGTAATTACAATTTAGACTTAATTTCAAACTTGAATTGGCATTTAGTTTGCTGTAACAACATTAATAAATTGGATAGTTGATAAAATGGACACATTTGAAGGCCTTGTCGACTCTAATAGGTTTTTCGTTTGAAAACACAAAACTACATTACTTGGAAGAATTGTTATAATTATTATCATTAGTAATATTCAATTTTACCACTCCGCTCCATGTTGTGCCAAAGGGGTCTTCCATTACCAGTAGTAAAATCACTGTAATGCACGGCCTCTCATCCATTATTGCTTAAGTTAATTAATGTCAGAAGGATAACATTATCTTTCCAACATTGATTTGTATCTAGAACTAGCATTTTGCTGTGTTCATTGTGTTCATTTGCAAAGTGAACCATAAATTCAGAAAAGGAAAGAAACAATGCAGTTCGTGTTCTGGCGCAGATAGATATGATGCAGTGAGCCAGAGCTCATGGCTTTATCCTATACTAGTAATATCCTCTGGGAATGACAGAGATGTTTGTATGAACTTTTTGTATTATATATACTGTAATAGAGGGGGAAATATACAACCAGCGGAGGGGGGCTCAGGGCAAATATGCCACCAAAAATGACAAATTATGCCCCAAAATTCAAAATGTGGGGCAAAAAATGCCCTTTAATGAATTATTCAGTTCTATTTGTAAAATTTGATGTAGTTCTTAATATTTTATTTTAGTCTAAGTTATGAGTTATGGGTTACATTTCATTCTTGGGGTAAGAGGTAATAAATTCTTAAACTTGAGAATTTACATTAATTAATTAATTAATTGAATGGACATATTTGGCAAAAATTAATCAGATATGGAAAAAAAAGGCCATCCAGAGGCAAAAATTGCCCCTTAATGTAAAAGTAAATTTCTAACACTGACACACACATACAGTACTCAAACTCTCCCGCCTTCTTACTCTGATTGATTGATTAATTACAGTAGTTGCTCGATCGGTCACAGAGTGAAAGTGCATTAAAGAATTAGTTCACCCAAAAATGGAAATTCAGTCATTGTTTACTCCCCCCTGTGTTGTTATAACCCTAAATGACTTTCTTTCTTTTTTATAAAACAAAGAGAGAAATTGTGACATTTTTTGTGCTCAGTGATGTCATACAATGGCAGTTTATGGTGACCAACTCTTCAAGCTTCAAAATAATGCAAAAAAATAATTCAGAAGTCTAATAAATGATTCCATGAGAATTATGATTGTTATGAAAGCATACAGTAAGGTTTGGTGAGAAAAAACTAAAACAAAACCTAATTAATTATTTAGAGAAAATGTTCACTGACCGTTGACCTTCTGTATGCGTTCATGATAGAGCACAAGAGCAGCAGTTCACGCAACCCCCTCGTGACATTGGGGCGTTCAAGTGAACACTGATTTCATTTATCTTAAAACAGGTCCTCCAAATCGATAGCAACAACAGAACACAACACAGCTGCACACAAAACAAAGAACAGAACTTACTAAACATGTTTAAAGAGTTTGTATTGATAGAATTTATGCATTTCTATGTCCAGCCTTATTTTTTTGAATGGAGTGCGCGGAAATCAAACAGAAACATAGAGGAGGCTACAGGCAGCCACAGTCACATCTTTCCTATGTTCATCAGAGTTTTAACCAGCTATGATGAGCACTGTACATTCTATCGTTAGCTTGTTTTCTATTTTCGGCATCCACTGTGAACTGGCACCCGTCCAAAAATATATATATAAAAAATAAGGCTGGGCATAGAAGTGCATAAATTCTTCGACTACAAACTCTTCAGACATGATTAGTAAGTTCTATTCCCTGTTTTGTGTTCAGCTGTGTTGTGTTCTATTGTCACTATTGCTGTGAAGGACCTGTTTTAAAAAAAATAAAGTTTTGCTTGAATGCCCTAATGTCACAATGAGGCTGTGTGAACTGTTGCCCACATGACATATCATGGACCTGCACAGGAGATCAACGGTCAGTGAACATTTGAATTAAATAATTCATTAGATTTCAGTCTGTTTCTCACCAAACCTTATTGTATGCTTTCATAACAATGAAATTAGTCTCATAGAATAATATATTAGACTTCTGAATTATACTTTTGCATAGATTTGGTCACCATAAACTCCCATTTATGACATCACTGAGCACAAAATCTTTTCACAATTTCTCACTTTGTGTTAAGAAAAAGGAACAACACAGCGGTGAGTAAACAATGACTGAATTTTCATTTTTGGGTGAACTATCCCTTTAAGTTTGACCACCATGTCCGTGTGTGTAGTGTTTACATCAGGAATCTTGTCTCGATGAGGAGATTTTTTAAAAGTCTCTCTGCATTCTGTTCGTTTGCCCCTGGTTACCACAAAATGTGCTCAAAGTGGGAAATCATTGCTGTGTGAAAAAACTACTAAAGATAGGCCTTGAAAACCACGTACTTCCATTTTAGCCAGTTTGCCTGTGTGTTTACGCTTGTTTGTGTATAACCGCGTAAGGCAGGGCCAAGATTCTCAATTACTGGTTTGAATTTCCTGATTATAGCTTCTGAAATAAAATCACCGCTCAGAAATATGAATATTCACCAAGTGCACACACACACACACACACACACACACACACACACACACACACACACACACACACACACACATATGGTCTCATCTTTCTCAGAATTTGAAGAACGCCCAGAGGAAAAGTTTGCTCTGATGTTGCACTTTCATAGCTCTGGAAACTTTAATAGAGCACTTGGTTATGTTTAATTTATGTATTAATTTATTTTCAGAACAGTCTCCCAAATTTCATCTAAAGAAATTAAAATAGACACAAATGAGACAATTGTTGACATTTAGTAAAAGTGAAGTGTGGATAGCATAGAAGAATCCAAATTTGTATGGAAACTTGCCAAATCTGAGCACAGTTTGAGACATTGAGCGCTGATTATGCGTAATAAGCTGAAAACGTATTAGGTTATGTAAACGCCTAAAGCGGTTATCCTCTATCAGGGAAAGTCATAAACGGTTCAAGCATAAAAGTACATTTTTGCCAATTACCCCAATTTCACATTGCACCTTTAGCAGTGTTCTTACTGGCTAAATGTGAGCAATTGTTGTGTGAATGAGCGTTTATATTTTGACATCAAAACCAGAATAATACGACGATTTCAAGTTTAATTTGCTAACATTAGTTAAGGTATCATAAACTTACAATGAATTGTACTGCATTAGTTAATAAAATTGTTAATTGCTAGTTCATGGTGAATTAACTAATGTTAACATATACATCTTTTGATTTAAAAGTATTGTTCATGCTTAGTTCATGTTAACTAATGTAGTTAGCTAATGTTAACAAATGGAACCTTATTGTAAAGTGTTACCAATTAATGTAATTTTGGTCTTTTCAGACGTTTTGGAATATATGCAGGCTTTAAAGGAATATTCCAGGTGCAATACAAGGTAAGCTCAATCGACAGCATTTGTGGCATAATATTGATTACTACAAAAATACATTTTGACTTGCCTCTGCCTTTAGTGAAGTTGAAAATATTGAAATAATGAACAAATAAATGACCAAGTGAAGTGGTTTTTACTAGTGAGGAAACTCAGAATTCTAGATGATACTCGGTTTATCGACTTGTGACGTTGGAAGTGGCTTGTCGATATTGAAGATGATGGAAAGCAATGATTTTGCTAATTCTTTCTATTTCAGTGCTTTATTTCGCTAATATACATTCGTTACACAATATATCACAGTCAACAAATGTAAAGCTAATGATTCCTTTCATGGGTTGTTTTATGAAAATGAATCAATAATTTGTTTGATGCCATGCATTAATGCATCAAAAAGGTCATGTAAAAGTGATACATACAGAATGCTTAATTCACATTTGGGACAACTGAAAAGAAGAGCTTTTGCCGTCATTTGTGTATTTGTTTGTGTTTGGCTTCTTCTGTACTTTCCCTTACAAAAAATCTCAACTAGCTGCAAATTTGCCACTAATTATTTTCACCTGCAAATGAGCTTGTGATTCGGCGCAAATGTTTGCTAGATGTTTGCTCGAAGTTTGCGGCTCTTTGCCGGTAGTGGTACACCTGTAGCAAACCTTAAGCTACAATGGACAATTTGCTGCAAGTTTGATGCAAAGCTCATTTGCATGTGAAAATGATTAGTGGCAAATGTGCTATGAACTCTCGATTTTTGTAAGGGTGGTTTTCGACTTAAATGCAGGACATGCAATAATAATGAATGCCCAATTCGGACGTAGGAGCTTCCTGTGTGCACTTGAGTTAAGCAATAATCCAAACATTGTTTGCGATACTTTTATGGTACTTTTGTTATTTTTGGAACTTCATTCGCTATTCAAATTCACTCTATGTAAAAGAGCACCCAGCACATTCTGCTAAGCATCTTCTATTGTGTTCCAGAAAGAAGATAGTCAAATGAGTTTCGAACCACATGAGGGTGAGTAAATGATACCAGAAATGTCATATTTGAATGGTTTGCCCCTTTAAGCAACTATCCATTTGCTCTCCATTTAATCACGATGCTTTCTAGAAGAAACAACTGAGAAGATCTCATTTGTGATTTTTTTTTCCTACGGGCAGGTCATCCATCTCCAGCTGAATCATTATTAGGAATGATGCTTAGTCTTTTGTCATGTCTTTCTGTATGCACATACACATCAGCACCCTGGACAGCGGGACAGCAAATGTACATGGCTCCCAGGCGGATCAGAGGAATCAGTGAAGGGAATAAAAAAGACACAGATGACCCAGTTCAGGCAGAAGTGCACACACTTCACTTTTCTCTCTTATGCCTTATGGACACAGACGAAAGCTGAACTTGCACTTTGTGACTACTATCCTGCAACCCTAACCTGGCTTCCATGCCACTACTTCAATTTACTAAAGAATATGCCGCCTACATTACCTCCTTCACCTAAAGACCTGCATTGTAGTATAATTACTGCACTCATGCCACCCCCTCAAATATACAGTATATATATATATATATATATAAGAGAGAGAGAGAGAGAGAGAGAGAGAGAGAGAGAGAGATAGAGATAGAGAGAGAGAGAAAATCAGAATGAGCTTCATTGCCAAGTATGCCTTCACACTCAAGAAATTTGTCATGGTGGCAGAACAGAACATACTTATTTATCGAGCTTTAGCAGCATAGACAACGGGAGATCCAGTAGCTGTACTGCCGAAGATGCAAAAAAAGGTCAGAAGTAACTTGCTACAAGCAAGAAGACAGAAAGACCAGCAAAGGCAAAACAACTGTAGCAAACATCGGTAATGGTAAGGCAATTACGTCTTCATTGGTTTACTGCAAAGTAGCATGGCACAGCGATTGTTGTGGAAACTTTTGTGGAAACCGTGACGTTGAATGTTTGGAAATAAAACGCGTTCTTCAAATACAGGATTCATGGACTTGGAAATTTGATAATCAGAAACAATTCTAATCTTTCCTTTACCATAACATCCTGTATCGCTAGATAACTGAGGTTTATTTGACCTTAAGCAGTTCTCTAATAAAGGTAATAACTGCCTTTAGAAATAACATGAAGCGTAGACTCTCCAAAGATTATTGATTTGAGGGACAATCATAATCTGTCCTTAACTGTAGAAGCATGTTCACTTGAATTCTGATGTTTGTTTTTAGGTAAAGCAATTATATCATAGGAGTAATAAATAACTTCAAAAATTACCTCAAACTCGGACATTTTCCAGATGCAAATGATATTCCAGAGCTGGCGGGAGCATCAGCGACGTTCATGCTGATCCACGTAGATAGATGGCAGTATAGCATATAACACCACTGTCATATCAGTACTTAAAAAGCATGAAGAAAAGCAATGCTAATGCTAGCTAGAGAACTATTGAATGCCCCTTTAATGTTTGTGCATCTTATTTGGTCACTTATTTTATAACTAACTTCCATTGTATAAGTTTCACTTGTAATGTATTGAATTTTACAAGTTTATGTTATGGCTTTTGTAACTTTACTTAAAGCAGGCAAAGACCACTTATAATATGATCATGTCTTAAAGCTTATTGACAGTTTACACTATGCAGCTTTTGCATGGCAGTCCTTACTTATATGGTTAACTTTATTAGCTTCTACTGTGTTAAAATTGGATGTTGCTTGTGTTATAATACATAAAACATAATACCCTAAAGTATAACTGTAAATACGGGAAGTCTTTTAATGTATTATAACTGTAGTTATCATTATAAATGATAAATTATAACTTATTATAAGGTGTATTATGAGACATTACAAATGCAGTGTAATCCAGGTATAATGCCTTAACAACACATTAGAAATACAGGCTTCATAGAAAATGTTACATTTTTTCCAGAACAATGAACGTGGGTATGTTGTAGAATTTTTCTGAGTGGTTTATTGAGGTAAAAATATGTGTTGGGTCCGAGTCCGAGTCAAGTCCGAGTCTTAAAACAATCGAGTCTGAGTTGAGTCCGAGTCCAAAAGGGGCCGAGTCGGACTCAAGACCGAGTCTATAATAGGCTGAATGAATCTGTTCAAGAATCTGAATTCAAATTGTAACCGTAAACTCAACATCAATATTTTAAGCTTATTTTAAACTTCACAACTAAGAAAAACACTTTGTCAATTTAAATGTAATGAACAAAAACTCTGTTGCCTTTCATATATATATTTTAGTATCTTGTATTTTAGTATTATATTTAGTATCCTGCTCAACAGACCTCAAAGTGGTTTCAGAATGAAAGCATATGCTTTATGTGTATGAAGACACATCTGTCTTATTGCATTTTGTTGACATTTAAATTATTAGTTTATTTTCCCTCCACCCAAACATAAACTAAAGAAAGTGAAAGCTGCGGTAGTCATTACAACCAAGGTTATTATGATTCAAATTTGTATTTAATTTTTATTTCTACTTCATTTTCAATGTCAATACAATTTAATTTAGTTTTATTTAAAATGATCCCTATCTAAAGAAATTATATTCTAAACTGAGACTTCTTTCGGAATCTTTTTTCTCTATCTGCCGACTGATTTGGGAAAATACATTACATACAAATGAGTCAACACAGTAATAATTAGCACTCGCTGAGAAGTTACGCATCATTATTTGACTGCAAATGCTACATCCAAAGACACTGGAAAAGCCCACTGATTATATAAGGGCCATTTGCGGGAAACCGCACAATGCAGGGCAGTTCTGCGTGTTGCTCATGTACTTAAATCCCTGATGCGTCCGTGTGCGTCACGCAGCATTGGTCTGCAATCAGTCTGAAATCTTTAAATACCAACCAAAGAAAATTTCAATGAGCTCTTCTTTAACCAGAAAAACATGGAGTCATACATTTAACAGAATTGTCCTTCAAAAAAAAAAAAAGACGTGCATAAGTTACAAAGGGTTTACATTTTATTGTACATGGTTGAATGTTGTGAATGGTGGACAAATGCTGTAAAAGAATGTAATTGAAGCAGCTCTGTCTGCTTTAGCAATATCATCCGACTATTTAAAGAATTACACAGTTAATTCATCAAGTTATTATGGACCAGTTCAAGCTGAACACTGCATGGACCACAAGACACTACAGAAGCATACATGTTTTGACCAGTTGTCAGGTCCCGTGTCGTGTGAATCTGCCTTGTTTAGTTTCTACTAAATTGGGTACATACCCGTCTTTATGTTTTGCCAGCCATCCTCGGTAGTCGATGTTATACAGTAATCTCTGTAGTAACATTGAAGTGTATTGGTTGACTGACGAGTGTGCCTGTGCACGTGCGGGTGTGTGTGTGCATGTGAAACAACTCTGGCTAGTCTACAACTTCAGGGGCTAATACAGCTGCATGCAGACAGAGATGTGTTCATTAATTTAAATTAATTCAATTCAAAGTCCTGAGTAAAAATGCATCCGAGTCCATGACAAGTCCATTCAAATTGGACTTGTGACTCAGACTCAAGTCCAAGTCAAAACTAGAGTACCCCAACTCTAGTACAAATAAAACAAAAGCTCACATAAGACAAGGCTGAAAAACTAAAAACTCTAAACTTGACTTGACTTGACAGAACTGGGAAATATTCACCCAATTGACTGGGAATAAAACATTCATGGATGACAATGGACAAAGGAACTTGTTCCAAACCTGAATTTGTTTCTTTCAAGCCAAACTAAATTCGCTGTCTAAAAGGTCCATTAATCAATAGATGGCTTTGGTTATCAAACTATATAATGATTGGCTAATCTCGAAGACATGACTGGCAGGTTTAGAGTGAGCATTACATCCGATTGGCTGAGGACTCAGCACTTTCTCTGATCTAAGATCAGCTTTAATTTGTTGTTGACTTTATAGACTGTTTGTCTTGATCTCTCTGGCTCTCCCTGCCAAACACACACACAAATTAGATACACCCACACATCTTGTCTAAAAATGGCTGAAGGCTGTGTAATTGCTCAGTGTTTGTCTTATTGCAAAGTTCATTGGTGAGATTGTTTTTAAGAATGTCCCTGATGCATATTAAAAGAGTATTGTGTTTTAGTGCAGAGTTCTGCAGTTTTACTTACAGGCCTTGTACTATATATTTAGAAGATTCAAGCATCACTTTGACTATTCCTCATACACTGGATAAGGGATTTGAACTAAGCCTTAACCCTAATAAACTTTTGCACATTTGTAAGGGAATAAAACTCTAAGTACTAAAACATACACATTTTTACAACATTCTGACATAAATCTAACGGGAGACACTTCTCTCAATTCCTACCTTAAGGTTTACTCAGATGGAGTTATTTATAAAGTATAAGTCAGATAAGAATTATATTAAAGATAGATAATAAATGTAATCTTCAACATTATGCATGTATATTAAAGATGTTCTTATGATAGTGCTCTACAGTATATATTGTCATGAAACTGTTATATTTGCATGTAGCACTGGAATAGTAGATCAGATTTCATTTCGTGGAGACACGTTTATGTTGCCAGGTTTAAAAGACAGCAGTCTGATCAAGATGCATAGGCCTAGGTTAATACAGGTAAATTGGGCCACATTTTATAATAGAGATGGCAAGAAGTGGCCCAATTTACCCAAATTGACCCTTCTATATAAACACTATACACTCATACACAAAGGAGGTGATTAAGTATGACTAGTCTATCCCAAAGATTAATAGATGACTGGAGTAAACTGGACATGCACAGAATGCAATAAATTCTGCAGCGAGTGGGAAATGCAAATCAACTCTAGATGTGTGAGTGTGTTTGAATAGACAGGACCTGGGTTTGTGTTTATGTGTGTGTGTTGTGTGTGTGTGGGTTTGGGTGGTTTACGAGGAGTTTTTTTGGGTTACAAACTGGTAATTACAAGGGTATTGTGATAAAACAAAATTGGTTTATGAGGACATTTCTAGTGTTCCCATAATTCAAATCAATTGAAAAACATACTGAACATGTAAAAATGCTGAAAGTGAGGGTTAGGATTAGGGGATAGAATCTATAGTTTCATGCCAATCATGCCACAGTCCAAATTTTCCCCATTCTGGTGGTTGGTGTGAACATTAACTGAAGGTCCTGACCCATATCTGCATGATTTTATGCATTGCACTGCTGCCACATTATTGGCTTATTAGATACTCACATTAATAAGTAGGTGCACAGGTCTTCCTAATAAAGGGCACAGTGAGTGTAAACTGTAATTACTGGCATTTTTTTACATTTCTATTTCCATGCATATCTATATAAATATAGATCCAATCCTTCTTTAAAACAAACTGAACACCTCAATCACCATTCACTTATATTGTATGAAAGAAATATGCAATGAAAGTATATGGTGACTGGGGCTAATGTTGTGTTTAATGTCTCCGGTTGTGTTCCACATTATTGGGTGAACAATCCCTTACTAATCCCTAACTTTAAGTTACCTTAACATATTCTGTAAATAATTTTGTGTGATTACTGTATGTATTTTAAAGACAAAACAAGGCAATTTCACACAAAATTTGTTAAACTTTTTTTTTAGAAAAAAAGTAGAATTGCCTTATAATAATTTCTATATCTTCTACAGTAAAATATTGTTACAATTGTTGGGCAGATACAGACAGAGCTGGATGCCCAGATAGAGCAGGTTATGCCTGTACTGTAGCCAAGGACAAATAGAAACAGAGCTGCACTTCTTAACCACCTGCCCTAATTATAATGAAATTCGAAAACACTTCTTTCCCTAATTTGAAATTATTTGTCCCCAATTCAAAAAGTTGAAGAATGATGCACAAGCTCAATATTTAAATGGTGAACAAAGAGACTGCATTTCACAAGCAGCAAAGTACATCAAGTCCTGCCACAAAAAGAGGTAAGAGGCACCCATTTACTCACTCACAGACACACATGCACACACACAAACAAAACGACACGCACACACATACTCACACTCACTCACACACACACACACACACACACACAAAGACACGTGAACTCACACAAACTCTTGTACACACACATACACACATATGCAAACACACACACCATTGAAAGTCTATACACAGTTTTGTTTTGGGTTTTTTCCTGTTTTTCCACACTTGTTCAATACAGAATTTGTTCTACTTTGTTCATTTAAATTTTTTATGCTCATATAAATGCTTTGGCACTACAATGTACAATTTGTTATGCCAATAAAGCTCGTTTGAGAGAGAGAGAGAGAGAGAGAGAGCGAGAGAAAGATAGAGAGAGAGAGAGAGATTTTTAAAACACCTTTATTACAATAAACAAACCCAACAATTAAAATTTGAATCACACATCAATCAATAAAAGACCTACAAACCTTGTCTTAAATAAGAAAAAATAATTAATCATTAACAATTTCACACAATACCCATGTAACAACACAAAATTAATTCAAACTTTAAAAGGTAATTCATTGCTTTATAATAATTACAATTCTAGATTTCACATAATTACCAAACACTGCTTCTAAACTGTTACATACACATCGATCAACTTTCTCCTTCCTTGTAATGTAAATCACCATTTTTGCATGACCTAATATAAAATTAAACAACTGACATTGATACTTGAGGCTCTGGGAATATTTGAAACCACAAATGAACGCCTTCATTGAAAAACACTGATTAAAACATTTTAAAATGTTGTTTAAAACAATAAATAAAGGTTTCAACCTTTAACAATGCATGAAAGACAGTTTCCCTTTGTGAACAGAAAGGACAATTCTGATCAATGTCAGGATTAATTACAGAAACAAAAGCATTCACAGCAATATCTCCACTGCAAGTCCTCAATTTTCTTAGACAATGCGTGACTTATACAATACTCACCACTCAGGTTTTTCATCATCTTCTAACTGAAGTTCCTTATGCCAAGGTGAATCAATTCTTTCATCAAAAGCCTTCTTATTCAAAATTTTTACACAAATTGTATAACACTCCTTACCAGATGCTAAATCCATGACTATTACAATCAATTATTTGACTTCTAAAAAGTTAGATACAAATTAGGAAATGGATCACTACGTTAATAGACCCCAAATAATAATCTGTTAACAGTTTTAATTCATTTTCGGAAAGGGCTGACCTCCATTTGTCAAGTACTCTGGCAACCAAATGGGTAAATCTCATCCCCAGCTGTTCAGTCATTGAGTTCACATCTTTAAAGTTGGATCCTGCTATCCGTTGTACACGTCCAATAGTTTAAATTCCAGAGATAAGAAGATTCTCTTTTACAACAGAGTAACCCAGTTCATTGGACAGATCCAAATGTGAGCCAAATATGAATGGCTCTTGCAGCAACCAATACAAGGAATTTACACTCCTTCTCTTTTGTACTTTAAACAAACCCCAGACCTTAAAAAGATTTCGATAAAAAACAGGAAGCTTAGAGAGTTTTAACTTTTGAGGATCCATCCAAAATAGGGCTCTATCCAGTCCTAGTCCTTCAAACTCTCTCAATAAAGAGAAAGCTACAATCGTCCAGTTTGCATCCTCTGAGCCTTTTAAGAGTCTTTGTATGAACAGAATTTCGAAAGTTGCTATTCAACTCTGCAAATGTACCAGTCAATGCCCTCCATCATCCTTAGAAAGGTACAGTACATTTTTTGGCACCCAATGCAGCTTATCCCAAAAAAAGTCTATTAATATTGATTTAATTTTTATTTAAAAGTCTGCTGGGTTCTGTACAAATCACATGATCCCAGAGAGTGGAGGCAATTAAATTGTTAATAATCAATATTCGCCCCTTGTAAGACATTTTTGGAAGTAAAAACTTCCACTTATATAGGCGCACTTTTACCTTTTCAATAACATCTTCAACATTTTTCTTAACAACATTCTCACTACCCCAAAAAACTCCCAAGTATTTCTCACCCCTGGTCCTTTTCAAACCAGCTGGAAGAATGGGTTCACCACATAACCAACTCCCATCTATTATGGCTTCACTTTTTTGCCAATTCACTTTTGCAGAAGAAAAACTTTTAAAATCTTCTAATAAATGCTAAATCACATTCACATTATTTTGATCTTTAATTAGTACCACCACATCATCAGTGTAAGCTGATAATTTAACAGTATTGGTGGAATTTGGAAAGTTCAAACCTGACATCTCAGCTCTTAACCTATTTAAAAGAGGTTCTAAAGCTAATGTAAAAAGCATGCCCGATAATGCACAGCCTTGCCTAACCCCTCTTAAAACCTTAAAAGGAGTGCATAAGTCACCATTTATTTTCAACATACGCTCAACGTCACAATACAAAGCTTTAATCATTAATATAAAATTAGGACTAAACCAAACGCTTCTAAAACATTCCACAAGTAACTGTGCTTGACTCTATCAAAAGCTTTCTCCTGATCGACTGAAAGTACGTAAACCAAAATCTGAAAAAGTCTTGCCATTATCCAAAATATCTCTTATAAAAGAAACATTATAAAATATCTTTCTACCAGGCACACAATAAATTTGATCTAAATTAATAAGTTGACCTAAAACTTCTCCTAATCTATTCGCCAAGGCTTTCAAAAGCATATTGTAGTCACTGCATAATAAACTCACAGGCCTCCAGTTCCTAATCTCGTTTAAATCTCCCTTTTTCTGGAGTAAAGTAATAACTGCTCTACGGCAGCTTTTTGGCAACTGTCCATCACTGATTAAGAACTTCCAGTAGGTCTGGACCTACCTCTGCCCAAAAAGATTTATAAAAATCTATTGAAATACCATAAATTCCGGGCATTTTTCAATTTTCCTTACTTTCTGAGCGCATATTAAATGTTTTTTTTTTAAGGTGCTGTGGCAGCGGGGGCGTGGTCAAGCGCCTGTCCGGGAGAGAAAAGCGGTAAGGGCGCTCACACCTGAGCTAAATGATGACTAACACCTGTGTCTAATTTCAGTAACATGAGGAGAGCGGCATAAAAAGGGCAGCAGTGACAGAGCAGAGGAGAGAGAACCCGAGCAAGAAAAAGGAAAACCTACAATAGTGTTGTTACAAAGAGAAATAAACAAAAGCTTACCCCTTAAGCTGACACCTGTTTCCGTCTCTTCAATCCTTGCCTCACGTTACATTGGTGCTGAAACCGGGACATTTTTTTTTTGTTGTTATGGAGCAAGGTCGTCCCATAGAGTCCTCCCAGCTGGCGGAAATCCTCCAGTCCTCGCTACTCTCCATCAAGGCCACCAACAATCCCTGCTTGAGCTCCGGCAGGATCAAGATCGGCGGTTCTTCGAGGTCATGCGGGCTCAGGCAGAGGACCGACTCAGCTATCCGGAGCCTCCTCAGCCAGGAGGCTGCGTCAGCCCCAGCTGCGACCCCGGACACCCACGCTGCGCTGCCCCCGCCCATGCTACAGAAGATGGGGGTGGCAGATGATCCTGAGGCCTTCCTCGACCTGTTTGAGAGGACGGCTGAAATCTGGGGCTGGCCGCCCGAACAGTGGGCAGCCCGTCTGATTCCTCTCCTGTCCGGGAAGCACAGCTCGCGGCACAACAACTACCAGCGACGAACCTCCTGGCTTACTCCGACCTGAAGAGGGCCATTCTGCAGCGGGTTGGTCGGAGCCCGGAAGAGAATCGCCAGCTCTTCCGAAGCATGAAGCTGGAGAAGTCCGACCGCCCGTTTGCGTTTGTTCAACGGCTCCGGGACGCTTGTCGGCGGTGGCTGCTCGCGGGGGACCGCGACGTCGAGGGAGTTATCGATCAGGTGGTACTGGAGCAATTTACGCAAAGACTGCCCAGGAGAACGGCGGAATGGGTCCAGTGCCACCGCCCGGCGTCGCTGGAGGCAGCTGTTCAGCTCGCGGAGGACCACCTGGCGGCGATGCCGAGGGCAGATGAGCCCTCCCCCCCTCTCTCTCTCTCCCCTTCCCCTGTGTCTTCCCCTGTTTCCCCCCCCCCCGTTCCCTCTCGCTCTGCTCTCTCCCCAGGGCCCGTTCCTGCCCCCCGCAGGCGTGGAGGATACATCAGACCAACTTCCCGGCTGTGGGAGAACCCGCCTAACCCTTCCCCGTCCTTCAGCCGCTCTCCTCCTCAGGTGGTGGCGCCCGCCAGCACGGGTGCGGCCGTGGCGCCTGGGCCGGTCTGTTGGAGATGCGGAGACCCGGACCACTTCCGGGATCAGTGTCCGCTGATGGAGGTGGGGACGGTGTTGCGGGTCTCCGATGTCCCGCAGGCTGCCCCCGGTCGGGCTGGAGCGTACCGGGTCCCGGTAAGGATCCAGGGGGGTACATACCAAGCACTGATGGATACCGGCTGTAATCAGACCACCATCCACCAACGCTTGGTTCAACCCGGGGCTTTGGGCACAGCTAAACGGGTGAGGGTGAGGTGTGTGCATGGGGATATTCACAAGTACCCCATGGTGACTTTAACAATCAAATTCCGGGGAGAAAAACATAGTGTGGAGGCAGCGGTTAGTTCCCGCCTCACCCATCCGCTAATCTTGGGTACTGATTGGCAGCGGCACTTACAACATCTGAGGGCCGTCCTGAGATCGCTGCGGCGGGCGGGGCTCACGGCAAACCCGAAAAAGTGCGCGGTTGGGCGTGTGGAGGTACGGTATCTGGGGTTCCACTTGGGTCATGGCCAGGTGCGACCCCAAATTGACAAGACCGCGGCAATTGCGACTTGCCCTAGACCCAAGACCAAAAAGGGGGTGAGGCAGTTCCTGGGGCTGGCTGGCTATTACAGACGGTTTGTACCTAATTATTCGGATGTCACCAGCCCGCTGACTGACCTTACTAAAAAGGGGGCTCCAGATCCGGTCCAGTGGTCAGAGCAGTGCCAACAGGCGTTTACAGAGATTAAAGCTGCACTTTGTGGGGGGCCACTTTTGCATTCACCTGACTTCTCTCTCCCTTTTGTTTTGCAGACGGACGCTTCAGACAGAGGGCTGGGGGCCGTGCTCTCGCAGGTGGTGGAGGGAGTGGAACGTCCGGTGCTGTACATTAGCCGGAAGCTCTCCTTGAGGGAGACTAAGTACAGCACCGTAGAGAAGGAGTGTTTGGCCATCAAGTGGGCGGTCCTCACCCTCCGATACTACCTGCTGGGGCGGGCCTTCACCCTCTGCTCGGATCATGCCCCACTGCAGTGGCTCCACCGCATGAAAGATACTAACGCCCGGATCACCCGTTGGTATCTCGCTCTCCAGCCTTTTAAGTTCAAGGTGGTCCACAGACCGGGGGTGCAGATGGCTGCCGCCGACTTCCTCTCCAGAAATGGGGGGGGGGGGAGTGGTAGGCAGGCCGGATGACGCCCCGGCCTGAGTCGGGCGGTGGGGGTATGTGGCAGCGGGGGCGTGGTCAAGCGCCCGTCCGGGAGAGAAAAGCGGTAAGGGCGCTCACACCTGAGCTAAATGATGACTAACACCTGTGTCTAATTTCAGTAACATGAGGAGAGCGGCATAAAAAGGGCAGCAGTGACAGAGCAGAGGAGAGAGAACCCGAGCAAGAAAAAGGAAAACCTACAATAGTGTTGTTACAAAGAGAAATAAACAAAAGCTTACCCCTTAAGCTGACACCTGTTTCCGTCTCTTCAATCCTTGCCTACGTTACATTGGTGCCAAAACCCGGGACATCGGAATGTAACGTAGGCAAGGATTGAAGAGACGAACAATTAATTCAAAGAAGCTTTCTTTTTTTTTAGAAACTCTAAATGAGTTTCATTTTTTGTCAACTCAAAGAGTTCTTGAAGTTAAATTAATCTTCTTCTCGCTTTCTTATTGACCGAATTTTATCTCTTGTGAAATTGAGAGTATAATGAGCTTTTACAAACTCCCACCACTGCTGTAAAGTTTGAAAAGAAGACATCATGGATTGTGCATTGGCCCAAAAAAAACTAAAAACATCTTTAAAATGTTTAAAATGCCAATAGTCCCTTCTCGATTTTACACAATCAAAAAACACCTCACATTGTACCAAACTGTGATCAGACAATCCAACTGGACATATTGAACAATCCTTAAAATTCAATTGATGCCTGAAAATATAAAACCAGTCTAATCTTGCCAATGATTACTGGTTTTCATATGCATGTACCCAAGTATATTGTCTTTGTGTATAATGAAAATTTCTCCAGATATCAATAATATCATGAGATTTCATTATCTGAACTAACCTCTTATGTGATTGCATATGTTGCTCAATATGATTTCAATCTAAAACATTTTCAGTACAACAGTAAAAAAAAGCATTCTATCAATTGCAATGTTTGGAACATAAACACAAATTTATATAAAAAAAACTGTTTTTATAAGAAGCTTTGACTTTTAAAAACTTACCTTTTATAATTTCTTCGACTTTGTATTATGCAGGTATAAAACTTTTCGAAAACAAAATAACAACCCCACCACTCACCGAGGTAGAATGACTTAAAACTGATAGCCCATCAAACTCCATCGTCCAATCTGAAGCATTTGATAAATCACTTTGGGTTTCTTGCATGAATTGAACATCAATCTTTTTCTGTGTCATTATCTCAAACAACTGGGCTCTTTTCCTGCTTTTTCTTGCTCCATTAATATTTAAGGAAGCGAAACATACTACTCCCATAAATAGGAAAAGAGACACCTCTCAACATTACAAAGAAATTAAACAAGAAGTAGAAAAACAACCTTTAACCATTCTGACTATTTTCACTGAGTTCTGATTGAGCATGTAGTGTGTTAAGAATCTTTTTTATCTGATAAACTTCTTGGTCAGTGAAATGGTTCTCACTTCCAAAAGTTTTTGCCTTCTCAATAAATTGCAATATGTCTGGACAAACCTCTTAAATTTTAACTCTCTTTTAACTGTCACTTTTAAAAACCACACTTAGGTAAGCTACGTGTAACACTAACTTCAGAGACCTCACCATCACTTTCTGTATCTGTATGGCTCACCTCCCGAACATCAAGTCTTTTGATCAGTTTACTAGTATGGCGTTTCATTGATTTTCTTTATTGAGGTGCTTTAGAAGAATAGTCTTCCAATTCAAACATAGAGCCCTCAAAATTCACATTTATCACCTTGTGTTCGCCAGATTCGCGTACAAGATGTCCATTTTCCCCACAACCAAAACATTTCATTGTGTTCATTGTGGCGAAAATCATATAATTGAAATCTTTGTGATGGAAATGTTTAGTTAAGTCCAATTCTTCAACTTTATCTTTTAGAATCATATAGACATAACGTCTAAAAGACACCACATGTTTCAGCAGAGAAGACTTACTCCCAGTTGGGATCATCTTTATTATTGAAACCAATTTACCATATCTGGAAAGCATCTCTACTAAAACCTCATTCTTAATAAAGGGAGGCACGTTGGATAACGTTACCCTTTTCAAAGGTGTAAAGAGAGAAAGCACTTGCGTAAAAATGCCAAGTATTTCAACACCAGTCTCCACCAGTTGATTTGCCAATTCAATCGTCTTGACGAAAACAACTACAGCAATATTCATCTACAATGCTGACAAGATATTCTCATGTCCAATTAATGTGCCTATAGCTAAACTACATTCCTCAACACCAAAAATGTAGTTAATTTTGACCGCATGCCATCTCGTTAAGAACCTGAGATTCTGCACACCTGGAGTCGCCATGCTCCCAGTACAAAAACTGGGAGAAGAGAACCCAGAGAATTAACCACTTCGTTAATAATAAGAACAATAAACCACCCACAAAGTAAAACAAAACAACAACCAAAAAAAGATAGAAAAGAAAGAAAAAATAGAATTTTTAACACTCGTACCTCGCACCCCTGCTCAAACACTCCACACTCTGCGCTCCTTCCACTCACTCCACACATGCGCACACACAGAGACAGAGAGAGAGAGAGAGAGAGAGAGAGAGAGAGAGAGAGAGAGAGAGAGAGAGAGAGAGAGAGAGAGAGAGAGAGAGAGAGAGAGAGAGAGAGAGAGAGAGCGAGCGAGCATCGCACTGCCACTCTCAAGAGAAAATCATGCTGAAAACTTTCTCACTTTCACAGAGAGAAGGAGAGAGAGTGCTGTGAAGTGTGGAGCCTTAAAGATGGACAGAATCATTTGGTAAGGCAGAAACAGAGAGAAAAAAGAGGGCACAAATAGCACAGGGAGTGAGCTGAGGAACAAAATGAATAGAAAATGTGAAAGTGAGGCGAAAAAGGGAGTGCAAAGATTATCATCAATATTAACAAAGTGGTTGAAGATTAAAGTGAAGTGAGATGAGAGAGAGATAGATAGAGAGAGAGAGCGAGAGAGAGAGAGAGAGAGAGAGAGAGAGAACATGAAAAAATGTGTTGTAGAAAGTTGAGTGGCACTTAATGCAAGGACCTCAGGCTGTGACAGACCTCAAAGCCTCTCTTACTTCTAAGAAAACCACACACACTGCGCTCGGGGAGACAGTGTGTGTTGACTGCTAATATTATGGTCCTGATGGAGGGAACCTAAGGAGAAACTTTGGCAAATCTAATTTAAAAACAAAAAGTTATTTTATAATTCGTATTTTCTTCCTAGCACGCCTCCTTCAGTTTATATGTCAACCTGTTGTGAACTGTGTATGTTCAAGAAAAGCAGGCCCTTTCTTTCCCATTGGAAAATCTCCTTAATATTTCTCCTTGACAACAATGAGACTAAATAGAGATCAAATGGAGAAAACTTTGTCATCATTAACTCTTCTAAACACATTGTGTATTTTCTGTGTAACACAAAAGAAGAAATTTAACAGAATGTCCAGATGTTTCTTTTCCATATAAATCAAAGTGGATATTGTTATTGAATGAGTTCAGAAGACGAGGAATATAGATTATGAGCCATCTGTGGTGTTTTTCATCCTTTTTGGAGCTTGACAGTCGAAGTCACCTTCCACTTTCGTTACTTTTTACATCATATTTTTGGGTGAACAAGTCCTTTCAGGAGTCTTAAACAGTATTCAGTCATGTTCTTAGAAAAATCTGTTTTCTCTACGAACACAGTCTTTTCATCGCTCACTATCTATATCATAATTCTGTCTGCATGCTGTTTCTGCAACGGCTCCATGACCAGATTCTAATCAGCGTTTGTGTGACAGAGTGGAAAAATTGGCCTGTCAGTAACACACACACACACACACACACACACACACACACACACACACACACACACACACACACACACTCCTTACATACACAAAACAAGCACACTTTCTCTCCTGTTCTGTCTAACACATGAAGATATAGATAGATCTATATAGATCTTTCATTTTCCTTCCCTTTTTTTACCTTTACTGTCCTTCCCCTTCCTTCCCTTTCATCTCTCTTTTATCCTTAGTTTTTACCTCCTTTCCTTTACATTTCCCAAGGAATGGGAATCACAAGGAATATACTGTAACAGTTTCAGTTTCTCTTAAAGATTCCTTAAAGGTTCTTAATTTTAAATCAACAATTTTTTTTTGCATTTACTGCCCTCAGCAGCCTGTTGCCAAATTATCATGTTTGATTTCAATAGAGCTGATATAAGAACAACTAGATTTAAAAAACTCAGCTCATGAGAGTCATTCATTCGGTAATCAGACTGCACTAGTTGTGCTTTGTTTCGCACTGTAGATTCAACAGAACGGTCTCATTAGAATCATTTGTTTGGGAATCAGACTAAAAAAACAGCTAATGAGAGTTATTTGTTTAGGAATCAGGCTACACTTGCCAAGCTATGTTTCGCACAGTAAATTCAAAAGAACCGACCCATTAGAGCCATTTGTATGGGAATCGGACTACACTATTCATGCTGTGGGTTTAACTCTGTACATTAAGGACAGTTAAGGGCCCCTTCTTTCCTCGTGGTTGCCAGCCATTCCTCTGCTTCCAGGCTCCTCCGTTCCACCAACAGACGGCCGTGGCTGCTCCTTTGGGGTGGATGGTAGTGGGGAGAACTCCTCCTTCCTGGGTCTTCGGCACCAGTTTAAAGGGATAATAGATGGGCAAGGAGGAGGCAAGAACTGGCTTAACAATATAAATAATAGTTTAATGAAGAAATAAACATAAGACACAAACACACACACGTGACGGTCAGCTGACCGTAAACGATCACTCTCTCGTCGAACCACCTTCCGCAGTCGGCCTTTATCCCTCTCAGAGGCTTAATTAGCCTGATAAGGGACTGGGTGGGTATAATCACGACCCAGCCCCGCCCTCCGCCCTGCCACAGAACCTTTTTCTTTGTTCCCTTTTTTCTTTACTTTCCCTTCCCAGCTTTTTAGCTCCCTTCCCTTGTATTATTTTCATTTCCTTTCCTTTCCACCTCTCATCCACTCTCTCCTCTTCTCTGTAGTGGGGATGAGCATTGCTGATTGTTCGGCTAAGAGCAGCTCTCGTCTCAAGAGGGAGCGGAGAGGCCCACAATCATCATGCCAACTGCTGCACCACTTCTGTCATCAAAATGTCACTCTCGCACTTGTGAACTTTCAAAACTCAAATGTACTTTTATAACTTTTAATTACTTCCAGATTGTGTGTGTCGGAGGGTGTGGCAAATCACAAACAGAAAAGAAAAGAGAACATACAAGCATAAAAAAAACTCAAAACATCCTCTCCGATGTTTTCCCAGGAGGCATACTCTGAAAACATTGAGGAGATACAGAACCTATGGAGATACTTCTTCTAACTCTGTCTAACCTTTTCTGTCATACACTAAAAATAGAGCTTTGTTCTGCTCTTGTATTCTGAGAGATAAACCAGGCTTCAACTGTGCTAATAAAACACCCAGCTGTTAATCACCCACAATAGATGTCTTTGTTCAGTTCTATCTGTTGTCCTTGTTGGTATAAAGACATTATTTTAAAGCTCCTTCAATCGTTTCCACATGTTTTGCACAACTGACAAAATAAACCATTTGCAATCACTAGCCCTGATGGCACATGTTACTTTGGGATATCACATCAACAGGCAACTGAGATTTGTCCTCCGCCACACAGATTGAGATGAGTAACCGCACCGCCATGAGGACCTAGCAAGTAGTGGAAATTGGGCATGACAAATTGGGGAGAAAAGGGGAGAAAAAACAAAATAAATAAATCAATAAAACAAAATGTAGAATGTCTTTGACATTTCAAAATATACATTGATTACAGCAAAACCAGTATGATACATGTGAAGACATCTTTTTTATCAACATTTCTGTGAAATTGTATCTAAATTTACCATAATATACAATTTATATTAGCATCTACTATGAGAATGATTAGTAATTTGAATGAATTTCCTATTACTCATAACTGCTCAATACATCTTGGTGGTCAAAAGTTATGAAACTGATGTATTCTTTTTCAACTGAACATCATCAAAACAACTGTACAACGCATCTATACAACATTAATACATCTTTACTATTTTTTGTCAGCTAAATCTATTCTATTTACTCTCATGGCCTGCCAAATGTTGATGAGTGAGAATGCTGGAAGCTGGTTTTGCATCAGATGGCTGCAGAGTAACATGGTACTCAGAGATTTATACTTGCACCTTATGTTATACTTAATTTATGCAATCTGGCAACCATGCATGCGCGTGTGTGCGCTCTCTCTCTCCTCTTCGGAAAAATCCTTATAGTGCTCAATAGTGCAATATTATACTCAAAGAAAAGTGTGTTGCTGTCTCTCCGTGTCCAATCGTGAGGCTGCCTGTGCTGTTTAGTGCCAAGTCTGCGAGCAAACCTTTTCAACTTTAGTAAAATCACAATAGATTTTCACATCATTCGCTATAAGGAAGGGACACGCGAGCAAAACCAAAACATTTTAATGGATATTTACGTTGTTTTAGTAGCATTTAAATATGATTTAATTTATTTAAAAAAAATATATTATGATACATCTCCACTTTATGAGCACCCCCACTATTTTCAGAAGCACCCGCAGTGATTTTGATCTGCAATCGGGCCTGCTATAATGTGTGGTTCTCTTGCTCTCGGTGGGGCGCGTGGTGAGTTGTGCGTGGATGCCATGGAGAATAATGAGAAGCCTCCACACGCACTACGTGTCTGCGGTTACGCACTCAACAAGGCACGTGATAAGATGCGCGGATTGACTGTCTCAGACATTGAGGCAAATGAGATTCGTCCTCCGCCACCCGGATTGAGGCGAGTCATTATGCCACCACGACGACTTAGAGCGCATTGGGAATTGGGCATTCCAAATTGGGGAGGAAATAAAAGAAGTGGTCAAAAAATTGCCTTACATTGACAAATTTTAAGTCACTAAATTTAAAAAGGTTTGTTGAAGGCTTGTATGAAGTTGCTCTTTTACTTTTTTGTTGGTGTTTTTACTTTTTTGCATTCACTGATACTTTTTTCTTCATTGTCCTTTTTGGAGCTTGACAGGCGTACATCAATGTATGGAAAAGAGGTGGTTGAAGATCCTTAAAATGACTTATTTTGTGTTTCTTTGGCAGAAAAATAAATTGCATATGGAATTGGAATGCCATGAAGATGAGTAAGTGACAGAATGTTCACTTTTCCCTTTCCAACAACCCCAATCAGTCATTTCTAACACATTTGGCCTGATACTTTTATCAGTGTGAGATGAAGTTGAAAGGGTCTTTTGTTTGGACGGGGATGTTTAGCGTCAGATGTTGCTCCACTTGTCCTGGCATGCGAGCCGCAGTAGCCGTGCTTGTGTTCGTGGTACACAATCACGTTGCTGATGACTGATGAATATCTCTTGAAAGCTTGGTGACCGCTGCCAACGGTGGCGTCGTAAAGTCTCTGGCAGCGCGGTCTGTGTTTATCTTTGCTGTGGGATTCTCAATTTCCTACGTCTGCCTGCGTTTAACTCTACAAGTAGCTAATTCAGAAGATTTATGTTGCTCTTGGTTATGTTTTAAGTTCTTCAGATGATTTTAAAGCAGGACTTTATGAGCTGTTTCATTTCCTAGGGTGCATTTTGGGGTAGGTGGATTTGCATTTTCTCCTGTTATGTGCTATAGCACAGCCTACAGGACTGTATGTTTTGGACTGCTTTACTTTAGACCTGTATTCCAGTGTCAGAAATATACTTTTTTGTGGTAATATTTACACCCTCGAATTGATTTTCAGTGACATTTTTCTACCTTATAAAACCATGTAAACATCCATGTATGTAAAAATGAATCAATTAACTAAACTACATTTTCAGTCCAAACAATTATGTTGCCTTTAATGCAAAAAATAGCATAACACAATAAACGCTCTGCTTTACGGGTCCTAATGCACACTGTTCCATAAAATATTTAGTCCTGTGCATATCGTATTCAGTATGTTGTTTAAGCCAGTTTCTGAGAACATATCATGCTGCTGCCAATCCGTGATTCAACATCCAACACAGCTTGTCATAAAACAAGTGTCTTATTATTTTATCAGGATTTAAATCACCATTTGCAAGCACCTCGAAACACAAGACACTGGTTCTTTTATGCATGATGCACGTGAATCTGCATTTTCTTTATCAGATTTTATATAGTTTTGTCAAATGTTTTTCACTTAACTTTAGCCTAAAATATTCATAGTGTTTATTTAGTGAACGAATCTGTGTTTTTGAACGAAGCTTTTAAGTGAACTAATCTCTCCCATTTATTTCAACTGTTTCAGTTATGAATCTGTTGAATCAGTGATTCAGTGACTTACTCATTATGCATTAAACACAATTTTGACGCCACTTAATAGTGTTAAGATAGTGTTGTCAACTACAGAAATGGGAACTGAATGCATTAGTAAACAAATATGAATGAATCTCTTTGGCGAACAGCTATACAAAGATTTAAGTCAGCGGAATGAATCAAAATCTGCGTAATCGCATGCATAGGATGAATACCCCTGTTTTAATGTGATTAGTTCATCACTTTTTGGAACTATTTTTGTTAATGGAGCAAAATAGACACAACAGCTGAGAATACTTTGGTCCGTAGATCAAATCTTAAAAAAAATACTACAGGGTTTTGCCCCAAAATGTAAAATATGTGAGACAGTTTTGAATCTCTTTCAGTGGCACTTACATCCTGAGCATTTGTCATTTTCTGTCCTTGCTGTATACAAAGCTTATCACAATCAAGTTGCTTTTTTTAATCATTATTTTGCACTCCAGGTGCTGAATCCTCACTATGGAAACGCTCATAACCAACTGTGCCATATTATGGTCCATTAAAACGTTCACTGCTCATTTTAATAAGAGATGCTTTAACGAGGAAACATCCATTCTCTCTGGTCTGAGAGAGGGTATAATGAAATAAGCGCGAGAGATGGAGTGGTAATCGCTGATGAATGTGCTGCCTCATTGAAATCGACGTGATGAAAAGAAACAAGCCCCCCTCACCAATCAGCGCTCATTAGAGGTGACAAACAACTTCATGCTGTTTTTCTACAGGCCAGCTGGAAATTAACGATGACACTGACCTCTTGCTCTCTATGGGTCAGCAGTGATTTTAACAACAGCAATCAGCTTCTAGACTGGCTCATCTGAGTGTATGTGATGAGATAAACCACCGGACTCTGGTGTGCTGCAGGTGGTCATGAGGTGAGCCGTCCATTTTTGCAGCATCTTCGGCAGAAAAACTACAGTAGTGTGGGGTCCATGGGGATGTACTTCTTGGGTGAATCTCACGAAAGCTGTTAAGGATAAATCCAGCTCAAATTTCACCCCAAAATCAAAATAAATCAAGAGGAAATTGTATTTGCTTAATGAAAATGATTTTAAGGTACATTCATATTTTTTTAAATGTGATGTTATTTTCATGATAATTCAGCACAGTTTATCTCGAAATTCTCATTAATGTAATGTAAAAAATATCATTTATTTCACCAATGCTCGTCCATAGACATTCAGTCTAATTTTCAGTTCAGGTTCCACCCTTGTTTTTACATTGAATATCTTAGCATCTGAGTGAAGTAAAAGCTCAATCTTGGTGTCATTAGAAAGCAGAGATCCTCCCCTTTGCAATGCTATATAACATAGTAGATGATTTTATCATCAACAGTCGAAAAAAAAAAATGTCTGATGATTTGTTTAGCATGCTTTTCCTTCTGGATTGCATATTTTTCTGGGCATCTAAGATATAATATTGGATTATTCAGCCAAGCAAGCTCACAAACAAGTAACACATTTTTTTTTTTTTTTTTGAAAACTCTAAGGTAAAAGCAGATATAAAGTTTTTGGCTACTTGGGGCCTGTCCAACCGGTCCCTATACGCATACTATGCAGTCTGCATAGGGGCACCCACTCCCTAGTGGGGCACCATCTTACCCTAGGAGGGCACCAGGAAGTCCACCGGCTGCCCTTACTCGCATGTTATACATTATTCAAGGACCCGAGAGCAGTTGCGGAACACAGACGATCACTTCACACTCAAATTCAGAGCATTCAAATGATACCTCATATGCTTGACTTATGTATACAGAGACTTTAATGGTTTAAGCGTAATATGTTTATGTGATATAGCGCACAAAATATAACATTCTTCAGATTTTGGGGTGAATTGCAAACATGACCAGTGGTTTTGTGAATTTCACCCATTTACTGCATATTGCACAGCACTGTACAATGTACAAATAGTACTTAAAATGCAGTATGCAATGATAAACGTTTTAAAAATTAGTATGCTACACTGTTGTGACACGATCTCATCATGTTGCATATTTAATTGAGGAAGTGGCATCCAATTATCATTTTGGAAGTAAATATGGTTATTCACCATTTTTTATTTTGTGTAAAAATCGTAGCTTTTAGCAGTACATTTAAATAATGAGTCAAGAAGGAAATCAAAGTTGATCAAATCACAGCTGATATTGCTTCTAGTTAATTCATCACACTGTAGTGTGTTCTTGCATACTGCACACTGTGACAAATGTAGCAGGCCATCCAAGTATTCCATGCATGTAGAAAATTTGGCATACATATCACACACTTCAAAATAGTATGCTTGTATGCCATTCAAAGATACCCTGGGGCTCTGTGCTGTCCTGCAGGTCAGAGATCAGCGATGAACTGCAATCTGACCTGTAGTGAGTCACCAAAGGATCAGCGATGACTGAGCTGGTCAGATGAAGACCAGGGATGCTTTAAACTACTGCTTGTTGCCGTAAGCAACATGGGAAAAGAAAAAAAATCAAAGCGAAAAACAAGATAAACAGCACAAGATCTTAAATAGCTTCCCTGAGCCTCACACACACTCACACACAGATTTAAAGGTAAATCAGGTCTGTTTAATGGTCCTGTATCACTGCGGGAAAAAGAGTGGTATATTTAATTTATCTGAAAGATTTATCTTTCTGTTTAAGCCACGAGAGGGAGAGAGAGAGAGAGAGAGATAAAGCACTCACACCAAAATAAACAAGATCATTTCAGCATGGGCTTCTGTGTGTGTGTGTGTGTGTGTGTGTGTGTGTGTGTGTGTGTGTGTGTGTGTGTGTGTGTGTGTGTGTGTGTGTGTGTGTGTGTGTGTGTGTGTGTGTGTGTGTGTGAGAGGGAGAAAATTATTTCTCATGCCAGAGAAACCAAACACTTCGGAAAGAAAAATAACAAATGAGATCTCATTAATGTCTTGTTTGCTCCTCAAAGACAGTGATGAGATTAAATGGAGACTTTTGTTTCTCACACTTATCTTTTTCTTTGCCGACTGTATCCGGTGGCGTTTCTACAATTGTATCAAATGTTAACCAGTACAAAAGTAGCCTGCTATGGCAGTACCATGGTATTTTTTTTATATACCATGGTAGTGACATGGTAATATAAGGTAGGCCTACATGTCCAAAAAACATGGTAATGTGATGGTACTTTATGTTTTTGTGTACTGTTTTGATTTGGAAATGTGAATTGTTCACAGAGTCGTTCACAAGCTGCACGTGCACTGAAGACCTTCTTCATCGCTGGTAAACGGTTGGATGCGTCCTGAAGTACAGTGTCCTGTTAATGTTTTACGATGTGTGGGAAACCTCTCCAAACGATTAAGTCCATGCAGAAGCCATCCAACTTATTCTAAGTGAAAAGAACCAACTCAAAGGAATGATTCATTTACATTTACATTCATGCATTTGGCAGACACTTTCATCCAAAGCGACTTACAGTGCACTTATTACAGCGACAATTCCCCATTCATCACTAGTTCTTATGGAAGCCTATTTCTGCCACATGGGATACAAAGTAAGAATTTTGACATACCAATTTATAATTATGAAAAGTAAAAAAATATATAAGATAGACAAAAATATAATAATAGGTCATAATTTTGAGATAATAAAGTTGTAATCATGAGATACTAAGTCATATTTATGAATTTATAATTATGAGATAATACATTTGTAATTATGAGATAAGTAAAATGACATAAAATTCATAATTATGAGAATGTAAATATTTTGAGGTACTAAGTCATTATTATGAAAAATTATACTTATGAGTCATAATTTGGAAATAAGTAATAATTTTGACATACCAAGTCATAAATATGAAAAAAGTCAAAATTACATGTGAAGCTAAGTCTATTATTTTAACTATAACTTTGAGATAATAAAGTTGTAATTATGAGATACAAAGTCATAACATGTATAATTATGAAAAAGGTCAAAACTGTATAATAAAGATAAAAATAAATACCAAGTCATAATTTTGTGATAATAAAATCTTAATTATGAGATATTAAGTAAAATGACAAAGTCACATTTATGAGAATAAAATTAATAATTAATATCATAATTATGAAGTTATAAGTATGTCATAATTTTGACAGATCAAGTCATAATTATTAAAAAAGATAGTCAAAAATATGAAATACTAAGTCATAATTTTGAGATAATATAGTCGTAATCATGAAATCCTAAGTAAAATTATATAAAAAGTTATACTTATGAGATACTGAGTCATATTTATGACATTTTAATTTTGAGATAATAAATTCGTAATTATGAGATCTGGCGTGCTGCTTCTGCTTCCATTGTAAATACGCTCATTTGTAAACATGGACTGCAAAAAAAATATGTCCTGCTTCTGCGTGAGGTGTAAAATAGGCGTTAAAGCGTGACTTTGGTTCATACAGAGATAACACCTTCATAAGCATCGAGCGCAAATTCACTTTGTAGTACGAGGCTCTTACAGAGTGCACATTTATTTATTTATTTAAATAGCAGCCTTTTGTGGTTTAATAATCACTTTGAGTCACATAGCGACTGGCTTTTCCGCTGTGGTAAGCTGCAGTCTTATGTGAGAGCTCCGTAGTCATAACAACAGAGAATTCAAAATAAAAGCTTTGCCAAAATAAAAGCTCAATTTAAATTAAAAGCGTATGACAGAAATGTAATATTCACTGTGACACCACCACTACTACTACTAATAATAATTATAATAATCATAAATCTATAGTAATTGTATTATTATCTGAAATGCTCTGAACTGCAGCACTTTATTTGACAAAAACAATACAATATCATCTTGAAAATTATGAAAGTTTAATAAATGTATTTATTTAAACACCATTTTGATGATAAATTCAAATAAACTGTTGATATGCATTTCAGAAAAAAAATAAAAATAAAAAAAAAACAGACTCGGTATCGGTGAGTCCCCAAAAAGATTATTGGTACTCAAACTTGATCTCTGGTTTCAGGAAATCCCTCATTTTAAATCTTAAAATTAAGATATTTTTTTTAATTAAGATGACTGGATCTCATAATTATGACTTATCAAAGCACACGTTTTTTTTTTAATGTAGCTTCCATAAGTTCTTTACTCAAGAATTAATAATTTAGTTCTTCGCTCTTATTAAAACAGCAACTTAGTAACAATAACCAGCATTTATTTAATAACTCACATTTCAGTTCCACTCAACACCTAGGCAATACCAAACAAAAAACATTTTAGTCTTGCCCCATTTTGATCTGGCGATGCCCTGACTTTATCTAGACTGTATGTCAACAAATGTCTCATTTGTTTCATTGTATTTGTATAAGTGTGTGATGCAAGCAGGACGTGCCAGATATGGGCAGCAACCCCACGACACACTGCAGCTTGGCACCTCAAAGCCCCATCATACCAACCTGATGAGACAATAGTGTGTCATGTGTGTCCTAACCAAATTTGGACATTTCCTCTCTGATACCACATGATCATTTACATTCCAAAAGTCCAAAATTCTTTAAAGCTGCCTGCTTGATTTTTACTTTCAGTTCATTTGTCATTATTGAAACATGTTTTACACTGGTTATAAAACTTTAGATAGAGCGAGCAAGACAGAGCATGGATGAAGCAAGTACAGCACTATGCTACTTTGTGAGAGTTTGTGCTTGTGGGCGAAAAGGTACTGGGAGAAAAAAAAAGAAAATACCTGATGGAGTGTTTGTGTGTGTGTGCATCTGCATGTGTAGTGTGTGTGTGTGTGTGTGTGTGTGTGTGTGTGTGTGTGTGTACTGTGCATAGGTTTGTGTGCATGCCCACACACATGCACATGTCTCATTAAATGATGAAACTATTCTGAAACTTCAGCAAAGTCTTCCTGACAATACGTCAGCACATTTGCTCAAACTTAGACGACAGACAGCATTTGAGCGCATGAAACTGAAGCCTCGTGGAACTTGATTTTTCCACCAAAAAAAAAAAAAAACTAAAACAAATTCAGTCATTAAGCCTGATTTTTTTTATTCACTTAGTGAAAAAATCCTTTTTAAAAATATATTTTTAAATATATTTCATTATATTTCATTTAGTTCAATAGGTTTTATATTAAAATATTTAACTTTGGGATTACTATAATTAAAATGTATTTACACCTCTGTCAGATCTCCAAAGTTAGATAAAAGAAATCACACATATGCACAACCACACATACAAAAGGACCTAAACACAACTAGTGTAAACAAAACCTAATTGATGCAATGCTGTCTTCATTCAGGTCAGGTCCTCTGCTGCCTGAAAGTCACCATTTCCTTTTGAAAACAAATATATTTTATTTAATATCAATATTGGTGAATCGGTTTGGCTCTTTATTGGTGGGCCTATATTGGTGTATGCCCCATAGCTTTTCAAACGCCATAAGTTATTCATATCACTTGATAGGCCTAATCACCATGAACGTCTTTTCCTCAAGAACCATTGCTCTCAATAAAATAATTATTTTTAGCATTTTGGATTACTTTTGCAAACTGGTGAAACCAGTTTTGAAACCAGCACAGGGGGATGCTATGGAACCCTTATAATAGCAGCTGTTTTCCCAACTGTTCTCTATCGGTAATATCAGATACTCTTACTGATATAACTTTGGTAGAGTAATGCATCTTTTATATTGCTTGCTTTAAAACATGTTTCGATACTGGTTTATAGTTAGTTGATTTCTTTGTGAATCAAATGATTAAAACCAGATTGAAACTGGAAAGGGAGTGGAAATGATTGCCATTAATGCACTTTAGTCCTCCATTTCATTTCCATTAGTGTGTTAATAAATAAAGGAGTGGCAACTACATACAAAAATAAAAATAAAAGTGGGTCCAAATGGACAAAAATGACTTCAGCTCTCATCTACTAATAACATTATAAAAGCTGTGTATTGAGTAGCATTTGCTAGTAATAGTACTGAACAACGGCCAACTTTATATGATGCGAGGCATATTCCCATATTTCATGTAACACGTGACAGGTGCCACATGCAGTAGCACACTGTAAATGAAAATGTCATGTGTGTATATGTTTAAGCTGTGAGTGTATGAAAGTCTTGAAACCTTGCAATAAGACAAGATATGCAGAATATCTTTATTATAATGTCTGCTCATTTCGAACTAATGTGAATTAGACATTTATAAGGTGAACTGATTGATGTATATTATTCCAAATCCTATAGGCTTGGCAGCTATTTTGGCAAGATTACAAGAGTAGCGGACAACACACTTATTTTATCACATTTCAAAGAATCACTAGCAATTTGCTCTTTGCAATAGCAATGATTTTTTATATTGTACTACTTCTGAAGTCAGCATGAAAATCAACAATAACTTTAAAGATGTGTTGACTGCAAATATCATATGAATATGAAACTCAACTCAGAACCGGGGATGCCAAAATTTTGTGCAGCATAAAAGTAATACGTACAACTCCAGTGGTTTAATCCATGACTTCAGAATTGATATCACAGGTGTAGGTGAGAAACAGATCAATATTTAAGTCCATCTACTGTATTCTGCAGAGGCAGTGGGATGTGTCAGAAGGTGTTTAATAAGGTTTCTGGTTTCCTCCTTTGACTTGAAATCACTGTAGATATTCATGGCAGATGGTTTTCCCAGTCTCATCAGGCAAAACCCAAAATAATTCAAAATCTCTGTAGGAAATTTGGTTGATGTAGATGTACATGGTATGGATTAAAGAACCTGCATACCTCTACTATTATATATAGTGAATTTAGTAGTATAAATGTAAACGGGATGGATTAAAGTGCCCGCGTACCCCCACCCTTATATAGAAAAGAGTATGTGTGAGCTAGGAATTAAAATAAACTGTCCTTATTCTACATTATTATGTAAGGAAATGTATAATGTAATCTGGAAACAGCAAGCGGCGGTTCAGAATAGAGCATTGCGAGAGAGAAATTCAGCAGAGGAGAGAGTACTTACTTGGGTAGGAAAGTTTTGAACTGAAATTAGCCGCACCCCAAAGGTGTCCTAAGCCAATCAGAAGTGGCTTTTCAGAGTCACATGGTCGACTGGTCTGTCCCTTTTGGGAAATGGGCCGCAAAACTAAGATGAATTAAAAGATGTATTCTATGTTCTGCTTAGGCTTACGATGGTTTTGGGAAACAAAGTCCTAATTCATTCATTTCATTTGCAAATGTGTTTACCAGTACATTAGTTTCATTCATGAACTACTGTAGATGTATAATCTACTCTTAACAACAGCACTGATCTGTCTATTTAAAAGTAGCGATGAGCCCTAGATCACTCCAAGGTTTCTTGCATGATCTTGCACATTTAACGACAGCGGATCTAACTGGTCGACCAGTCCAGGTAAAGAGGACATGGAAGGGCTGAGAATCAGGACATCAGATTTGCTCTAATTTAACTGTAAGAAAATGTCTGCCAGCCAGCACTTAATATCAGCGAAGCAATTTAGGGCATACTTTGTTGATGATTTTTTGTCCAAGCATGCTGGAAAATAAAATTGAGTGTCATCAGCATAGCAATGATAAGGTATGCCATATCTCTGAAAAATTGAGGCCAGTGGGCGCATGTACACGGGGAATAGTAAGGGTCCTAGAATCGACCCTTGAGGGACCCCACATAATAGAGGAGCCAATGTAGAGGAGAAGTTTTCTAAGTTAATAGAAAACGTTCTTCCTTTCAAAAAAGAGGCAAACCACATAATAACATAAATATACCTACAAGTAGCACTTAAAAAACAGAGTAAGCAGCTAAGCAAGCATAGACGAATAATCTAATCAGACCAAAATCATAATTTTAAACCAAACAGTTTGAAGGTTACTTGTAGATATAACCATTTTTCATAGCTTTTGACCACTAGGTGGTGTTTGGCCCCTTCATTAGAACTTCTGACCAATAGGTGACGCTGTAACCAAATTTATATGGTGCGGTGAAGGTGTGGTGACAATGACACACAAGGTTTCATGTCAGTATGGCAAAGCATTGCCAACATACATTCTCATATCCTTTTTGTCGCCTTGTCTAATTTCATGGTGCGCTATTTGAGAACCATTTGGTGTATCGAAAAGCTTTAAATACATTTCTGTCGTGAGTGTCCCTTGATGATACAATCAATTTTCATGCAAATTGAATGAAAGGCCCAGGAAGAGTTTCAATGAAATTCTAAATGGCGGTAATCTGAAGATGGAGTGGTGGTGGTGTAGTGGTCTACAGCACATAACTGGTAATCTGGTAATCAGGATGTTGCTGGTTCGATCCCCACAGCCACCACCATTGTGTCCTTGAGCAAGGCACTTAACTCCAGGTTGCTCCAGGGGGATTGTCCCTGTAATAAGGGCTCTGAAAGTCGCATTGGATAAAAAGCGTCTCCCAAATGCATAAATGTAAATGTAAAGAGAGCAGTCACATGACAATATGCCAGTTTTGTTTAAAGTGACTACAAGGTGGCACTGGCCCCAAACTTTGTACGTACCCTAAGGGCATGGTTCCGATTATGCGTACCAATTTTCGGGACTATACACCAATGCATTTGTAAAATACAGCATTTTACGCTAAAATTCCAAATGGACGACGGACGATATGGCCGACATAGGAAAATAGTGTATAATTCGACTCGTAATGCCCCAAGGAATTTAAAGAGACCAGTCTCATGATTTTAGGAGTTATACGAAAAAAATTGCCTGGTTTCATACTTCTTGACCACTAGGTGGCGCTGTGCTGAAACTGTGCAGGTTACCCTCAGGTCATGCTTGTGATGACATATAGACCAATTTCATTGTTTACAACAAGCTGGCAAACTGTTGTGTTAGATTTGACAGATTAGACCAGTGGTTCCCAAACTTTTTACAGTGGCGTACCCCTCCAAACATTCAACCCTCCATTCGTGTACCCCCTCTCTAATGCATAGATAACATACACACAATGTATTTTGAAAATATGTATACTTAACACAATTATCTTTGTAAAACATCTCCCTCATATTAAGCATGTTACATTTGTACATGCTATATTAATCATATGAATATTGAAAAAATGGCTTACCGATTGAAATGGGTATGCTAGATATGATATAACTGCATAATTTAAAAACTCCCCCTTCACCCCGTCACGGTATGCAAGAATAGCCTTCAGTTCTGGGCCTAGAATTGCGCATCATTGCAGGTACGGCATTGCCGGACGACTTCGAGCATTGCGTGTAAGTATCTGTGCAATTGCATGGTCAGCTCAAGGTGCTTTTATACCACATTTGACACTGTTAGCAAGGTTGAGCTCATTTGCTGAAAAAACATCATGTAAAAATTTAAAAACGGGTCTCTAGCGTGCGAGCAAATGTGAGTGAAAATTACTGCATGTGAAAAAAACGAAAATCAGAAGCTAAGCAATTCTTCCAGAAAGGATTTTTTTCTCCATTTCATGTCCATCAATGTGTTAATGAATGAGGGAGTGTCAGCTGTGGCAACAAATTAGAGGTTACAAATGGACAGAATTGGTTTCAGCTCTATTTGCTTTTAATACAATCAATGCCGTTTATTGGGTTGTTTTTACTAGCATTAGTGCACCGCCTATTTATGATTTGAGATATCTTCCCACATTTCACGTGATATGTCGGCAGATTCGGTGTATTATAAAAGAAAGGATTTTTAAACACCAGGAGAAAGCTTCATCATCGGGATCTAGACGAGCAAAGGTAGGATTTATTATTATTATTATTATTATTATTATTATTATTATTATTATTATTATTAGGTAAATCTGAATAGCTAAATCTGACAGTGAAAATCATTTTTTGTACCTGGACATTTCCAAACACATTTTTAATCCTAGGTACATATAAAACTGAATTAATTAATTAATCAGTTATTTTATTTTGTGGCTTTCTAAAATGTAAATACATTTATTATATGATTTTCTGATTAATAATAGCAAATAACCACATATTTAAAATATTTATATTTAAAATATTGATTTCTTACATTTACAGGCTTTTTCATAATATTCTAGTCCAAATCTAGTTGTGTGTTCTATGTTAGAACAAATTCCAAAGTAAAATAAATAAGCAACTAAATAAATAACATTTGAAAATCCATTCCAGGGGGGTTTTGGGTAAAAATAAGAGGGTGCTTGGGGGTTTTCATTCTGCTTTCTAAAAACCAATTGAAAATAATGAGCCAAATCATGATGATCTTATGCTGTTGACTGACAGTTTTTAACCTTAAGAAAAAAATTATGTATTATTGTGATAATATATATAAAATTTCAAAGATATATAAATAAATATATATATATATATATATATATATATATATATATATATACACACACACACACACATGCAAGAAATTTCCAGCAAATTGTCGTTTTTAACTAAATTATACTGATAAAACTTTAAATATTTAGTTTATTTTTATTATTATTTTGCTAAAGATGATTCAAATCAATTTGATAACATTATCTTATGAAACTGAAGTGCTGAATATTATTTAAAAAATCTTAATATCATTTTTTTTTTTTTTTGTAAAAAGATAAACAGTAAAATTACTACAAAATAAATATTTTTGGAGATTTATTTTGCCTTCAGTACGATTAATATAAAGCCAAATATTTAATTTCTCTATCATGTATCTTTATAATATCACACTGCCTTTTTATTTTAGGAAGGGGGTCCCTCGCAAAAGTTTCATCATGGGGTCCTTGACATCGAAAGGTTTAATAAACCCTGTTTATGAAGTATGTACAAAATTGTGCTTTATAAAATTGTTATGCAGCCCTATTACATGCCTTAATCAATGTATTTTAATAAATTCTATAACAATCTCAAATTCTAGGTGTGGCAATTCAACTCAACGACACTCATCTTGATTGACTGATGCACTTGTTCTCACAAGATCTTTTGACAAGATCTCACAAACAATGGAAACTTCTGTGCCTTCAATAATGGCATTTAACAACACTTTTTACAATGACAGTGCTGTTACAGAAGGAAATGACATAAACATTGCAGAATTTGTCTACTTACTGATCATCTGTTGCATTGAATTTCCCATGATCTGTTTTGCTATTTATTTTGTGTATTTTCTCATTAAATCCAACCAAGGGGCTCCTGTTTTTGTCATAAATATACTCATTGCAGATCTCATACAGATTGTGTGCTTCTTATATCTAATGATGACCTACATAAATGTCTTTCAGACTGTAGTGGTTGATATTGTAGTGGCCATTTTAGGCATTTGGGCTATTTTGGCTAGTTTATTTTTCATGACATGCATAGCTGTAGAGAGATATGTTGTGATTGCCCATCCCGTTTGGCACAGGTCTCATCACTCGGTCAAATATCTTGCGTGTACTTCTGTTACTGGTTGGCTTTTTTCTTTAATCATTGACATATTTGCAGGAATGTGCAGTGTCCCGGTAGTATTACTTTTGCCCTTCATTTACTACATATTGATAATTCTCTGTTTTGTAGGTGCGTGCAGGGCTCTCTCTCGGTCAATATCTCTCACTTCCCTAAAGAAGCAATTAGTCATGGCTACTCTGTTCTTTGTGTTGATGAGTTACACCTTTCTAGTCCTCCCCATTAATATTGTACTTACAATTGGTCTTTTTAATAATGATCAACCAGAAAAATCAGTGCGATATATTTTGAAACTTTTTGTTTTAAACCCACTTGTGGATTGTTTGCTGTACATATTCATGAGAAGTGATGCTGGAAATGCTGTCAAGATGCCTCACTGTTGTCCCAGACGACAGAGGAGAATTCAGAATGAAACTCAACACACAGCCTCTGCTGATGTACAACATGATCGTGTGTAAGAGATTCACGCCAGAGTGTGGTTGCCATCGTTTAAACTGTATGTACATAGATCATTTCATTCACTACATCTGAAATCTGATCTGTTCATTATGTACCCACATGATATGCACATGACTACTGTTATATACCTTATATTTGTGAGCATCTGTACTGTGAGTCTATGAATTCAGTGATATACTTGCTGTAATTGTGTTATTATGGTCTGTCTGTATCACTCTGGACAAAAGCATGATTGAATGTCATTTCAAAATGTGGATTATCAATATATCAGCATGTTTACGATATTTGAATATGGAAATGATCTTTTATAATCTTAAAAGTCATTCGAAATATCTGGACTAGCTAATAATAAATCTTACTAACAGAACATTTAGCTTGAGCAAATAAGTCACTGTTCCATTTTGTCTTTCAGAGAACTTAAAGGAATAATTCACCCAAAATTGAAAATTCTGACATCAGTTACTCACCTATATGTCGTTCCAAACTCATATGACTTTCTATCTTCTGTGGAAGACAAAATGAAGAGGATAAAAGGCAGAATGTAAGAGACTGACAGCCTTAACCATTCATGTCACCATTCACTTTCATTGTATGGAACAGGATTAAATTAAAGTGAATTGTTACTGATGCATTTTTGGTTTTGGTCCTTTTAAGTAACTGTCAAAAGTCTAAATGTCTAATGTTATTAACATCTTGCAGACCATGTTCTATTCTTCTGTTTGTTTTTATGACTATGTTCACTAAATGTAAAATCGTGTTTCATTTTACGGTAATCAATTTAAGAATCTAGTTATCATCTTTTACTGTAACAACAGTCTATTTGCTAATGTGCAAGAAACATTTATTTTGTGTTATATTGTGTTCAAAATGGACTGAGTCGCATGTGCCCTTCTGAACATAAAATGTGTTGTATGCTGAACACTTAAACACATTTTTTTTTGTATGCATATACTGTATGTTTCTGGAGACAAGATGACGCAGAGCAACTTTATGTTTTCATTCTGCATTAGTACCAACACTTATTCAGGCTTTGTTCTATTTGTTGGGTATTATTCAAATTTTATGAAATTTTTGTCATTAAAGAACTTATTCACTGATATATTCTTATTCAATGTGTCATTTATTTACCCTTATTACTCATCAAAATTGTTTCAAAAATTCAAACAAATTCAAACAAAAGGCAATCTGATTAAACAAAAAAATACCAACTGGGCCTGTGCAAAAAAGTATTTGCCCCATTTATTTAATAAATCCCAAAAACTGGATTCATAATGGTGTTCAGCTGGACCAGACACACCCAGGCCTGATTAGTGCCAGCCATGTTCAATCAAATCAACACCTAAATATAACTTTTTCAGTAGCACGATGTTGGCTAACAGGTCTCACCCAGTAGCACACAATGCCAAGGTCAAAGAAATACAAGAAATTATGAGGGAAAAGATTATTGAAATACATCAGTCTGGGAAGGGTTACAAAGATATTTCAAAGGCTCTGGGACTCCAAAGAGCCACAGAGAGCGCCATTATCTCCAAATGGAGAAAAGTGAACCTTTCCAGAAGTGGCCGACCTTCCAAAATCCCTCCAAAAGCACAGCGACAACTCATCCCGGAAGTCACAAAAAAGCCATGAGCAACATCCAAGGAACTGCAGGCCTCTCTCGCATTAATAAAGGTCACTGTTCATGACTCCAGAATCAGAAACTGGCCAAAAATGCCATCCATGGAAGAGTGGCGAGGCAAAAACCACTGCTAACCCAGAAGAACATTAAGGCTCATCTAAATTTTGCGAAAACACACCTCGATGACCCTATAAACTTTTGTGAGAATGTTCTGTGGACTGATGAGTCGAAAGTGGAACTGTTTGGAAGACAGGGATCCCGTTACATCTGGCGTAAATCAAACACAGAATTCCACAAAAAGAACATCACACATACGGTCAAGCATGATGGTGGTAGCGTGTATCTATTATATCTAGTAAAAGTGTTTGGCTGCAGTTGTTGTTAATAAAGGTGGCACAGCCAGCTATTGCGTAAGGGGGCAGTTAGTTTTTCACATGGGTGATATAGGTGTTGGATAACTTTTTTGCTTCAATAAAAAAAATAATTATGACAATACTGATTAATTCATTTAGTGTACCAGGACATTCATTTTTTTTCATCAGACTGAGATGGCCGACTCAACTGATTCAATGAAGGGGCGTATTCGTTCAGAGGGTCAAATCAATTATATACTCCTGCACAGCTTGTACTAGAATGGTTCGCGATATAGTCAGTCTTTGGAGGCAAGAAAAGCCAACAACGGAGTCTCACACTTGAAAGTAAAGCTCTTCGGCTTTCAAAGAGAGAGACTTCTGTGAACTTAAAATTTGAGTCAGTGTATGGAAGTGAACAAGAGAGGTTCGTTCACAAAGACTGATTCATTCCAAGGTTATAATAGTTTATATATTTTTAATTTAGTTTAGTTTTGTTGGTCAGTTCTTTGTTAGTTTTAGTTTAGTTTTAGATTTTCAGTGCATATAGGTTTTATTTTAGTTTTTAAATTGAGGAATAAATGGAGAATGTGGAAAGCAGGCATTTGTTTGTTTCTCCCCTCCTTTCTTCTCCTCTAAAATGTTGGTCTTAATTTTTTCAGTCAGTTGCATAAAAACTTAGATCAGTCTAATTAAAGACCAAAATGTAAGACAGCACACCTCAGGCTAACTTTTGTTTACATTACATTTTGCCATTGAAAATAACTCAGCTGAGCCAGTGGGGGCTGAAAGGGGCTTGAGTTGAGACTTGGTTGAAGACTTTGACTACAAATATGGTAACAAAATGTTGTGTTTTTAATTATTTGGGTTAAATCACTAAATGTGTTCATTAAAATACATTTTGAAGCACTGTAGGCCTCTAATAAGCAAATAAAAAATGTATTGAGCGTCCACTGTTGGGCATTTTTTTTAAGCTGTTCAGTGTCTTATTTTTCCCACAATGCAATGCAAATTAGACTGTCTTCCTAAAGACAACTGTGAGCTTGTTTTATGCAACAGGCTTTCTATGGCGTCTTTAGCTAGTCAAACTAATTGTTAGATGCAGTCTTAAGTTAATGGCTATGTTTATGCAACCGGCCCCAGGAGTCAAGGTGTCAATCAAATTAGCTGAATTTTACTGAAGACAGTTGTTTGCAAAATCAAATGGCAGAAGTCAGCAGTACAAAAGCATCTGAGTTCAAAGACAGGAGAATCACTAACTGATCTCAGGTCCAAAAACATCAATACATATATTCAGATACATCATCAAGTTGACGTTAATGCTTTAGCTTCTAGAATTCTGATTGGTTACAAGCAGATAACTATAGAAAATTTCTGAACATGGTCATTGTGTACATCATTTATCTCATAGATTTTCGGCATGGCGCTTTAGTTCCATATTTAGGCTCCAGTGGTCCAAGTCAGGTCGTAGGCCACGGGCAGTCTTCCCTTTATGGACAACAGTAGGTCTCTGAGGTCCAGTTGTCCACCTCTCGACTGCTATTCTCACTTTACTGAATTCCTGAAACAGAAATACTTTTGGAGAAACACACACACAGTTTCTCCTGTTCAAGGTCTTATACTACAAAGCTTCTGTTGGAGACTGGTCTTATCTTATTGGAACTCAAAACATAGAGATATTTGTACTTTCTTTCAGGGCATCAAAAGTCGTATTCTTATTAAGCTGGCAGAAAACATTCACAATCAATGTATGTTGTTAGGTCATGTAGACACTAGAGAAGCGGCCTATGTGACCTAGGCCTATTAGTCAGAAGACACACTTAATAAACACTAAACTAAATAAATTATAAATAATTCACACTGAAGCATGAAGACAGATATGGTATGGTCTCAAACTGCTTGTATGAGAATGACACCACAAATAACATATATTAAGATACTTAGAATAATCATTAGCTCAAAAGGATATATGTGATAAAAATACTGATTAGTTCCACTAAAAGAATTCACTTAATTACATTAGGTTAAATGCTAATTAAATTGAATTCACTCAAAGGATATACACCCCTTCACTTTACACTATTCTCTGCGGCATCCACGTGCTCCACCAAGAGCGAACCACATTATAGGGTGTTACCCCAAGAGGTTACCCCATGTCATTTTGTATTGAACTTTAAACACAAGGTCCTCTTTAATGCACTGACTGGACATGAGAAAGCAACTTTTGCCACAACTGAACTTTAAAACAAAACTCTTTACCAGTTTCAAATTAGATGTATATTCTAGAGACACACACAGATCCATAAGGCATGCTGCTGCTGGTATTGGAATAAATGTAATGGACATGGGATTTAGTACAATAGCAAATATGTCACGCAAGGAATTCAACAGAATTTGAGCAAGTAGCTTTCTTGCTCCAGTTGACTGCAAGTGTGCTTCAGTGTTGAGCAAACATGGCACCACCTCAGAAAGTGACTGGCAGTCTGTTCGCAATTGACCTGTATGAACAGCAAATGGCTCCGGTAGCTTAAATTAGTTGCTCCATCATCATCCAGTCACTTGTCAACAGAGTGTCTATGCTGACGTGTTCAAGTACCTCATTCAGTTCAGACTTTCAAGCAGGCTCCGCATCATGTCAAATGAGCTGTTCCACCTTGTGCTACAGTCCCTTATGAGTGATTTGCCACACCTTTTAATCAGCTCTTGATTTGCCACTGAAGATTTACACCTTGGTGATTGTTGTGTTGGCACTTGGGTGTTTCATGGCACCTTTACAGTTAGCTGATGTGTGTGAGCTAAGCAGGCCATCCACTGAAATATGGTTGTGTACACAGTTATCATCACATCAGGCAACTATATCTTCTGAAACTAAAAAACTGAAAGGGAAAAAGTTATTGAAACAATGAAAAGAAAAATACCTAATTTTATCTAACTCAACACATGATGGGTGGAATATCTGGTTTAAATACCACTTAATCTCTGTTGACAGCATATGTGCCATGCTCTTGATAACTACAGACTGGTCAATTAATTTATTAAAGATATCTACAATAATGCACTTGCAATGTAAGCCTATGGGACAAATGTGCACCAAAATAAATGTTAAAAAATATACACCTAGGAACATGCATTAAGAGAGTAAATACAGTAAATGAATGTTTATGCTACTTGCATAGGCTACCACATGTTAGCATGACACATGCAATTTGATTAATCACGCACATACAATACTTGATATTGCCATAGCACATTTATAATAATTTAATTAATAACTTTATACATTAAAAATAAAAATTATGTAGCTACAGTAATTCTCATCAGTCTTAGAAAATGCTTATATAATACAATTCTTACCCTCCTCCTCGTCAGTATCATTGTCAGAGTTCTCCAAATCAACATCATCCAAGTCCATATAGTTATAGCCCTCTGGTACAGACATTACATGTTCCTTTCTGTTCTTACCAAGCAGCTTAATGGCTTTGACAATGTTTGACCCATTGTCCGTGACAACAAGCATCACTTTTTTGTCATCTATACTCCATTTAACGTGTTAGTTATGCACTGGGCAATCATCTCCCCGTGTGAGGGTATTCAAGCCAATGTAAATTTAATAAAGCATGATGCGCTTGACCTGTGGGTGGATGTAAAATGCACACTGAAATGCCTAAAAATAAAGCAGTTAAACCCCTCTTGATCCAACCATCAATGCACAATGTTAGTTTCCGTACTGCTTTTACTATTTCCTTGAGCTTTTGTTGAGCTGTATTAATTTTTGCACTGACAAGACTGAATTTAGGATTTGGGGTCAAGAGTTGAATTAAACAGCTGAGAGGATGAGGAATCACAGAGCCACATAGAAATGCCTGTCAATGAACATCTGAATCAGGGCAGTCTCGCACTTGATGTACTCTATGGTGTCAGTTGCCCATATGTCGGACCACTTAAAACAGGTCTTTAATGTCTGTTGATGTAACCCAGCATCTCCGGTCACACTACTAGTGGTGGTTGTTTCAATGCTCTCCTTCTCCCACTCCAAGAACTCTTTGTAGGCTTCTTTATACATCAATTGCAAGTGTACTTTTAAATTTGTTGGATTTTTTCCTTTGATATGTGCCGCATACATTACTGCCTACAACCACTAAACACCGTGATTTGTCAGCCAGTGTGTCATAACTGTAAAAGTCCCAGACACGACTAGCACGTTTTCTTCCTGCTTTCATTCTCTCCATGATTGTACTGATGAATTCTAATACAATCAGGTCAATTAGCCTGATATTATCGCCCTTTACTTGCATCTTCATGTTACGGTAATGGTGGGTTTAATGGTTTAAGGACAAAAACGAAAACTAAATATTATTCACAATCATTTGTTTTTATTATTTTTCTTTGTTTCAGAGCCATGAAAATGTATTTTAGTTTCAGTTTTAACAATATTGTTCTTTTTTTATTTTATTTCTGTTAACAAATATGTTTTTTTAAATTTAGTTTTCGTTTTAGTTTACGATAATAACCTTGTTTTGTTCACAAACAAAACTTTATTATCCATCAGTGTTCACACATGCAACAAGGAAAATTACAGGAAAATCATTGGATTGCCTTTAATGTTAAATGTACCAAATGTGCTGTTCACATAAACCATCAATAAGGAAATGTATAGGCAATTATACAACTAAGTATTAAGGAAAATAGCCAGATCAAATGGGTCGTGTTCACACATGACCTCTAAATTGGAAATTGTAGGTAATTTTGTGGCAAAGGCTGCATGTGTGAATGCGACTATTGAATAAGGTAGTGTCAACTGTGGCTACAAATTAACAGTCGCGTCGCACCATGCAAGGTTCGGATGTGTGAATGGAGAGCTCTGCACACTTTGTTAGATTTAATACTTTTTGTGTCATAAACTGGTTAATATCTGGAGATATAAAAAGACACTTAAGTGCTCAAGCTGAAGTCCTGAGCAGCAGGCCGAAAGCCCTGGAGTTAATTTGGACAGTGAAGTGAAGGAAATTCAGCAAGTCATTGCTGAATTGGAGGATCTTGCTGGAATACATTGATCGATCACTGCTATGGAGATGAAATTCATGAGATGGTTTCAAGAGTGGCAGATGTTGAGAAACTGATCAATTGTCTGGAGTCATCGGAGAGGGAATTAGCTGCTAACCTGCTAGTGACCAAGGCAGACTTGAAACGAATTGTTGGAATTCCTGAGGACGAAGAAGGCAGATATATGGGGAAATTCCTAGACAGGCTCTTCCCGAGTCTGCTCGACATAACAGGCCATAAGCTGGAAATCGAGTGAGCTCACAGAGTTCCGGCTCTGAGATCTGCAGAGGGAGACAGGTCCTGATCAATTCAGGTCAAATTTCTGAGATCATGCAATAAAGATCTTTGGTACTTCAGGCAAAGAGTAAAGGAAGGCTTTCTTGGACGAACCACAGCATTTTCTTGTTCCCAGACTTTGTGAATTCGACAAGAGAGAAACATGATCGATTCTAGTAATGCAAGAAACTCCTACATAAACGGAATGTTGCTTTTGCCCTGATGTTCCCGGACAAATTGAGAATAAATACTAAGGATGGACGCAAAATAATTACATTCCAGCAATGTCCTTCATAATGTCAATGGCATGAGTGTTGACTGTCCGAGGAACCTGGGCGCCTGGTTCCACCTAGTGATTGGAGTTTGTGGATGAATCTGCATGTTCTTTGTGCTTATGCCTCCTATTGGCTAGAGTTTGTTTTGAGGAATATTTCTTGCAGGACATTGGCGTGATTAGATCATTTGTTGCACTCATGTAACAGCCGAATGAGCCATCTCACTGAACATTCATTTGACTGTTCGAGGAAACTGAAATAGTTTTTTTTTTTGTGCTGGTTCCGCTAGTGGCTGGAGCTTGATTCATGGAACAACACACCTTTGGGACAGTTATGTGGATGAATCTACACAATCTTTGTCCTTATGCCTCCTATTGGCTAGATTCGTTTTTTAGATTATTTTCTGTTGTGTAATTTTGTCGGCTAATTCACTCTTCGATGACTCCAGATAATCGATCTGTTTCTTAGCATCAGCCACTCTTGTAATCACTGCAGTGAATTTCATCTCCATGGCAGTGATCGATCAATGTACTGCATCAAGCTCCTCCAAGTCCGCAACGACCTTCATCAGCATTGCCGACATGTTCATCATTTGACAGCGAATCTCTTTTACCTCACTGGCCAAATTGATTCCCGGGATCTCGTCCTGTTGCTCATTTTTATCCCTCTTAGCTCTGACTGCAAAACAAAACAGCTGTTATAGATAATTTCCCACTGGTGTCAATCCTTACCACTCTCACTCTCCCGGCCTTGCGCTCTACAGATGTCGCTCGGCCACGTCCATCACCACATATACTCATTGAAGATCTTATACATTATTGTGTGCTTCTTATATCTAATGATGACATACATGTACATCTATCTGATTTCCTCTGTGGCTTACTTTGTAGTGTTTTCTGCAGGAAGTTGGGCTATTTTGGCTAGTTCATTTTTCATGACATGCATAGTTGTAGAGAGATATGTTGTGATTGCCCATCCCGTTTGGCACAGGTCTCATCACTCAGTCAAATATCTTGCGTGTACTTCTGTTACTGGTTGGCTTTTTTCTTTAATCATTGACATATTTGCAGCAATGTGCAGTGTCCTGGTACTATTACTTTTGCCCTTCATTTACTACATATTGATAATTCTCTGTTTTGTAGGTGCGTGCAGGGCTCTCTCTCGGTCAATATCTCTCACTTCCCTAAAGAAGCAATTAGTCATGGCTACTCTGTTCTTTGTGTTGATGAGTTACACCTTTCTAATCCTCCCCATTAATATTGTAACAATACTTATTTGATTTGCCATTAGAAAATTCAGTGCAAAATACTTTGAAACTTTAAGTTTTAAACCCACTTGTGGATTGTTTGCTGTACGTGTTCATGAGAAGTGATGCTGGAAAAGCTGTCCCAGACAACAGAGAAGACTTCAGAATGAAACTCAACACACAGCCTCTGCTGATGTACAACATGATCATGTGTAAGAGATTGTTGGATCAGAGTTATGTTTCTTTATTTAGCCAAAAAGAAGGCAACAGGAGGCCAAGGATGAAGGGCTCCAAAGGAATGGCTTTTATTAGAGCAAGCAAGCACCGATTGATATATATATAAGTTGATATACAAAGAAAGTAAAGAAGAGAAGAGCAGCAAAATAACAGCTGTACCCACTTAACTAGGTCATGACCGTGGTCACACAAACTGCTTGGACCCGCACACACACACACACAAGTCATGAAATATGTCTGCTTGGACGCACACACACATAGAACACTGTTCTGTGAAGGTTGTCACACTCCCCCTATCTGGCAAAAACAAGTTTTCCACATTCCACATATCTTCAGGCACACACACATATACAGAAATTGTCAAAAAGAGGACAGTACAAGAAACATTTATCATTAATATATTGATTATAGATCCATCAAGATTCACACCAGTGTGTAGTTTTCATTATTTAAATTGAACGTACATTAATCCTTTAATTCGCAACATCTGAAATAGTTCATTATGAAAACAGATGATATGCACATAACTGCTATTTGCTATCTGTATCTAAAATTTCTGAATTTTCATTTATTTATGTGTTTTTATTAGCACATTGTCCCATCTGAACACTCTGTTCGATATATAAGAGATTACTGAACTAACTTTCATTCATCTCAATGTGTGTATTTTCAGCTCTAAAAATGCTGGAAAATTTAATATCTGTACAGTGACATTATATCAAAACATTCACGCACACACACACACACACACACACACACACACACACACACACAAACAAACACACACACACACACACACACACACACACACACACACACACACACATATACATACATACATACATATATATATATACACTCACCTAAAGGATTATTAGGAACACCTGTTCAATTTCTCATTAATGCAATTATCTAATCAACCAATCACATGGCAGTTGCTTCAATGCATTTAGGGGTGTGGTCCTGGTCAAGACAATCTCCTGAACTCCAAACTGAATGTCAGAATGGGAAAGAAAGGTGATTTAAGCAATTTTGAGCGTGGCATGGTTGTTGGTGCCAGACGGGCCGGTCTGAGTATTTCACAATCTGCTCAGTTACTGGGATTTTCACGCACAACCATTTCTAGGGTTTACAAAGAATGGTGTGAAAAGGGAAAAACATCCAGTATGCGGCAGTCCTGTGGGCTGAAAATGCCTTGTTGATGCTAGAGGTCAGAGGAGAATGGGCCGACTGATTCAAGCTGATAGAAGAGCAACTTTGCCTGAAATAACCACTCGTTACAACCGAGGTATGCAGCAAAGCATTTGTGAAGCCACAACACGCACAACCTTGAGGCGGATGGGCTACAACAGCAGAAGACCCCACCGGGTACCACTCGTCTCCACTACAAATAGGAAAAAGAGGCTACAATTTGCAAGAGCTCACCAAAATTGGACAGTTGAAGACTGGAAAAATGTTGCCTGGTCTGATGAGTCTCGATTTCTGTTGAGACATTCAGATAGAGTCAGAATTTGGCGTAAACAGAATGAGAACATGGATCCATCATGCCTTGTTACCACTGTGCAGGCTGGTGGTGGTGGTGTAATGGTGTGGGGATGTTTTCTTGGCACACTTTAGGCCCCTTAGTGCCAGTTGGGCATCGTTTAAATGCCACGGCCTACCTGAGCATTGTTTCTGACCATGTCCATCCCTTTATGGCCACCATGTACCCATCCTCTGATGGCTACTTCCAGCAGGATAATGCACCATGTCACAAAGCTCGAATCATTTCAAATTGGTTTCTTGAACATGACAATGAGTTCACTGTACTAAAATGGCCCCCACAGTCACCAGATCTCAACCCAATAGAGCATCTTTGGGATGTGGTGGAACGGGAGCTTCATGCCCTGGATGTGCATCCCACAAATCTCCATCAACTGCAAGATGCTATCCTATCAATATTGGCCAACATTTCTAAAGAATTCTTTCAGCACCTTGTTGAATCAATGCCACGTAGAATTAAGGCAGTTCTGAAGGCGAAAGGGGGTCAAACACAGTATTAGTATGGTGTTCCTAATGATCCTTTAGGTGAGTGTATATATAATGTTAATTTCTACACATTGTTGCCTGAAGACTACGACACAGAATAATGTATTTATTTGCATTACTATGGACACAACACATACTGATCTTATTCAATGCTTTGTAAGTTTTTCACCCTTAGCCTATTACTTTATCAGAATCTGAGTGTGACATGTCCAGGAGAAGGCGACTATATCTGATGCTACCAAACTGTGTTTTTTTTTTTTTGAGAACTGTGGTTATTATTGCATGGAAAGACTAATTTTTGTTCTACAACATAAATCAAATCTTTTAAAGCCATTATATTTTTAAGCACAAGTTGATTTATGAAACCATTCAAGACCTCATTTAGAAACTTATTTAGCGACATTTATATAAAAATGTGGTTTGAAAATTCAAGCTTAAAATTTCAAGTTTAAATTACGATTGTCTGTCATTTATGATGCAGGACAAATTTGTAAAGTTTCTTTAAGCAATGTTAACCAGACATTTATTTTACTCATAAATCAAAATTCATTAGGAACTCCATGGCGAATATGCATTCAGGGTAAGCCAACAAATTGACGTCATGACTCAACAACTATATAAGAAGAGTTGCCTTTTTGTCAAAATTTTAGCAACCTCTTTCCAGTGCGAGTGGTTTGTTTTATGAATTTTTTAGTGCATTGATTCTTCACTTGTTTTTGCTTCAGGAAACACATTTTAAATTGGCTATCAAGCAGCAACACAAAACAGTACAGGCATTTTTACTATACAAAAGTAAACACAAATGTACTGTATTTTGCTGTCCCAACTATGCATGATTATGGTTATTTGCATTGTATTATTTGCATTTAGCATTGTTTTTTCTTCTCTCCTAACAAATTAAATATGCCATTTAGCATGACCATGGTCTATTTTACAACTTCATCTAGATGATTCAACTGTTCTTTGCTTCCTTCAGCACTTAAGGGTGTAGTTTGACAAAATCAAAGCACTTACAGTATTTTAAGTGGGTCACACACTTATATACACCGTGACTTTTAAATTAACTTTTTTGGCCTTTGGGGGTGTTACTATCAGTGGGTTTAATCATTGTTGATGTTAAATAATGAATCAATTCAAACTAAGAATACAGCAGGCAAAACACTGCAAGGCGGCTAATGAAGCATTAAGATAACACACACCTGACACATCGCTTGGAGAGAGGCCTTAATATTCCATGTGCATTTGTGTGAGAGAGGTACAAGTTGGTCTAAGCCCATCAATTATAAATGAAAACATAATTAATCAAGCTACTTTTAAAATCTACTTGAGAAGAAAGGATAGATCAGTAACAGAGAGAGAGAGCAGAAAGACCAGAAGACTGATACTTAGTCTCTTTAGTTTCTTTTTCTTTGTAATCTAATCTGTGTCAGGAGTTATGCTTAATAAAATATCATAGAGAAAGAATCTTATCCACAGAGTGTTAGGTGGTTAGATGCAAATTAGAGGTCTGCACGGGCCTTAAAATGAAACCCGAACCTGACCCGTACCCGAGACAGTGTAGACCGAAACCTACCGGCCCGAACGATACCGTCAGATTTTAAGCCCGACCCCTAAATCGCTGTAACTTTGTTAGCAGGCTGAAGGCAGACAAAGACGATGAAGCGTGAAGAACCCAAGTGCAGTTTATTTGCAATGTGAAATCTAAAAATGTGAATACAAAACATAACACATACATAACAATCATGAGTCTCATAAAATTATTTATTAGACTTCTGAATTATACTTATTATTTGACGCTTGAAAACATAGTCACCATAAAACTGCCATTGTATGACATCACTGAGCACAACATTTTTCACAGTTTCTCCATTTGAGTTATGAAAAAGAAAGAAAGTCATATAGGGTTATAACAACACAGGGGTGAGTAAACAATGACTGAATTTTCATCTAGGGGTGAACTATCCCTTTAAGTTGTATTTAAAGTGCACCAGATTTTTGCACAATTCCAAATATGTTTGGTGTCTTCAAGTTAATATACAAATAAAATAGACAACGGACAGTTAAAATGTCAGTATGAAGACGACATGAAAAAGTGTATTTTTCACTTTGTTTCGCTGTTTTATTTGCATGTAGCTAAAGCAAAACATTTCTGAATTACATCTTTTTATGGGACCCAAGTGTGAACCCTCAAAAAGTCTTTTTTTCTTGGCAGTAGGACATTGGCAAAACATGACATTTTCATCAAAAGGAACGATTTATTAGTTTTGTTTATCATATTGCAGTCCAAATCAAAAAAGTATTTAATTACATCTTCTACAGTGTAATTAGATTACTGTACTAATTACTCTGTCTGAAAAGTAATTGGATTACTTATTACTAATTACTTTCTAAAGCCCTTATCAACCTCGACCAGATTAAAAATACAAGGATAGACATGAAACTGTTCTTTTAATTCTTAAATTGATTTAATATTAAATCAAATAAATTATTCATGAACTGGCAGCGTTACATTAGAAAACATATATTTTAACATTAGACTTTAAATTTCGATTTTAAATTCACTAATGTTTCATATAGAATTGTTCTATAGTCTATACAGTATTTAACACAATTACATCAGAAGTAATTGTAATTAAATTACTGAAAAATTTAGAGTAATCCCTTACTTTACTTTTTCCAATTAAAAGTAATTTAATTAAAGTAATTTATTAATTAGTAATGCATTACACCCAACACTGATAATAATATGATTTTTTTTTGTCCAAATAGCACAGTAGGAAGCTAGTTTTTAGTCTTTCTTAAATGAAAAAACACAAATCTTAAGTGCAAATAATGTTGAACCTTTAATTTATTCACTTAAAAATAATACGTTTTAGACAAGAGAGTAAAATAATGACATGGCCATATTTCTAGGATTATTGTTTTACCTGTACTTTTGCTCCAAAATCAGAGGCAAAAATGGTCAATTTTACTTTGCTCTACAAAATAATGGCTAATTCTGTAAATATTGATTCAGGACATTTCATATTTTGGCTTTCATTATCATTTCTGTTTATCTTTTACCAGTACCAAAAAAATTATCAACAACAATTTTGAGCCTGTCAACATCTGGGGGATACGGAATGATCCAGTTGTATTTAATAGTTGTAAATGAGGTAATACAGTCAACTGAAATGCATATTTTATTAACGCCACTCCCTAACCCAAACCCCAACACTAATCCTTACCATCTGTGGAGTAAAAAGGACCTTTTTACAGTGGTGAGTGAGACCCACCTGGATCACACTCACCACTGATTATGTGAATGCAATTAAGATGCTTGTCAATAACTTAGCAAAATAGGTTTGATTTCAGAGTACATAAAAATTTGGGATCATGCTGCATAACTCTTATACCACTTTATTAAAATCTTTATGCTGTATTGTCTCCTCTTCTACTTCCTGTTGCTCTGCATTTCAACTTCCTGTTTTCTCTTTAATTAATCACACTTTCCTTTTCAATTCTATACCTATTCTCTCTCTCAATTTCTAATAGTGGATTCAGAGCAGGGAGAGAGAGAGAGAGAGAGAGAGAGAGAGAGAGAGAGAGAGAGAGAGGCATGTATCAGTGATTGATTTATAGGTGCGGAGATCCTTCAATGGCCCTGTAATGCAAAAGGGGCGTTAATCACGCACTTACATCTGTATCTTTGTGTGTGAAAGAGAGATACAAAGCAGGAGAGTGACAGCAATACCCGCCCGAGACATGCCATGCTAAAGCACGGATACTCAACTAACCTCTTATGCAAAAGTTCTCACTACAAGTCTTTTCATCACAGACACTCATTGCATAAAAGAAGCCATTCATCAAGCAATAGAGCAGATGGCAGAATGCTTGAACTGTCTGTGTTCTAAATAAGGATTGATCTCCCTGCATTTATCACAAGGTTCCTCTGTGCCAAAAGCATGCTTGCATCTTTATTTATTGAAACTGTAAATGATAATCTGATGCGTATCTACACCACAGACAGTGTCACATGTTAGCAAGTAGATGGGATGGCCATTTTAAAAAATGGAAAGTGGTGTATCTCTTAAAGGGACAGTTCTCTCAAAAATGAAAATTCTCTCATTTTTATACATAATAATAGCCTTAGTCACCATTCACTTAAATGGTAGAGGAGGAAAACAAATATGCAATAAAAGTAAAAGGTGACATATCCTTTTGTGTCCACAAAAAAAGAAAGTCATATGGGTTTGGAGCAACATCCAGGTGAGTAAATAACAAAGTGAATCGTCCCTTTGAGGTCAAAACCAAGGGATTGTTTGTTATAATGCCTCATTCTTAGTATTCCCTTCTCAAATCAAGAGGAATAAGTGTTGCGTTCCTGCATCATTATTCATTTTTTTTATGTCATGGCAGGATGTGCTGTGGTGCTGTCCATGGTGATGAATGTAAACATTTTGGCTGTAAGAGCTAAACACATTTTGTGTGGGAACAAACATGTTAATGGTTTTGTTGTTCAGGGGTCTTGTAGAGTCCACGCCTTGACGGGTCGGCACTGTTTTGGCGACACGTAGAGGACAGCATAAGCTATTAGGGAGGTGGTCATAATGTTTTGGCTCATCAATGTAATATATGTTATTAAAACAAATTACATTATTGTGGCAGACAAGTAAAGCATTGACACCACAATACAAAATAAATGGATTTAGTAGGAAATATAGTTTATTTCCATATTATTGAACATAAACCTATCATTGACCTACAGTCCTCTGGAACCCATTTTGCAATTAAATTCATCAATCTGTCCAAGTTAGATTTATTATAATGGCTTTTCTAAGAACGTGTCAATGTGCACACGAGTCACTCGAAAACTTTAGGAGTGTCTTACTTTGGTCACATCACATCATAAACATAGCAATTTTTAGGTCGCTGTGTCAAGTTAAACATATTTTAAAACTTGGAAAAACAAGTCTCGAAATCCTTGCATTTGGAATTGTGCTCTGTTTAGCTGGGATTGAATGCAAAAACACATCCTAATCTTGTGCTGTTGATAGTGTCAAGCAAGCCTGAGTTTGGTTTATTGTCTGTCCAGCAGTGGGTAGCCTGTACAGCGGGAGTTACGCTTACTGCCCTCTTCTGAATACAGGCGGTACTTCAAGCTTGAATTGCTCTGATGGTAGAGTGGTGGTGGTGTAGTGGTCTAAGCACATAACTGGTAAACTGGTAATCAGAAGAACGATGGTTCGATCCCCACAACCACCACCATTGTGTCCTTGAGTAAAGCACTTAACTCCAGGTTGCTTTGGGGGGGATTGTCCCTGTAATAAGGGCTCTGGAAGTCGCTTTGGACAAAAGCGTCTGCCAAATGCATACATGTAAATGTAATATTCCATATTATCCATCCATCCATCCATCGTCAACCGCTTATCCTGTATACAGGGTCGCGGGGGGCTGGAGCCTATCCCAGCTAACATTGGGCGAAAGGCGGGGGACACCCTGGACAGGTCGCCAGTATATTCCATATTATGGTGCAGAGAAATTATTAAATGTGGAAAAAAATAAACTCATGCTTTTTATTTAAATAATCAGACTGTCACTGAATTTAAGCATTAAATCGACATTTAAAAAATTTAATTTTTTAAAAATCAATAATTACATCTTCAAATTAAAATATTTAACATGACACCCTTAAAGAGTCTTGAGGATGTTCTACAGTACTTGTATGCAGTGAAAATAAATTAAAATATATAAATCTATATAAAGTTAACGACGTTAAGCCTGAAACAACATGACTGGATATTTTAATATTTGAGAGAATTGTTGGTAGGAGTGTAGGAGAAAATTGACAGCAAATTAATGTAATTATTTGAAAATTATCTTAATATAGTGTGTGAGTCATATGGACAACTTTTATAGTATTTAAAAAAAATTAAATAAAAAAAATATATATATATATATATATACGTTCATATACACTCACCTAAAGGATTATTAGGAACACCATACTAATACTGTGTTTGACCCCCTTTTGCCTTCAGAACTGCCTTAATTCTACGTGGCATTGATTCAACAAGGTGCTGAAAGCATTCTTTAGAAATGTTGGCCCATATTGATAGGATAGCATCTTGCAGTTGATGGAGATTTGTGGGATGCACATCCAGGGCACGAAGCTCCCGTTCCACCACATCCCAAAGATGCTCTATTGGGTTGAGATCTGGTGACTGTGGGGGCCATTTTAGTACAGTGAACTCATTGTCATGTTCAAGAAACCAATTTGAAATGATTCGAGCTTTGTGACATGGTGCATTATCCTGCTGGAAGAAGCCATCAGAGGACGGGTACATGGTGGCCATAAAGGGATGGACATGGTCAGAAACAATGCTCAGGTAGGCCGTGGCATTTAAACGATGCCCAGTTGGCACTAAGGGGCCTAAAGTGTGCCAAGAAAACATCCCCCACACCATTACACCACCACCACCAGCCTGCACAGTGGTAAAAAGGCATGATGGATCCATGTTCTCATTCTGTTTACACCAAATTCTGACTCTACCATCTGAATATCTCAACAGAAATCGAGACTCATCAGACCAGGCAACATTTTTCCTGTCTTCAACTGTCCAATTTTGGTGAGCTCTTGCAAATTGTAGCCTCTTTTTCCTATTTGTAGTGGAGACGAGTGGTACCCGGTGGGGTCTTCTGCTGTTGTAGCCCATCCGCCTCAAGGTTGTGCGTGTTGTGGCTTCACAAATGCTTTGCTGCATACCTCGGTTGTAACGAGTGGTTATTTCAGGCAAAGTTGCTCTTCTATCAGCTTGAATCAGTCGGCCCATTCTCCTCTGACCTCTAGCATCAACAAGGCATTTTCGCCCACAGGACTGCCGCATACTGGATGTTTTTCCCTTTTCACACCATTCTTTGTAAACCCTAGAAATGGTTGTGCGTGAAAATCCCAGTAACTGAGCAGATTGTGAAATACTCAGACCGGCCCGTCTGGCACCAACAACCATGCCACGCTCAAAATTGCTTAAATCACCTTTCTTTCCCATTCTGACATTCAGTTTGGAGTTCAGGAGATTGTCTTGACCAGGACCACACCCCTAAATGCATTGAAGCAACTGCCATGTGATTGGTTGATTAGATAATTGCATTAATGAGAAATTGAACAGGTGTTCCTAATAATCCTTTAGGTGAGTGTACATCTCCAACATATGCATTGAGTCTGAATATTAAGGTGAGAAATCTTCATTAGACTACTGAAAAATATATTAAATTTTTAATCATTTAATAGTTAATTGTGATCCATTTAGAGCTTGACTGTCCCATTATGCGGTTAATATTGAATGCAGAGTTTGTACTTATAAATGTTTTATCAACGAAAATTAGCTTCTCATCCAATATCAACAATCTGTGTCATTCCTCTCAGGAAACATGTTTATCATGCTTATTTAAATTAAATGACATTGAGAGTGAAAGAGGCAAAGAGATGTAAAAAGCGAAAAGCATAATCAGTTGTGAGTCTTCAGCATTTTCATGTGCGCTGTCTTTCTCTCCCACTCGATGTCTTTCTCAAGCCAGGGTGATTAGCGCATGGCTAAATTTGATTAGCCTCTTTCTCTGTATGCTAATTGAAAATGCTCTCACCGTGTCTTATCAATATCACACACTCAAAGATTGATTATGGACACAAGAACTTGTGGCCACACACACACGCCACACAGCACACACAGGTCTACAACCTCAAAAAAAAAAAAAAATTATTATGGTCAAAATATATTTGAAACATATTTTAAATATATGTTGTAAACAGCACGGTTAAATAAAATGAATTTTTCAAAATGAAAATATATTTCTGTATACCTTCCAATTTCAAAATAGTGATAAATTACATCAGCAATATTTACAAATATATATATATATATATTAATTAAATGTTAATATAAAAAATATTCAACAAAATGGTCAAAAATATATCAGTGAAATAAAATAACCAAAATATATTTTAGGTCTGTCAGTATAATGCATTAATTCAATGTGATTAATTATATAAAAAATGATGCGTTAAAAAAATAACAAAATTAATCATGTCCCCAGACTGTAATATGGAATATTCCTTAGACACAATGCCACCAAAGTGAGATGTTGTTGTATATTCGAAATTAATCAGCATATCATGTAATTCATTCAATTACATATAAATAGATTGACAGCTCTTATATATTTGAAATATTCATATATTTCATACTTAATTATAAGGCTGCTGAAACTGGGACATTTTTACATCTTTTAGTGAATTTTCAGGACATTAAGACCTGGCTAAACCGGGATGTCTGGTCTCCTGTACAAGTAATAAATGGTCTTCTCACAAAAGCTGCCTGAAAATCATGTAGATTTACACTCTACAATATCAGGAAGATAAGACCCTTCCTCTCTGTACATGCCACACAACTGCTCGTTCGGTCACTTGTCATAACTAGACTGGACTACTGTAACGCTCTCATTGCAGGCCTTCCTGCATGTGCAATTAGACCTCTCCAAATGATCCAGAATGCAGCAGCACGTCTGGTCTTTAATGAACCAAAGAGAGCACATGTTACACCACTCTTTGTCTCTCTCCGCTGGCTGCCGGTTCATGCATGTACTAAATTCAAGGCCCTGATGCTGGCATACAAAACAGTCACTGGGTCTGCTCCAGCATACCTAAAAACATTTATGCAGTTCCCACGTTCCCACCAGAAGCCTGCGGTCAGCTAAGGAATGTCGCCTTGTCGTACCAAAACAAAGAGGCACCAAAACACTTCCTCGGACTTTCAGTTTCATCATACCACGTTGGTGGAATGACCTTCCCAACTCAATCCGGGAAGCTAACTCACTCTCTATCTTCAAAAAACGGCTAAAACACATCTTTTCCAAGAGCACTTAACCAGTCACTAAAAAAAATTCTTACCATACAATTCTTGTTGCACTTAAATCTGTTTTGTATACTATTCTGATGATAGTGAAACTTTGTAGTATGGCACTTTTTGTACCACTGTCTCCTTAAGATGATTCGCTTATGTTTTCCTCTTTTGTAAGTCGCTTTGGATAAAAGCATCTGCCAAATGAATAAATGTAAATGTAAATGTGAAAATCATGATCCTAGACCTTATTTTAATGATTTTTAGCACAATTTGACAGTCATTACTTTGCTAATTACATTTCCTGTACTCTCTTAATGAATGAGGCTTACAATATATACAGTGCACTTCAGTTTTTCTGTGGGAATAATTTCACTTGAGAGCAAGTACAGCATCTTTCTATATTTCACCAAATGGCCCGAGCATTAGGATGATCATATTAGCATACAATATCGATCACTGGAAGCTAATATAGAAGCCAATAAATCAATCGTACACTTCCTCAGACATTCTTTTAACGATAATGAGGTAAAAATGACAACTTCCTTTGAAATACAACCGCAGGAATGAAAAAAAACACAACAGAGATCTCTTTAAATATCTCAATTGTTTCTCCAAGATAGCAATGTGATACATAATGTATGTCAACAATTGTCTTTCTGAGATTTGCTGAGATGCCTAACAACAACTGCCAACTTGTGTGTGGCTAATTTAATATATTTATTAAATATTAACACTGGTACTTTGATACAGTAAAATAAAATACTACATATCATGTCTGTCTTTCAGGTTAGGCTATATTGTGATCAGCAGTGTGACCTTCCTGTGGCATGAGCTTCATCATTTGATTTCTTCACTGACTCGTTTTGAAAGGTCTTTTAAAACCTTGTGTTCGACTGGTTTTATATTTGACAAATTTATATCAAAATCTAAATGTCCCTCTCTTTTGACCTCACCTGTGAAACAATGACTCTCCATTCTGTCTTACCAGCTTCAATGTTTACTATGCAGGCTGTGTGGACCAAAGAGAGAGGTTTATAATACCCTATAATAATGGTCCAGCAGGTAGATTTAAACTACACCACTTTCTCCATTGACAGTCATTGTATTTTTAAACCTCATCCCAGCCACTCTGGTTATGCTGGTCTGTTTTGGTAGTTTTAGAGGGGGGTTGAGCCCTTTTTAGTAGGTCAGTCTGGGAGACCAGTTGGCCAACCAGCAGAAGACAAGCTTGGCCAGGCTTTGTAGACCAGCTAGAGCCAATTAAGACCAGCAAACTGTCTGGTTTAAGCTGTGTTTTTTTTATAGTGGGGACATTGGACTTCCACACTTCTGTAGATAACTGAGAAGGGAAATAGAGGGAAAGTAAAGGTGTAAACACAGCATCTTTTTTCTGTATTTTCAGCCAACTTGTCAAGCTGACCACTCTCAAGTCTACATAAAGTGAATTGAACTTGTTAGCTCACTGCAGGGAGTAGCTGTCCATGTGTTTTTGCAGTCTGCAGGTTTTGTAGCATCTCTCTCAATAACCAGATGATGCAATTTCCCATCAAATTCAATCAAGCAATTACACGCCTACCCTTCCTAACATCCTAAATCTGCCAAAATGCCACTAGTGTTTGTCTTTCCATGTTGGTAAATTATCAAAAGCAGTCAGGCAAAAGCTCAACTCCACAGTCTGTGGCACATGAAGTGAGACAGTGTTAGAGAGGGAAGTCACCCAAAAATCTGTGATAGTTTACTCACCCTCATGCAGAGTTGGGTAGAGAAGCCAAAAACTGTACTCATGTAAAAGTACATTGACTTCAACCCATTCACATGTAAATTCTAAATAATTTAACTGATTCCCTGGCATTCATTTTTCAGTGGTTATTATACAATGTATCAAATTTTATACTCCAGTGTGATGCATCAAGTTTGTCAGGTGACACTGGGCAGTCACGTGACACTTTACAGCTGACTCTTCTCGCTTGGAGCGGGAGGACAGTGCGTAGGTAAGCGATACAAGCCACGTTTCACATTTTTCTTCACTTTTAAACCTTCCTAATTGGTTTAAAACATGTATAAAATATGTTAAATGTTTAAACCAATGGTTTACATTGACATTTATTTATTTTATTTTATGGGGCTTTGAATTTCGCTCCCACATGCAACTTTCCTGCCAACGCATTACAGGTTTGCTACTGGTGAGTACATTTTAAGACTTTTCAGTTGAGAAGCTCCCCAAATTATTTGCAAACCATGATAAATAATATGGTTATGTAATGGCTCCTGTTATTCACTGATTGTGTAATGTTGTAGGCGTTTTGCACATACGTGATCTAATGTTTTCACTTTGACCAAATGCTATTGTGTGAGGTATAGCCTATGTCCCAGTGCTAATCTTAGGAATGGGTTGCAATTAGGGATGGACTGTGAAGAGAAACCTGCCTGGGATTTTTTACTGGCCCAAAACTTGTTGAGACTTGTTGGGCGCTGTCATTTTCTTCATATCGCGGCGCCGTTTTGTGGTCCGTTCTGCATAACGCGGTGGCTCATTTTTGCTTATCGTGGCCCATTCGGCACGTTTTGCAGCCGACCCACCTGCCCGCTCGGTTCAGTCCGGCCCTGATCGGCCCTAGAGTGCGTCAGCCTACCGGGATAATGCTCTGTACCAGTCCAGCCCTGGTTGCAATTGAAAGTAGCATGATATGTAATTCATTAGCAATATACTATAAGGCAAAGGCAAAAGGCTGTAAATACACATTTTACAAAATGTAGTTATGAGTGAAATCGGGTCTCTTGGATTATGATCTGTCTTTTGTCAGTTGGTTTGGCTCAACTATGCTCATATTAAAAAAAAACAGTGTGAAAATTGTCTGGACAATTAAAAAAAAGTTTGAAGCCATATTGTTTCTGTGTTGGCATAGTTAATATGTTTGACATTTGTAACGCAGTATAGTCACACAGTTTCCTTCCATCACCATTAGATGCACAAATGGAATATAGAGAAATAGTGCTGAATGTCTGTTGAAGATCCAATAGAAATAACCATGTCTTGCAAATATGCACACACACACATTTCTTTTTGCAGGTATAAACTGATGAAATGCCAGGCTACCCTTCCACTTCGTCAATGATTCATTCATGGAGAGGAACAAAAACATGCTGAAAGGAGTGTTATTCACTTGTAAGTTGAGTATGCATGATGTAAAGTATTATGTTACTTTGCTTTGCTTTACCAAGAAGCATAATGAATGACATTACAGTTATGGTTAAACAAAAACACAAATTTCATAGACCATAGTAATTTAAACCTTACAAATTTAATAAAAACAAAATACATGATTAACATTGCATATTAACTATAAAGAAAATTTAAATAAACTTTTATAGGTTCAATAATGTTTGAGTGTGTGGTACTCCTCAAAGCATGGAGTAACACACAAGGGAGAGTTGCATGGCACACATATGTAGAAGGACAGACCTTGCAGTGCCGCCTGGTCCTGCTGCCCTGGGAAGTGGTTTTAGGAACTTCAGAGGGAAAATGCCTGGCTGTCAGATGCAGGGGATTGTTGGACGCCCTGCTGCAACGATACCATGGTGAACTGTGCTCCTCAAGCACCCCTCTCATCAGGTTGATCCTGAATTGCAGGGAATCGGTGGAGTGCCCTATCAATATTAAGGGGCCAGTAAGAACATGACGACAGACCCCTAGATCCCAAGTCCCATGGAAGAATATGTGTGTAAAATCTGTGATGAGCGCCAATGCGAGTCAGAGGTAAAGGTGACATGCTGTGACACTTGTCACCGTGGGAAAGGAAGACTACGAAATATTACAAAGAAAAAAAAGAAAACTATGAAGCATTACTGAATTCAATCCTTTATTTCAGATTCTTCATTTTTATTCAAAACATAATCTTATTTACTACATTAAAAATGTGTTGTTGGATTCTTAAATATGTCAAGCATATGTGTTTATATAACTTTTATAAAAATTGTATTATTATCGAGATAAACATAATTATTGATAGGCTGTGACCATGGCCATGTTTGTTTACATTGTAATGCAGACTTCAGAGTCCAGAGTCTGTCAACATAATGTTTGTTTCATGTGAATAAAACATTATGTTTGAAAGGTGATTGTTTTTCTCAATTATTTTTGCTGCTGTGATATTCGAATGTGTAGATATGAGCAGTAAACTGGCATTCTAATACCTCTGTGTTTATTTGAATGCCCGTTACATACATTTATTTTATCATGTGTTTGAAAAGACTGAGCAGCTATTTTAGACATAAATGGCTAGTGCTTTGACAGTGCCTCTCTGCGTAGATGCAGCAGAACAACAGCTGATTTGGTGAGTTTCTCAGTTTTTCGTGAGTATATCCAGTGTGTGGGTATGAACAGAGAACTTGTATTCTTCTGTGTTTATTTGAATGCTTGTAACATAACATAAACATATTCTATGGTTAAAAAAGACAGTTCTAACAGCTGTTTTAGATATCAAAATGACAAGTGCTTAGCCAGTCTCTTTCTATGTAGCGACTATGCAATATGACAGCCAATATGGGGAATTTCAGTTGGTGTTGTGCTGTTATACACAGCGTGTGGATTGAGCAGTAACTTTGTATTATTCTGTGTTAGTTTGAATGCCTGTGACATAAAATAAACATCCTGTGGTTGAAAAGATTGTTCAAGCAGCTATTTTAGGCATGTAAATGGAAAGCTCCCCCTCTGTAGCAGCGGCAGCTTAACAGTGCAAATTTAAAAATTGCCAGTTGATGACTTTAGACAGGGGCTGCCGTGGTATGATCACCAGTGTGATCGTACATGCAAAAGGGTGAAAAAATTATTTCTCCTGGAGAATTCAAAGTACTAACCTAAATAATTACTTGAGTAAAAGAAAGTATCCAATTAAAGAGTACTCATGTAGTGAGTAGCTAGTTACTTTCTCAAATGACACAATGGATGTTAACTCCCCCATATTCCATTACATAATACACATTAAACATCTGTAAAAACTTGCAGAATTATTATTATTATTAATACAAATTCTGTCATCATTCACCATCATGTTGTTCCAAACCCGTATGACTTTCTTTTTTTCATGCAACACAATAGGGAGATTTTAGACAGAATGTTAGCCTTGGTCACCATTTACTTTTGTTTTTTCTCTTCATATTTTGAAAGTGAATGGTGACCGAGACTCTCAGTCCTTAACATTCTGTCTAATATCTTTTTTGTTCCACAGAATACAGAAGGTCAAAAATGTTCTGGGAGGGAAGGGGAATGATGACAGAATATTAAATTATGGCTGAGCTATCACTTAAAAGGGGTAGTTCACCCAAAAATGAAATTCTCTAATCATTTCACCCTCATGCCATCCAAGATTATGATTTTAGAGAATTATTTCAGCTCTGTAGGCCAGTACAATGCAAGTGAATGGGTGCCAAAATTGTGATTTTATGTGATTTCCAATAAGCACATAAAGGCATCATAAAATTAATCCATACGACTCCAGTAGTTAAATCCATATCTTCAGAAGTGTTATGATAGGCAAACCATTACTTTAAGGGCTCTTGTAAGATCTGGATGAATTTGTCAATAAGAAGAGAGGTTTGTAAACCTTTCTAGTAATGATTATGTTGAAAACATGAACAATTTCCCACACAGGAACATTATATATAATGCTGAAATATAAACCAAAACAAGCTCATGCTTTATTAATGCCTAATTTCACTATTTCATAGCTTTTATTTCTTAGTTCAGTGTAGTTACAGTTTTCAGGATCAAAAGAATTTAGATCATTAATTGTGTACAGTACACAGCCTGTGTAGGGCACCAAACCCAGTCGCATAATACTCTCTTCGCCATACGATCGCCTCATACCCGCACATCTCTCATGCGCTCACCTTGCTGTTCATGCTCAAGTTGTCAATCATGCAGAGCAGAGCAACTTGGATGTTTATATGGATTTATACAGTCAATCAGCCCAAAGTAGTTCCAACAGTTTCCAGTATCCCCACAAGGGCTCGGGGCAAAGCGCACTGATATATTACTGCAGATTTAAAAATGTACACTTAAAAACTGATGTCATAAGAACCCATATTTACAGAATCAACCTGAAAATGACCACCAACATGTCACAGAAAAGCCAGCATTACCCCTGCCTGTCATATTTGCTGATTTTAATACAAAATAAATCATTGAACAACAGCATCTATCTATGTTATACAGTTAAAAAATATTACTGTGTTACAATAATGAGAATCCTCATTGGAAACAATAGGTATAGTAAAAGTAATACATCTGGGCATGTTACGGTAATGAGAATTGGGTGGTAAAATGTGCAGAAGTGTATTGAAAATAATACCTTAATGCAAAACAAAATAAAAAATCTTAATGGTCCTAAATATAGAATTAATTTTCTTTATGAAAAATATAATTTTATATTTTCTTTGCATTGATTTTGGGTTAAATGTATGACCAAGATGTTTTCTTGACAGATTTTGTGAGAATCACCAACTTGGAATATAGCGCATGAGTTGTATGGACCACTTTTATGACACTACTATGGTGCTTTTTTGACATTTTGGAGCTTGACAGGCTCAGTTTTCATTCATGCTCTTATATGGGAAAGAGTGGGCAAAAATTCCCTTTTGTATTCCATGGAAGATAGCAAGCCAAAAGGGTTTGCAACATCATGAGGGGAAGTAAATGATGACATAATATTTAATTTTTTAGCATGAACTTTTCCTTTGAGCTTTTATCTTTGAAAAACATCACTTAATGTGCAGATTTAACTACAACTGGGTGTCATTACACAGCTATGTGGTCAGCAATGGACCTGAAACAAAGAAGGATCCTTTCATTTCTCACAGAGGCGGTCTGGCACCCATAGACTCACATAAACACACGAACAAAACACAAACAGACCATTTTCTATACACACACGTTGTTTCCCGGGGGAAGCCCTAATAGTCCGTTTAGCCGATGGAGCTAAACCCGATGCTAGCACCAGGCCCATTACTCTCTTGTGCTCTGTTTTAATGGGACGATCCATCACCTGGACTGCTCATGTTAGCATTCTGCTAATGTTAAACCTAGCATGCTAGTCCATTACTCATTTCCCAACTTTTTTAATGGGTGATCTGACCAGTCAAGCTGAAGTTAATACTATTTACTGTCTGAACTTAAAGAAAGACTACATTTCCTTAAAGCTAATGCTTAGTCACGGTTCGTATGGAGTCAAGTCAAAGGATCATCAATCGCACTGGTAATGGTTCTTTTGAGAAGACAATATAACAGCTCGATCATAATAGTAGTGGCCTGACTAATGACAGCCAGAAGATTAAGTGGGCTGTTTCAACAAAGTCTGTTTGTCTTGGTGAAACCGAGATAAATGCTGTGCTGATATCTAGAAAGCCTAAAGGAAGAGCACAGATTTGTCAGAAAGAAAACTTGTGGTGCTCCAGTGAGTTTGTGATGGACAGCTACTTTGAAGGAAATATAAAGTAGGCAAGAGCACCTTTGCTGCATTTAAACTGCTTGTTCACTGTAACTCTGCATGTCAGTTTTTGAGTCTGCCTGCCTATCACATATTCATTCATCTGTCCATCCATTCATTCATTATTTTACATTTATTGCTTTTGACAGACACTTTTATCCAAAGCAATTCACATTTAGCATACACATTTATAATGTTTGTATTCTCTGAGAATCAAACCCACAACCTTGGCATTGGTAATGCCATGCTGTACCAGTTGAGCTACAGGAACTCTACTGGCATCCATTCATTCATCAATTCATCCATTCATCCATCAATTCATCCATCCATCCATCCATCCATCCATCCATCAATTTCTAACTGTTCATTCATTCTTCCATTTCTAACTGGTCATCCATCTATCCATTCATTTTTAACTGTTTATCTATCCATCCATTCATTCATCCATTTTTAACTGTCTATCCATCCATATATCCATCCATCCCTAACAGTTTATCCATCCATTCATCTATCCATTTCTAACTGTCTATCCATCCATTTGTTTATCCATTCAAACATTTCTGACTGTTTATCCATCCATCTATTTTTAACTGTCCATCCATCCATCCCTAAATGTTTATCCATCCCTTCAACCATCCATACATTTCAAACTGTCTATCCATCCATCTGTCTTTCTGTCCATCCATCCATCCATCCATCCATTTCTAACCGTTTATTCATCCATCAGTCCAGCCATCCATTTTTAACTGTCTATCTGTTTATCCATCCATCCCTAAATATCTATTCATTCTTTTATTTATACATCCATGCATCCATCGATTTCTAACTATCCATCCATCAGTTCATACATTTCTAACTGTCCAACCATCCATCCATCAATCTATTCATCTGTCCATCCATCCATCTATCAATCCATGGATGAATGCGTTCAAAGGGATAGTTGGCTTTATCCAAAGCAATTAACACATAGCATATGTAGCATAAGGAGGCTAAGGGCTACAGCCTCTAGCGTCAGTCGCTAGTGCACCCCTTGAGGTCAGGAAATTGAGGTTTACACACTGCACAGCTATCTACCAGCTGGCTCCGTTACACTCACCCCCCTAAACCTCACTACCATCTGGGTCACGGCACCATTGTAACCGGCCCTGCTCACCCCACTCTGAACGGGAGCGAACCGGTGTCTCCGGTATGGGAGGTGGTTGCGCTAACAAGGAGGCTAAAGGCTACAGCCTCTAGCGTCAGTCGCTAATGCACCTCTTGAGGTCAGGAGAGTGAGGTTTACATACTGCACAGCTATCTACCAGCTGGCTCCCATTCCACATACACATTTACCAGCTTATGAATTCTCTGAGAATCAATCCCATGACCTTTGCATTGCTAGTTCCATGCTGTACCAGTTGAGGTACAGGAACCCTACTGGCATCCATCATCTGAAAGGATGGATAACTGTTTATCCATCCTTTCATCCATCCATTTATAACTGTCTATCCATCCATCCGTCTCCGTCCATCCATCCATCCATTTTTAACTGTCCATCCATGCATCTATCCATCCACACCTATGCAGCTACATTGGCCTGGAAAAAAGATGTTAAAGTATGAATTATAATCCAATGAAGCTCGCACTATGACGGAAGATACCTTCACAGGGAATAGAGTGGTCACATCTGAATGGTATGCTGAACAAATCTCACAGTACATTTCAAGATGCCAACACCAGTCCTTAATCTACTGAGGAACCAAAACATCTTGAAGTTAAGTCTGCAACCACAGTTTTGGATGTTGCACTTGATTCAGTCTTTCTGCCAACATTAAACTCTTCACCATGAAAACTAAGACCAGAGTGGTCTTGGTACATCAACTAAATCTTAATAAAAACAATGACGGTTTATGAAAAAGAATGATGGCTTCAGTATAAGTAATTAACTTATAGTAATTAAGTACTTTCACTTCATGCACTACATTTTCCTTAAAATTGTACTTGGTTTGTGGTCATGCAAAACTCACATCACCGATGCTGTAACTAGGGTGGTTGACTTGGCGAAACTGTAAGTCTGGTAACTTAGAAAATAAATATTACATTCCTCCTCAACAAGCCACATTAATTGAGGTATCATTCATGTCTGTACCACAAACAATTAGGCATTATGTGGCAAAGTTTAATACTTGTGGTTAGAGGTTTTAAAAAGTCCCTAACCCTGAGTATAAACAATAGTGATGCCTGCCTTAGCAAAATAATTTATATTTAGCAAACTCAGCAACTCAAGTTTGCAGTGACAGACAAACATTGATGTTGAAGCTAGAGTAATTTGGGGAGTTTGTCTGAATGATCACATTATTTCACTTCCAGTGGTTTAGAGTAAGAATGTGGCAGTAAAGATATTGTTACAATTCTGCTCAAGTCAGAACACAACAGCATCTCTATAATGCAGCTTTTATTGTCTGTCACAGCGTGGATAATTATTGTTTGCCATTGTCAGAGTGCGGACATGTTCATTTTCTCTCTTAGTCCCTCACACACACAAAAGTACATTTACACACACAGCATATTTGGGACATTGTGAGTGACTGTGAGATGTGGCATCGGGTCAATCCAGTGACACACCTGTCAATCAAACACAGAATCCGTATCAGCAATCCACAGCCACACTGTTCAAACACTCTGTCTTTCTAAAGCTCTCTTTTGCTGTCGTCCTGAATGTCATGCACTCAGAGAAAAGAAGTCTGGGTTTCAACTATCCTCAACTCGAAAATAAATCTGATCAATCCATTTCTCTCAAATGATTCTCACCTTGCAAAATATTGTAGGTTTAAATGGTGATTTCAATCAAAAATGAGAATTCTCTTATCATTTACTCACCCTCATGCCATCCCAGGTCTGTATTATTTTCTTTCTTCAGCAGAACACATCTGAGGAAAAATGGAAAAATATCTTAGCTCAGTAGGTCCTTAAAATGCAAGTGGATGGTGATCCAAACTTTGAAGCTCCAAAAAAAAAACAGGCAGTCAGCATAAACGTCATCCATTGGTTAAATTAAATTGATCCGTTGGTTAAATTAATATTTTCTAAAGTGAAATGATCGCTTTTGGTGCAAAAAAAAAAAAATAAATATCTATAAATCATCGATTCTGGTTGGCAAAGGTACATGTGTGTGACATAATTGCGTTGACATGTTCACGCAAGAACAGACACATGTGTGACACACCCAGAAGAGCGGCGCTGTTTAAAACTGAGTAGGAGGAACGCTGTATAATAATACTTGGGGCAGTGGTGGCTCAGTGGTTGAGGCTCAGGGTTACTGACCAGAAGGTCAGGGGTTCAAGCCCCAGCACCACCAAGATGCCACTGTTGGGCCCTTGAGCAAGGCCCTTAACTCCAGGTTGCTCTGGGGGGGATTGTCCCTTTAATAAGTGCACTGTAAGTCGCTTTGGATAAAAGCGTCTGCCAAATGTAAATGTATAGAAGCTTCATTGGTTTTGGTTTAAATCTGAAGTTTGTTTATTCACAATGGTGTGTTTGTGTGCTCATCCCGGATGTCTCAACCGAGATTAAAAAAACATGAGATTATGTTCGTAACATGCCAACCCAAACACATTACACGAGAGACTGAATGAATTCCACCCTCTCATGAATGTGCATACTGCTGCTGACCAGAAGCAATGATTTATTGTTAAAAACTACTTAAATATTGATTGTATGGATGATATTCATGTGGACTGTCTTTGATTTTTGGAGTTTCAAATGTCAAATCACCATTCACTTGCTTTTTAAGGACCTAGGCCTACTGAACTAAGTATTTTTTTTATTTGTTCCGCTGAAGAAAGAAAGTCAAACACATCTGGGATGGCACAAGGGTGAGTAAATGATGAGATCTTTTACTCACCATCGTGCCCCTTTTACTCACCCTTCTTCCTTTAAGAAATACATCAGTGATGCAGATTATAATCTTAATTTGTGGTGTTTGCTAAATCAAGCACCACACCTATTGATAGAGGTGGAAAATAACGAATTGCAACTACTATCGTTACAGTACTTGAGTACGTTTTACAAATTGTTCTACTTTTTAAGTATAAATAAATAATAGTACTTTTACTTTAGTTGATTAAAAACGTCATGGTTACTGTCGTAACCTCCGTTCCCCGAGGGAGGGAACGAGACGTTCCCTATAATAAAATATAATTATATTAAAGATCTTTAATAAGATTTTTTTATATAATATATATTGCTGCATCTTTTTGAAATAATATATTTATATAGACTGTATATATATATATATATATTATCTAAGCTAGTCTTGGCTGATCTCCTAGCCTGGCTAAGCTGGTGCTTATCTGGTTTAGATGGGTGGCCAGCTGAAAAGTGCAAACCAGGTTAGCCTGAATGTTTTCTCTAGTAGTGAACGTCATGGTTACTGTCGTAAACTTCGTTCCCCGAGGGAGGGAACGAGACCTTGTGTCGAATGAAGTGACACAGGGTGTCTTCCTTGGATGCCGATTCGTACCTCTGAACCTGAGAAAAGGCCAATGTCAAGTTGGCAGACCGAATTTGCATGACCCGCCCCGGACATACGGGTATAAAGGGATGCGGGGCAGCGAATGCCAGTCAGGATTTTGCACTGAGGAGCCGAAAATGAAGCACGGCCATTTACAGTGGTAGGTCTAGTGCTGTGGCAGGAGGGACACAACGTCTCGTTCCCTCCCTCAGGGAACGGAGGTTACGACAGTAACCATGACTGACCGGCACTGACCGTGTTACGTGACTGTCGAAACAGGTGCACAGCAAGCTATTGCGTGCTAGAGGCGCCTGTGCCGGCTACACATAGCCCTCCCCAACGCCCCAACTTTTCTTTTTCTGCATACAAACCTTAGGTTTCCCACACCCCTGAGGGGGGGGAAAGGTGTTACATGCCTAGCATGGGAGCAAGCCCAGCAGCCGTGGCCTTCTCTCTCACTATGTCTCTCACATAGGACGTTAAGACGGGGGAGGCGGTCTTTCCCCAGGGGGGAGCAGGAGATAGCATGTTGGGAGCAGGACGATGTCCCTGCTGAGAGAAGACTCGAAGCCCTTACCCTGCTCTGCGCACCTGGCAGGGGGAGGATTTAGAGACTGAGGAAGAGGCTTAACGGGGCATCTTCAGAACTCGTCAGTGCTGGTGTGCCGGGGCTGTAGGCGAGGCTGGAGGAAAGGTAGCTGACCTGTCCGCAAATTTCCTATTATTTCAGGAGGGAAAGACCTTTATTTCTATTTCTTCTGCTCCAAACTTACTTCAAACGTACTTCTCTGTCTGCTCGTATGAATGTAACTCATCATAAGAAAGTGTTTCACCGCTGTTCAAATGCACTTTGGATCACATCATTTATATGTATAAATGTTTTCCATCTGAAAGCACTAAATATTAAAAGAAACAAATGACAATAAAATGCAAAGTAATCTCTTCAGTAATCAAAATACTTTTTGAATGTAACTGTATTCTAATTACCAATTATTTAAATTGTAACTGTAGTGGAATACAGTTACATATATTTTGTATTTTAAATACGTAATCCCGATACATATATTCTGCTACTCCCCAACCCTGCATATACAGAATGTGGGGATATCTTGTTTACTTGCTACTGTCACATCCTATCGAACTGTTCACACAAGATCTCCTTCCCCCGAGTATTAACCCATACCGGACTACATTTCCCAGAAACCCCTACATCCCGCCATTGACTCTCACACCTGTTTGCCATTCTTTCATCATACTCCCAGTGTAAATAATCCCTGCTTGATCTTTACTTCAGTGCGAAGTCTTGCCAATTCACCCATTGTCTTGCATTTCTGAGCATTACCTTTATCTAATGCCTACCTGTCCCTTGGATTACCCCTTTGTTTACGTCTTTGATTTGTTACTTTGTTTGGATTGCTTACTTGATTTTGTCCTCTGCCTGTTTCACTACGATTGCTTACCTGGTTAAACTCTGCACATGGATCTTCCCTCTGTGTCTACCTCTGACCCATCACAGATACTGTATGTCTAAAATAAACTTTTTACATACTTTAGAAAGATACAATGCCAATAGTGAAATTGTTGCAAAAATGCCACTGAAATGGATAAATATCCCAGAAAATCTAAATATGGGGGCAAAAAATACCCATGCAACGAGTTCCTGTGTTTTATTAATATATGATACGTAGTTAGAATAATATTGCAATCTTTTGACTTTTCTCTGAACATAATTTTTTTTTTCACACTGTCCTGTTCCTGGCACCATGTGCCTGTACCTCAATTGGCTATCAATCAGCATCAGTTCGGTATTGTACTCCCACGTAAAATTCTGTAAGTATTCACCCCTCTTGTTCAAAATAAACTGTCCTAGTGTCTAACACTCTTGCTTATGGTGCTGTTCTGTACTTCCCTGCCCTGTTCTGTCCTGTTCACCCGCTAGAGTGCACAAAGGATGGATGTTATATAAAGAAGGTATGAGAACTCACAAAACATAATGTAACCAAATGCTACAATTGATTTAATAATAATATCTCAATATGTTTAATTAAGTCTTTATTACAACTGTAATACAATAATACAAGTACAGAATAACCACTTTGAATCAATCATATCTCTCACTAAACACTGTGTGAAATGTTTATTTTTGCCTAAATAAATTGGTTTTTAGGAGATGATAACAGCTTGCTTAATCTCATTCCATATTTGGATAAGTGGATACATTTCTTTTATAATATTGCATCGTATTAGTTTTGTACAGAACGTTATCTTAATAGCCAAAATACTTGGACATAAGTAAGAAATAAGAATATTTTCTTGAGTACCAAGTTAGCACGTTACACTGCTTTTGTAAGGAATAGTAGGTGACACAGTATATGTTTGCCATCACGGGTAAAGAAAAAATTGGACAAATATCACTTAATACCTTTGTGATTGGCGATCGGCTGATCATACCTAGATTTAGGGCCTTTTTTTGCAGCATGCAGGGAATCACACATACACACTGCTCCTCTAATGAATGACAGAGTGGCCTTTGGAGGGTGAGTTGTTGGCAATTCTATGCATTCGTGAATTTAAACTTTCAGACATTATGCAATTCACATGAGTATTCCGTTTTGTTTTTTAAAATGTGTAACAATTATATGTGTATGAATATTATGTTGCTCTCTTTCTAGAGTCATTATGGTAGTAATTCTGACTCACTGCACAGTGAGCAGGAAGAGGATAAAGAGGCTGCTAATGGGTATAAAAACTAAATCTGAGTACATGTGATGTAACTTGTGTCGGGATAATCAGACGTTGTGTGGAGCGATAGAGACTGTTTGCGCCTTTTATCTTCACTCCCTTCAACATGAGCACTCTGCAGGTGCAGATACTTGCTCATTGTACACTGTGTGTGTGTGTGTGTGTGTGTGTGTGTGTGTGTGTGTGTGTGTGTGTGTGTGTGTGTGTGTGTGTGTGTGTGTGTGTGTGTCCAAGTGTTCACTCCTCTGAGGAAAGCCGTGATGCTCCGTATTGTTGTTTCTGTGATGATTCATGAAGCGTTCCATTCATCTCAGTCTCGGAGAATCCAAATTTCCACCTTTCAACTGGGGAAAGTGCAACAGAATAGCACTTTAGGTCGGACTTCTAACTTGGAAACTCCTGCAGAAATCTTCAACTCCTATTTCGTTGAGATTCAAGTGTGAGTGTGTGTTACTTCATGCAAACATGTCGGCACCCAGGGCAGGGAGGTTTACAGTCAGTAACAACCATAAAATAATATACATTAACGAGTCAAAATTCTTACATTAAATGATAATAAAATGGGTTTAGCAAACGTTTTGCAGAGAAAGGTGTTCAAAAAACAGTTAATTACACTCTCTGTTGATGATTGTAATGATAGCATTGCAGTGTCATATATCAGACTGGTTGCTATCAGATATCTCTGAAAATCAATGAACCTCTCAAAATCACAACGTAATCAATCTCAAAATTACAAATAAGCTTCCTCTTTGACACGTGTGTGTTTAGTTGTCAGGTAATTGTCTCTGAATTTCACGTTAAGTGAAAAGTCACATCATTATTCATGTTTACATGATTTTAGTGTGATAAAATTGTTTAATAACCTTATCTATTTTGTCACATCCAATACCACCAGGATTACTGGGTTTTGGTGTCATGGCAACAAAACTGTAAATGTTACTAAAATCATGTTAATATGTACACTCACTGAGCAATTTATTAGGAAGCCCTGTACACCTACTTATCATGCAATTATCTAATCAGCCAATTATGTGACAGCAGTGCAATGCATAAGATATGGGTCAAGAGTTTCAGTTAATGTTCACATCAACCATAAGAAATGTGAAAAAATGTGGAAAAGTTATTTCAACGTTGGCATGATTGTTGGTGCCAGATGGGCTGGTTTGAGTATTTCTGTAACTGTTGATCTCCTGGGATTTTCACACACAACAGTCTCTAGAGTTTACTCCGAATTGTGGCAAAAACAAAAAACATCCAGTGAGCAGCAGTACTGTGGACTGAAATGCCTTGTTGATGAGAGAGGTCAATGGAGAATGGCCAGACTAGTTTGAGCTGACAGAAAGGCTACGGTAACTCAGATAACCACTCTGTACAATTGTAGTGAGCAGAATAGCATCTCAGAATGCACAACATGTCAAATCTTGAGGTGGATGGGCTACAACAGAAGAAGACCACATCAGGCACATTATTAGGACCATAGTGTTCCTAATAAAGTGCTCAGTGAGTGTAACATTTTAATATCTTGTGTCTATACATTTAAAAGAGTGTGTGTTTTAATGTTTATAGATTGGCCCATGTTCGCTTCCATTTTAAGTGCTTTAGCGTAACAACTATTTAACATTTCTTTTTTTATAATTATAATAAACGAGAGATATATCAAAATAGGTTTTAGTGCAAATCAACATTATGTAATAAATGATATCGATTGACCTTGTATTGAACCTGGAATATTCCTTTAATATTGCTTAAATCAAACAAGGCAGCTACGGTTCTCACCGCATTTCTTGACCTAACGTGCAACATGTCATGGGGTAACCACATCAAAATTTTATAGAGCAGGGGTTCCCAAATGCATACAACATGGCAACCACCCAGCATCATGGAGTAGAGGTTTGCACAGTCAACCACAGGAACATTTTCATTGGAAAATTTAAAAATCAAATTTATGAGTCGCATTCACACACACATACAAAGAAGTAAGTCTTTTAAAACCCTATCTATTATCAAATTTCCCCTTAATTTGGCATACGCACATATAAATGCAAGCATGCTAATTCTCCAACCAGTTTTCATTCACTACCTCTCCTCTCTCATCCTCAGTAGTTAGCGTTAATGGATATCTGTCAGGGCAAAAGCCGAGAGACTGATAGAACGCTCGCGGTTATGAAGATGAATGTATATCTGGTTGTATCTCTGATGACTTGCTACCTCATCTCCACCATTTGCAGAGCAGCTCTCTTCATTTAGGGATCTTAACCAAAGTTCTCAGTGTACTAATGACATCTGCTGCTCACTGCATGATGCCTTTGCAGAACGTACGCACAGATTTTAACCCTTAAATTACCGCAGTGTGAAGCCCCAAACTTTTATGTCTTAAACACATAAGGATTGGGAAAGTTGTAGCAGAACTAACAAAACAGGACATCTCTTATACTGTATTATATTTATTTATTCATAATTTTTTGTGTAAGATTGTCAAGAGTCTTTCGCTCAGAATAAAAGCCTGAGAAGCAGGAGACTTAACCAAAAGTGTCCATTAGCTCTCATTTTAATCTCATTGCTTTCTAGGAGAAACAATTGAGATATTAAAGAGATCTAATTTGCGATCTTACTTTTCTATGGGGTTCATTATGAGAATAAGCCTCTAAAACCACCTACAAAGCGAATTGAGCTCAAGTCTCTAAGGCACACTAACTGTTAAAAGCCCCATGTTTTAAACCACAGCTTGAGTAGATCTAACAATTAAAGGGAGGAAAAACAGCTAGGCCAAATTATTTGACAGCTTTGTCTTGAAACATATGCCACCCAGCACTAAGCCAAGCAACCTGAATACTTTACCTCACAGCACGTTATAGCTTCCTAACAGCGCTGGCTAGCATTTAAAAGCTCCAATGCCAGGTAGCGTTGAGAACTGCACTTTCTAATGCTCTTTATAGCAGCTGCTAGCAGTATGAGCAACAATAAAGCCGCTAGCATATCAACTGTGTTTGGTCACAGATCTTTTCACTGAAGAAATAATAATTTTCTTAACCAGTATTTTGTCTTGTTTTCCAGTAAAAAAAAATTAATAAAATCTAAACATTCTTGAAACTAGATAAATGTGTGAAAATGTGAAACAAAAAATGTGTGAGATAGTAAGATTTCCCTGACTTCGTGTCGAATGAAGTGACACAAGGGGTCTTCCTTGGACGCCAAATCGAACCTCTGAACCTGAGAAAAGGCCAATGTCACTGAGCAACTCTTATTTTATTATGCAACACTCCACTGCTGTGGCACAATGAGCTCAATGTCTAAATGTGTTTGAAGTGGACTGCACAGAATCGTCACAGCTCCAGCTGACTATTATTTTGCAGCTAAAATACTTTATCCAATTTAATTTTTAATGCTTAAGGTCACAGATATGCATAGCAAATAAGTGCCAAAGGTCACAGATATGCATAGCAAATAAGTGCCATAAGGTTATTTAACATCAAAAGCTTAAGAATGAAATTTCAGCTTTAAAAAATTAAAAGAACCAACATGCTGGCCCACATACATTGTTTATTAAATGTGAACGAGGGACACATGGGATGCATTTGTCATACATTTTTATTAGCACTTATTCTGCAATGCAAATTAACTTTATCATTTTATTTGGTTTGCACTGTAGTGGGCATCTTTTAATATGCCTCATGCTGCTGCTGGAGCAGCTCCTTCTGCCCCTGTGAGCAGTTTTATCAATATAATATAGCTGCCAATGTATTGAAAACCTTACAATATGCCTCCTACTGCTTACTTTCTGTCTCTGATAAGACCGTATGGTGCTTCATACTTGCTGTGAATGACACTGAGCTATCCTTAAAGGGCACCTATTATGCCCCTTTTCACAAGATGCAATTTAAATCTTTGGTGTCCCCAGAATGTGTCTGTGACGTTTCAGCTCAAAATACCCTACAGATCATTTATTATACCATGTTAAAAATGCCAATTTTTGGGTGGGAATACAAATGAGCTGTTTTTTTGTGTGTCTTTAAATGCAAATGAGCTGCTGCTCCCCGCCCAGTATCCAGAATAGGGTGGAGTTTAGAAATCTCTGCCTCAGATAACTAGACATCATAAGCAATATGACTGACAGTGAAAATAAGTGTTCAGCCCTATATGTTTGAACCGGAGTCAGACACTGATGAGGGAGAGACTCCGTCAGAAGTAAAAACTTTGAGAATGAACCAGGAAGTTTCCAAATGGTTATTTGATAAATGTATTTATTGGTTGTAGAGTTTTTTTCAGCAGTTTTGCAAAGATGGATGCGCACACACACACACACACACACACACAAATACAGTTACAATGTGCGCTATGTGCTATAACGAAACAACACACAAACAAACATGTCCGTCAACAGTCGTGGGCAGGGCCTGTACAAAGTGGCATCTGCAAACGCCTTGTTCTGAGACAGTGCTTTTTATTCAAAAAAGGACTGGATGGATTTTATGGATTATAGAGTGTTTGTGTACACACAATGCCAACACACATGTATTTTCAGTTTGGTGTACAAAGGCCTTTAGGGTTGGGTTTTGGGTTATTGCCTATGGTTAATAAAATATGCATTCATGTCGACTGTATTGCATAATTTACAACTCGCTTTTGGCGCCAATCATTGGACATTTTACCTGGAAACTGGAGCTCTTACATGCCTATAAATTAAACAACATTTCCAGCTTTGGCCACTGGGGGCAGTGGTTTGATATTCGGTAAGCACAGGCCGATTTCAGCAGAAGAACTATCGACCTGCTGTTCCCGAATTCACCATTGTGATCATTCTTGAAAATAAAAGATTTTTGTACCTATGGAGAAACCAAATGGCGAGTGTGGCCACTGGCCAGACTGAATATGTGTGTTTGTGAAAGTGCCAGTGTGCATCATTGTGTGGACGCTACACTGGCCACTTTCCAACATAAGGTTGCAAATGCTTCTTCACCTGGGTGTGAAATGCAATGCTTGGCTGCAGAGAGACTTCATGCTTAATGAAAACACATTTTATCCCTCTCTCTCTCTCTCTCTCTCTCTCTCTCTCTTTGCCTTCTTACATTACATCCATCAGCATGCACATAACATGTCTATGCGGAGGAGGATATGATATTCATAATGAGTTAATTTTTAGTCATCAGAGAAAGCAAAAATGATGTATATTGCACAGAATGTTTATGTTAATGTGTAAGCTTTGGAGGACATAGAAAAGGCCATATTTTGCATGCACAGAGACACACTCACACACATACACAAACTTGCTTATTCATTTTCACGTCACAGTCACTGAATTAACAAAGCTAAATTCTTTATTAAACCTGCTGAACCGTTATCACTGCAAATGTGAGATCAGGCATTCTGTCTCTCGCCATTTGTCTCTTCCTACTTTTGCCAGAGGGAATACAAGGTCATTACTGTTCTAATTTAAATCTAAAGCAGCAGATAGTAGCATGTGCATGTGAGGAGAATCATAAGGATAATATGAGAATAATATGGAGCATCAATTTCATCTACTCTCGGTCAACACAATGCAACAACTTCTGGTCTCCATTCGACAACATATCTCTCTCCATTAATACCTCTGTCTCACACATACACAACATGGTCTATTCTAGAAGCTTAATCTCATGAAAATGATGCGCCATTTTTGCAAATGTAGTTCCTTACTTGCATGCGACAGTTCCCATGTAAAATGTCTACTGTGCGGCACTAAAATAGTTGCAAATGTTCTCCTAAACCAATATGGTTTTTAAGGTTATTGCTCTATCGAGTTTTAAATCAACGGAACCTAGCTCCCTAGTCTAAACCTAAAACCTATACCTGACCGATAATGTCAACAAAAGCAAATCTGAGATGAAAAAAACGGCATTGCTGAAGCAACCATGTCATTTTGTGGCACATATATGACATTTTCAGTTCACAGGTTGACTTGCATGCTCCTCAGGACTCGTACGCCGGTCCTTTGCATCGCAAGTGCAATGAGCCATGTACAATTATTTAGCAAAAATATATAGTTATACTAACATATTTCAGAGGGCTTCAAAATAGACATGCCTTGACTAAATTAATTCAAGAAATAGGTGTGAAGTTTGAGATCAGAATGTCCGCCTGGCTAAAAGTAGCAAATATTTATTATTTCATAGACCGAAAACAAAGTGTCATAGTCTAAAACAGCAACATTGGCCCAACTAATGGCTTTAGTTTGGGGTGGGACTACCTGTTTAATCATTCAATTACAGATAGGGGGAGTGTTTGGGAAAACTATTTGAAAACAGTAATTATTTTTGCAGGTTCATTTGGTAACCTTAGTAGCACATAAATAACACACATCACCTTTAAGGCTGAAATCTTAGAATTTCCTGGTACACGTACAGATTCAGGTCTTGTTTCCAGCTCAACTTGCTATGAAGCAGTCCAAAAGTTTCTCTCGTTCTCTCTCTCTCTCGCTCTCTCTGGGCATTCTGGGAGTTTGTGCATGTGAGAGTTGTGGGGGGTGTGGACGGAGTAGTGGAAATTCACCTGATTTCTTCTCGCTTTAGTTGTCTTTCTTTTTCTTTTTCCTGCGTGGTTTGGTAAGTACTTATTTATTCAGTTAATTTGTCTTTTTGAGTGAAGTGAGTGTTTGCACAGAGGGATGATGTCTCAGGTGGAGATGCTATCCTTGCGTAATGGTTTCAGGTGTGTACCTGCTGAAGGGGTAATGGTGGAGGATGAGCTTGTTGTGACTGGGGAGGTGGTAGGCAATGAAAATATTTGCTCTGCTTCTCGTATGAATAAAGCAGTTGTGTTTTATTTTTAAAACAAAACATCTTGTTAATCAATTCATTGAAAGCGGAATAATTGTAAATGAAAATTTGGTGCAGATTACTCCTCTCTGTGCTGTCTCTTCTAAAATCATGATTTCGAATGTGCCGCCTTTCATTACTGATGAAGCACTGGAGCGTGGGTTAGTGCAGTTTGGTAAGATTGCTAGTTCTTTCAAAGCTGTCTCCCTGGGGTGTGAACATCCAGCTTTAAAACATGTAATGTCTTTTAGGAGGCAAGTTTATATGTTTTTAGAGTCTCCAGAGCGAGTATTAAATGTTTCCTTTTGAGTAAAACACGAAGAAAAAACATATATGGTTTGTGCTACTACAGGCAATCTGAGGTGTTTTGAATGTGGAGATGTCGGCCATAAGTGGATTGCTTGTCTGCACAAAGAGAGAGAAATGGACAGAAATCGTGTCGGATTGGAGGATAGCAGTCACAGTAATTCATCCGCTTGAACAAGTTGCGCGGGAGGAAACTGCGCGTCCTTCTGAGTAAGAGTGTCAGAAGTGAATGAATCTGCATCTGAACTATGTATTCAATCGGAAGATAAGTTGAGGGTAAGCGGAAACAATGACCATTATTTCTGAACTTAATGAAGTTGCTATGAATAATGTTGATGACGGATTTAATACTGAGCCGTCAGTTGTTGAAGAGGTCAATATTGATGAGGCAGGTGCTGTGCCAAACACTAGTGACAATCAATGTGATAGCAGTGGTGGGGAATTGGCAGAAGATTCTGCTAATAGAACAGGTAATGATATGAGAGAAGTAGATGAAATTATGTCATAACAAATGCATAGTGATGGAAATAATGCAGTTGAAGGGGGAATGTGGTGGAAAGGGCAGTACAAATTGAGTCGTGGAACAAATTTGAGTGTAGAATCTTTTTTTCACCTGATATAAAAATTGCTGTCTTGAAAACAGAGGAAGTAGACAATGGACGTCTTATTGTAGTTAAAGATGCAATGGGGGGTATTATTTTATTGATTGCAGTGATATAGTTGGTGGAGATTGGAATTGCACAGATTTTACTGTTGATCATACTGCTGAAGAACCTCACATACAGTCCTCTTCTTGAAGATTAAAGTTAATTAAAGCCAATTAACTTTTAGATATGTGGAGGATTAAACATTCAAATGCAAGAAACAGATGATCTGCCTTCATCTATCTGATGGAAGAGTGACCATTGATGCCAGAGAAATGCGTCGTCATGCATAAACTTTTATTCCACCGTGTATAGTGCTGAACATTGTGATGATGAATGTATGGCAAAACTGATGAAAGGTTTGCCTCAAATAGACTCTGACTCAAAGACTGCTCTTGAGAAAGAAATATTCTTTCAAGAACTTACTACTGCAGTTGGTCAGCTCAATTCAGGAAAATCCCCAGGCATTGATGGGCTTCAACCTGAGATCTTTGTGAAGATTTTAAAGAATGTAATCACAATGGTTCTTTACCTATATCTTGTCAACGTGCTGTGTTATCTCTATTGCCAAAAAAAGGAGATTTATCTTTCTTTAAAAATTGGAGACCAGTTGCCTTGTTGACTACTGAATATAAAATTGTATTCAAATGTATTGCTGATAGGCTTAAGACGTATTTACATCAAATAGTGTATAGGGATCAGACTTACTCTGTTCCAGATAGATCAATAATGGACTATTTGTTTATGATACGAGATGTTTTAGATATCTGTAGAAAGTTTCGATTTAAAATTGGGTTAATCTCTCTAGATCAGGAAAAGGCTTTTGATCGTGTTGATCACAATTATTTATTTAAAGTATTGGAGGCTTTTGGATTTGGATAGGGTTTTACAAGTATATGCAGAAGCTGCTTGTATTGTTAAAGTAGAAGGGGGTTGGTTTCATGCTACCAGGTTTTTCTAAAAGTCCAGGAATTGTATTAAGCTCATATGCTGATAACGTCACAGTGTTTGTTAACAGTGTTTTGTTGGATTCACTTTATGTTAATGAGAGAGCTTCATCAGCTAAGGTAAATTGGAATAAAAGTGAGGCTTTCTAGGTGAGTCATGCAAACTTGAAAGAATGTCCACAGTTGCCTGGGAATCTAAAATGGGGAACTGAGGGGTTAAAGTATTAGGTGTTTATATTGGTTCAGATGAATTTCAGTATAGAAAATCAGAGGGCATATTGGAGAGAGTATGCACCCGATTGTCTAGATGAAGTGGTTGCTACCCCAGTTATCCTACAGGGGAGAGTTTTGGTTGCTAACAATCTTATAGCATCGACTCTTTGGCATAAATGTAATGTACTACAGCCACCTGGAGTCCAAGGAATTCAAAGACAACTAGAGTCTATTTTTGGTCAGGACAACATTGTATACAGTCTGCAGTTTTGTATCTTCCTATTCAAGAAGGGGGTCAGGGCTTAGTAGACATCAAGGCAAGGATAATGACTTTTCACCTACAAACAGCCCAAAGACTACTATATTATCGTAATCTTGCTTGGATAGATACAGCGACGGTACTTTTGAGGAGGTTGTGCAATTTCAAACTCGACAAACATCTGTTCTTGATGCAATTAAGGGAGAATGAGCTAGTGGATCTTAACACCTTTTATAAATTATTAACACCTCGGTGTTGGAAGCATGGAACGTTTTTTCTGTTTCAAGATCACCTGATCTGAAAGCGGATTTTTGGCTGTTGGAGGAACCCTTATTTTTTTAACTCTCTCTTATCTTCAAGACTTTTGTCCTCTGGAAGCCTGCGCTCTTGTATGATAGCTGCTGGGTATGTAAAGTTGGGCAACATTTTGAACAACAGCCCAGAGACTGTGAGTCAAAGAACTGGTGTGAAATCTGTTAGGATGATACGGCAGATAATCACTGAACTATGTAGGAATCTAAAAGAGGATTATAGAGTTTTTGTGGACATTTTTTCTTCTCTTGATGGATTAGGGGAGGAGAAAGACAATTTTTTCCTTCAATCACTATCAGCGCTGCTGTGGAGAATCTGGAAGAAGATGATCAATGTCTGTTGACCTTTAAAACCCCAGAGCTGGACTCTTTTGATACTACTGGGAAGAAAGCTATGTACTCAATTTGTGTGAAGGTGTCTAATGTCAACCTTTTGAATGGGGTCGTTTCGATGTGATGGGCAGAATGTTTTGGACTAAACTCATCCCCTAAAGGTCGCTGGCGTGCTCTGTTCAAATGTCCGATTGATAAACGGACATGAGACCTCCGATGGAGAATTGTACATGGAGCAATAGCTACAAACAGACATGTGGTGCATCTCAATCCTAGTATAGGGGTGGGCTGCCCTTTCTGTCTAGAATTTGAATCAATGTTTCATCTTTATGTGCAATGTTTTCGATTAGGAAACTTGTTTTCCTATTTTAAGTGAATGGTTTTCATCTTTGGGCCTAAATACTCAGCACAATGGAACAAAACTCTAGTTCTGATCAATTTTTTATCTGGTACAGCAAAACTGTCTGAAAATCCAGGAAAAATAAACTATTATGGCAGGATGCAATAACTGTTGTTCCAATGTTCTCAGGGCTTGGAGCTGCTTGACTGAAAGTACAGTATGCTTATTATAAAATGGTGCGGAGTTTTTGCCAAAGTTTGTAGAAATTTGGGGGATAAATGAAGTTCTGTGTACAATATGTGAAAATGATGTCTTGATGCTGACTTTTTAGTGTGTATATATATGTATGTGTGTATGTCAATGTATATATATATATATGAGCTGAATTTCCATCCAAGCATGTCAGGCCTCAGCATGCTCCCCTCCCTGTGTTTGTGTGTGTGTGCGTGCGTGCGTGCGTGTGTATGTGTATGCATATATATTATTATTATTATTGTGTGTGTGGGGGGGACATTGATTAATATGTGATGTCTATTTTTCTTGACCACTTGATGTGTTTCTTTGTAATATTAAAGGTGAAATTCAAATTCTCTCTCTCTCTCTCTCTCTCTCTCTCTCTCTCTCTCTCTCTCTCTCTCTCTCTCTCTCTCTCTCTCTCTCTCTCTCTCTCTCTCTCTCTCTCTCTCTCTCTCTCTCTCTCTCTCTCTCTCTCTCTCTCTCTCTCTCTCTCTCTCTCACACACACACACACACACACACAAACAGGGAGTGGAGCATGCTGTGGACTGACATGCTTGGATGGAAGCTCAGCTCAGAGCTGCAGAGGAACAGTAACAGAAACTAGAAAGAGACCGCTGAGATCTGCACTCTCTCAACAGACTGAGACTTAAAAATACAGAGAGAGAGAGAGACAGAGAAAACCTGTTTCTGTATTTCTTCCACTCGACTGCAGTCAACATGAACATTTCAAAAGCTAACCGGTTACAAACAACTCAATTTCAAGCATACTCACACTCTAGAAGTGGGGGGAAAATGTGTCATTTTACCACAAGAAACTGTATCAATATTCTAACACCCAAAAACAATGTTTTTAGTTACATTTTTTATATATTTTTGGAAAACAAGAGACTGTCCACCACTCAATGCAAGCGTGTGAGAAGTCGAAACTTATTGCAACATTTGGTCAGCGAACATCGGTTATTTCAATTGAACCAAAATGCAAACATAGTGCAAGCAAAGGATATAAGTCTTTGTTTCGTTTATAAGGATGTCGGTACAGACCTTCCATCCAGCTAGAATGCAAAAGTTTTGTGTAATGATAACATAAAGTATGCTATTAGGTCACACTGACGTTGCTAAACTCTACTGTACTTCTATGTCGGTGGCTAGGGGCGGCTGTGGCTCAGTTGGTAGAGCAGGTTGGCTGCCAGTCGCAGGGTTGGCGGTTCGATTCCCGGCCCACATGACTCCACATGCCGAAGTGTCCTTGGGCAAGACACTGAACCCCAAGTTGCTCCCAATGGCAGGCTAGCGCCTTGCATGGCAGCTCTGCCGCTATTGGTGTATGAGTGTGTGTGTGAATGGGTGACTGGGACACAGTGTAAAGCGCGTTGGTAACCGCTAAGGTTAAAAAAAGCGCTATATAAGTGCAGACCATTTACCATGTCTCTATGATTAAATAAATCAGGAAGTTTAGCACTTGTTGCACTAAGCACTGAAGTCCAGTGAAGATGAATGAGAAACATCAAGTGAAAGAGCACAAAAGTTTTGAATTGCAATACACTAAACAAAGACTCGAGACCCAGATATTGGTATTAAATTGTATTGCCAGTTCCCAGCTGAATCCAACCCCGTGCACTTTTTAATTTTAGCTCAATTTTAATTGTCAACAGGGCTGAGAAAATAATTCCATATTTTTCAATGAAAATTAAAAGATTTCGAATTATATCCACATTTTAAATGTCCTCTAATTCTTTCAGTTAGAGGAAAAGTATAAAATATTAGAGATCACCAGATTTTTTAATTGACGTTGTCCACAAGAACGCAAAAAATAAAAAACATAACATATTTAGTCAATTGCTGCGGTTTATCACTAGGCCTCTATTTTGATTTAGTTATATGAAATAGGGTGTTTACTAATTTGTATTAGTTTGTATTTAGTATAAATTTATAAGTTAAATTGAATGTCTTTGCTTTTAAATAAATATTAGGTGATATTATTTAATTCTGCATTCGTAATGTTTGCTTTTTTGGCCTACTCTTCTTTTATATAACTTTAATATCTTCCTTGAGGTCCACTAATAATATTAGTAAAGGTTTTTTATTTATTTTTTTTATTTATTTATTTATTTATTTTTTGCACCAAAACATTCATAATTTAGTAATATATGATTATTTTCCACCCTGTCTCTGGCCCTCTTCCTGAAACGCTTGGTTTTTTACCTCAACAACTCCCGTAAACGTCCACAGTTATGATTGACTAACCTCGTGCAGCCCCTCAAATTCTGCCATATTTGAAACTCGTTGTAAGAGAATGAACAAGCTCCAAAACATTATAAAACTACTTATCAGGGTTTACATATAATGCCCATCCAACACATTGCATCTGAATATAATAAACAGTTCATCTCAAGCACAACTGTTAACACTCAGCACCATTAACTATCAAACAGCCATGGCATTTGAAATATTCATGAATGAAACTTTAATCATGGTTTTGTGATTGGGTCCAATAGTGTTTTTAACTGTCCCATTCTTCAGTAACAGTTCCTTTGTAAAGCTTGAATATGAGTAAAAATAGCATAGATGGCCGCAAGAATGCTCAAAGCAACAAGAGGCAGAGCAGCTGATGAAACAGAATGGCATCTCCTTTTCAGAGTTGATACAGGACAAAGGTCAAACATGTCTGTCTAGAGCATATTTATATACAAAAATGATTCAAAATAGTCTAGATGGGTCCCCTTTGGTGTTCAGGATTAGTTTGTCCACACTAGGCCTGTTTGTCCTGCTCCCTCTCTCTGAGTACAAACAGAGAGCCAGTGGACGGTGCCAAGTGTGCGATGATATAAAGTAGGTATTGATGTTTTTTGCAGTTTTTTTAATGAATTAATAAAGTGGGGTGGTGATGGTGTAGTGGTCTAAAGCACATAACTGGTAATCAGAAGGTCGCTGGTTCTATCCCCACAGCCACCACCATTGTGTCCTTGAGCAAGGCACTTAACTCCAGGTTGCTTTGGGGGGATTGTCCCTGTAATAAGGGCTCTGTAATTTGCTTTGGATAAAAGCGTCTGCCAAATGCATAAATATAAATGTAAGTCACTGAAGTAGAGAACAAGGTGTTTTTTCAGCTTGGCTTCAATGATTGCTTTTATTGCATTTGGGGATTCATTTTTGAGTTCTGAGATTTACAGTATGATTTTATAGTGGAATGACCACTAATATGTCAAAATATCAAGGAAAATTTGATTCCTTGTTTTTAAAGAAAAGGAGAGATGAGACAAAATTACTTCTTGTGGTAATCAACATCATGCCACAAAGACTGTTGATTGAGCTTAACTTGAATCAAATACAGAATATTCCTTTAACTACTTTAAGTTATGAGTAGCTTGTAGTTTGTAAAGCCACAGTTTCAAATTAGCCCACCCCAAACCCTGGCACGGAGTTGCTGCCTATGTATAGTGTTCCAAATCAGTAATTTATGAGGTTCCATATCAGCTAAGATGCTGCCATAGAAAGCCGCAGGAGGGAGCTCTTGGGAAAAGACCCAAAGATGGAGGGGTTCTCTAAGGTAATTTGCTGTGTGAAGCGAGGAAGGGGGGATGCTGAGTGATCCAGCTGCCCATTGCACAAGAGAACGATTTGTCTGCAGGGCAAGTGTGTGTGCGCATTTGCGATGTGTGCCAAAATGAGTCAGATGTTCTGTCACATCGACTCCCACACAGCAAACTGCCTCAGCATCCTGTCGATCATTCCCAGCAGGTACACGCATGTGCCTCACATGCATGTAAAAGTGCAGAAACAAGCACACAAATGTTTGTCGCTCACAGCGCATCCTCGATTTCAACTTTCTGCCTCTAGCTGTGGCACTGCAGCTATTCATGGAGTCCCGCACATGCACAAACATGGAAATGCACTTTGTCTGTTTTGAGTAGGCCTACTAAGGTTTATTTTAACCACATTAAAAGGAACAAATGGTATGACATTTAATGCAAAGATAATTTCCTAATTAGTATTTTTGTCTTGTTATCCAGTAAAAATATCTAAACATCCTTAAAACAAGACACGTTTACTGGAGAAGCAAAATAGTATAAGATAATAAGACTTTTAGAGATTGTATCATTAATTATAAGTTTATATTTCTTAACCCACTGGCAACGTTTTTAAGTATAATCCTTAATAAATTTGGTTAAGAAAATGCTTAACACTCCAGTGGGGTATGAAAAATAATTGTAATTCAAAATATTTTTCATGAAAATAAGTCTTAAAGGGATAGTTTACCCAAAAATTAAAATTCTGTAATAATTTACTCACCCTCATGTGGTTCCAAACCCCATTTTCTCTCCTCAGTGGAACACAAATGGAGATGTTAGGCATAATGCTTGCCTCAGTAAGCATTTACTTTCATTCCTAATTTTTTTCCATACCTTAAGAGGTGAATGGTGATTGAGGCTAGCATTAAAATTGAAATCCTTGATGATTTGGATGGAGAATACTGAGATTTAAGAACTGCATTTGCTGCATAAAAACAACTAAAAGTCTGTTAATTTAAAAACACATGCAGTCCCTCAACTGAGAGAAATATATCTGGAAATAATTAACGATTAGTGAGACAGAACATTTTATTCAAAGTGCAATTAAAATGACATTCTCTGTAGGCTCAGGCCCTGTAGAGCACTAAATTACTGCGGAAGGCTTTCAGAGCAGTGAGAAAATACAACATAAATCATTAGAGATAAAATGCCTAATGTCTAGTGCAATTTTTTAAAGCCAAAACAAAACAGTTCTTTATACCTTTATAAGTAATCATGCCTGATTGCAGGATAATTATCAGTATCTAGAACTGGATAAGGTATGGATTTTCTTCAAGGCAATATCCAATGTTTGTTGTACACACACTAATATTCTCATTACTGTCTTTTTCATACTAAATAAATGCAGACCATCTTGTGAGCCTTAACATACGACGGTACGTTCACAGAAATAAAGGGTGTTTCTCAATTCTAAGAACACAGAGAATGGACTTGTGTTCTTATAAAGACCAGTCTTGGCTGACGTAGAACTCATCTACAGCGAGCTTTGAGATGTGCTGCGATATTCCTGTTGTGCAATCACAGCACATTTGAATCCAGTGAGAGAACTACTGGCATTATCACACCAGTGACAGCATTAATATCATCACACCAGTGAGGTTTTGAAGGACTAGTGACACGTTCAAAGAATATCAAATCAAATCCCTTTATTGTCACTCAACCATACACAAGTGCAACAGTGGGTGAAAGTATTGGGTGCAGTTCCATGCAACATAGCAGTATGACTATTACAATAAACATCTGATTTGCACATAACACATTTTACACATCTTGTTACACAACACAGTATACAATATACACCAAATAATATAAATATACAGTATACAAAATAAGAAGGCTGTGTGAAATAAAAATACACTGTACATCCCCATGTAATCAGTGGTAATAAATATTGTGTTGGCATTCAGCTGTTGGTTGATGGTCAGTTGCCAGTGTTTTATTAAGTGGAGTATAAAATGTGAGTCCAGTCTGAGACTAATAAAGTGCGGTGCTGATATGTGTATCGTGAGCGTTTAAGAGTTCAAAATTCTGATTGCTTTTGGGAAGAAGCTGTCATGAAGTCGGCTGGTGCGGGTCTTGATGCTGTGATACCGCCTGCCTGATGGTAGCAGTGAGAGCAGCCCATGGCTTGGGTGGCTGGAGTCTCTGATGATCCTCCAAGCTTTTTTCACACACTGCCTGGTATAGATATCCTGGAGGGAGAGAAGCTCACATCCGATGATGTGTCTGGCAGTTCGCATCACCCTTTGCAGGGCTTTGCAGTTGAGGGCAATGCTGTTGCCATGCCAGGCAGTGATGCAGCCAGTCATGATGCTCTCTACAGTGCTGGTGTCGAACCATGTGAGGATGTGGTGGTTCATTCCAAACTTCCTTGGCTGTCTCAGGAAGAAGAGGCACTGGTGATCCTTCTTCACAACGGCCTCAGTGTGGGCGGACCATGTGAGTTCCTCAGTGATGTGGACACAGAGGAACTTGAAGCTGCTGACTCTCTCCATCGGTGCTCCATTAATGGTGATGGGGCTTTGTTCTCTATCTTTTCTCCTGAAGTCCACCACATGCTCCTTGGTCTTGCTGTCATTGAGGGAGAGGTTATGCTCCTGACACCAGCGTATCAGAGTGTGCACCTCCTATCTGTAGGCTGTTTCATCATTGTCAGAGATCAGATCTCCCACCGTCTTATTGTCAGCAAACTTAATGATGAAATTGGAGCTATGTGTTGCCACACAGTCATGTGTGTACAGGGAATACAAGAGTGGGCTGAGAACACAGCCCTGCGGGGCTCCAGTGTTGAGGGTCAGTGATGAGGAGATGTTGCTGCCCATTCTAACCACCTGGTGTCTGCTTGACAGGAAGTCAAGGATCCAGCTGCACAGCGAGCTGTTTAAGCCCAGAGCCCGGAGTTTGTCATCAAGCTTGGAGGTCACTATTGTGTTGAATGCTGAGCTGTAGTCTATGTCAGACTTTCGCAAGCTTACAGCAGGAAACTCTTGAAGAAAAACTAAATGATAAATGTCCTTTGTCTGCAACCGTAGTATTGTCTGCAACCATAATATTGAGTTCTTGCCCATCTTCTGATACATTCTCGATTTCAAGGACACATCCAAGTAATTTCTTGCATTCTTGAAGATTGGAATATAACAAGTCCATGAGAACGTAAGATCACATAAGAAGGCTCATTGAGAAATAGTCAAAGTCAAGTTTACAAGGTACCGGATTGATACTAAAGCGAAAAGGGTCCATGAATGTTTGTAAATCCAGTCAGGAAACTTCTGTGTCATTATCTAAATAAGCATTTTTCTAATAACATTAACCATGCCTCAACGAATAAACAAGTACAGAAGATTAAAATAGGCAAGGTGTTGTCTTCAAACATTCACACAAACCCTCTAGTGTCCTGCTGTGTGACAGAGAGAGAGAGCGAGCGTGTGTGTGTGTGTGTGTGTGTGTGTGTGTGTGTGTGTGTGTGTGTGTGTGTGTGTGTGTGTGTGTGTGTGTGTTTGATCTAGCCTTTCTCTCTCATCTGTGGACCGGTATATGACCTCATCAGTCAGGACTGAGACTACACACACCATTACCACATAAAACCGTCAATGTATGATGGAAAGTGAGAGGGGGTTGATTGTCTACTTTGTACATGTCCTTCAACTTTAACCAATAACTACACCACACACATTTGTGCACATACACATAAACTCACACACACACAGTCTAATTAACAACAAAATTACTTTTGTTCTAAAGTTTCTCATTCTCATACATCAAAGATCAGCTTTGTGTGTGTGTGTGTGTGTGTGTTTCTCCAATCTGCAGATACACACAGTAAGAACTATATGACACATTCAACACTCAAAAAGTCACACACAACCCACAGCTTTCAATCCAGCAGAGAGTTTTTGATGGACTCAATTCTCCAGTTTAACAACTCATATAAATCCCTGTCTTGCAGTGCATCAGCTCCGGAGGTGTGTTAGTATCGACACACTCTCACAAATGCATGTATATATCCATTAATACAGACTTGGAATCACCCTTAAAGAATCTTTATTGACATTTAAAGGGGGCCCCTTTTCTAGTAAGATCAACAGGCTGGTGACGTCAGAGTAACAAGGCACAAACCTTTGGTAGTAGCCAGCACCAGAAACTGTCTTACCTCCTTTTTGGTCTTGGGACTCGGGCAGGCCACGATTGCTGCCGTTTTGTTAACCTGGAGAAGCACCTGCCTGTGACACAAGAGGAACCCCAGATACTAAATCTACACCTGCCCAATTGCGCACTTCTTCAGGTTGGCCGTGAATCCCGCCCATCGCAGTGACATCAGGACAGCTCTCAGATGTTGCATCATCAAAATACGTGGCGGCATATGCTGTATGTGGCCTGAGAATTTTGTCCATGAGACGCTGAAACGTGACCTGGGCCCCGAACAAACCGAACAGAAGAGTCAAACTGGTGTAAGCCGAACGGTATGGAAAAAGCTGTTTTTTCTCTGGAGATTGGAGTTAAAGGGATCTGCCAATAACCCTTTGTTAAATCCAGTGTCGAATAAAATTGAGCCGCGCCCAACCAATCGATCAATACTAGGCCAAATTATGAAAAATAAACTAATTTCATACCATAGCTATGCAGACGATACCCAGATCTATCTAGCCCTATTGCCAAATGCCTACAGCCACATAGACACTCTGTGCCAGTGCATTGATGAAATTAACAGTTGTTTGTGCCAAAACTTCCTTTAGTTAAACAATGACAAGACAGAGGTCATTATATTTGGCAACATAGGTGAAATTCCAAAGGTGAATACATAAATACATACCTTGACTCCAAGGGCCTAAAGAGAAGTAAGAAATACTGGTGTCATTTTGGAGTCAGGCCTTAGTTTCAGTAGTCACATAAAAGCAATAACTAAATCAGCCTACTATTATCTAAAAAATATAGCCAGAATTAGATGTTGTGTATTCAGTCAAGATGCGTTATTCACGCATTCATCACCAGTAGGGTAGACTACAGCAATGAACTTCTCACCAGCCTTCCCAAAAAGACCATTAGCTCATTCAGAATGCTGCTGCCAGGATTCTCACCTGAACCAAAAGATCTGTGCATATTACTCCAGTCCTCAGGTCTTTACAATGGCTTCAAGTTATATATACAATTGATTTTAAAGTACTATTACTTGTTTATAAATCACTGAATAGCCTAGGACCAAAATACATTTCAGATATGCTTGTTGAATGTAAACCTAACAGACCTCTCAGATCATTAGGATAAAGTCAGTTAGACATACAGAGGGTTCACTCAAGACAAGGTTCACTCAAGCTATTATGTCACCTGCAGCTGGAACCAGCTTCCAGAAGAGGTTAGATGTGCCCCAACAGTAGCCACATTCGACAGAAAAATAGACAGACAGATCGAAGAATGACGGAACAATCGATAGATAGACAGATACAAGAACGACAGAACAACAGACAGACAGACAGACAGTCAGACAGACAGACAGTCAGATAGAAACACACACATGCATCATTATTTAGTTTCTCACTGTATGTTCTTCTGCTTTGTCAGGGAATCACACCTGTAATCAATAACTGCTCCATTACCACTTTCTCTCTCATTAACAACCCCCATTCACTGTCTGCGTGTGTTTGTCTGTTGGCCAGCTGCCATGTATGGGAACGTATTGGAAGAGTGAGCTGATGTTCTGTTTGTCCTCGGTGTGATCCGGACAGCTTTCCAGATGATAGATAGATAGATAGATAGATAGACAGACAGACAGACAGACAGACAGACAGATAGATAGATAGATAGATAGACAGACAGACAACGATGACGATAGATGGATAGATGGACAGATAGATAGACAGACAGACAGAGACTAACAGGCAGGCAGACAGACAGACAGATTGAATAACAACAGAACAATAGATAGACAGAAAGATAGATACAAGAACGACAGAACAACAGTAAGAAAGAAAGAAAGAAAGACAAAACAAATGATGGATCGACCCATGGACAAAACAAAGACAGACAGATTCTTTGAGGTTTTGTCCGATTTCTGTTGATAAGTTAGCCTATGAACTTTAGCTAAGCACACACACACACACACACACACACACAAACACACGTACATCATTATTTAGTTTCTCACTGTATGTTCTGCTGCTTTGTCAGGGAACCACACCTGTAATCAATAACTGCTCCTTTACCACTTTCTCTCTCATTAACAACCCCCATTCACTGTCTGCGTGTGTTTGTCTGTTGGCCAGCTGCCATGTTTGGGAACGTATTGGAAGACTGAACTGATGTTCTGTTTGTCCTCGGTGTGATCCGAACAGCTTTCCAGCTTATGTGTGTTTGAATCAGAGGACATGCAATACACTTTCACATTTGTTTGTCAATCCTATACAACAGATTTCAGATCAGTGATGCACACCATTTTTATTTTTTTGGTGCGCATATGTCTGCATGCGTGAATGTATGTGAATTTGTGTGTATGCTGGAACGTGCCGGTTATTTGTGTATGGGAGTTACTATGAGCACGTGTGTGTGTGTTTCTGTTGGCCAAATCTTCCAGATGGGTCCAGATGGTGGTGTGACTGTGTGAAGGTGTGGAACAGACTCTGTGTGAGCATTTTGTAATGCTTGAATGCAACATCGTCCCCTGAGATCTGTGTGTGTGTGTGTGTGTGCGTGCATGGGTGCATGTGTGTGTGTGAGCATGTGTGTATTCATGAAAGAAAACATGCACAACTGTCTGACTGTATTTTTCTGGAGCCATTAAGTTTCTTGCTTTCTCTTGTTCATCTGTGAAACCAGTGCTGTACACACTGTTCTACTATCCAGGTGTTTGCGTGTTTCAGTATGTCTACAGCAATTGCATTTGTTGGGTTAAATACTTTATAATGATGAATAAAAAATGAAGTTATACTGCTTCCACCTGCCTCATTCACAAACTCTTATCCATCTACACTAAAACTAGAGCACACCTGGCTGCATCCCAATTTGCATATTTCCACACACACTAAAATTGCATTCTTCACTAGTGATGGATACATATTCTTGAGTATGTAGAAATAGTTGTTACAAAATTGTGTCTTGATACAACAGACCACATTGCTGTATTTTTACAGTATTTGCATGTAACCGTTAGCTTCTAGCTAAATTTATTAATTACACAGTTCACTATTACTTCACTTTAGGTTTAAACATTTTAAAACTTCACATTGCCGTTCCTCGCCACTTTTCATTAACCAAAATATTCAAACGAGAACTATCACAAACCTTTATTGCTTAGCTCAAGGCCCAAAAAGCATGCCTATATGCACACTTTGAAATTTTATTTGATTTAATATCAGAGATAAACCAATGTATTGGCCAAATATCAGTATGGGCCTATAAAAGCAATTATCTGCACTATAGGACATCAGCTGATTGTTTAAAAACAATCATCAGGGTTTATTATGTCCTGTCAAAAGGGGGTGGCAGAATGCATCAGACATTTAGGAAAATGTCACTTGTATGGAATTACTTTGAATTGGGTGACAATAACAGCAGTCATTCTACTCTACGCAGACGGTGAGCGTTCGAGTCAAAATGGAAGTATACCCAGGGCTTAACATGCACATGACATATGGGTATGTTCCATTCTGAAGAGATCATCTGTTCCCCTCATAGACTTCACCAAGAACATCTCATGTGATTTTATGTTTTGTTTAATAAGTTCACAAAAGGAATCAAATCTACTGAATTTGAGTGCCTATTAAATCTGCTGTTTGATACGCTGCTTCTCTCAACTGCCGTCTACAGCCAAAAGCCATAAACACATCTGCCTAAAGTGAGATTTGCATCTTATCATCATTCTTATTGTTTGTACACTTTTATACACCCATCTTTGCAGTTGCATCAGTGTCATCATAATTTATAATAACAGAGTGTACCCGGTGCATATTAAGGCAGTATATAGTGTTAACACATTATTGCCATAAATACAGAATGTAAACTGCATTCCACATTATCTATTGCATATAGTATATTATTTTAAAACATAATCGAGTGGTTAAAAACGTAATTTAGAAGTGTATATTTTCTGTTTCTAATTTGTGTGTGTGTGTTTGATTTTTCTCTTCCCTTTGAGCAAATGTTCTGCACTACCATATTGCCTTTCAAAAATGTATCCCAAACACGCTTGAAGTTTTTCATATGATCTATACAAGTGTCCCAGCTCTCTCTCTGTCTCTAAGACATGCACAATCAGAATGTAGCCCTAAGAATATAGAGATAATGTATTTATTTATGTGAGTACTGAAGCAAATCAATACAAATTTGTTGACAAATTCTTCAGAAATAAGGCTACCTTCAGTCTGCTGAGACAACTGCATACGCATTTAATCATGTTATATCTAATAAAATTAAATAAAATAAAAATAAGAATAAATGTAAGTATTTACTTCTAGATTCAATGCAGTATAACTGCATATCCACACTGAGAGTGAACAGTTGTGCCCCATTTAAAATGTCTTTCATGCAGGAATGAGCTATGGCTTCATCCACAGCTCCACCTAGTGTTGGAAATATGAACTGCTGTGGAGATAAGCCATCCATCCATCCATCTATCCATCTATCTGATTTTTCATTGATGGCATCAAAAGACAAAAAATGAATAAGAAATATTTAAGATTCAACACTTTTTCTAGGTCATTAATAAAATAAGCTAATTTGAGACGCCGACCTTGTTAACTCATTTGTAAAAAATGTCAGATTTCCTTGCTTCCATTGAGCAAGTCAAGTCATTTTTATTTGTATAGCGCCTTTCACAACACAAATAATTTCAAAGCAGCTTTACAGAAGATCAGACATTAACAGAAGATACAACTGCAATATCTATAATGTCTATGAGTCATCATTGTGTAGTTTGATAAAATGCGATTGTGAATTGTTTTTAAAAATAAGTAATTAAATAATAATTATATTTATAACCCCAGTGAGCAAGCTGAAGGCGACTTTGGCAAGGAACACAAAACTCCATAAGATGTTGGTTAATGGAGAAAAATAACTTTGGGAGAAACCAGATTCACTGTGGGGGCCAGTTCCCCTCTGGCTAACATCATGAATATAATGCCAATATTACTTATAGTGCAAGTCATGGTTTAAAATTATTATTGTCCTTGTTAATTGGCTGATGAAGGCTTTTGTTGGCAATTAAATGATAGTCGATGTATTCCTTTTCAAAAGTGTAGTCCATCATTAGACCGAGGTAATATAGGCAGAGATCAGTGAGGTGCATCGCAGTTCAACCTGGCCGGTAATTTCGGTGAGCTCTATCCTAATTCCAAGGTTCAGGCAATGGCATATGAAGTATCCCATATCTTATGGTTGGAGTTGGCATCAGTTCATCTGCCAAACGCATAAATGTAAATGTAAATGTAAACGTGATGGAATATAGTGTGACAGAAGGTCACTTAAGTACTGTGGAGCTAGACCATTCAAAGCTTTGTATGTACAAAACCCTTTTTGAAACATTATCAAATAATCCTGAAATAACATGGATCATCAGGTTTCGCTCTACAAACTTGTGGAGTCCAGGCCACCTCGAGTGCTTGCTGATTTTAAAGCAAAGGGGGAACATACTAATTATGAATACATGAATAATAATGTATGTTTTTTCAGTCCTACTTTCTCAGCACACTGTTTCAATTCACATCTTTCAGGAAATTAAGAAATGTTCTGTGTAAGAAACTACAGAAAATCTGTAAATACTCTTATGGGCCAGCAGAGGACACTCTCATTGTTTCTGCATTCATCTGCATTGTTTTAGTACTGTAGTAACAAAACATCTGTTAAGAAAACATCTGTTTTTCCGCTAATTAAAGACCAGTTAATAATTCTCTTTGTTCACATTTCTGTGGTAAGTCTTTTATGTATTTTTATACAGTTCAGAGCTGTGGGCACATTGTATTAAAATGTACTCTCTTTTGTGTTATTGATTCTTCACATTTTTCATGGATTTTCCTGCTTTAGTTGGATTACATGTTTCATGACATTATACATTATTTGAACATGGCTTATTATTTTATTATTATGGAAATAAATTAGTACTTTTATTCACCAAAGTGGCATTCAACTGATCACAATGTATAGTCAGAACATTAATAACGTGAACAATCACTATTACAATTTGAAGAAAAATGTTCAGAACTACTTCAAAGAGTTCTCATCAAAAAATCCTCCACGTGCAGCAATGACATTTTTGCAGATCCTTGACATTCTTGATGTCAGTTTGTCCAGATACACAAGTGACATTTCACCCCACACTTCCCGTAGCACTTGCCATAGATATGGCTTGTTGGGAACTTCTCACGCACCTTACAGTCTAGCTCAGGAGTGCCCACACTTTTTTGCATGATGATCTACTTTTAAATGGCCAACTCAATAAGATCTACCAACTAAAAAAACACTGTTTCATTTTTTTTTTAATGCTTGTTGGGACTACTGCATGTATCCCTACATGGAATTAATCGTGTAATTAATAAAAAAAATTAAAAAAAAATATATATATATATATATATTATATATACCGGGCATTAGCTGCTGGTAGCTAGTCTCAAACACTGCTAGCTTCGCAATTTCGCGCTCTGTTCTCAGAAGCCCTTGGAAGGCCCGAACCTAGTTGTCATGGCAACTGAATAAACAAACATCTCACCTGGTCAAAATTGACTCGTCAAGTGCAAGTCAAACAGAAACTAAAAGAAGGAAATACATTATATATATTTTTTTTTATTAAAATGTAACGAAAGCACATTTAAATTACGTGCGATCTACCAGCATTGCCTTTGCGATCGACTGGTAGATCGTGATCGACGTATTGGGCACCACTGGTCTAGCTGATCCCAAAAAACTCAATGGGTTTAAGGTCCATACCACTCTTTTCCAATTATCTGTTGTCCAATATCTGTTTCTTTGCCCACTCTAACCTTTTCTTTTTAATTTTCTGTTTCAAAAGTGGCTTGTTCTTTGCAATTCTTCCCATAAGGCCTGCACCCCTGAGTCTTCTCTTTACTGTTGTACATGAAACTGGTGTTGAGCAGGTAGAATTCAATGAAGCTGTCAGCGGAGGACATGTGAGGCGTCTATTTCTCAAACTAGAGACTCTGATGTACTTATCCTCTTGTTTGGTTGTACACAGGATTGGGAGGGTTACTTTTTAAATGTATTCAACTACAGATTACAGAATACGTGCTGTAAAATGTCATTTGTAACATACTCCATTAGATTACTCAAGGTCAGTAACGTATTCTATTCTAACGTTTTTGCATGTTGTTGTTGTTGTTGCCATCTGTACACCTTATTAATAACGTATAGTTTATTTAGTGGGACATTAGATGGTTATCCAACTCTGTGTAAGCTATATTAAACTGTATTGTATGTTTTCGATTATTTTCAGATTAATCCTTGCATTAGTAAGGCATTAATAATAGTCAATTATACAAATTATTACACAGAATAATTACGAGATAACTACTTAACTACTGCTGAAGCTACCACCATTTTTAGTGTTTCTGCATGATGTTGCAGTGGTCAGGTGGTACATGTCAGAGCACAGAAAGTTGTAATTATAAGTTCTACGAGGACCTGAATGCTTTTTACCATAGACTGTAAAAAAAGATGGACGACGCCCCTTCCCTCTTTTCCATTGGTGAGAACTGAAGCCGCCAGTGTCCCAATATGGCGCTGACATCTTTTTTTTTTTTTTTTAAATGTTTATTACAAACTCTCGTGGAGACAACAACAACAAAAACAGGCAAGGCATCAACACAATGCAGATTGACAATGAAAAAATAAATAAATAAAATTGGGACTTGAGTCTGCGCAGTTGCGATTTCGGGACCAGACCTGCGCAGTAGTGAGCAGGAAGTAAAGCCGCGAAATCAAGGCCCCGCCCTCACTCTCGCTGAATCAATCGCAAGCACATGCCCCTGCACTTTTGACTTTTGAATTATGACGGTGTGAAATAATTAATTATAGAAATTTAGATATTAAATTTAAAGCTCCAATCTCCTCAGTTCTCCGAAGATCCCGAAAAAAAAAGTCTGTTGGTGCTTCAGTGACTACTTCAATCACAGCTGTCAATCATGATGTCACAGCAACGTTTTTACAGCATCAAATAACTAACTAAAAACAAACTTATTTTGAAAACAAACACTTGAAATTACATCAACGTGAAAGAAACTACGGTAAATGACATAAACTATCTTTGGAAAAAAGATATGTGAAGTGTAATTTATTTGTTTAGTTGGTCTCGTCCCGTTGAATAACATGGGGAGGCGGGGTTTATGACCTATACTAGGACCAGTCACCGGGGGGCGATCGAGACGTTTTGGCTGCATTGTTGCCAACTTAGCGACTTTGTCGCTATTTTTAGCGACTTTTCAGACCCCTTTAGCGACATTTTTTCAAAAAAGCGACTAGCGACAAATCTAGCGACTTTTTGGACAAACCTTAGCAACTTTCCAAATTCCAAATATCACCAGTACTGCAAGCGTGAGGTCTTACTTCCCCGCTGCGTCTGCTCTGTTCAGTGAGCGGCTGAGAGGAGCAGCACACTCCGTTGACTGCACGCCAGCGGACATAGACATGAATGAGCTGCGCATGTGCACGCTGTGTTAGCAGGAACCAATCAGTGATCACATAGCAGCTGCCTTCTCCTTTGTTTTAATTCAAAACATTTAATTTGACCGTTTTTTCTTGGCATGCGCTTATATTCACTACTAATCAGAGTTTTAGTTCATTCCGGTTCGGTTTCTGAACTCTCCGACTTCAGATCGTATATTTACAGACTCTATACATTTTACTTATCCAAACACAACAATAAACCTTCTTCAAACTCATAAACATGTAACGTTAGCTAAGTTCCGTTCCGTTGTCTAACAGAAAATATGTAATTGAGAACCGTTTTACTGGACATTCGGCTATATACTTATATAAAAACAGTATGAGCACGGTTTAGGGGAGACAACCGTTATTATAAACTGAAGTAGGCTACAGTACCGACAAATTAGGCAGAATGCAAATACAACGCGATGACGTCATCTGGCGACATTTAGCTACTTTTCGAGCAGGCTTTAGCTACTTTCCATTGAAAATAGTTGGCAACACTGTTTGGCTTCACTTTTGAGGGCTTGTGCGGCACACTTGCTTTTTACGCTTATGTCCGAATCTCGTAATTACGGTAATGTTTGAATTATATTCCACGTTAATTTGTTACGTATAACTGTAGAAACATTAAATGTAGCTGTGTAAATATTTTGGTTGAAAATGTGGCTACCATGGTCATTTATTGTATACAGAAAAAGTGTTAGCGTATATATTTAGGCGAGTATACTGTACTTTTGGTTTATATGATGATGAAGGCTACAAGTGTTTGTTTACCATCACCAGTCATTTCTGCAACAGGACTATTATTGCTAAAACTGTTAAAAACAACATGGTTGTGGCAAACCTCGACTGGTTATCTGGCCTCCCAACATCAAGTTATTGAGGTAATTGCTTTGATCACAATTACTGAAAATGTCCTTTCTTTTGAGAAGCAATATAGGTTGCTCATCCAATACCAGTCCAACTGATTCCTCTTCACTGGATCTGGAAATTCTGAACAGCCGATATTAGTTGTAAATTCAGTACAGCTCTGTCATGCACCTCCACTTTCCAGCTCAAAGCTTCTTGTGCTGCGCTGTCGAATCTCTCCAGAAGGAGGCGCCAATCACCGAGGACTAACATAAGCTCATTTGATTCTTAGATCAAATCAACAGTTTGCAGTTTCTACAGTATTTATTTATTTAAAGAGTCAGTGACATTTTTAAAGTAAACAGTTGTCAAAATGAAAATTCTCTCATCATTTACTCACCCTCATGCCATCACAGACGTGTATGACTTTCTTTCTTCTGCAGAGCACAAATTAAGATTTTTAGAAGGGCATCTCAGCTTTGTTGGTCCTCACAATGCAACTGAATGGGTACCAAGAACATGAAGCTCCAAAAGCACATAAAGGGAGCTTAAAAGTAATCCATATGACACTGGTGGTTAAATCCATGTGTTCAGAAGAATTTTGATACGTTTGGGTGAGAAACACAATATTTAAGTCCTTTTTGACTATCAATCTTCAAAAACATTCTTCTTTTGTTTTTGGCAGTTCACATTCATTGTGCATATCGCCACCTACTGGGCAGGGAGGAGAATTCATGTTTAAAAAAGGACTTAAATATTGATTTGTTTCTCACCCACACCTATCTTATCGCTTCTGAGTCTTGTGGCTTAGACTACTTTTATGCTGATTTTATGTGCATTTTGGGGCTTAAATTGTCTTTTTTGCTACCCATTCACTTGCATTGTAAGGACCTATAGCACTGAAACATTCTTCTTAAAATCTAGGGTGGCATGAGGGTGAGTAAATAATGAGAGAATTTGCATATTGGGTTGAACTAACACTTTAAGTCTCCTTGTGTGTGTTATAACACAGATCAAACAACTATAATTTTTTAATATAAATTACAAATATTAATTATAAGAATTCATTACAAATAATCTATAATAATAGTTTTGAAATTAGCCTAAATATGTGTTTTCTTCTATCAAAAAAAGTTAGCAAAAATGAGCATGTGACTTAAGAAAAGCATACGGCATAACTCAAGACAACACTTTTGCAATCTGGGCCCAAAACACATTAAAATTGCTTGATAAATTATGTCATTTTTAGTGACTGCATAATCACTGGCACAGATGTGGGTTGTTTTATCGTAATTGTCTTATGTTCCACATAGTGACATCTGGAAAGCATCTTGTCCTGGCTTTAAAAGGGGTGAAATCTGTTAGTTTACAGGTGACTTGAAGTCCAATCCCCATTCTAAAATCCAAACTCATGATTAACATGTCTTTTATCTAAATAAATTATTTAGTCAATAATTCTGTTGGAATGCAGAACACAAAACTGATATCTTCCCTTTAACCACAGAAACTTTAGTCTATAATTCTTTTCCTATTAACGCTGTTACACAATATTGTGGGTTTGAATTCTTATTTTTGGCATAACTCCTTTCACTGCAAAATATATGACCTAAGGGCACAAAGCAGGCTTATCTAGGCAGTGAAGAGACAAGATAAAGAAAAGTAGATGATATTATGCAATATGACAACCTTAGTCACCATTCACTTTCATTGTATGGAAAAAGATCCAATGAAAGTGAATAGTGACTGAGGCTTAAATTCAGCCTGTGGCTAATATTCTGCCTGAAGTGTGTACATGCTATTGCTTGGGCTGCTTGTAAACTGATTTTCTGGTCAAATAAAAACTGTGGATTTTAATCGGTTTTCCATTATTGTTGCCTTCAGGCTTAGCCTGAGAGCCCAGAATATTGCTTAAACACTTGGTTTTGGTCTGATGAAAACATATGTGCCAAGAAAAGGAGAGAGAATCCTCTATTATTATTGAATAAGATCTTTAAGGAAGGCTGTTGCGTAATTATGAGTGATGGTCCTGAACTGCATCCTTTATTGTAAGGCTTATATAACATGGCAAGTATTAGCCCTTAGCGTCAGTCTGTTTTCTTCGTTAAGCTGGCCTCGAGGATGCATCAGGTTTCTATGCTGGTTTTGGGTCTTGTTTTGGGATATATGACATTCTATTAAACCCATTATAAGGCAGAACATGTTTACATTACTAAGGGTTACACTTTTAGATATTTCTGTGACGGATTAACAAGAAATGTCTCAAATGGAACAGTAAAGTCAGAGATCCATAAATGTATTTTACATTCAACTTTGATTTCTATGTATATGATTTTGCCAAAGTGTCATATATTTTACTCTTTCTGCAATTTTACAACATTTCTGTTCGACAAAGCCACACAGTCTGACAATACAAAAATAAACATCTGGATTTACAAAATGATCTTTAAGATATTCTCCAAATTGTAATAGCTCTGCTGTCATACAGTATGTTAGTATTTTAAACCGTAGCCCTATATTCCAATAAGTGTTATAACTACCACTTCACAACTAGGTCAATCACAAAGACAACAATACTTTGCCTACATAATATATCATCTTTTGACTAAATCATCAAACAGGAAACCTGAATCCCTGGTTTGGAGAGGGGAAAAAACTAGGACATATTTAGCCAGTGTGGTACAGAATGTCCAACAGCTGAACAGACACAATATACCTCTTCTGATTTAGAAGGGAAAAGTTTCACATCAGAATATAAGGTGCAAGGGAAATAAGTAATGTAAGACAAAGAATCACACCTGATTTTTATTTCTCACACCATGTGCACACAATTTAATCAGAATCTTTTGGATTTTCAGTAGCCAAAACCATGACTTTTTGAATTACCCAAAATATATCAGGTATTATTGTTTTTGCTGGAGTTAGTTAAAGCTTAACCATGATATGAGATGTTACAGTATGGTTTCTCAAGAGATCAAAGACAGACATCCCAAGTCTCCCGGAAGTTCCGTGAGTCTCCCGCGTATTGATAGCGGCTCCCTGATGCCCGCAAATTAGTTAAAATCTCCCGGAATCAAGAGCGAGCAAGAGCGGTTAGACTGTGCTCCAAACCGTGTAGCGCGCACGGCAGAGAGGGAGAGAGCGAGAGAACTTGCGTGTGTGTGTGCGCGTGTGTACATCAAGAAGTGCATGTAAGACAGAGCGCATCCTGATTGGCCTGTTTCGGTAAGTCAACCAATCAATTGTCAGTGTGGGCGGGCTTTTATCTCTTCTCCCGAACATTCTTCTTCCGGGGCGTTTATCTCTTCTCCCGAATCAGTTCAGTGTATCTAGACACAGGAGCGCCATGGCAGAGGGAGAGTGCCCCAAAAAGCGAAAATATAAGACACATTTTACGCCAGACTACACGAAAGTGTACCACTGTCTAATAAGAGTGAAACATAATGACAGTCTTGCACGCTGTACAGTTTGTAACAGTGACTTCAGCATTGCCCATGGCGGGTTAAATGATTGTAAAAGACATGTTGAGGTGAGTTAAACAAGTTTCATTTATTCAGGCCGGCTAGTTACCTAGGCTACATGAAAACAATAAACTCCTTAGACCTGTTTAAAGTTGCAATGGAATATAAATAAAAGCAGTTTACATAAATAGTATAAGCAGTTTATATTAAAAGTAATCTACATAATTAACAAATAATTGCATAGGCCTATAACCTAAAGAAATTATATATTATGCTTTTATATCTTTTGGGGGGGGTCCGGGATACCTCCCTGAAATGACTTTTTGCAGGTTGGGATGCCTGCAAAGATAGTTTGTCTCCTCGTGATATGACCCCTTTATAATGAACATCAGAGGATTTTCATCAGAATTAATTTTTTTCTGCCATAGCCCAACATATTTTGGCTCAGCCCTTAGGCCATGATACCTCAGGTCTTAATAGCATGTATTATTTATTTATTTTTCTCCAGAAAAATGGTTTTCCATTTTAAGCGCTGGCTCCTCTCAAGCTGTCTTCAATGTCTCCACTTCTTACTCCCAACTATAACTTTGAGCTTACTTCCTGGAAATTACACTTGAACTCTGTACAGTTCCATTGTTAAAAGCATTGTACCAATAAATATTAACTGCGCTGAATGGAACTAATGTGTTTTTTGAAATGTGTTCCTATCAAACGGCTCGTTAAAGGAATAGTTCACACAAAAACGAAAATTCTCTTATCGTTTACTCACCCTTATGCTGTCCCAGATGTGGATGACATACTTTGTTCTGCTGAACACTAACAAAGGTTTTTAGAAGAACGTCTCAGCTCTGACAGTCCATACAATGCAATTAAATGGTGACCAAATCTTAAAAGCTCCAAAAAGCACATAAAGTCAGCATAAAAGTAATCCATAACTTCAGAAGAGATATGATAGGTGTGGGTGAGAAACAATCAATATTTAAGTCCTTTTTAACTATATATTCTTCTTCCTGCCCAGTAAGTAACAATATGCACAAAGAAAGTGAATCATCAAAAACAAAAGAAGTACTATTATTATTTAGTATACTATTAGTATAATACTATTAGTATTATTTGCTCGTACAAGACTCTGCAATGACATATCCAGAACCCCCCCGAAGGAGCCTCCATGCTACGAGCTTGCTGTCAAAATTAAAAGACGGACCATGAAGCGGATTTACCCATCCGGGCATATTAAAAGGAAATGAAAGCAAGAGGAATAGGAAAAGGCCCTTTTTGCCTGGGGCCCCTGAGTCTCTAGAAACGCCCCTGAATCTTAGGAGAGAAGAGAGTGAATGTAGGAAAGGACTTAGGACTCAAATATCGCTATGTTTCTCAACCATACTTATCATATCGCTTCTGAAGATATAATTTGTATCCACTGAAGTCATATTGATTACATTTATGCTGCCTTTATGTGCTTTTTGGAGCTTAACATTTCTGGCTACCATTCACTTGCATTGAATGGACCAACAGAGCAGGAAATATTCTTCTAAAAATCTTAATTTTTGCTCAGCAGAAGAAAGTAAGTCACATCTGGGATGGCATGAGGTTGAGTTAATCATGAGACAATTAAATATAGCAAATTCTTTTGGTTCTGTAAGCATGTGTGTGTTTGTGTGTGGTTTGTTTATATGAGTTTCTTCTAATTTCTTTGTTTTTTTACTGTTTGTTACAGTGTACATCAGAATTACCTGTACATTGTGTCACATTATAAACACTAGATTTAGCTGCTACTGTAAGTAGTCTCTATGTTGCGCTTTGGCTATATATGGATTGTTACGTGAGGGATTGTTTGTCATTGTTATGTGTATATTTGACTCAGTTAGTTTATCTGTATTGCGCTTAACAGCTCTGTGTGTGCTAGATGAGTTTCTAGAGGCCGCAATCTTTTTTGCAACAGATGCACGAGCAGCCGCTAGCTGAGGGAACTGTTTGATGTACAGAGCAGATGTGTACTGAAGTTCAGGCATAATCAGTCTCTGACAAAGCTGACGAGTCTCATTGTTTAGCCCTAAACGGAGGTTATAACCTTGAATAACTGCTGCACCATACTGAAATGGTTTTAACAATGAATCCTGGACTTGCGCAGGATCTACAGCCCCACCTCCCAGAAGACAAGTTTCCTCAAGCTTCCTCCTCCTAGCCTTCAGAAGCTCTACTTCCCGTTGAAGCTTAGTCCGACCAAGTGTGTCATCTATGCGTTTCCAGAAAGTAGCATTAAAGTGCAGGTACAATCGCCAGTCTAGCGAATTCCACTCTTTTATCCGCTCTGCGGTTTCTGGGGTCAGTGGTCGCCGAGAGCGCTCGCTGCGACTATTTAGCCGGAAAGACAAAACGTCATCCAGTGTCCAGCAGAGGGCGTGTTTTAGAAGCACCACAGATTCATCGAAATACTCTGAAATAAGAATCAGCTCAAAATCACGTTCCACGGCAGCAATGATCTCGGCGCTACGCCTGTCCAAGTCTATTTCATTCTGAGGCGCTGTGCTGTCCAGACCAAAGTCAAAGGTCAAAATATTACGTGCATAGTGGTTATTAGGCATAGAGGCATTGTAGCTCTGCCCACCCTTGATTAGGAACTCCTCAAGGCTTTTGACAATACGGAACGCTGGGATCGCTTTGTAGTAAACAAAGAGAGATTCCATCATTTCCACCGGATTCCGAAGAATGGAGAAGTAGAATGTGTCCTTAGGCATCAGCTTTCTAACCTGAGAAAAGGGGAATTGGAGAAAACCAGTTCAAATATAAGAATAAAACTTTTATACAATTGCAACAACAAAAAAATTACTCTTATTTGAAATTTTGATCTCTTGCCCTCTGTTTCGGTATAAACAGATTCCACTTGACTCTAAAGTTCAACCACTGAATGTAATTAAATTATGAAAGCTTCATTTGTCTCAACATGTATCTCCATGCAGTCAGTGATCAGATCATGGTATTGTTTTCGAACTGATTTATATCTACACCTACCCTTTTCCATCTAGCACTGGGTGCTTATTCTACCTCGTGAAAGTTAAAATAGTCAGTTGTTTTAAATGATTCAGGCAATGTGCTTGCTAAGTGTTAACAGCCTATCACGATTACACCCACACCAAAGAAAGCCTGAACTATGAACAAAATAATCCTATATTCAGTCATGAAACTCTACATGGCGCAAGCCGAGAGCCTTTGAACATGTAATTTATCAGCCATTCATCTAGCATACTCTATGGCCCAAGCCGATAGGTTCTTTGACATGTAATCTGTTAAGACAAATAATTCACATACTCTCTCTCTCTCTCACTCTTTCTCTGAAACCCTCCTCCTCCCCAGCACCTCCTGACTAGATCTGCTTCACTGGGATTTTATGTCTAATTGTGCAGCAGCAGCAGCATGTCTGCGTATATTTTAGCAGAAGCAAGTCTTCAAGCTTGCTCTGCAGAAGCGACGTCAGCAGATCTAGTCTGCCAAGGATAAGTGTACTAACTTCCCATATTTATTATAACATCTTAAGGGATAGTTCACCCAAAAATGAACATTCTCTCATCATTTACTCCCCTCATGCCATTCCAGATGTATATGACTTCCTTTCTTCAGCAGAACACATTTGAAGAAAAATAGAAAAATATCAGCTCAATAGGTCCATTTAATGGACGTGGATGGTAACACGATTGGTGATGCTCAAAAAAGCACAGACAGTCAGCATTATTGTCATCCATATGACTCCAGTGGTTAAACGAATGTCTTATAAAGCAGTACGATTGCTTTTGGTACAAAAAAGATCAATATGTAAGCACTTTCTAACTATAAATAATCGCTTCCGTTGAGCAGCGGCATGCGCGTTCAAGAGAGTGCTGTGGTCACGCGGTCTCTCGTGTGATGTATTCATGTTCATCAAGTCACATGTTTGAAGTCACATGTTCAAGTGACGCATGCGCAACATACCAACAAACAGCAGCGCTGTTTACAACTGAGTAGGAGGAACGCTGTACAGACCAAAAAGCACATTTAAACAAAGATGTCAGAAGATTTTGATTTAAGAGGACAAAAGGAGATACAAGTTTTTGCGCAGCCATATTTATTTGAACTTGAGTACTCTGACCAGGGGCACAGAGAAATGGAGGAGGCTGGACCAACAAGCCTCAGAGAGACAGAGAGCCCAGGAGATGTGGTGGTGCACATGTAGGCAATGCCAGACAATGCCAGCAGAAGTAGAGAGCTTCTGCTGCAACGAATGAAATGTTGCCATGCCATTGCTGGAAAGACCTTGTGACCTCAGCCCTCTTGTGAACATGTATACTGCTGCTTACCAGACGCGATGATTTATAGCTAAAAGTACTTAAATATTGATGTTTTTCGCAACAAAAGCAATCATATCGCTTTATAAGACATTCATTTAACCACTGGAGTCGTATAGATGAGGTTTATGTTGATTGTCTGTGCTTTTTGGAGTATCAAAAATCGTGTTAACATCCACATGCATTATAAGGACCTACTGAGCTGAGACATTTTTCTGTTTTTCTTCAAATGTGTTCTGCTGAAGAAAGGAAGTCATATATATCTGGAATGGCATGAGGGTGAGTAAATGAGGCTAAACTTTATATAATAAAAATGGACACTAAATGGATTCAAAAACATTTAAGGAATGGTACACGTGCAGCCAGATTTTTTTTGGAACTGAGTGTACCATCAGTATGCACATGCGCCTGGAATTATTTGCACTAATTAAAGGGTCCACAAGGTGGCAACAGTCACAGTTGAGCTGTTGCTGTCACAAAGAAGCACTAGGACATGTAATCATCAGTTAACAACAGAAAATGAAGCTGAAAACAACAACAGTGGACATGCACATCAAGAGCATGTGTGAGGAGGTCAGGAGTACCTGCATTTGTATAACTTCAGTCCAAAGGAATGCAAAGACATTTTAATGGTTATAAAATCTTGAAGTAAAATAATCCAGTATCTCATAGCAGTCGTAGCCCACATGCACCAACTGCCTGTGTAATCCTTTGGGATTTACTGTGTTTTGCCTTTGTAGGGCAGTAAAGAGGCTTTGGAATAATCGATTGTGTGTGGCCATTTAGCCATCAAGGTCTTCAGCAACCCCAAATTGAAACCCTTTAATTTTAATATCCTGGTTTAATATACTATATCAATATATTTTCACATGCACACACATTCCTTGATTTTTTTGTATGTTGAGTAATATGCTCATGGACTGACCTCTTGTGATTTGAATCTCATATGATTGCACAGGATGTGGAATTCTTTCTTACTGCGAGTCCTGCTGCCCTCCACAAAGTGAGCAGCAAAAAACGATGGGTAGAATAACTGGCTGTGCATATTCAGTGGTAAAGCAAAGGTCAGGTTGTGACTGTCCCCATATCGATAGAGTATGTTCAATATGGTACTGCTGGCAGTCTTATGTGTTTTGAGAAAGACAATGTGGTTCTTGGCTTGACACATGACACTTGTGTCCTTCGGTGTATTTACTTTATATTTATCAGCATTGTCAAGAATGCCATTAGCGGGTGGCACTTTGTGAATTTCACTTAGTCCCGACTTTTGTATGGTACTCTCAGGGTTAGCTGGGCTATTTGGCTGGTGGAGGTTTGGAAATAGTTTTGCAAATTCTTGGTCAAGTTTATTCACTACCACTGTTGGTGGAGCTGCTTTGGTGGTTGGGGGATATCTGTTTGATGTTACTATATTATGTGAAGATGTCTCTAACTTTTTTCTTGCAGCCTCCAAGACTTGGCCTCTTCCATCTTCTATACGAGTTTCAGCACCTTTGTAATTTCTTTGTATGGAAAGATGTTGGGCCATTGGGCCATTATCAATGGCCGCTGAAACAGACCAAAGATTTTCTGCAGGCAATCTGACCAACTGCTCGCTCACAAGATTCAAAACCCTTGAGCTCCTGAGAAAGAGAGAACAGGGAAAATACATTTTAGATTTGGACCTTTTTGAAACCAACACAAATCAGTAATATTTTATAGCATATATAGAGTGGCACCAAAAAGTATTTTGATACTTGAATATCAAATCAATTAGAATTTCATTTAAAAGATAGCATAAGCAAACTTTTCAAGCATTATTAGGTTTTAAATGGTAAAAAACACATATACTGTTCAAAATGAAGATACTTTCTGGTTGTAAAATATTAGTGAAACAAGTTAAAGTGATGAACATTTGTGGTTACTCTGTCTGCTAGAATACCTCTATGAACTTCACTGACTACATACATCCACTAAAAATTACTTTGCAAACAATCTGTTAAAAGTCATCGCAAAAAATACAACAGAAAAGTTAGTTCTGAGAACAAGTCTAGTAGCATTTATTTGTAGATAACACTATGCATGGTTTGATATTTTGTTATCTGATGCAATGGAATTCATACATGTTTATGTCTGACTTCAGTGTCCAAATACGTTTTGGGGCACTGTATAGTATTAAAAGGAAACACCTTCACATCATCTCATATGTCATATTCGCAAAAGTTAGCAGTACATTAAGTGCAAGCTTTCGAATTTAGTTTGAAATGGCTTTTTCTACATGTTACACGCAGGGTTGGGGAGTAACGGAATACACGTAATGGAATTAAGTATTTAAAATACAAAATATAAGTAACTGTATTCCACTACAGTTACAATTTAAATAATTGGTAATTATAATACAGTTACATTCAAAAAGTATTTTGATTACTGAGAAATTACTTTGCATTTTATTGTCATTTGTTTCATTTAATATTTAGTCCTTTCAGATGAAAAACATTTATACATATAAATGATGCAGTCCAAAGTGCATTTGAACAGCGGTGAAACACTTTCTCATGATGTGTTACATTCATACGTGCAGACAGAGAAGTAAGTTTGAAGTAAGTTTGGAGCAGAAGAAATAGAAATAAACCCTGTGTAAATTGTCTTAGCTAAATGCTATTTCTAGTCATTTAACATACACATGTTACCAGCACAATCATTCATTCAAGAAAATTCACTTTGGCTCATAATTACTTTTTTCTATTAATACCTTTGATATTATGGCAAAAATCATATTCTTAATAATAATATTTGTATTGTTTTCCTGTAAAAATATAAAAAAAATCCTTAAAAACAAGATAAATTTGAGTGATCTTGTTTTAGAAACAACACTGCATAAGATATTTAGTTTTTTCAGAGAACATATTTTGTCTTCTAGAGTTTTTATAGTCAAAACAATTGAAAAAAATCTACCAGTGCTGAAGAAGTAATCCAAAGAATTTAGAATACGTTACTGACCTTGAGTAATCTAATGGAGTATGTTACAAATTACATTTTACAGCATGTATTCTGTAATCTGTTGTGGAATACATTTCAAAAGTAACCCTCCCAACCCTGGTTAAATGATTATAAAATATGCTCACCTGGCCTGCCGGACCACACCGAGCATTTGCAGCGCCACACAGAGGAGAGTCAAGACCATTAGCGTGAACCACATAAAACGTAAGCGACTGAAACATGCAACTCTCAGACACCTGTTTAACACACACAGAGTTTAGTACATACCATAGTCATGCCAGCCTAAAAAACAACAAAGAAGATTGAGGATTTGTGGAGTACCAGTAATTAAGAATGTAAGGTAATATATAGCCTTCAGTCACAAGTCAAATTTTGTATGCATGTGTACAATTGTCAAACACTTAATTACAGACTGTTAATTACAGAATTAGTTACTGTCTGTTTTTAAAATAAAACCATGTCAGTTTACAAACAGCATGGGAGATCACTTGAGCTGAGAGGTAGCCAAACCATTCTGGTTGGTGATGCATACAATTAAAGGTTAGAATCTTGAGTAGGGACATCCAATGAACTTTGCATTGCATTGCATTGAGAACCATTTCACAATTGTGCCTTTATAGAGTGTGGCATTTAACACAAGGGTTACTAATGGATTAGAGTCTCAGCGGTTTGTGTACAATATTCACTTCAGGTAACAAGCCTCTGCTAAATGGCAAGTTAATAAAAAGTAATTGTCTATTTTTTATTTATTTATTTCACTTATTTCCACAGAGGTCAGTACACAATTATGGGGCTTTTCCACTGCACGGTACAACTCAACTCAACTCAACTCTGCTTGCTTTTTTGGGGTTTTCCACTGTGGATACTACCTGGTACCTGACACTAAATGTGACGTCAAAGCCCTGCAGATCACTGATTGGTCAGGGAGAATTGTCACAACCAGCGTTACTGGATTTCTGAATTGCGACATCAACTCGCTAGTTTTAAAGTTAGCATCACTTATAACAGTATAATTTGTTCACACAACTTTTGAATTGTGAAAAAAGAAATGGCTGTGTGCAAAACCACGCCGTGGTCAAGAAACGAGTTGCAGATGGTACACTCGTTAACGATGAGCGAAACAAAAAAGTCTCTCAGGAAGAGTATCATCTGTTGGCCGCACAAGGCTACCATCGGACCTACCACCAGTGTAGGGAAAAGTAAAAACTAAAAACTTAAAAGTGACTACAGAACCATAAAGGAAAAGTAGAAGTGGTTCGACCAAATGAATCTAAACCGGCAAGCAATGGGAGGGGGAGAGTGCCCTGGACTTGGTGTTGATCCACAATGGACGATGGTATGTTTTGTTACGTTAACTCTATACTCTGCTTGAAAGCTTCACTTTATTACAGTAAGTTGACCAGCTACTGGAAGCTTGCTTCTAAAACAACCAGGCCAATTTAACAGTTACAATTGTGTAAAATCACCATGCAATAACTGCTCTATGCAGCACAATGAGCTAGAAGCTAACAGCTAGCGGTTGTGTTATTGTTTTGGTCAGTTTGTGTCGTGTTTAAGATGATGTCACGGCAGTAGAGGCGGCACAACTATGACGATCAGCCTATAATCCCACCCACGTTGAGGAGGCACTAAATTGTAGTGGAAATCAAACTCAGAAAAGTAAAATGAGTAGAGTCAAGGCGAGTCAAACCGTAACGTCCTGTGGAAAAGTGCCATTTCAAACATTCATGTTCCTCCAAGAAAATGACAACACTTCTTCAGAGAAAGGTTGCATATGTGTACTTGTTTTTATTGTCATTTCTGTCCCTCGTGGTATGTGAAATGATATATTTTACAGTGTCTTCTGGATTGACTGAATAAATAATTCATTAATCCACCCGAGCTGTTTGGAAAAGCAGAAACCACATCTTTAACAAATCTTTGTTTGTTGTTTATCTTAAGTATATGCTTATTTCATTTAATTTCTCATTTAACTAATTAAAATGAATGAAAAGACAGAGTTAATAAGTATGGCAAAACAGAAAAAAAATAAGTGAAATAATATTTACAAATTATTATATATGCTATGGTATACATCAATAGTCACATTTACAGCCTTTTTCAGAAAATTACCTACAATTTCCTCATGTGTGAACACGACCCTTTTGAAAATACTGGTAAACTGGTCTCTACCCTAACTTTAAGTGGGTCGCGTGACATAAAGGGTTCATATTCACGTTGTTCGCTCCACGCAGTGGATGATAGGGGTTTGATCTCTCTCTGGCTGGCAGAAGCTGGCACTGACGGATCATTTGTGAATCCTCCTGCCACTCTAAGTTTATTTACAAAGCATACGATACTAGCAATAAACAATGGTGACCTCTTCTGAACTGCTATTCATTTCCTTTTAAATTGAAAGCATTAATACGGAGTTTACTTTACCAGGTCTAACTGACCTTGTACGACATTCATTTCTAATGAGAAGGAAACATTGCTGGCTCGTTGAACAGCTTCAAATGTTACCCTCCTCGTTCACTCTTACTCCAAGGAATAAAAATATTCTATTCTTATAGATCTAAACATTAATGCCTTTTTACAGAATTTACTTGCCATTAGAGTGGTCAAATTACCAAATTGATAAAAACTGCCACATTCCGGTCACATGACCGGTTGGCCAGTCCAGCCAAGTATTGCGTGAAAGAACCCAGAAGTTACGTTACCATTCCAAACAATTAGGCAACATACAGAGGATTCATAAAGTATTCAGACCCCTTAATTTTTTTCACATTTTGTTATGTTGCAGCCTTACGCTAAAATGCTTTAAATGTTTTTTTTCCCACATCAATCTACACTCCATACCCCATAATGAAAAAGCAAAAACATTTATTTGATAACTTTGCAAATGTATTAAAAAGAAAAAAGTATTCAGACCCTTTGCAACGACTCAGGTGCAATTTAGCTCAGGTGCATCCCATTTCTCCGGATCATCTTTGAGATGTATCTACACTTTGATTGGAGTCCACTTGTGGAAAATTCAATTGATTGGACATGATTTGGAAAGGCACACATCTGACTATATAATGACTCACGGCTGAAAATGCATTTCAGAGCCATGAGTTCAAAGGAACTGCCTGCAGAGCTCAGAGACAGGATTGTATCGAGGAAGGCTACAAAAAACTTTTGGCTGCATTGAAGGTTGCCAAGAGCACAGTGGCCTCCATAATTGTTAAATGAAAGAAGTTTGGAACAACCAGGACTCTTCCTAGAGCTGACCGCCCGACTAAACTGAGCAATCTGGGGAGAAGGGCCTTTGCAAGAGAGGTGACCAAGAACTAGCTACTAATGTAAATGTATGTTGTTTAAAGGATTTTTAGAAATTATTTTTGGAAAACAAGCCAAAAAAAGACTGATCAAAAACTTTGTTGCAGTGTACAGTATAATGTGCTAAGACTACACTCTCTCACCTTTATTTTCATTTCAATCCATCTTTAACTCACAAATACAAACTCTCTCTTCTTAATAGAGCTGCATATCGCCAATTTACTTTACAATAAGATACACACATGACACAGGCTACAGTATATTATGATTCAATACGTCAATATCCATCACTTTATTAATCTAGCTACAGCAAACGCGCACAAGGGACGGGCGGCCCTGCGCCAGAGGGTGCCTCATTTGGGTGCAGTTTCAATCTCTCCCCCTCATAGACGTGGCGCTGACTGCACAGAGAAATGCCATTTTTGTAGTTTGTTTATGATGCACTTCCTTATTATTTGAACTTTAATAAAGGATGCATTAATGATATAATGCCAGATTGTTTGCTTGTTAGATGCTCTGACATGCAGGTTTTGCTAAAGTGGAATGCCAGATCCAGCTCTGCTTTACTTCACCATGACAGTGCTTCTGTATTTCCTTATTTAGCATTTTTCCATTATAATTCGTTATATTTTATGATCTCCATCACCTGAAGCTGTTTGGAAAGTTTAGAGTGCATCTGGACATGTGTTTTCTTCCTCTCTTCTGTCAGACGCAAGCTGCTGTGCTCCTCTCTGGCGTCATCATTAGAGTTTCATATGATCTCTTGTTACGTTAAATGATATCAAACGACTATTAGACAACGAAAACTTTTGTCGACAATTTTATATTGTCGACGTTGGCAGAGTGGCCAGATGGAAGCCTCTCCTCAGTGCAAGACACATAAAAAAGCACCTTACTGCAAGAAACAAGATTCTCTGGTCTCATGAAACAAAGATTGAACTGTTTGGCCTCAATTCCAAGCGTCATGTCTGGAGGAAACCAGGCACTGCTCATCACCTGCGCGATACCATCACAACGGTGAAGCATGGTGGTGGAAGCATCATGCTGTAGGGGTGTTTTTCAGCGGCTGGGACTGGGGGAATGGTCAGGGTGGAAGAAAAGCTGAACCCAGCAAAATACAGAGATATCCTTAATGAACATCTGGTCCAGCGCATTCAGGACCTAAGACTGGCTGAAGGTTCACCTTTCTACAGGACAAAGACCCTAAAAACACAGCCAAGATAATGCAAGAGTGGCTTGAGGGCAAATCTGTGAATGTCCACAAAAATCTGTTTTTTGCTTTGTCATTATGGGTTATGGAATGTAGATTGTAAATAAATAAATAATTTAAAGCATTTTAGCATAAGGCTGCAACATAACAAAATGTGAAAAAATTAAGGGCATGGCAACCACAGCACAACCAAGCATGGCAACCACAGCACAACCCAAAGACCTCACAGAGCAAGCAGAGATCACATTGCACCCGGACGGATTTGAATCCAAGACTATCCGTTCCACAGTTCAGTATGCTATTCACACTGCTACAACATTGCCAGTCAACAAAGGGGCATACCAAGCTTAGATGAATCACAGCCGAGAACAGCTTTTCCATTGATCAACTTTATATTCGTGTAACTTTTCAACATTTGATTGAGTAAAAGCCAAGCCTCCATTCAGTAGCACAATACAAAACTCTCCAGAAGAACTAACATTTCTAGTCTGGAAAATTGCATTTTTAGGGTAATCTGAGGTAAAGAAGCACAATTTATGATCCCAGCGTTGTCAGATTTGAATTTGAAATGTTTTCTTTGATCGTAATCTTGACCAATCTTGATTTTGGTGTTCCCCCATTCAAGTAGATAGGAGCTGCACAGTCATGACTGGAAATTGTCTCTATGGAGCATTCCAAAGATGGATGCCAGTGGACTGACTTGCTAGAAAGACTTTGGTTTAACAGTGCTCATTGGTACATGCAACAGCATTCAGCCTTAATCAGTTGTAATTTACCGATAATTTAGTTTCACTGCTTTGCTAAACGTGGTTCGCATCATTTAGGTGAGCATTTGATCATGCCTTTTCCAGAAATAATATTTATATAAACTGCTTAGTTGTGCGGAGTGCGGTCAAATCTACAGATGTAAAAAATGATGTTGTCAGCACATAGGCACAAAAGAGAAATCGATTATGAAAACTGAACTTTCAACAAAAATGTGCTTTTATTCACTATTCTGGAAGTGTCATGTCTCAGCAGTTCAGGGTCTTTTTTCTTCTTTTCCCAATAATTATCTGCACAAATTTCTAGCTCCTGCATTGGCTATCCAATTTTTTTCACTGATTAGGATGATACTTTGATGAGAATATAGACGAACAGACTCTTTTATTTTTCAAAGAGCAAAGTGAATTTGAATAGCCTACATTCTTAAGTAAACATGACATTTCCATATGAAAATTGTTTTCATATGTGGGTTGATATTGCGAGAGGGCTTTAGCATATTTAAATGTTTCTCACTGATTTTCAAAATTTGTAAACAATAGTGCTAAAATTATTTTTATTTGGGTTTTTTTTTTCTAAGTAAAGTTGATAAATGATTTATTGTATTTGTTACATGTTTATTTTTCAACAAGATATTATGAAGGAATTTATGGCCAGACCTTAAAAACGTATAATTCAATATACAGTATACCCAGTGACTATTTAATTTGAATAAATGCACAGTATTAAAGGTGTTTTTAAGTACCAAGTTACTTGCAATGAAAGTGCTAGCTAAAATGAATACTGAAAATAATGTTGTTCTAACATTCCAAAAGAATTGGGAATTTTTGTACATGGTGGTGGCACTATAGAGTATGTCCTAGAGGCCCAAAATTTGGTATGGGGCTATTCATGACCCTATCAGTTCGCCAAATGTCATCATTATATGGTAAAGATGTTCTAACAAATAACAGATTCTAAAAATCTGGATAATCTGGTTCCCTCAAGATAGTAGTTTTCTCAACTCTGTTTTCATGGCCACCTCATTAAATATATGCTTACGTAATTTTTAGACAAAGTCGAAAATTAAAATTCAGTATGATTCATTCTGTGCGGCTCAGTCTGAAGAATTATTTGAGCCACTGTTTAGGAAAATCAGACAAAGTTTGAAGAAAAGGTAGGGAAAAAACTATAAACATCATAATCCAAGATGGCGTCTACTGTAATGGGCAGCGTTTTAATGTAAGGGGTCCATTTGAATCATAAAGAGGAGAGTAATCCGACAAAAAAATAATTGTGCCTCTAGGACAAATGATTAAAAATAAGCATAAAAGAATTGGGAATTTTTTTACATGGTGGTGGCACTATAGAGTATGTCCTAGAGGCCCAAAATTTGGTATGGGGCTATTCATGACCCTATCAGTGCGCCAAATGTCATCATTATACGGTACTATGGGCTGCCACAGACTCCCATTGGAGAGAAATAATAATAATAATAATAAATATAGCAGCAAGCAGCAATGCGGATTCCTCCTCAAAATGGCAAATAATAAAAAAATGCATCAGTAGAGGGTTGGGGTTAAACCCTCCCGATGGAGGAATACAAAAAAACATGTCTTTCTGCCTGAATCCCAAATGAAAAATGATGGCTGTGACTGGATTTGAACCTCTGACCCTTCACTTACCAGCAAACAATCTTTTTAGATTAGCTATTCACATTGCGGAGTATTTCTGCTTTCAGTTTCTGTATAAAAAAAAGAACCAGTGGCTGGCATTGTCAGATTTGGGCCAAGTTCAAACAGATGTAATTCAGTCATCTTTTGATATATCAAGGTGAAATTTTGCATGGTTCTTCAGAGTGATGTCAACTTGAAGCATGTTAAGTTTGAAAAACCATCAGTCAAAATAACATTTGATTTATTGACATATATATATTGAGGCAATTTGGACATTTACATAAATACGCCCCTTTCAGCCATTTTGTATTGTATTCATTTTTTCTATGTAATTGAAAGACATCAATTCTACACATGTGTACTAAATTTCAAGTAAATTGGATCTACGGTTCAAGAGAAGAGGATTTTTGTACGTTTTCCCAAATTTTCAGTGTACAGTAAAATTCATAATGGTGGAAAGTATGGGTCCTTGAGGCTTTTTTGTTTCCCATGAGAAATGAGGCATGTACACCAAGATTCAGAAGAAGTGGACAAACGGGGTGGAAATGACATCACTTTGAAAATGGGACTTTTGGGCGTTGCCTGTAGCTCCCCCTAAGGGCGAATGTGGGCCATACTTGGTGTGAGGTTCCCGTTGACCTGTAGTATCAAAATTTTTGACCAATGACTTTTTCTAATTCTAAGCTTGTTTTGAATGTGTTGCCTACATAAATAATATGGCATGCAGTTGCCCCACAATAAAATATTTTAATCTAAATTATTAATTGCAATTGCAATATCAAATGAAAGCGTGCAGCCCTAACAGTGCATCTTATATGCTCATAAAATGTGTTTTCAGTGTATGAGCGGCTTCACACATTCACCTTGTAGCACTCAGTACATGCAGACTGTATATTCTTTTTTATTAAATTGCATCCATTTACATTTTAATAATTAAACTAGGTCATAACCACAATTTTAATTTGATTAATTGTCTATTTTAGTGTAAACGAGTCATAGAACACACTCATATGAGTGTGAGAGCATTTGTCAGCAGCTGTCTGTCAGTCAAACGCTGCATTTTTTCATAGACTGGGGTCTGAGACAATTTTGAAAAAAGAAAATTATATATATATATATTATTTGAACCCAATATAATGAAAGTTTAAAAATGTTATGATGTAAAATGAATAATAAATATTAAAACATTCTGCATAATAATAGGTCTCAAATCAATGTTAACACATTTGTGACATTGATCATTTAAACTTCTTTGTAAAAAATCAGATTTCCATGCTTCCATTGAAGCACATAAGATGCTCTTTGAAACATACTGAAATCATGCATGGATTTAGATTTTGCACAAAATTGTGGAGTCTATGCCAGCTTGAATGCATGCTGTCATTAACGCAAAAGAGGGACATATCAAATACTAAGAAATTGTTAAATTCATCACAGTTTTTCATATAACCCTTCCTCTGATCATTTGCTATCAATTATTTTATTATTACATTTGAACAGAATACAAAATATAGCATTTTCACTAATGGGTTCAGGGTTTTGGACCCCAGTGTACATATAAACACAATAACAATAGCCGTTTTATATTGCTATGTATGTACTACTGTTGGTCACTTTCAGCTGGATGTTTTTGTCCTACAGGTTGCCCTTTTCTTACGGCAAGATTTTGAGGCTCGGTTTGCATTTGCTAGAGTATCATCTTGCAGGTAAGGGAGCTTGTGAGTATTACATTTCCAATGACATTCTTGATGTAAGAATATGTTCCTTATTTGTGTAGAGTGCACATGATTAAGCAGTGTAATTCAGTTTCAGTCTGTTTTCTTTCACTCAGTCTTACATCCTAACCCTGTGATTTTATTTGGCCACACCAAAGATTGCTTAGTTTGAGTCATTTTACTGTCAGATCCCATCAGAATAAATGAATAACAGACAACCATTTACTGGATTAAAATTAGAGACTGCTTGTGTCATTGACTGCACTTTCGCTCAAACCAAGAAAACCACATTGGTGCTGAAACAGCTGTCCTAAAGGAGTTTTAAATTCTAGATAAATGCTTCAAGATCCAAGTCATTTCACAAAAGGCAGTACAAAAATATATGATTGTCTGCTGGAAGCCACAGACAAACAACACAATGTGTTTCTCAGTGTGTTAACATAATAGACTTTTACAGCTAGTCCAGACACCATTCTAATCTTTGATTAGCTGACTGCACATGGTTTATGGCAAATGATTACCTCCTCATCTGAGTTGCCTGATTTGATTTGTTTTTGCATCTACAACACAAAAGCACAAGACATTCAGTATAAGGTTAAAGTGTGGGCTTAACCCTTGTGCGACCTTACGGACATTTTTGTCTTTTCAATCCTTTTGACTGTGTTAATGCTAATGGCATAAATTTGGCCAAAGTAGTGAATTTCAACCTCAGTTCCTAATACATCTATAATACACTGTGTGTATACACAAAATAGTTACACTAAAGGCCTTAAGGACAAAACCGTCCCCATTGAAACCCATTAAAGCTGCAATATTTGATCCCAGTGTCATTAAAGCATAAAACCATGAATTCTATGATATTATGCTTTCATTAAGAAGCCCTGGCTTCAAAATATAAATGTTTAATATTTTCCACCAGATGGGACAATTTTTCTCATGTTTAGCCTATGGAGCAAATACATGCTTTTTTCCTATTTTCTGTTTGCTGTATTATAGAGCACTTCAGGCCAATTGAATAAATGATGCAGCTAAACTTGTGTGGGTGTGTTGGTATGGACGTCAGAGTGTGTTTTGTATGTGTGTATTGAGGTGTGTGTGTGTGTGTGTGTGTGTGTGTGAGCGTGTATTTATCACTTTGTGGGTACCAAATGTCCCCATAAGGATAGTAAAACCCGAAATTTCTGACCTTTTGGGGACATTTTGTCGGTCCCCATGAGGAAAACAGCTTATAAATCATACTAAATTATGTTTTTTGAAAATGTAAAAATGCAGAATGTTTTCTGTGAGGGTTAGGTTTAGGGGTAGGGTTAGGTTTAGGGGATAGAATATAAAGTTTGTACAGTATAAAAACCATTATATCTATGGAAAGTCCCCATAAAACATGGAAACACAACATGTGTGTGTGTGTGTGCGCGCGTGTTTTTGTGATTTACGAGGACAATTTTGTAAGTTACAAATTAGTAATTACAAGGGTATTATGCTATAAATGTGATTTATGAGGACATTTCTAGTGTCCCCATAATTCAAATCGCTTAAAAATCATACTAAACAATGTTTTATTGAAAATGTAAAAATGCAGAATGTTTTCTGTGAGGGTTAGGTTTAGGGGTTGTGTTAGGTTTAGAGGATAGCATCTATAGTTTGTACAGTATAAAAGTCATTATGTCTATGGAAAGTCCTCATAATGATAGGTAGACCAACATTTGTGTGTGCGTGTGCGTGTGTGTGTGTGTGTGTGTGTGTGTGTGTGTGTGAAATATATGTGTAAATCCTGAAAATTAATGAATATTTGATAGTTATGATCAGGACTGATTTTGGTTACAAAAATTAACTAGTGGAAAATATTATTAATATATTATATTATTATGGCAGTTTTTTTATACGGACATTTTTCCTCTAAGGACCTCTGAGTAACTTTTTTAAATTGACGCACAAATAAATGTGTTTTTTTTTTTTTATTATTTGAATACATGCTGAATACAGCAGACTCAATTATATTTATTTCTTGTTTTTGTATAATACAGAAAATATGCTTTTTTATGAACCAGATTGGCCTTCATTAAATGTTATGCATTTAATACCACTAATCATTTAGATACATTAACAGCTGTTCACTTCACTCTGTCTTTAAATATTTATGACATGCTTTAAGCAAGCCAAACCAGTTATCACTATAATAGATTATATGAACTTGTATGTGGTGAAGTACATTTTATAAGCAAAGGAAGGCCTCTTAAATGCTTAGAATTTTTAAATATCCATCAAAATTGGTGTTAATTGCACAAGTACATCTTTTAGCAAGTGTTTTGAGCAGTAATCGTACACATCATCAAAACACACCCCATTGATTGCAAAAATATGCATGTACAAACAAACCAAAAGGCTACTCTCATCATCTATTTTAAAACAGCAATGATTTGGAGAAGCCTGTGAGCGCGCAGACACACATGCAAACACATGAGGAAAGAATTAAAACTCTTTAACAAAACTTAGCACGTTCCCTCAGGCCACATCAACATCTGGAACAGGGAGTTAAACCCGTCCCTTGTTGCATTTATTCCCTATTTGTGTGCCAGTTTTTATCTTTTATAAGGTATATACAAGTATAAGTATAATAAAAAGAACAGAGATGTATAAGTTGTGCATCCATGGACCACAAACATGAATTATTGACTTTTTGCTCCACAAGCTTTGGTAACTTCGATTCTAACATGCGAACCTGGTCAAAGCCTGTTGCTTAAAGAGTATTTGCATGAATATGCTAATAGCTAAACATTGATTTAGCTTTAGTGTTTACACAAGTGTATTAGCATATCATAAGTAAATAAATAAATAAAAAGGAAACCTTAAGGGGTAACACTTTTAGTGTTTTCACATGACTATAATGAATATAATACTAATAAAAAACTATTTGAATACAAACAGCGACACAATATAAAGACACATTAAAAATGCAGTACATTGGTATAATTCAGAAGGCTGCTTGCTAAGTACCAAGACCACTTTAATGTCAAGAGTGGCCTAGTAAAGTAGAACAATATTAAGGAGTAATTCCCACATCTTTTAAGCATTATATTTTCATGACTTCCCTAGTCTTTTATGCTTACGAAGTAGCGATTAAAACAATAATTTAAAGAGATTGGACTCACAAAGAGAAAGTTAGAACAGAGCATAACTAGAAAAAAATATCTATTCGAAATTAGGATTATTTTATAGATGTTTTAATTTTCATGACTTTTCCCAGCCTTGAAATCACAATTTAAAAATTCCCAGATAATTCAATTTTTATTTTAAATAACCGGACTGGCTCAAATAAGCACACGTGCTGAAACTCGACTCAGTTCCATAGAAAATGCCATGAGGCGCGCGGGCATTCCTCACTTCTGCTCGCGCTGGAATTGTTTCTCACGCGCGTTCGAGATGATGAAGAGAGGCGACCGTTATTTTTCAGCCTGACTCGAGCATGCGGCGGGAACAGATTGGGCGTCTTGCGGTCGCTACCTCAGTAGCCACGATCGTTGTCACTTAAACTCATATATAGGTTATATATATATATATATATATTCGAGTGTTCACTTACGTGGTCCATGCGGAGGTGGTCCGCCAGTGGAATAATCTTTGCTCCCGGCTCGCGCCTCTCTGAAGCGGGAGCATATCGCTCGCGTATATCGGGGTCGAGACCCCTGATAACCCCCCCACCGGACCTTAGACCTTCTGACTCCTCTAAGGCTCCGCCGAACTCAGGAAATGCTGCTCTTTGTCCCTCAGGTCCACTCGTCGGACTCCTCCCGCGAACGACGGATTGGTTCTGAGGGAGAGTGAGATAGACAGACAGAGAGGAGAGAGAGAGAGCTTCGAGTGATGAAATGTCTCAGTCGTCTGCAGCTTTTACAACCACGACAGAAAAAGGCAAGTTTGAACAAGTTCTTACCCTGAAGAATGGTGAACGTGGCGTGCTAAAGTTTGAGGTGCACCCCCAAAGTTCCTGCGTGTTCCTTATTTAAGACACAAATTTACAGTGATGTCAGCTGTAATGACAACGGACGTAATCCATAGCAGTCTCACTGTGATCCTATTATACTGACTTCATTTACACACGGAGCGCACCTCTCTCTCTCTCTCTCTCTCTCTCTCTCTCTCTCTCTCTCTCTCAATCCAAATCTCTCTCTCTCTCTCGCAATTCAATTCATATGAGCTTTATTTGCATGACTTGTGCAGTATTACCATAGTATGTTACTATGTTGCCAAAGCACAAGTTATAATCAGATCAAACAGAGTAGAAACATGTGTATAACATTAATCAACAGATTAAACTGTAGATATTTAGAACACAGTAATAACATGTAACAGATACACAGTAATATACAGTATATAATGATATCATATATGAACTAATGTATGAAGTTTGGTTTAATGGCTCTTTCTCTCAGGTTATGGCATGTGTTCTTTGCATTTTGTAAAGAATGTGTTTCTAATTAATTGATATTTTCCACAGTGGAGGAGAAAATGCATCTCTGTTTCAACTTCTCCACTCTGGCAGTGAACACATGTCCTGTTTTCTCAGGGGAGCCAAGACTTTTTAAGTCTCCCTGTTTATATGGTGAGGATATGATCTCTCAGTCTGAATTTGGTCAGGATGTGCCTCTGTTTTATATCTCTGATGGTGAAGAGATAAACTGGCAATTCATATTTTATTTTTCTATAGCATTCTAAGTTGTGTTGTGATTTAGTTTCGTTCTCCCAATGTTCCAAATAGGTATTTTTATTTTGCTTTATGATTTGGCCGAATTTTATATGTTTTGTTTCGGGAGTGCTGGTCTGTAACTGGTTTGAGCTGGTGAGTTTCAGGACTAGCTGGCTGAGAGGACTGCTTTTCAGATTCAGCTCTTGGTCTGAAAATGCTTCATGGTGGAGTCTTTGGCTTAATTTAAGGTGTTAGGGCTCGGCATGCATTATTTGATGTTTTCTTTTGGACTCTTAATATGTTCCTACAGAATTCTGTATGGAGGATCTCAACAGGTTGTTTATCTCTTCTTATCACTTCCACACAGGTAAAATGACGGGTCAAATATTTTGTTCCAGGTTTTGATTGGGATTTCTATGTTATGGCATTTTCTTTTAATGGCATTGAATGCTCTCCTTGCTTTCTCCTTCAGTGTGTTAACAGCCTGACCAAAGCCACCTGACGTGCACATGTTTTGTCCAAGACAGTTGTAATTTAGTGTGTGTTCTAGGGTGGTGTTGCTTAGTGTGAAAATATATTTGCTATCTTGAAGTCTGACTTTCTTTTGAAAAATCATAATTTTGGATTTAATAGGATTGACTGCCAGGGCCCAGTTGTGGCAGTACTGCTGGAGCAGGTCTATGCTGCTCTAGACCTTCAGCTGTGGGTGACAGCAGCACCAGATCATCTGCATACAGGAGAAATTTCACTTCGGTGCTGTTTAGGGTGAGGCCAGGAACTGCAGATTGTTCCAGTGTTGTTGCCAATTCATTGATTTAAATGTTAAAAAGAGTGGGACCCCTCTCACCCCACAACTCTGAGTGAAGTATTCAGTTCTTTTGTTGCCAAGTTTTATAGCACACTTATTGTTCAAATAAATTTATTTAATGGTATTATACACTTTACCACCTACACCAGTTTGGAGAATTTTATAGCCTTTTTAAAATCAATGAAACATGCTAAAATGTTAGATGTCTGTGTTTGATGAACATGCTTATCAATCAGAGTGTGTAGCATCTCTCTTTGTCTCTCTCTCTCTCTCTCTCTCTATCTTCTCCAATGGCATTGGAAGAGAGAGAGAGAGAGAGAGAGAGGTATAATCCCTTCTATGTGTCCTTGTTGTTCTTCCATGATGAGGGAACTTGATGCCAAAACTCTCAGCACTTTGGGACTGCCCAGGGCACAAAGATATCTTTGTTTCCTAATAAATATACTGTACTAATTCCAAGGTAGCAAGAGTTAAGGAAGGGAGAGAAAGTAAAAGAGAAGGATGAGTACAAAGGAGTAAGCACAGCCTAAATGATAACAGTATCCACAATATTCCCGAGCCCCATGACGCTTTGCGGGCGATGTGGGCGGAACTTCTGGTTTAGTGTAAACAATCGTTATTTTCTGTACTAATGCAGCATTAAAAATGTCGGAAACTTGAGAACAAATGATCACAGAATTATAGCGAGGCGATATTATTCTTCCCCACCTATCTGTTAATGATTATGGGGTTTCAGGATGATGGCCAAATATCATGGAAACAGCTCAAAAGGAATTTTAAACAACTGTGACAACATTGTGAAAAAACAAAAAGATATACTTTAGGGATACCTATGTTTCATTCATGTGTTTTGAAGAAAAGATCAACTTAATCATTAAATTGTATCCTTCACCTAACAGCAAGTTTCATCAAGAATTTAATAATCATATGTGCAAGTCTGAAAAAAAAATACAATTGTAGTTGAGAAGAATTAAATAATACATTTAAAAAGAAAAATATATATACAAATTATATATATAGATATATATTCTCTGCCATCAGAGAACAACAGATATTGTTTAATCATTAGCCTACATCCAAGGTAATATGAATTGGGTAGATATCTACATCTTGTTGTTACTGTAAATAAGTGAAATAATACAGACCTAATGCTGACTGAAACAACAGCCACCTTTACCCATTTTGTAAGTGTGTTTGATAATATTTATTATTATTATTTATTATAATTATACTTCACTTTCTCTTTTACATTTGTACTAGTTTTGAATTAAAATATAGTGAACTTTGAATGTAAAACACACATTCTGTTCCTAATCATTTACTTTACCAGTCTGGTTTGCTTGAGTTAGCATGCCATCTCGCTTTCCTATCATTAAAGTTTTATCTTGCAGAAAACACAACAGCAATTCAGAAAACACAACAGTAATTCAGAAAACACAACAGCAATTCAGTCAAAACAGAAAGGGTGGGTACCAAAGCTTCTCACCTGATTGGCTGTGTGGAGAATACCTCCTTTCCTCAGGACTGGTTCTCTACCCACTTGTGCGATTTGCACATTTGGTAGCAGATTTGCCCTTGTGTTTTATTATTTGTTGCTGTGTTTCTGAATTGTTATATTGTCTTTGGATTTGCCATTGTGTTTTTAGATTTGTTGTTTTGTTTTGCACTTCACGGCCACCATAAGAAAGAGAGTGAGAGAGAGAGAGAGAGAGAGAGAGAGAGACCAACTTAAAGCAGATTAAAGGCCTTGTGTAGGTTTGTTTACATTTAAATTGTTTGACAGCTGGAGTTTGAATAGTCTTGGCCCATTTGAACATTTGTCAACGTAAGTCTATGTGACTTTTCCGAGTTTGATTGACCATTGTGCCAAACCATGTCCAATCAGTTAGAAATGACAAAGCAAACCGAGTCATAACAGTCTGAAGGTCTGTACCAAGTTTGGTGGTTGTAGCTAGCTTGAAAGCTCCAGGAATTACAATTGATACTTTTGGTCTTGATAGAGGGATTTTGGAAAATCCCTAAACCATAACAGTATGTTGGCTTTGTCAAGAAAATGTAATAATAAAGGAATGATAATAGGTTATATGTGCACCATATGAATATAAATATAAAAGCTATTGTCAAGAATAGGCATATAAACAAACTGGCACACAGAATCAACTGTTGAATAAACTACTTCTGTGTTCATATAAAGCACTAAGCATCATCAATCCCCGCAGTCATAGCATTCACATGCATAGGAAGAAAATAATCTCTTTCTGTTAAGTTTAATTTCAGCCCACTGACAAATCAATAATGATGACATCATCACTAAAAGCCTGCAGGCTGATGCTTTTCCACCAATCGATCGGTCGGGCTCAGAGATGGCTGCCAAATCGCCTGGGAAAGCTCTGCTGCCACAGCAACGACTCCAACGAGAAGCATGGCAACCAGCAAACCATATGACACCCACACAACATTCCTCAGCGCTGTTTGTCTGTACAATAAACATTGGCACACACAGGCAGATACTCTAACAGTTCACTATCAGCATACTGTATTGCAGCAGCAGTTTCTGATGTTTTTAATTAATCTAAATTTTAAAAACCTAAACTCAAAGACGTTTAGAAGACATTTAAAACAACATTTATAACTATAACCTTTGTAACGTTTTCCATTTATCTGCCTTATTAGTTTTGTCCTTGACTTGATTTGAAGATTTATTAGATTTATCAGATTTATCAAACCAAAGAGTCCTCTTCTGGACTCACTTATTGCCCATTTTTGCAGAATGTGCTAGAGCATTTATCATTAAAATGTTTGTGAGGCAGTGGCAAATAAAACAATAGCTGTGTAGTCAATACTATATTGAAGCAGTGACATTTTTTTATTAAGGCCAAAGTCTTTCTAGCAAGTCAGTCCATCTTTGGAGTGCTCTCGTGATGCTCCTGTCTACTTGAATAATGAAAGAACGAAATCTCAAAAACGGTTGATCAAGATTACAATTAGAGAGCATATTTCAAATCAGATGTAAAATATGACAACACTGAAATCATAAATTGTGCTTCTTTATCTCAGATTACACTAAAATAATAATAATTTTCCTGGCTTGTATAGCTAATGTGTATGTGCATTCTCAAGTTGATTGACAGGCGATTTTTGCTAAATGATTTATTACATGGCTTGTTGTACGTGTCACAGCAGTTTCCTGCTGAAATGAACACTAGATGGGCTAAAAAAAAACATTGAAATGTATTCCTTTCACCCAAATCACAAATAAAACTGCAGATTATCAAAATCACAAACACTTTCTTTTCGCTCTGTTCTTCACACAATGCACAATCTTATAACTTCAAACACTTTTACAATAGCGTTATAGTTTGCATTACACAACCAACTACATTTACACTCTTGATCGACCACAATAAAATTGCACATTAGCTCCACTGATGGAGCGTTGCACTTCATAGAAGCATCACAAAATTACGTGGTTGTTTCAGCAATGGCGTTTGCTTTTTATGATGCTATCGGTTAGGTTTAATGTTTAGGGTAGGGAGTTAGGTTTGGTTGATTTAAAACTATATAGACCACTAACTTTAAAAAAAATTGACTTACATTTAGCAACACTGTGCTGGATATATGTGAAGGAGCCGTGTAATATTATTTTGGAAAATTGTCACCTCTGCTGCAGCACCCTGTTTTCTAAATTCAACACAAACCAATACATTTTACACTTTCAGTAAAGGGAAAAAAAATTACGGTAAAATGACCAGACTAGTTTGAGCTGACAGAAAGGCTGTGGTTACTCAGATAACCACTCTGTACAATCGTAGTGAGCAAAATAGTATCTCGGAAAGCACAACACGTCGAACCTTGAAGCGGATGGGCTACAACAGCGTAGTGTTCCTAATTTGTAATAACTTGCACCTCTAAATTTAAAGTGTGAATTTAGTCAATTGTCTTATCAAAGGAACACTTTCAGTAAGGCATTTAAATTTAACTTGTAAGCAGGCCATAAACATAAGCTCTTATTAAATAGTTTTCGTTTAATATTGTATGATTTCTTTCTCGAAAAAGGATTAGCCCATCAAATCCTTCCTTTTGATTGACGCTCACATGTATGATACTGGCGCAGAAGTTCAACTGGAGCTAACTCTAATTTGACGATCCATATAAAAATACATTAAAAGTTAGATTACAAATATATGATAGTAGTTGGGTACAATTTTCTGCCTTGAGCACCTCTCTAAAAATAGCTGAGCAGTCAGGGGCCGTTCAATAATTCAATTATTCTACCACATTAAAAATGAGAGAGAGAGACAGAAGGTCATGTCTACAAACATTATGCTTCTCTATTCCCCAGTTCATACCCAGACACACACAAAACCACAATCATTTTGTGATCGTTGCACCCAGCTGTGTAAAAAAAATAAAATGGTTTATTACAAACCAAACTCATATCTCACATCTCGTAAAATGTTTTAACAGTGTTGGGTAAAGGCGGGTGCACATTGTACGACTTTGACCACGATTCTGCTGCCTGAGACCAATTTTGGGAATTCTAAATGATTTCTCTCGTCGGATGGCAAAATCGTCAATCTTACAATGTTCAGTGTGACTTGTTTACAGACGGCCGATTAATAGCCTTTGTGATGATCTTCAGCCTCTGACGAAATTTGGGCAGTGTCTGAAATTTAGCATTTGCAGTCGTATAGTGTGACTGCTATTACGACGGCCAGATGAGATATTCTGCTCCTGTCTCGCACCAGAAAGAAACCTGCTCCGTATTTGCACCATAGCAACATTTGTGCCCAGTTATCACTCTACTCAAGTACTTTCAATGTTTTTTCTTCTTTTCATTTTATATCAAAGGTTTTAATAAATAAATAAGCAGAAAATACTTTGAGAAAATTGTAACATGTCAGCAATATGAAAGCATTACTCTCTGAATTAAATAAATACAGAGCAAACTGAAGGAAAATAAATAAATGATTGCATTTTCTAATTTTTTTCTTTACATTTATCATGCATTTTCTTTACAACTTTATTTTAAATACTATTTTACTTTTAATAAATTTACTTTAAACGTCTGTAAACTTCTTTAGTTAAGATTCACACCACTCCAATTTATAAATAAATACAATAAAATAGAAAGATTGAACAATTTATACTGGTAATATGTATGGGAAGTTTTAATCCAAATCAGCAAAGTTGGATACAATTATAGAAATCTATAGTTTGTGCATTATCCATATGGAATTTGCAAGCGTGATATACGTATTTTCAGCCTTTATGACTTTTTTACATTTTGCGTGGCCTATAGTTTACTAATCAAAAAGAGGAGAAAGACGTTCTATAACCCACCTTTATTGTTTCTCCAATGTGATTAGAGAAGTTTGTAATTTCTTGTGCCACAAGTAATTTTATTTCCAAAATGAATATTAGCTTGTGGTAGCTCATTATTACTGTAGTCTACCTCCTGCACTCATGTTCATTCTCAACATCTGTAATTTTCTGTATTTGTGATCAGGCTGTCTTATTATAGGCCTATTTGACAAAATCCAACTTTCTTGTAAATGTTAGCCTATGCTCGTGATGGAGTGGTATTGGAGCAAAATGCTAATGTCCTGAATTTCAGAGAGAAAACAAAATTGCTCCTCCGTGATGGGTAAATTACGCTGTTTCGCTTCTATTCCGTATATCGTACAGTCTGACATAACATTGCACAGTGTGCCATGGCGATATCAATGCATTCATACAGTCTGACAAGCAACAATCGTAAAGAAATCGTACAGGGTGCACCTACCTTTTTATTACTTAAAAAAAGTAATTCACTACAAATTGCTAAATATTTCTCTCAATTGGTAATCATATTACTTCTTACTTCATTGAAAAAGTAATCACATTACTTATTACTTTAATTTTAAGTTTATTTTCAAATTTAATATCTATTTTACTTCCTTGTTCATTGTTCCAAGTCTCTCACTCAGCACCTCACATTTCTCCTTCACAATGACTTACAGGGCCATCATTCATGTATTTTAAATAAATAATATATTATAAATAAGCATAATTCTATAATGTAGGCTACTTACTGTAAAAGCAATTAAATTAATTGAAAATCAGTAACTATAAACTGATTGCAAGTATATAAAATGTAATGTTGAACATTACTTTTTGACTAAAAAAGTAATTTGATTACAGTAACTAAGTACTTTTTAATTGGATTACACCCAATACTGCTTATTAATTATAAAGGTTATCAAAATGCAAGATAGAAGACATTTACCCCCAGGGCAAGAAAATAGATTTATATTTTGATATTGATATTCGATATTGACTCTCAAAAGCCATGACTCGATCTTTTACGCTCTGCGCAACACTCCACTACAATGAGAGGAAGTTACTCGCATTAGCAACCAAATTTTGCGCTTTGCAATTAAAATGTTTATTGGCAACTGGCTGGTAAATTTTTAGATTTCATTCACCTACATTTGTTAATTTTTAAAAAGCTAAAATGTGACCAAAATAAAACTAATAAAATATAATTAGTAAAATAAATATTTTCATATTGTACCTAGTTCCCCTGTATAATTCACAGCATTGGGAGATAATTTATTACATGTGTAAGCAAAAGGGACATTATAACTGAAATATACCCATATGAATCTATATCAAATCGAAATTTAACAGAGAGCTTGTGAATCAGAATCGAATCGGTAAATCTGTAAGGATACCCAGCCCTATTTGTCTCAATGGAAGATAATTTTGGGTAGAACGAAATATCAGATACAAAATGTTTGCACATATAAAGAAAATATGTTAAATAAAAGTCATAAAACAAAAAACAAGACTACACCATACTTAAGATTATTAAAACAGAAAGCATAGGTTTTTACTTAAAAGACACAGTTTGTTTGTCATTCATACAGTATATATATATATATATATATATATATATATATATATAGTAGGCTAATCACATATAGTATATGGTATTAGCAGGGAGACTATGTGTCCGTATATGTGTTTTAATACAATGGTGTGCTATGCAGCTGGATCTTGCTGTTTTTTTAACCAATAGAGAAGCTCAAATAGGAGTCAGATATTTCCCACTCTCTCTTCCTCTCCAGTTAATTTAAGCTTTCACTTTTCTGAAGTTTATTTCTCTCATAAACAGCCTAGAGTCTCCCTTTGAGGTAAAATGTAATTTTTGAGGATGTCACACGTGGCCCTGGAATGTAAAGTTTCCATGAACTCGGATTTGTTACCATGGAACTAATGACAGCAAAATAAATAATATTTTCTTGAAATGCCAGAGTGTAAGTGCATGTTGTGAATATGTGGATACCCATGTGGATGACCCTCACTGTCAAATATGATTCAATATTATAAAGACTTGCCAAAAGTACTTGATGATATCAGTAGACTGACCAAGCTCTGCCAAATACTCCCACAAGTCCTGTTAAATCACCACACACTCTCCCGCAGCAGCCATTAAAGTCAAATATCCCCTATAACATTCAGTGAACCAGAACACACACACAAAGAAAAAGCAGAAGGGAAGCAGGTTCTTAGTGTTACAATGTAAGCACGTGTGTGCGTGTTCTGTGGCTGAAGTAGTGAATAATGCAACAAACCCTTTAAAGTTTAATACAGTAAAGAGGACTCTCAGAAACCAGATCTGGATTTATACAACACTCCCTCTCTCTTTTTCTTCAGTATCTCTCTCGCTCACTCACTCTGTCTTTCTGTCGCACTAACACATGTCTACCTACACATGACCAAAACAGAAAAGATGCCACTGAATTCATGAAAATATATGAATTATAGAAAGAGAAAATAGGCAAAAGAAGGATTAGAGAATCAACAAACCCTTAAACGTGAGAAAAGATGGACTTATTGGTTGAAAGACTACAAAGAGCAAGAGAGATTGAAAATGAACAGTTCTCTTCATAATAGCAGATTAAAAAAAAACGCACAGCTGGTACTTTCACATTATTCCCAATTCAGTCATTTTGGAAACTATTCTGTGTAAGCGCAGCGTAGTTCTACCGGGAAGACTAGCAGCTGTACATCATCGCACCATTAGCTGGGTAATTCCCAGCCAATCACATGTAAGCCATTGCTTTATAGGTCAGCTCACAATCTATCACATTGCTGTTTCAGTGTGCTAACACGGCAACCTCCACCACCCCACCACCACCAGTTGAGCCCCGTCCCGCATGGGGGTAGGCTCCTCGCCTCTGCCCCCTATCTCCGGCAGGATATGACTAGTAATACAAAGAGAGACATTACTTTTCTGTTTTATATTCATCAAATAAATGTCATCTTCAATTTCACTCAAGTCTGCAAGTCTTCCTGATAGAAATTACTTTCTTTTTACTCATGTTTCTCCTTACAGCCAAAAGGTACTACATTACCCATAAGCCCCATGCGATGGAGTACAAGAGTCTGCTCTCCATTAGAACAAGATGCTCTCCATCCCCGTTGGACAAATCGCTGCTTTTACAGCTCAGGAATGTCTAGCTTGCCATTTCTCTGTCTTCACATTCCTAAACAAACTCAAACTCTCTTTTTTACTTCTACTCTTTACATCTCCCTTTACCTCCCCCTCTCTTATATCTTTGTCTCTCCCTCACACAAACATCCTCACACACACTCCAGAATCTCTTATTATCACCCTCAAGCAATTGGATCCAACAGGGTTATTCTAAAAAGGGCTTAATCGGCAATGAAGATAAAAATAAATATTTTAAAATGAAATGAAGGAAGCACAGTGTGAGCAGGAGAATAGGACAGAATGTAATGAAGAAGAGGTAAAAGAAAGAAAAAGAAAAGACGAGATACAGAGGGAAAAATAATATACCACCCACAAATGAAAATTCTCTCATCATTTACTCACCCTCATACCATCCCAGACATGTATGGCTTTCTTTCTTCTGTAGAACTAAAAGTTTCTTCTTTTCTAATTTGTAGATTTGTTCTTGCAATGCCACAACAAATTACAGGGATGCAAACTCATGAGGGGCAAAAAGGTAAGACAATCACTGGTCCACGACATTTGTTTCTGGGGATATTGTTTTTAAAGAATAAGCTAAAAGCACAAATTCCAGCTATTTTAGTGATTCAAGTTTAAAATTGTAAGAAACCCTCCACATGACAAGAGTTGCAGACAGTGTCACAGAGGGGTGATTTTATGAGTTTGCCACATAACAAAAGCGGGAGGTGTGCACAATAAACATTGAAAACAGAGAGAAAAAGAGAAAAAGCTTGCAGTTGCTTTGATAGCAGAAAGTAATAAAAGGACTCTTTTATGTTTAAGTCTAAGCGTTTTCTTGGTGAATTTATATTAGTTCAATAACTGGGGTCTCTGATATTCGTAAACGATAAGGTAATATTTAATAAAAAGAAATGATGAGACATTCAATGTCTCTTCACAAATTTGGACAGTTTTTAAATATTTCTTGTTGCTTAGTACTCTCAAAAACATTATTGGTGAATCAAAAAGGTTTGTGTGAAAAACACATTAGTGTGACGTCACTTCATAGACTTCAATGTATTCTGCAGCGCTGACGCGAGTCATGTGAAAGACCCTTAACGCGTATAAATATCACTCACTTTTGCACATTAATCATTGCTCTTCACAATCACAAATAGCACACTAATGTGCCGCGGCACAGTGGTTGGGAAACACTGGTCTAGTGCAAAAGCAAGCATGTGCCGGATGCCCATATATCTTTGTATAAATTCACAATATGCCTATATTTTCAGACTCTGCACCACTGACTTGTCATGAGAATATGTTAGGTGGTTGGTGCGTTATAACAGTTTCCTTAATCATGTATTTTGTAGCATGTCGGAAACGCTGTATTGACCAGTCAGCATCTAAGACTGGAACTGTCCTTTTTATAATAATTATTACATAATTATTAAATTTGTAACAGGGATTCAAACTTTTTCTCTCGAGGTACCCACAAAAAAAGAAACACTGCTCTATGTTCCACAGTGTGGAAGATGACCGTATGTCTTGTCAGATCCAGTCAAGCAGAGCAAAGTTGAGCTATCCAAACATAAATACAACTGTCACTCTCTCAGAGTCAGTATGTGAAAAGGAAAATCAGTAAATTCAAATTTGAACTGCAATGAAATCAGAGAATTTGAGTGTGCATTAGTGTATTCTGCTTATATTTTCTCGATGATTCACTCTTTTTATTGGACGCTTAAACAAAGCCAGTTCTGTCTGGGCCTTAGCAAACACACAAAATCCCCAAAAAGTGGTTGAAGTAAAATGTGTACTTTTCAATGTCTACTAAATGTCTTTATCTTCAGAACTTTCATTTAGTACAGATATGCATAAGTAGAACTAGTTATTTTAGACTAATAATAAACCTACCAAACCCAACAGAGGCATAATTACCCAACCATCTTTTATCTCACGTCCTTTCTCTCTTTCCATCAGGTGAATCATAATCATCAGAAAAGTGTCAGTGGTCGCCAAGGAGGCGGTGTTCCCATTTTGATTCTCTTGGGAATACTGAACGTCTGGGTTCCTATTTTAAGAACCTACTTAAGAATTTGGGCTCCTGTGGAAGCGGACCATGCCAACTAAAATGATCTCAAAGCCTCTTAATCATAATGTGAGTGAAACCACAGCTCAAGCCAAGACCTCAGGAACTTTTCACTATTTTTTAAACATTTCACAAATGTGTACCTGTCAGAAACATCTGAATCTGTGATGTGATTTTATGGAATTGGTTTCTTATGGTATTTTTAAAAGGAATATTCCAGGTTCAATACAAGTTAAACTCAGTCGACAGCATTTGTGAAATGTCGATTTCAACAAAAATTAACTTTGACTCGTCCCTCCTTTTCTTTAAAAAAATATCTGGGTTACAGTGAGGCACTTACAATGGAAGTGAACAGGCCCGTTCCGTAAACATTCAAATGCACACAATTTTTAAATTATAGCCACAAGATGTAAACAATATGCAAGTTAACATGATTTTAGTGTTATAACATCGCTTAATAACCTTTTCTCTGAAAAGTAATTGCCAATTTTACAACCTTGTTGCCATGAAGGTGTAATGTCAACAAACCCTAAAACCCCAAAGCGACTGTAAAAATGATGAATTAAACAAAATTCTAAGCTTCAAATTTGTGCCTTTGAACCCTCCAAAAATTGGCCGTGTTAAAAATACATTTGTGTTTATCAACATTATGCCTCAAATGCTGCTAGTGTAATAAATTTGAATTGGCAAATAACTGACCTCAATGGCATGAAACTGAAATGTTTCATGCCATTGAAATCTAAAAAATATATGAGAAATTCCAAATGCTCAGAGCTGCACAAAACTGCCCAAACAACCAGAAATTTTGAAGATGGTGAAATAATTAACTTCAGGCCATGCACCAACTGTGCTACGGACATGAATGATACCTAAAGTTATGCAGCTTGTTGAAGGGAGGTGCTTTAGTACTTTTCTGCATGATCCCATAGACTTACAATAAACGAGATACCCAATTAATACCTAGGAACCAGAATATCATAGAGACCAGCAACTACCTCGCAGTTGCTCAGAACACCCTTGAAACTGCTTAGCAACAAACTAAGAAAAATTATTCAGAACACATTAGCAACCCCATAGCCACTCCCTGGCAACCACCAACAACACCCTAGCAATGTGGCAGGGAGTGTTTAACAGGAAAGCACTATTTACAATTTCAGAAACATGTAACATTTTCTATTGTAAAGTTTTCTATTGGCTTAAATGCTCTTCGATCTGAGAGTCTGTGTGTTAAAGAGAGAATGGAAAAAGTTCCGTTCTCTCTTTTGCTCACAGACCACCCCTCGTTTTTTTTGCCACTTTTCCATTCCTCCCTTTTCACTCGTTCCCTCTTTCTTATTCCCTTCGTCTCTTTTTCTCTCAGTCAGACAGTGTTTCTCCTGTTTTGTGACCTGGTTTCACAGTAACAGTAGAACTGAGCTAACACAAAGCCAGCCTCTGTATGCATGTTTGTGTGTGTGTGTATTTGGACATGTAATGTGTGTTTTCACTGGCCTCAGGAATTTGTAATTGTCTTTTTAGGCTTGTATGCCTCATGAGGCAGGCAAATACTATTCAAACAATATCCATAGATTTACATGTTTTTGCCTAATAGACCTCCATATTGTTAAATAGCCCTTAATGCCTGTATTTAACACTCATACAAACACACACAAATACAGATTCCTGTGATATCTGATGAGGAAATAACATAATAACACAATATCAACAAGAAATAAATCAAGTGTAACACCAAAACATTTGTTGTGGCTAGAAGTGAAGCAAAGTTAGTTTAAAGTCACCTCTTTGAACGTGAATTATTCAGCATAATATATATATATAGGTATACGCTGATGAGCCAAAACATTATGACCACTCACAGGTGAAGCAAATAACATTGATCATCTCCTAATAAGGCCACATGTCAAGGTCTGGGTAGATTTGATGCTAAGTGAACAATCAGTTCTCATATTCAGTGTGTTGTGTGCAGAAGAAATGGGCTGGAGTAAAGACCTGAGCGACATTGACAAGGGCCAAATCGTTATGGCCAGACAACTGGGTCAGAGCATCTCTGAAACGGTAAGGCTCGTGGGGTACTGATGACCTCTGTCCTCCGTTGAAAGTGCCTACAATGCCCACACGAGAGTCAGAACTGGACATTGGAGCAGTGGAAGTAGGTCAACTGGTCAAATAAGTCTCGTTTTATTTTACATCATGTGGAAGGCCGTGTGCATTCACCTGCGGAAGTGATGGCACCAGGATGCACTGTAGGTAGATGACAAGCCGGTGTAGCAATGTTCAGCTGGAAAACTCTGGATCCGGCTGTTCATGTGGATGTCAATTTGACACGTGCCACCTAAACATCGTTGCACACCAGGTACACCCCTTCATGGCAATAGTATTCCCTGATTCCCTGAATGGTTTAGGAGCACCTCAATCCATCTTGGCGGCACACGGAGGACTAACAGCATATTAGTCAGGTCGTCATAATGTTTGGGCTCATCTGTGTATATACAGTATACACATAAATAAATCTATATATATATGTATATATATATATATATGTATATATGTCTTTACCAATGAAAGTGATGGATTTAACATAATGGTTGATACATGGAGAAAAATAAAATAATATATAATTTAGAGTTATATCATTTTTAAATCCTCTGTTCTATTTCAGTGACAAGCCATTTCTATGTGTATTTGTGGATGATTGTGTCTACTAAAATGTGCTCCATGTGCTTTAGAGCCTCTGTGAAACATTTGTTGAGAGAGAGAGAGAGAGAGAGAGAGAGAGAGAGAGAGCCTCAGTTTTCCTAGTTTGAGTATTTATTGCTTCGAATTGTTTCAGCTCAAGTGCGCCATCTGCTGGAATTTAATGTATTAAACAAGGCAAATCGTTCTAATTTATTATGGCCAATGTTCATCACATAAAAAAATAATAGATACTACAGAAAAATATTGAATCGAAAATAATTATTGACAAAAAATGCAATAAAAAAACGTTTTAAGCTATATTAATGCATATTAGATATATTATAAGCTTTTCAGGTAAATTAGCAAAAAGGAATATTAAACAGTTCCTGAGGGATATGCAGTATAGTGCCAGGATAATAAAAATGAATATAGCCAGGATGTCGTTTTTTTTTTTTTTTTTTTTTTGAAACTTTAAAGTTCAACTATGAACTTCTGACCATTAAAATCACTGTATAATGGCATAAAAAGATTAAGGCATGGGTTACCCAAAGTTTTGTTGAAAGAAAAATATATTACTAGATCACTTGTAATGATCCAGTAGATCTACATGAATGAGCAGTGAAGGTCAATTATCACTTTTTTACAAAAATCCTCTAGGTCCTTTTAGTTCCTTGGTTGCCTTGCATGCGCTGCACGTTTGAGTTCTCTCCCACAGCGGCTCAATGATTTTGAGGCCCAGCTCTGCTTTAGGACAATTGAGGGACTCATACACAACTATCACAAAAGGCTGCAAACAATCATTGATGCTGGAGGACGCAACACGTGATACACAATATAAACTTTAAGCAGGATCTTTTGGATGATTTACGAATAACATAGACATTAACTCTTTCCCCAAATAACAAATCTTTAGGCTAAAACGTTTGAATGTTGAAGGAAAAATACTTTTTATAAATTTCAGCTCATTTGAGACTTTTGGTTGTGTAATTTGAATAAAAATAAATGCAAACATTTGCTCTTGTTATTTATACTCATTAATAAAAAAAAAAACTGTATGCATTATTAAAGACTTAGAATTTGTTTTCTTAAAATAGTTTTAGATTAAGTATAGCATGTCCCACTACAGGACACTTCTTGATGAGTATTGTCAACTACCCAGTTATTATATTGTCTTTTGGAATATTCTGCAGGTAAAATATCTGTTTTGCTAGATGTTAAACAAATGGCAAGCTTTATGGCTAAAAATGAACAGATTCTGCAAGGACAATGTGAACTATAAAATTTAATGAATATATTACTGAAAAAATATTAGTGTCACTCTCAGTCCTACTTAACTTTTTCCACCAGTTCACTTTAGTTCTGCAGTGACAAATAAATTTTTAAAAGTAGAAAATTCAATGTAGTTTTTTTTATAAATGCGAGGCCATAAAACAAAATATTTCATAATAATGCATAATTAGAAAATGCTATTTAGATTGAGCATGTTACTCTGCAGGACATATCATGTAAACTACCCATCAAGTATATAAAAGATCCAAAATACAAGCAATTTACATAAATATGTCATTTGTCATTTGAATGGTTGCCTAAAAAGCATCTGTAAAAGAACATTGATTGCATTGTAGATAAAATGGAGTCATTCGTTGTTATCTTTTATGTGAACACCTTTAGAATTCTAATCACTTCAATGAACTGAGACTCTCAGCTGTGTGATGCAACCATTCTGTATTCAAATGTGATGCTGCAGAAAATGATACTAGCTGATCCGTTACATGTTTGTAGCATTTTCCCAAGAGCAACAAAGTCTCCTGCTTTTCAGAGCATTCTAAGAACAAGACCCCTCACTTTTAGAGCTTCACAAGAGATCTCAACGTGAGTGCATTAACATGCATGATCTTGCACGATTGCCAGACAAGCCGAAAACACGTTCATGTAAACGCTTTAAACGGTTTTCCATTAGGGTAAGGTCACAAACGGTTTCTGCATAAATCGATCGACGCATGTAGATTTTTGCCCATTTTGCATTCCATGTATTCTTGCAGTTTTATCCAAAGTGTGCAGGTGTTGTGCACATACCTGTTTATGTTTAAAGTCAAAAGCCGATTTCAAGTCTCATGTAAACACTTGTTACTTCCATAGGCGTGAGGTTATGTAAACACTTTAAACTGATTTCTCTTGGGGGCCCAAAAGTGGATAAAGCATAAACCAAACCAGTTTATTACCCGAATATTGCGTTCCATGTAATCCATCTAAGCATTCTTACTGGTTCGCCCAATGTGCGTTAGTTTTGTGTGCATACCTGGTTTCAAAAGCAGAGAATACAATTATTTAAAGTCTCGTGAAAATAAAGAAGAAAAAAAAGTCTGGTATAAACTCGTTTTATTTTTTATATGTGGATTTTTGGTAAATTTCCAGCATAGTGGTGTGCAAACGCACTCTCAAACTCTATAGATACCATATGCAACATAAAAAAGTAACCTATTTAAAAAAAAATAATAATAAACAGTGAGGTTTACACATTTAAATTTCACAACATCATATTGAAATGCTTACAGTGAGGAAAATAAGTATTTGAACACCCTGCTCTTTTGCAAGTTCTCCCACTTGGAAAACATGGAGGGGTCTGAAATTGTCATCGTAGGTGCATGTCCACTGTGAGAGACATAATCTAAAAAACAAAATCCAGAAATCACAATGTATGATTTTTTAACTATTTATTTGTAAGATACAGCTGCAAATAAGTATTTGAACACCTGAGAAAATCAATGTTAATATTTGGTACAGTAGCCTTTGTTTGCAATTACAGAGGTCAAACGTTTCCTGTAGTTTTTCACCAGGTTTGCACACACTGCAGGAGGGATTTTGGCCCACTCCTCCACACAGATCTTCTCTAGATCAGTCAGGTTTCTGGGCTGTCGCTGACAAACACGGAGTTTGAGCTCCCTCCAAATTCTCTATTGGGTTTAGGTCTGGAGACTGGCTAGGCCACGCCAGAACCTTGATATGCTTCTTACAGAGCCACTCCTTGGTTATCCTGGCTGTGTGCTTCGGGTCATTGTCATGTTGGAAGACCCAGCCTCAACCCATCTTCAATGCTCTAACTGAGGGAAGGAGGTTGTTCCCCAAAATCTCGCAATACATGGCCCCGGTCATCCTCTCCTTAATACAGTGCAGTCGCCCTGTCCCATGTGCAGAAAAACACCCCCAAAGCATGATGCTACCACCCCCATGCTTCACAGTAGGGATGGTGTTCTTGGGATGGTACTCATCATTCTTCTTCCTTCAAACACGGTTAGTGGAATTATGACCAAAAAGTTCTATTTTGGTCTCATCTGACCACATGACTTTCTCCCATGACTCCTCTGGATCATCCAAATGGTCATTGGCAAACTTAAGACGGGCCTTGACATGTGCTGGTTTAAGCAGGGGAACCTTCCGTGCCATGCATGATTTCAAACCATGACGTCTTAGTGTATTACCAACAGTAACCTTGGAAACGGTGGTCCCAGCTCTTTTCAGGTCATTGACCAGCTCCTCCCGTGTAGTTCTGGGCTGATTTCTCACCTTTCTTAGGATCATTGAGACCCCATGAGGTGAGATCTTGCATGGAGCCCCAGTCCGAGGGAGATTGACAGTCATGTTTAGCTTCTTCCATTTTCTAATGATTGCTCCAACAGTGGACCTTTTTTCACCAAGCTGCTTGGCAATTTCCCGTAGCCCTTTCCAGCCTTGTGGAGGTGTACAATTTTGTCTCTAGTGTCTTTGGACAGCTCTTTGGTCTTGGCCATGTTAGTAGTTGGATTCTTACTGATTGTATGGGGTGGACAGGTGTCTTTATGCAGCTAACGACCTCAAACAAGTGCATCTAATTTAGGATAATAAATGGAGTGGAGGTGGACATTTTAAAGGAAGACTAACAGGTCTTTGAGGGTCAGAATTCTAGCTGATAGACAGGTGTTCAAATACTTATTTGCAGCTGTATCATACAAATAAATAGTTAAAAAATCATACATTGTGATTTCTGGATTTTTTTTTTTAGATTATGTCTCTCACAGTGGACATGCACCTACGATGACAATTTCAGACCCCTCCATGATTTCCAAGTGGGAGAACTTGCAAAATAGCAGGGTGTTCAAATACTTATTTTCCTCACTGTAATTTTTATCAAAATGATATAAAACAACTATCCATCCATCCATCCAAATTCTATAGCCAGGTAGTGCTTGTGCCTATCCAAGCTGTCTCGAGCCCAAGGCAGGGAAACACCCTGGACATGTGGCCAGTCATCACAGAGCTAAAACACACATACATTAGAGTTGATGGAGAATGTAGAGTCTCCAATCAACTTAACCTATATTTGTATTTTACTGTGGGGGGAAACTGGAGCTCCCAGAGGAAACCCACACGAACATGAGAACATGCTAACTCCAATTTCAATTTTTGTTTACTGAATTTTGTTAAGAAATTCAATGTGTAAATCTTAAATAGGCTTAAATAGTTTTTTTTAGGGAATTGTGTAATGTTTAAAAAAACGAAATGATAAAACTTAAAATATTTTGATTTATAATTTTACTTTATTAAAGATTATTAAATTCAATTTGATGGAATTTTGATACGAAATTAAATGTGTAAATCATAAAAATAGGCTTAAATAGTTTTTTTTAGGGAATTGTGTAATGTTTAAAAAAACGAAATGATAAAACTTAAAATATTTATATTTTTTATTTAACTTTATTATAGATTAATCAATACAATTGTGTAATGTGTAATTTTGTAATGCAATTGAAATGTGTAAATATTGTATATATATATATATATATATATATATATATATATATATATATATATATATATATATATATATACTGTATAGTCAAGATTACATTAAATATTTTTTTTTTATTCGCTAAAAAAAAAAAGTAATATGAACTCAAATAATTCTCATAATGTCAAAAACCAAATAATTTGTTCATCTGATTTGGTTATTAACAAATTATTTGAGCTATGCGATCCACATTAATTTATAGCTCTATACTGTCTAATTTTTATTTTTTTTTCCTATGGAATTTTGGAAATGTCACACCTACAGGAGAATCAAATTGTCGTCTAGTTTTTGCTAAAAAAAAAAACTTTTCCTGTAAGTGAGAGACATTACACTCATGCAAATACAATAGACAAAATATGTGTGGGTTTTTCCCCTTAACCGAAAAAGAAAGAGTAATTTGCAGTATTTGATAAACGCCAAGCTACTGTTCTTTTCAACACACTTCAGCACACACACAGAAGTGACTCTAGGTGTTCTCCTCCTCTTTCAAGCATTCCTAATTGGCCACATGCTGAGTAATGTGACCAATGAGTTGCAGGGCCGTCTCTCTTTGAGTGTGAGTTTGCAGTTCTTTAGTGCATATGACTTTTTGGGTGTCTCATACAGAAGGCTGGAGGTACACAGCTGCTCATACTCTGGAACTCTTTGGAACATCTCAAAAGGTCTCATACTACGTCAAAGCATTGAGGAATCCTTAATAAAGCCCAAGGAGTGACGCTTGGTGAGTAAAGCGGTGTCTGTGTGAAAGAGAAGTGAACTTTTAAATGTTCTATTAGAGAGATATTTATATATAATAAATAGATTTGCACTTAGAAAGGGTGACCATGATTAATCACAAACTCAGCTGAAAACCTATTGAAACAAATGGCCTTTTTATTAGCACAGGACAGTGTTTGCATGTGAATGTGTCTTATCAACAACCATCCATTTATTTACAAAGGATGCCCATTTTGAAGTCTCCAATTTTTAATGTTTTATAGAGAATTCTGTCATTTACTCACCCTGATGTTGTTTAAATCCCATGGATTTATTTTGTCAGTGGAACACAAAAGGAGATGTTCAGCAAAATGACAGCTTCAGTCACCATTCACTTATGGATGGTATATATGGGGATTAGATGCAATGAAAGTGAATGGTGAAGGAGACTAACTTAAATCCTTAAATCTTCTTTTCTGTTCCACAGATAAAAGAAAGTCATAAATGTTCAGAACAACAAAATGAGTAAATCAAGACATAATTTTCTTCTTTTTTGTTATACTAAATTTTTCATTTTTTGGGTGAACTATTCCCTTTTGAATCTTCTATTTTTCTTTTTTCCTTCATGCTTTTTCTCCCTGATTCTTAATCACACACACACACACACACACACACACCTGAAATAATCATTTACCCATGAGCACACCAGACTCATTTGCACTCTGACACGTTGAACTGTGTGCTGTGGAGAGTCACTCAGTTTTAATCAGATGAAATCTCTGGTTAAACTTGTAACTAAACTCACCGAAACCAAACACGTAATTTTTTTCATTCAAATGAATCCCAAAGTTCACATGAGGAAACCACGCGCAACATACTACAGTCCGGCGGCTTACAGTAATTGACAGCAAAGCCAACTCAAACTCTCTCTCTCGCTACACACACACACACACACACACTTCCCCCCAAAGGTCCAGGTTAATCTTATATCCAGGAATCAGCTGGTCATTGTTTTGCTATTGTTTTTCGTGTCACAGTAAGCAAGGTGATGTGTCATTGAAGTAGCTTAATAATTATAGAGATGTCAATCAAAGGCATGGCTGATGAAAGGAAACTATTATCTAAGAAACGATAGAATTGCTAGAAAACCAATCATGAAATGCTGGCAAAATGGTCTATATCTATATTTCAACATGGTCTCTTGAGAATTCATCACAATACATGAGGTAGCAAAATTGTATACATTTGTACAATTTAATTTGTATGCAAGCATACGGCTTATACATCAACCAATCACATACACTTCTCAAACACATGTTCAGTACCTTGCTTCCATATTACACATCAGGTCTTTTAACATTAATATCATGGTTATGTTTACACTCTGGGTAGGGTCCGGTGTTACAGTCTATGATTAGGTTTAGGGTTTGGGTTTGGTATTAAAATTACGAAAACACAGTTTTGAGAAAAAACAAGCATCTCTCATTGGTGGGTGTATAACTTGTATGATTACGTACAAATGAACTCGAATTGATACGAATTCACTGTAACTATTACTATTCGTACTATTGGGATGTTGATGATATCGGGTTGCTATATTTACATCTAATGTTTAACTTGGACATCAGGGCTGGACTGGTAATTTGGCATACCGGGCCTTTTCCCGGTGTGGCACGACGCACTTTGGGGCCGATCAGGGGTGGACTGACCATCGGGAGAACCGAGCGGGCTGGTGGGTCAGCCACGAAACGTGCCGAATGGGCCGCGATAAGCAAAAATGAGCCGGCGCGTTATGCAGAACAGACTACAAAACGGCGCCGTGATATGCAGAAAAGTATTTTGGCTCACTAACTCCACCCCCCCACTCAACAGTTGGGCCAGTTGCCATGTAAAATCCAGGGCCGATTTCTCTTCCCAGTCCAGCCCTGTTGGACATCACAACAAATAGAAACAACTTTACTATGGCTTATATGTAATAGAATCATGTATGTTAAAAGCTTCTTGTTCCTCAAGATGTTTACTGATATGTGTCATGATATTGTGTAAAAACATAACATATGAGAGGGAGAGCGAGAGATATAGTATAGTATACTAACTCACTAATCTAGTAGTACTGTATCATACTTATATTTTCGTAGTATATAGTATGCATAATGCACATTTTCTGTATTCATGTTTCATTAGCAAAGTTTTACATACCAAAGGAACAATGGCATGGCATATAGCATTACAATTTCCACAAACAGTGGTAATATCGATATCACTATCAGCTGAGCTCATTTTGATGTTTGCCTGTGGCCAGACCAGGTCACATGAAAAACATGCGCTGTGATGTTCAAACACGCACATAGATGCAGTTTAACATTCACTATCTTCAACTCCGTTTATCATGTGATTCTCTCATGAAGTTTAGGTTCACAGTATAAAGTGAATATTTATCAATACGCTTTGTTTTCCAGTAAAAATATCTTTGAAAATATCCTTGGACCAAACTACATTTATGTGAGAAACAAAATTGTGTAAGATTATTAGACTTCTGAGAATAAATCTTAAATTATATATTTTTTTATCAATACCCATTGGCATTTTGTTCTTGTTCAAAGCATAAACCTCCCTAAATTTGCTTCAATTTATGCTTAAAACAAACACACACAAAAATCAATGGGGTTAGACAAATAAACATAAGGTTTATTATCTCTCTTATTATCTTTTGCCGTATCTTACATATTTAAAGTCTATATCAAAACTTCTGATATGCTTCAATCAAAAGAGTTCTTCATTTTCAAGGATCAGGTTCAGGTCAGGCTAATGAGACCTGAGTCATCAATATGCTAGTGTTTGTGTCCTTAAAACGATTTAAGCTCATTTTCCCCCATCTAGTGCAACATTCCCTGTCCTCACCCAGGGAGTACCTGGAAGGCAAGTTAACATTTGTTCATTTAAAAAAAAAGAACGTGTGAAACTCTCGTCTTATTTACAGTTTAACTTCAAGCATCGGCATCAATTCACCCTCACGCTCAGACATTTTCACTTACTGTCAGGACTTTCTAAAGTGTATAAATCAAGGCCAAAATGTTGTTAAGCTGGTAAGCACACTGATCATCCAGACTGACCATCTGTCAAGTGCATAAAACCCCTCTATAGCAAACCAGACCAGCCAAGACTAGCTAGGACCAGCAAACCATGTTAGGCTGGTGTAAACTGTTTTATTGTTGTTGTTTTCAGCGGAGTACTGATATTACAGGCCATTTTAAATAGTTATACAAGTGGGATGTAATCTCTTTCAGGTTAAGAAATGTGAAACATTAAAAAAAAAAAAAAAACATTTTGGTTATGAGTTATGCTTTTTAATTACTTGCTGTAGTCTAGCAGATATTGAGAGCAAGAGAGATATAGAAAGAGAGAGAGAGAGAGAGAACAGTGAAAGAATAAAGGATTTAACACACATTCCTTCTGTCCCTTCCACACACACACCCCACTGAGATTCATCACCAATTAAATCACCTGGCAGCCACATTAGTGCAGAACTACACACTCTACACAACACAAGTTACACAACATAACATCTCTTCCTTTCCTTTTCTCACTTTTGAAAGAATAAAAAAGTGATTAAGCTGAAAACACATCTGTTCCGTGAGCACTTAACCAATCCACACTAATTGCACTTACTATTTAATAATAATATAAAAACCTTTCTTTGTCTCTTTCTTCTGCGCTAGTTATTTTGTACCACTCCAGCTACTCTGAGAATTTAGCAGTGCCAAACTGCAGATATTGTTGACTTTTGTATGACAAAATGCTTTCTGTGTTCCTCCTTTGTAAGTCACTTTGGATAAAAGCATCTGCTAAAGGAATATATGCAAATGAAAATGTAATATTTTTATACTGCTGATTAATCTGTTAAAGGCCCCATGAAATCAAAATTGTGCAATGCAACAGATGTTAGGCAGAATGATCAGTCACCATTCAATTGGAATATGTTCTTTGGAAGAAAGAAAGACCGAATTTCATTTTTGGGTGAACTGTCCCTTTAAATAAATATTCTGGGTTCAGCTCAATTGACAGCATTTTTGGCATAATATAATGATTACCACAATTTTTTATTTATTTATTTTGACTTGCCCTCCCCTTTTCAAAAATCTAAAATCTGTGATCGATCTGTAAACATTGAAATACTCACTATTTCAGATTATACCCACAAGACATAAACAATATGCATGTTAACATGATTTAACTGTGATAAAATGTCACACTAACCTTTTCTGTGTAAAGTTAGACCCAATTATACAAGTTCATTGCAATTACGATGTAATGTCAACAAACCCTAAACCCTAAAATTAGTTTACAGCTCAAATAACCCTTGAGTTTTAACAGAAGTATTAATGTAAGGGCTTTTATGAAATTATAAGCTTCACATTTCAGTCTTTAAACCCTCCAAAAATTGGCCCCATTCACTTCCATTGTAAGTGTCTCACTGTAACCAGGATTTTTAGATTATATTTAATTTTTTAAGAAAAAGAGTGATGAGATAAAATAATCAACACTATGCCTCAAATGCTGTCGATTGAGCTTAACTTGTATGGAACGTGATATTCCGATAATATGGTAATCTGCTGATCTTTTTAACTAATCGAGAGCTCTCTTCTCCAGGTTCCAGTTGCTCACCAGTTCCCATTGCCATGACAAGCAATACCAGTGACCATAATGCTGCCTCCTGCCTACTGATGACAAAACCTTCTCGTCAGCGACTGGTCAGCAAGGATGGGCGAAGCCTGATGCGAGCCAATGCAGGGCGCAGAGAGACATGTTCGGGTGCCCTACGCGACATGTGGGGGACATGGCTGGCGCTGCGGTGGCGATGGGTGGTGCTGGCATTCTGCGGCTCCTTCCTGCTTCACTGGCTGATATTTGCAGTGCTGTGGTACCTGCTCGCCCGTGTTAACGGAGACCTGGATGTGCCCGACCATGACAACCCACCGCCAGGCCACATACTATGCGTCAAACATGTAAATGGCTTCACTGCCGCATTCTCTTTTGCCCTCGAGACGCAGCTGACCATCGGGTATGGCACCATGTACCCCATCGCTGACTGTCCATTAGCCATAGCATTGCTCGCTCTACAGATGCTGCTGGGCCTGATGCTTGAAGCCTTCATCACTGGTACACATGTAGTCTTCATTATTATGTCCCAAGCAAAACATTTCACAAAAATACAGTTGTATGGTTTTAAACGATAAAACAATCGATCGTATTGTACAAAATGAAGACAAAAATTATTTAGACACTTTCAGGTAGTCAAATGGTAGTGAAACATGCCCACAGTTAATACCCTACCACTCTAGTAAGACACCTGTGTGAACTTGAGGGGAACTGACTTCATACATCCACTACAAATCACCTTGACACCACTTGGTTAAAAGTAATTTATGAAATGCACACACACAAAAAAGGGAAGTTAGTTCTGAAAGAAAGTCACATTTTTATGTGTGACAAAGAAATATTCTGGATTCAATACAAAAGTTAAGCTCAATCGACAGCATTTGTGGTATAATGTTAATTTCAACCAAAAATATGAACTCATTGCATTTTTTGCGACAGACTAGTAAGCTACCAGGAATACAGGGTTTAAGATGGCATTACTCGTGGTGTTACTTCATCATTGCAATGAAGTTGCAAAATTTACATAGAAAACTTAACATAGAAAAGGTTAGTAAGCCATTTTATAGCACTAAAATCGTGTTAAAATGCATATTATTTGGCCCATTCACTTTCATTGTAAGTGCCTCACTGGAACCCAGATTTGAGCTTTTTTTAAATAAACGAGGGACTAGTCTAAATTCATTTTTGTAGTAATCCACATTATGCCAGCTTAACTTGTAATAAATATTCCTTATACTTTTTGGGTCCACTGTAATGTGGTAAATATAATTTCCATTATTGCTTATACCAGAAGAATTTTTGTCTGTTGAAGATTTCAAAATGCCTCCCTGTTTGTAGGTGTAAACATCAGCACAGCGAGCTAAACTGTAACTTCTTAAAACAAACATTGGAAAGAAATGGAAATTCATTTGAAAGATGATAAATTAGTTACCATAGTTCATCTTACAGTGACTCAGCATACTGTACATAAGTCACGCGGAACTTTAGTTCTCATGCTTGTAAGACTGAGCTCAAAAAATACTTCATTTATTTGACACATAAAACTCATCACGAGAACCTCAGAACTAGGTCTATTAGAAACATTACAATCCTTGCTTTGTAGTGGGCAGAACTATGACCCTGGGGTATTTGGTCCTGAGACTTTCAGGGTAAATGTGGAGGGACTCTAGAGTTCCTATTAAAATATACACTCACAAGCACTTTATTAAGAAGACTATTGTCCTAGTAAAGTGCTCAACACGGTCTTCTGTTTTTGTAGCCTGTGTGTTGTACGTTCGGAGATGCTATTCTGCTCACCACAATTGTACAGAGTGGATATCTGAGTTACCGTAGCCGTTCTGTCAGCTCAAACCAGTCTGGCCATTCTCTGTTGACCTCTCTCATCAACAAGGTGTTTCCATCCACAGAACTGCCACTCACTGGATGTTTTTTGTTTTTGGCACCATTCTGAGTCAATTCTATAGTCTGTTGTGCTTGAAAATGCCAGGAGATCAGCAGTTACAGAAATACTCAAACCAGCCCGTCTGGCACCAACAATCATGCAATTTGTTTCCACATTATGATGATTGATGTGAACATTAACTGAAGCTCCTGACCCGTATCTGCATGATTTTATGCATTGCACTGCTGCCACATGATAGGCTGATTAGATAATCGTATGAATAAGTAGGTGTACAGGTCGTCCTAATAAAGTATACCGTAAGTGTACATTTAAAAAAAATATAAATAGATTAATAAGCATTGAATTTAAGGGTAAGGCACTCAATCCTACTCCTAGAAGTCCATTGTCATGATTTTATTTTCAAAACTAACACACCGTAACTTGCAAATCAAGGTCTTTGGGTTTATAGCCAGTAATGTAGTCTAGGGCATATGCAGGCATATGACGTATGCCCACCTATATTGGGATTTTGCATATGGCAACCTAAAATAAGTGATGATGCGTATGGCCGCCACAATAACGTGTAGGCTTTTGACCCAGAATTTCAATCCACTAACACGATGCCACAGCACCGTTGAGTGAGTTGCAATTTTTATTTTAAAAAGTGTACAGAGATTCTCTCCAAATGCGCACCGAGCATCATATATATATATATATGACAACAGTTTATTTACATTTATGTGTAACACAAGAAAAGAAATCTGCCAATGGGGTGAGAAATGTTTACTTGTTTTAACATTGAATAATGTTTATTTTCTTGTGCCCATTGGCAAATAGTTTTATTATTATTATTATTGTTTAAAGCATAAATATCACTAAATGTAGTTGGATAGATATGTCTCAGAACAAGACTTAAATGGTCTGCACTTATATAACGCCTGTTTAAGCCTTAACAGTATTCAAAGTGCTTTACACTTGTGACTCATTCACCCACACATTCATACACCAATGGTGGCAGAGCTGCTATGTAAGGTGCTAGCCTGCCATTGGGAGCAACTTGGGGTTCAGTGTCTTGCCCAAGGACACTTCGGCATGTGGAGTCATGTGGGCCGGGATTCGAACCACAAACCCTGTGATTACAGGCCAACCCGCTCTACCAACTGAGCTCAAAAAATCACATACTGTATGTCAGCATAAAATTAATCCATAAGACTCCAGTGTATTAAGTAATGTCTTCAGAAGCTACAGTATATGATAGGTGTGGGTGAGAAAATGGAAAAGTCAATTTTTACTATAAATTATCCTCCCATCTCAGTCAATCACCACTTTAACTTTCAATTTCACATTCTTCTTCTTGTGTTTTTGGTGATTTACATTCTTCATGCATTCTTCTCCCCTACTGTGCTGGGAGAAGAATTTCTAGCAAAAAAGACTTCAAAATATAATTTTACTCAGTGTTTTTGTCTGTTTTTCAGTAAAAATATCTTATCAATCTTTAATATACATTTACTTGAAAGTAAAATCACATAAGATATAATTTTTTCTTTTCAGAGACTTTAGGAATGATTGGGGGGGGGGATAATAGGTGTTGAGGTCACAAATATTGTGGTCCTCTGGTCCTTTAAGATGCAAGTGCCAAATGCAATCATTTTCTGAATAAAGGCTTTAAAAGCGATAAAGGCCCAAAATGAAATAATGTTTGGTTTCAATATATATATATATATATATATTAATTTCACACAGTACAAGACAAAAACTGTGTCTGCATTGCTAGCAATTTGCCTGTTTTGTGCTCTCTCAAAGAAAAGATGATTTGAATATAATTTGAATTTCTTTTCATCACTGATGTATCTGTAATATGACATGTCTGTGTCAGCTGGCTAGCAAAAAGAAAATACACAAAATAATTTTCTGCCCTCAAGTTATCCCTCGTGGTGTTTTTCACCCCAGTAGAATATTAGCATAATCTTTAATTCAAGAACCCGAACTCTGCTCTTTTCCATACAAAAACGGCTCATATTGACCACTACTGTCAAGGTCCAAAGAGAAAAAATGAAAATCATTATTAAAATACCATAAAAGTAGTCCATATAACACATAGCTGTTGTATGGCACCAGAAAGATTGGAATATAGTGCAATTGTCATATGGACTACTGTTATGATGCCTTTATACTGATCCTTTAATAGTGCTCTATAGTATTTGTCCTTTATGAAGCTTGACAGTTATTGCTCACTATAAACTGTTATTCAATGGATTAGAGCGGCTTACAATATCTATTTTTATGCTCCAAGTAAAAGTAACAGCATCTATGTTTTGAACAACATAAGGGTATTAACAATAGATTACTAGACCTTTCTTTTGATTACTAGACTCTAAATCTTTTTTTTCTCATTAGTTCAAGCTTGCTCACTTTTGTGGCAACCTCTCATTCACTTTCTTTCTCTCTGTCTCTCAGGTGCATTTGTGGCAAAGTTCTCTCGCCCTCAAAAGCGCTGCGGTGGGATCCTGTTTAGTCCGCAGGCCGTAGTGTGTGAGGTCAAAGGTCAACGCTGCTTGATGTTCCGCGTGTGTAACCTGCTTCCCAGGCCACTAGTAGATGTGTGTGTGAGTGCTGTTCTCTATGAAGAACGTGACGATCACATACTCCACCACACCACAATGGAATTCACTGTGGATGACCTGGGGTCACATCCTTGCCCTCTTTTCCTGTCACCTCTGACCTTTCATCACCCCTTATCTCAATCAAGTCCCCTAAACCATGCATTTTCCCCAGCTAGCCAATCACACTTCGAGTTAGTGGTGTTCCTCTCCGCCACTCAGGAGAGCACGGGCTCAGCCTACCATAAGAGGACGTCCTACCTGCAAGAAGAGATCCAGTATGGGAGCTGCTTTACCAAGGCAACTTCTCTGCGCTGGAAAGGGCAGAGCAAAACAGAATATATACTCTATTTTGACACGCAGCCCTCCACACTCACACTCCCAAACACAAAAACCACTGACGCAATGGCGAAAGACAATGTGGTGGTCCAGGTTAACGGGGAGGGCAGTGATGGGGTTGAGTAGCACTGGTTGTGTGTTTGTTTATGGGTGGTTTGGTAAGTAATTACTACACATCTTCTCCGTTCATATAAAGGACATTTCATTTTACAACAACAACCTCCAGTTTTAAACTTATTATACCACAAGACAACCTCAGCTAGCTGTAATCTGGCATTGAAACCTAGTCCATCACAACTACTTTGCTGTTTTGGACACAGTGATCTACACTTACAGCTTCTTCTGCTGCTCAGTACACTGTAATATAGCAACACAAATGAGTGAGAGTCGTTTGAGATGTTTTTGTCAGGCTAACTTATGGGAGTTGATTTTCATTCTTCCAAATTTTTTTGCTGGAGGGAACTATCCACCCCAAATATGTGCCTAAAAACATTTTTTGAAAAGCTTGAAGGCATATGCAAACAGGCAAATTAACAATTATGTAAATAAGTAAAGCATATTAGATTATTTACTAGATTATTTTGGGGGAAAGGAAATCTCAGTATTATCAGTGCAATGCAATTTATGCAAAAACAGAAAAATAAGCCCAATTTTAATGTTGGCATAACACTGCTTGATCTTTATTTTAGATTATTGTAAAGCATGTAGCACATGTATGTACTGTCCATCAGGAAAGGCTGATTGTTTTCACTTTATACTTGTATGTATAAACACATGATTTAAAATAAACTTTCTGAAAGAGAACTGTAGTTGTAATGTTCTCTGATACTGGCAAATTACTTACCGTAAAATTATTTTGCATTGAGTAAACTCTGATCTGTAAAAATGCCTTTATGTTGTATGTGGAGCACAAAAACAGGATTAAAGTATTTGAAGATTTTTGGGTGATCTGTTTTTTTATCCTAACAAAAGCACCAATATTTATGGGTAATACTGGAGAAATTTGGTCCAAAACAATTGAATAAAATTTATATATATATATTTATATATTAAAGATACAAATTAAAAAGGAATATAGATATTATTTACATATAACATCAACATCTTGATTGACCTGACTGTGTGGCATGGAGCATTGTCCTGCTGGAAAAACCAATCCTCAGAGCAAAATGAAACTAGTTTTTTTCAGGGTAACCTTGTACATGGCTTGATCAAGTGTGTATATGGCTTGATCAAGTGTGTATATATATATATATATATATATATATATATATATATATAGTATTCTTTCAGATGAGACGTTCAACCGAGGTTCTGACTCTCTTTGGCCATTGAAAAACCCAAGGCAATTCTCGTAGAGAGTATGGGTGTACCCCGGTGTCCTGGTCAAATTCCACCCATTGGCCCTTATCTATCATGGCCTCCTAATAATCCCCATCCCTGAATTGGATACATCACTCTCCTCTTCACCAATAGCTGGTGTGTGGTGAGCGTACTGGCTCATTATGGCTGCCATCGCATCATCCCGGTGGATGCTGCACACTGGTGGTGGTTGAGGAGGTTCCCCCTATACTATGTAGAGCGCATTGAGTGTCTAGAAAAGCGCTATATAAATGTAAGGAATTATACAGTATATATATATATATATATATATATATATATATATATATATATATATATATATATATATATATATATATATATATATATATATAATGTTGCATACATTACAGACATTTCTTAATTTATAAATCTTATATAGCTAAATGCAACTTAAATGTCAACAAAAAATGAATGGTCAGTGTACATGTGTCGTTGGTGAACACCAGTGCTGCCACCTATAGACAAACTTGATCTTTTTGGTGAGTTTCCCTTTTTTATGTTAAACAAACACACACACACACACACACAAAATAGTTGCTTAATCTTTACTTTAAAAAACAAACACTTTAAGTATACTTTGCAGAAAAATACAGTGATTTAATAGGTTTTATGTGATATAATTAGCATAACTCACATGTACATTTTATGAACATCCAATATAAAATACAATTAAATCATAACTGAACTTAAACAACAAAACTATAATTAGGTGTCAAGTATGTAGGACTGTAAAAAAGAAAATCAAACAATATGAATGATTAAAATCTATAAAAATAAAAGTATTTCTTGACACTTGGTTTCCATGCTTTCTTTTACCTTTCTTTTCATTTCTCATCTGTTGGTCATAATCAATATTTGCTCCACAACACCAACAATGTATGTGTCTAAAATTATGATTAACACTAAATAACTTTACAACAAACATTTTGTTTCTAAAAATATGTAGTTCCTTAAGTAAAACAGAAGCCCAATCTAGTCTATTAAAGCCTATGCTGTTTTAGCTTAAGCTTAAATTAGCTTTAACAACACTCCTGAAATCTTAATCGCTTTTGTTTTTGCTTCAGTCGTTTCCACAGCTTCTCTATTTGGCCCTCATCTGAAGGTCCCACCAACTAAATAAATTCCACATGTATATGTTAGGATGGCTTAAAGTGACCAATAATACTAATGCTACATGTTCTGTGTTACCCAGTGGCTGTAATTACATAAGAATGTGTGATATAAGAGGCTGAGTGTGCACGTGTTTGTGTGATTGTGTCCCATTAAAATATGCTGATCAGGAATTAGTATGTATTTGTGGTAGAAAAAGAGACATGGATGTGCTAAACTGAGTAACTGAGTAAGCGGTAAAATGCGTTACGTGTGTGTGTGTTTAGGAGCAGAATGTAGATTGTAGCTCTTTAAACGCAGCACGCCGTTGTTTTCTCTCGAGTTCCATCTTCTTCCTATCATCTTGCTCTTCTCTTATCTCAGCCTCGAACTTACTGCGTACAGATAGAGCCTGAACCTACCCCCCACACACACAAAACAAATAAAATGCATTTGAACTGTATTTGTCACATGCATTGAACGTGAAAACACAAATACACGTGCACTGATTTTCCTACTGCTGTAGTTCTGCTTCAGTGACTCAAAAACTGTTAAAACAGCCCAAACCCCCTTTAAAACCAGTCAACACTAGACCAGCCAGACCAGCTTAGGCTACAATTCAATAGCTGAATCAGGCTAGTTAAGTCTTGATCATTTAGGGTAAATAAATGTTATATACTGTATATGTTAGGTGGGTGACCCAAACCAAGAGTGTAACCACACATTGTTAAAGTGTTCTTCACAGTAGGCAGCCATTCGAGTAGTTGCAGTAAAGGGCCACCAGGGGTCAGAAATTAGGCCAAAAATACATCAAGCTGAAACCTTATATCAACTTCATGGGGAAAAATTATTTTTTTTTTCTCTCTGGACCTGATCCAATACATGCATATTATTATTAGCCTGGCCTATAATAACATGCATATAGTATCTTTCATATGATGCTTGCATAAGCCATTTAAATAATTTATTTACAGAGTCCCACTTTAAAAAGTTGTCCCAATAGAACTGTATGCACCTTACAGCTTATTACAAATAACAATGAGTAACCCTTTACATACATCTGATCTCTCTCATACACACAAAAATATACAAACACAAACCTTGGCCTCAAAGAAGTCCCTTGCTCCAAGAACACCTTCAGTCGAGACGTCGATCTCAGAAAGCCGAGCAAGAGCCATCAGCCCACTCTCTTCCTGCAACTCACCTGCCGCGGCCCTCCGGAAGATCAGCAGGAACTGAGAGGGTTAGAGAGAGAGAGAGAGAGAGAGAGAGAGAGAGTGAGAAAATTCAAAAGCTTTAAAGGTTATCAGTAGTTCAGGGTTCTGTCATTTGGACTTTCTGTGACTTTTCTATAGGGTTGGCAACTTATCGCTTTGCTAATTCGGGAATCAATCGGAAAGATTCAATACCCACCCAGAGCGTCTCTGACACCCATTTTGCCATTTATATATGGCATGTTTCACTGTTCAACTGGGGTGGGGGCATGGCCAGGTCTAAAGGGGGATAGGGCCCCCCCAAGATTTGCCCCGAGCCCCCCCAGAAACTTCTGGTACCACCGCCTAACTGCGAAATGTTCAACGTTGCCCCCCTTAACATACAAGTGCCCCACCAAAGATCTCTTCCTGGTACCGGTGCTGGGAGGAGGTGTGATGCATAGAGTGTTTTGTCTATTCATAATAAAAAGAAATACAAAAATAGATATTTATTGTATATATAAAATAAATTATAATGAATAGGATGATTTGAAATGTCCCAATATATCCTGGTTTTCATCCCTGTGGGGTTTTATTGTAGTTAACTAATTCTTTAAAAATATTCAAAAGAAACTGACATCAGTTTCCAAAGTTGCCAAGCAAGTACATAAACCTACAGTTCAGCTGTTTTTTTTATACCTCAAACCGAAAGACAACACAAATCTAATTTCTCTAAATCTCTAATCTCTATACCAAAATGAGATTTCCGGGATTTCAAATGGAGAGTGATTGAATTTGAGATGTTCAGACAGAACTGACTGCATTGAGGAAAGAAGGAGGTCAACAGAATGACCGTATATCAGGTTTCCTCCCTTTTCTCTTTGCAATCTGTGAGTGTGTGTGTGTGTGTGTGTGTGTGTGTGTGTGTGTGTGTGTGTGTGTGTGTGTGTGTGTGTGTGTGTGTGTGTGTGTGTAATGTTATCCATGTGGAATGTTTCTCCAATCACTAAAGTGACAAGAGCTGTGTGACACAACAGAGTCACTGTACTTTACACACAGCTGCACATCATCTGTTTGTGTGTATGTAGGAGGCAGAATTGGGGGAAGGGGTGTTTGCAATTTACCACACAAATACAGAAATGCTTCAGCATTTTTGGTGCTTTTGCCCTCCCCCTTGATTGTTTCGCTGCTAAAATACAGGACAACAGCCGTACCCTATGTGAAATCGTCATTTTAGCCTAACTACAGGACATCCGGGCTAATATGGGACAGTTGGGAACCTTGTGGGGACACAGTTTTTGAAAATGTTGCTAAAAAAAACAGTTAAAGGCTTCGTCGCAAAGAAGAGTTAATAAAGGGAACAAATAATGTCCTAATTCATACCTAAAAATGCTGAAAGGATCTGCAAGACTAGTCCCACATATTGCAATATAAAATATGCTGGAAACATCTCAATAAACACAGACAAAATATGATTGGCTGTTAAGTGTGAAGCCACATTGTTGCATTGGAGATGAAATGTTTTTTAGTGATTAGATGTTATCTCTTATGTAGAGCTCTCAATAAATGTGCCGTGATTTAATTATTTGAATCGGTGAGTCTAAAGTGGCTCTATAGGAGTGTAATCTTTGAAATGATTTAATGAGCAGATATCAGTTAGAGACAATGATAGAGCAATCAGAGCTGTAACTATCTTGCAGATAATCACACAGACCTCTCTGTAGCTGAGTTTGCCGTCATAATCTTCATCCACTTCCTTGATCATGTTCTTCAATCCCAGATGAGTCTGTGGAGCTCCAAGCTTCTCCATCATCAGCTTGAGTTCCATCAGATCAATAAAGCCATCTTTACCGGAATCAAATCTGCACACACACACACACACACACAAAGGAAAAAATTCCATTAACTTTCTATATAGAGACATATATACAGACCTACCAGGAACTCAGTTATTAAAGGAATAGTTCACCCAAATATTATAATGTGCATGAATATACTGTATATATATATATATATATATATATATGGTGTTTTGACCATACAATGCAAGAAAATGGTGACAAAATTTTCACGATCCATTAAGGCAGCATAAAGGTAATCCTTAAAACTCCAGTGATTAAACCCATGTCTTCTGAAGCTATCCAATCGATTTTGGGTAAGAAGAGACCAAAACATAACTCCCTTTTTCACAGTAGATCTTGACATCAGCAGTCTTCTTGGCAATCATGATTTCAATCTTGATAATATGTCCTATAGCGCCATCTAGCTCTCTGCGCATGTGTCAAGCACTAGGAAGTGTAATCGGGCTTAAAATCAGCATCGCCAAGGAGACTGCTCATGTCAAGGTTTATAGTAAAAAAAGGAGTTATATTTTGGTCTGTTCTCACCAAACATTGACTGGATTGATTCAGAACATATTGCTTAATCAACTAGAGTCTGATGGATGACTTTTATGCTACCTTTATGTGCTTTTCGGAGCTGGAAATCTTGGTCACCATTTACTTGCATTGGATGGACATACAGACGTCATACATCAACCTTCAGTTGTTTTCCGCGGATGAAAGAAAGTAATTGACGGCATGAGGGAGAGTCAATAATGAGATCATTTTCGTTTTTGGGTGAACTATTCCTTTAAGCGATGACATATTCCTCTGTAGAAGCCGCAACGTGATTTCAATTTCCCTTTTTTTGTGTGTGTGTGTGTGTTTTACAGCTAAACCCATAATCTTGGAGAGAGTCACCAACCAGCAAAGTCACTGTTTCCATGGATACTAAAATTGCGGCAAAAGAGCTTAACTGCAAACGCTCAATTCATAAAAAGCATTCCGAATGACATACACATTCAAATTCTTCCAGATTTGTACATATCTGATCTTTTTTAATTTATTTTTGTAATATTATATTGGATTGTAAATCAATAGGTTCAGATATTGTGCCCTCGGTTTTGATTCGATTACATCATTCACAATGTTTCATTTTATGCATATTTAATTCACTCTTGATAAGTACTGTAGTCTTGTACAGTTGTTTTTCTTCACCAATTTTCGGGTATGTTTTAAGTAAGCTTAAAACTGATTGTTTTCGGTTCATGTCTTAGAACTGTTGGGAAACAAAATGGGAAGAATACTTCTGGAACCAAGGCTGCTGTAAAAGTGGGCGGTCACTGTTGCACACTATATAGATAAGATTTATTTACTGTTTTTGATACTTTGATCAATGAAAATTGCATTCTAACATCCTATGGACAACATCAACCTACTACAAACACCTAAAAAGGACTGCTGACATAAAGATTTATATACATATACAGCCACTGCAGAGGAAAGGCAACAGAAAGCAGGTGGAGAAAGATGGAACAGCAGGACAGAGGGATTCTAACAGAGAGTATTTATAGAGTCTCACCCAGCTGTTACCACACCAACCAGCAGGATTGAGTGTGTGTGAGAGAGAGAGAGAGAGAGAGAGAGAGAGAGAGAGAGAGAGAGAGAGAGAGAGAGAGAGAGAGAGAGAGAGAGAGAGAGAGAGAGAGAGAGAGAGAGAGAGAAGTGTTTGTCTTGAAGATGTGTGAAAGTGGAGAGACTGAGATTGAAGGAACAGACACGTGCTTCTATTTTGGTTTAAGAGATGCTTTTAGAAAGAAATAGTGCATGGTGCAGAAGTACAGGTAAACATCACCTCATTTTGCCTTTCTTTTCTCTCTCCTTTTTGTATTTCTCCTTTCCTCATAGGAAACAAAAATCTCAACTGATATCTCTTCAAATAAATATTCAGAGATCAACTCAATTGAAGTTCAATTAAAAGTATTTCAGCATAATATTGATTGAGACAAAAAAAATGTAAAGTGGTTCTTTACATTCATTCTAAGGCACTTACAATGGAAGTGAATGGGGTCAAACATTAAATTCACACTGTTTCACGACTATAGCCACAAGATGTAAAAATTGTGCGTGTTGATATGATTTTAATGTCATAAAATTGCTTACTAACCTTATCTGTTTAAAGTTATTTTAGCATTAAAGTATTTTAGCATTAATGGTCTGGCCCCAGATATTATTGCTTCATGGAAATCAACATTCTGCCACAAATGCGGTTCATTGAGCTCAACTTGTATTGATCCCGGAAAATTCATGTAATATCTCAGTTGTTTCTCCTAGAGGGCAATGCGATTAGATGGAAAAGCAAATGGAGACATTTGCTTGAGTTTCTTGCTTCTCAGATATTCCTGCTGAGCAAAATACTCCAGTATTCTCACATGAGTTTCTCAACAATTTCTCAAAATTTGCTCAGACTTACAGAGAGACCAACATCTGAAATGAAAAGCCAGAGATAAACTCAAACGTTTTGCATGACATTTTTCAAAGACCGAATTATCTGAGCTATGCAAACATCATTATTTATTGTTCTATATTTAAGTCCTTTTTTCCCATAAATCTTCACTTTCACTTTCAAAATGTGAAAGTGAAAGTGGAGATTTAGAGTAAAAAAGGACATACATATTTATCTGTTTCTCACCCACACTTATCTCGCTTCTGAAGTCATGGATTAAACAACTTATATGTGGCCTTCATGTTATTTTTGGACCTTCAAAGTTCTGGTCACCATTTACTTGCATTGTAAGGACCAACAGAGCTGAAATATTCTTCTAAAAATCTTGTTCTTCTTCAGAACACAAACAAAATTCATACACATCTGGGATGGCATGAGAGTGAGTAAATGATGAAAGATTTTTTTATTTTTGGGCGAATAATCCCTTTAAATAAAACTTAATTGAGAAATTCATTAAGTCTCCCAAGCATAAAAGAGCAACTTCTGAGCAATAAAAGTTTACTCCGGGTCTCTCGCTTTCTCTCACACATCTTTATTTGATGTTTATCATGGCATTTCATATCTTTGTTTTGAATGGTCACTCTAATCTCTTCTCCCCAGCAGTTCCACATTGTTTCTAAAAGGTCATTAACACATCCGCCGATGAAACAGCTCAACCAATCCTACGTCATTAAAATGCTGCATAAAAGCCCTTATTAACGCAATATTCTTTCATTGTTCAATGTTGTTTTAAGAACCCCCACCAAGACATGCTCACACTTGCCTGTCGCTGATTAAAAGACAACTGGGAATCTGCTGACCAGAACAACAACTGCTCTCGGCAACTGACAACACTCTCCTACACGCCATTAAAGGGATAGTTCGGCTACAAAGAAAAACTGTCATCATTTACTTACACTCATAATGTACCAAACCTATATGACTAACTTATTTAAGTCACTATTTACCTTAATTGCATCTATTTTCATACAATGAAAGTGAATGGTGAATGAGGCTGCCATTCAACATCTTTATAAAGAAAGTCATACAGGTTTGGAACAACATGAGGGTGAGTAAATGATTACATAATTTTCATTTTTGTTTGAACTATCCCTTTAAAGTTGAAAACACAGGCTGGCCCTTGACGTAAGTGTGGGTGCATAGCATGTTTATGCATCTTTGTCCTCTTTGGTTTCCTGCAGTGGTATTTATAGATGCCAAGGCTTGGGGCAGACATTGTGTTATAGAGCTTGGCATTCACAATACTGCAGTCCAGTTACAAGGCTCAAGCTGATTCTGGATTTGTAGTGAACCACAGAACTGCTTAGAGCTGCGATATGAACTACTTTACAGCTGACTAGAGAACAGTTAGAGAACAGCATGAAGTAGGTCGGGGTTAACAAGAAGAGGAGGAAGATGGCATGTTGCCCCTGCCCCCGGCATGCCAGGCACATTCCAGGTCAGTGCCTCTCCCTATACTTCAATGTAGCGCTACAGAGGAAGGGATGGAGAACGAATGGATGGAGACAATAAAGAAAAAGTACACCATATATATTCTGTTACATATACAGTACATTATAAACAACCAGTTACTGACCAGCTTCAAAAACAGAGTATACCAGCCTTGGTGTACCTAGTGACATATTTTCGAGGTAGTACAATCCATAAACATCACATGCCCAAGAGACTGGGGATCTAGGACAGAGTGTATATCTGTATGGACTTATAATAAATGCATGCTTTCTATATGCTATATAATGTCCCTTCCATATCCATCCATCTATCTATCTATCTATACTGAGCACTTTATTAGGAAGACCTGTACACTGAAGTTATTCATGCAATTATCTAATCAACCAATCATGTGGCAGCTGTGTCAGGGGCTTCAGTTTATGTTTAGATCAACCATCTGAATGGGGAAAAAAACATGACCTCAGAGAGTTCAACCGGGCATGATTGTTGGTGCCAGACGGGCTGGTTTGAGTATTTCTGTAACTGTTGATCTCCTGGGATTTTCAAGCACAACAGACTATAGAATTGACTCAGAATGGTGCCAAAAACAAAAAACATCCAGTGAGTGGCAGTTCTGTGGATGGAAATGCCTTGTTGATGAGAGAGGTCAAGGGAGAATGTCCAGACAGGTTTGAGCTGACAGAACGGCTACGGTAACTCCGATAACGGCTCTGTACAACTGTACTGAGCAGAATAGCATCTCAGAATGCAAAACATGTATAACCTTGAGGAGGATGGGCTACAACAGCAGAAGACCACGTCGGACACTTTATTAGGACCATAGTGTTCAAAGTGCTCAGTGAGTCTGTCCGTTTATCCATCTATTGGTTTACTGGTGCTAATTTTGTGGTTGTTCGAAATGAGTTATCAAATGTGTTTAAGTCTCCCTGTTTTTTTGCTTTGACCCATTTCCTCTTATACATGTCATCTTTTTTCATCTCTGATCAAACTGGGTTAAACTGAACTGGGCCAGAGTATGTACTTGCATGACTTAAATGGACACAAGCACAGTCCTCACTTAGTCTAGTCTTATGGGACATCCATACTTTGCTACCCATGATTTTATGAACTACAAACCTGGGGTTCGATTCCTATAATACAGTACATAATCAAATAGCATTGACATAGCATCAAACAAACAGATAGCCCTGCCCTAAACTCGTGCCATTGGTCTTGTCAATGTTGTTGTGTCTCATGAGACAGGTCACTCAAAATAAACAAAGCAATGTCTAAAGCACCACATAGACAGTTTTCAAGATAATTAACATATGAATGGCTTATTTGGTCATCTCTGCATATTAAACTGGGATAGGAGAATGAGAAAGAATTTTAATACCGAAGAGTTACACACTTTGCTTTAAAGGTTTTGTTCATGTCGTTATGGACTTCATGTCGTCGCTGGCACCTAAGGGCATGGATGCAGCATTAAAATGCAATATTTTTCAGTTAATGATGCCATTGTAGAAAACCACCATTCACAGTCAGCCATGATTAATTGAATCCACGTGTGACAGTGTCCAATAACAGGGCAGTTACCGATATTACGTTTATTTTTTGGCTGGTCATGTGATCCTAACATGGCAGCCCCCATGAGGGGACCCTCTCCATGTAGAATGAAACAGCTTTTATAAGGTTACTGATATGACTTGAGTCTTGGATCGGACTTGTTGGTCCAGCACATCCCATAGATGCTCAATCAGATTGAGATCTGGGAAATTTGGAGGCCAAGTCAACACTGTTGCCATGAAGGGGGGTACGTGGTCCGCAACAATCTTTAGGTAGGTGATATGTGTTAAAGTAACATCCACATGAATGCCAGGACTCAAGGTTTCCCAGAGCATCATACTGCCTCTGCCAGCCTGCCATGTTCCAATGGTGCATCCTGCTGCCATCACTTCTCCAGGTTAACAATGCACACGCACCCGACCGTCCACATGATCTAAAAGAAAACGTGATTCATCAGATCAGGCCACCTTCTTCCATTGCTCCATGATCCAGTTCTGATGCTCACGTGCCCAATTTAGGTGCTTTCAGAAGTGGACAGGGGTCAGCATGGGCACTCTGACTAGTCTGCAGCTATGCAGCCCCATACGCAGCAAGCTGTGATGCACTGTCATGGACAGCATTACGTTTTGCAGCAGTTTGTGCTATAGTAGCTCTTCTGTGGGATCGGACCAGAAGGGCTAGCCTTCACTCCCCACATGCATCAGTGAGACTTGTGTGCCCATGACCCTGTTACCAGTTCGCCTGTTGTCCTTTCTTGGACCACTTTTGGTAGGTACTAACCACTGCATACTGGGAACACCCCACAAGACCTGCCGTTTTGGAGATGCTCTGACCCAGTCGTCTAGACATCACAATCTGGCCCTTGTCAAAGTAGCTCAGATCCTTACCCTTGCCCAATTTTCCTGCTTCCAACACATGAAATTCAAGAACTGACTGCTCACTCGCTGCCCAATATATTCCACCCCTTGACAGGTGCCATTATAACGAGATAATAAATGTTATTCACTTCACCTGTCAGTAGATTTAATGCTGTGGCTAATCAGGGTATACTGTATACCTATATTTAAAAATTGCAATTAATTCATTTCGAAGCAAAACTTTTTAAATGAGCAATAAAATAACTGAGTGCGCCTTATTGTCTTTGAAGTTGAATGCACACCTCAGTATTTTCCATTTTTAGCACAGTATGAGAAAAAGTTGTTTGTCCGCAATTGTTATTGTTTGATGGGTTTTAACCAGAGAGTCATATCATGACAATTAACCATTTGAACATGAAAAGGGGGGATTCACTTTTTAACTTTACTCCATTTGAAACCAAATTAAAAAAAACATCTCTCTCCCACCATAGACTCCTCCATGTCCCTGTCAACACACACACATGCACAAAGATGGCATTGTTGCTCGTAGAGGGGGTTCCACTTGGGACGTAGAGTTTGTGTGTGGACCTTTGTACTGAAATAATGCAAGGGAAATCAGAACAATGGCTGTTCAGAGAGATCACCCCAGAAAAAACAACCTTTTTTTGGCACTGTACAAGGATGAGAGAGAGAGAGAGAGACAGAGAGAGAGAGAGAGAACGCACAATTCTTGTTTGACTCGTTTATTTTAATGTTACCTTAATAATTGATTAAAGTTTGTTCATTTCTAATTTTAGCATGCATTGTTTGGCAATACAATAAATGCACAAATTTAAAAACACATTAAATTGACATTTTCCGTTAGGACAAAAATATCAAGTAGAATTAACTTATCAAAAACATGATCAAAGGATCAAATGATACAATTTTCATCAAATTGTACAGTCATTTTTAACTATATGTCAAATAATAAATATACAAATAAATTGTATTGATTTTATTTCGTGCATGATTAAACAATTGAATTCGATGGAAATTTGTTATGAAATAGAAATAGGTAAATCTTGAATTTAATCTGATTAAATATTTTTGGGAGCATGGATGTTTATTTTTATTTTAAGAGATACATAAAAAAAAAATCATTCTTATTCAAGCCATTGTGATATACATTACAAACACAATGATCCTAATACTTTACTCACTCTATCTCTCTATCTCTCTCTCTCTCACACACACACACACACACACACACACACACACACACACACACACACACACACACACATTCAGCCTAACCTTACTGTAACCTTACCTTGACTAGTAAAATCATGCATTGCCAAATTATTATAATTATAACTTCATTAACTTAGTATAGATCTTAATAAAAAATCTTAAGACAGATCAATTGTTTTTTATTTGCCAATTGACTGGATGTTATGATTGATTGTATATTATTCTAATAAACTCACCTCTTGAACATTTTCTCCATATCTTTAATCTGTTTGCGTGAGAACTCTTTAAACTCGGTGTACGGATTGAAAACCTTCATCTTTTGGGGCTTCGACGTGCCGTCTTGAATGTTCAACCTGCGATTGAGTTTCTCCGTGAGTTCAGAAGTGGCGTCGTCGTTCACGGTGGCAGGTTTCACCTGAGGCGGCTCCTCGCTCGCTTCTGTTTGCACCGGGTGCACCGGGCTCACCGGTGAAAGGGGTTTCGGGTCATGCTGCTCGGCGTCCAGCTTGCGCTGCAGCTTCCGTGCGATCTCTTCGGATGACATTGCGGACTGTGAATGAGATGCTCTGGGTCGCAAGATTATCTGTTTCTGAGCACTCGGCTACGGAGAGGGGCGGGGCTGCAGCGCAAGTGAGTCCCTTTAAACGTGATACCCAACGGGATTCAGACAAGCATAGTGTTGGAAGAGCGGACGGTGCTGTATATAGGCCATTCATATATGAGTCTATTAATAACGCAATGAATGTTGCCTGTGTAACTATTGGTGATCTATTCGTTTTTTAAAGGAATCGGAAAAAACAATTTACGGTAGAAAAATATCTTTGCGTTGGCCGGGAATCGAACCCGGGTCAACTGCTTGGAAGGCAGCTATGCTCACCACTATACCACCAACGCTTACGAGAACTCCGATAAGTCGATCCCTTCACACCTCTTTGTGACTTCTGGAAGGAGGAATTGTTCGCATCTTAACAAAACTTTTCACTCGATATCAGTATCGAAAGTAACACTAAATGCTACCATTCCTAATGCAGTTCTTCTTGTGACCAGTAGAGAACAGCAACTGTTCAGCTTTTTGCTCTTCAGGGTAGGGTTGCACCAGCTGTGCTGAAAGTCTTACTTAAATTGGGGTGTAAAGGTCACACTAAGGGCTTAGTTTGTAACTAAGTCAGTGCTTCATTTGGTTGCTCCACCTGTTCTTAATGCAGGACTTATGCTGCGTTCCATTAGTCTCGGAAAGTCTGATTTTTCCACTTCCTAGGCCTACTTGGAAAAGTGGCAGCAAGTGAACAGTCAGTTCTTGAATTTCATGTGTTGGAAGTAGTAGCAATGTTAAGGATCTGAGCGACTTTGACATTGGCCAAATTGTGATGGCTACACAACTGGGTCAGAGCATCTCCAAAACGGCAGGTCTTGTGGGGGTATGCAGTGGTTAGTACCTTCCAAAAGTGGTCCAAGGAAGGACAACAGGGTCATTGGCACCCAAGGCTCATTAATGCACATGTGGAGCGAAGGCTTGCCCGTCTGGTCCGATCCCACAGAAGAGCTACTATAGCACAAATCGCTGAAAAACATAATGCTGGCCATGATAGAAAGTTGTCAGAACACACAGTACATCACAGCTTGCTGCATGGGGCTGTGCAGACCAGTCAGAGTGCACATGCTGACCCCTGTCCACCGCCCTTGAGCATCAGATCTGAATTATGGAGCAATGGAAGAAGATGGCCTGGTCTGATGAATCACCTTTTCTTTTAGATCATGTGGATGGCCGGGTGCATCTGCGTCATTTACCAGGGGAAGAGATGGCACCAGGATGCAACAAGGGAAGATGGCAGGCTGGCAGAGGCAGTGTGATGCTCTGGGCAATGTTCTGCTGGGAAACCTTGAGTCCTGGCATACTTTAACACATACCACCAACCTAGACTGTTTCAGACCATGTACACCCCTTCATGGCAATGGTATTCCCTGATGGCAGTGGCCTCTTTCAGCAGGATAATGCACCCTGCCACACTGCAAAAATTGTTTAGGAATGGTTTGAAGAATATGACAAAGAATTCAATTATATACAAATGTTATATAACTCTGATTGTGTTTGGCTGAAAAGAAGAAAGTCATATACACCTAGGATGGCTTGAGGGTGAGTAAATTATGGGATAATTTGGGATATGGGATATGGGATAAATCACTCCAAGTTCCTGAGCAAATTATTGTATTTTCTGAGACTGTTGACTGTCCAGTGTCTGGATCTTACAAAGTGCAAAATAGATGCTCTGCCTTTAATTCCTCTTGTTGTGTGTTCATGGGCCCCTGACTGTCAAGACTGTGTTCAGCACAGTTGCTTGGCTTTGTTTTTGTCAAAAATATCAAGGCTCATTTGCAACTCCTTTGTTTGTGTTCAGGTTTTCTAAAGAGACTCTTCAGCAGCTGGTTGAAATGGTTTTTGAAGCACAGGATGGTGAACTGACACTCATTCCTGGAGAAGGTGTCTGAAGATCTGATATACTGAGTTGGGAAGTGATTCACTATCTACTGCAGTGCAACAGTCTACATTTGAAACTTAACTTCAGAAAGATCATCATTCTTCTGAAAACATCAGGGAACTTCTGCCTTTGCTGGACAGAATCCAGATTAAAAGGTAAAATAATCAACTCATTAACAACATCCATTGAATTCATTGAAGTTGCTTGTTTATTAAGAACATGCTGTTAATCCCTCTATTCTTCAACTGTGTATTCAGTAACTGAAAAAAGCTTTATGCAGATTATGATTGATTGTTATCCTCTTCAGGTTGAGCCCCAGCTTCATGCTGACCATCATGATGGAGATTTACAAAACTTGCTCTTATCAGTATGTGTCCAGTCTGTTAAGTTCAGTAGAGGATTACATCAACATGAACAGCAGAGTGCTGCACTGCGCTTCACTCTACAGCACTGCAACACTGTCACACTCCACCTGCTCTGGACCTCCACACTGAGGTCTCTAACCTCAGGTTTACTGACTTTACAGCTCTGATATGATACTGGCAAATACTGCTGTTTTTTTGCTCAAGAGTGTGTTGATATAATTAGTTTTTGTGTGTGTGTGTTAGTGTTGACATGCTATTGTTGCTGAAGCTGCTTCATTGCTGCAGTTCCTCTGATCACCAGTAGGAGGAAGCAGATGTTCTGCTCTCTGTTCTTCAGAACACAATGTACTTCTGCTGTTCTGCTGTACACACAGGACAATCAAGATAACTTTAACCTGACCACTAAAGACTAAATTAATCTAATCTGGTTTTATAGGACTGTGAGGTCTCTGACAACTAGTCATAACTACAGCCATAGTGCACCAGAACGCCCACCACACACTAATTATAGGTGGATAGGAGAGCAATACATGAATATGGTAATTTGATTGCCTGTAGATATATATACACAGTATATATACGTATACACTGGCGGCCAAAAGTTTGTAATAATATGCATATTTTGCTGTTTCGGAAGGAAATTGGTACTTTAATTCACCAAAGTGGCATTCAGCTGATCACAAATTATAGTCAGGATATTACTGATTAAAAACAGCACCATCACTATTTGAAAAAAGTCATTTATGATCAAATCTAGACAGGCCCCATTTCCAGCAGTCATCAATCCAACACTTGAGTTATCTTGCTAATTTGGTACTAGTAAAATCACTTGCCATTATATCAAACACAGTTGAAAGCTTTTTGGTTTGTTAAATAAAGCTTAACATTGTCTTTGTGTTTGTTTTTGAGTTGCCACAGTATGCAATATACTGGCATGTCTTAAGGTCAATAGAAAAAAAAAGAAACAGCTTCCTCTAGAAACTCATGAGTCAATCATTGTTTTGAGGAATGAAGGCTATATTCTTTAAATTGACAAAAAACTAAAGATTTCATATAAAGGTGTACACTACAGTCTTCAAAGACAAAGGACAACTGGCTCTAACAAGGACAGAATGAGATGTGGAAGGCCAGATGTACAACTAAACAGGATAAGTACATCAGAGTCTCTAGTTTGAGAAATAGACGCCTCACATGTCCTCAGCTGACAGCTTCATTGAATTCTACCCGCTAAACACCAGTTACATGTAAATCAGTAGCGAATACTCAGGGGGGCAGACCTTATGGGAAGAATTGCAAAGAAAAAGCCACTTTTGAAACAGAAAATCAAATAGAAATGGTTAGAGTGGGCAAAGAAACAGATATTGTACAACAGATCATTGGAAAAGAGTGGTATGGATCTTAACCCCATTGAGCTTTTGTGGGATCAGTTAGACTGTACAGTGCGTGAGAAGTGCCCAACAAGACAGCCACATCTATGACAAGTGCTACAGGAAGTGTGGGGTGAAAGATCACCTGAGTATCTGGACAAACTGACAGCTAGAATGCCAAGGATCTTCAAAGCTGTCATTGCTGCACGTGGAAGATTTTTTCATGAGAACACTGAAGTAGTTTAAGAAGATCTGTATATGTTTTCAAATTGTAATAGTAATTTTTCACATTATGTCCTGACTAGCTATATATTGTGATCAGTTGAATGCCACATTGGTGAATAAAAGTACTAATTTCTTTCCATAAGAGCAAAATCTGTAACAGGAGATCTTTGAACTTAAACTTAAATTTGAATTTAAACTTCACTGGTCAATCTTGTAATTAATTGCTCGATTTGAATCGATGTGTATTGAGGTTGAAACACAACTTTAAAATGAGGTACTGTTGCAGATTGCATGCAATGCCAGAAATAATTGTTTAACTTAAAAAAAATAAAAACATTCTGACCCTGACGTGATTTGAACACGCAACCTTCTGATCTGGAGTCAGACGCGCTACCGTTGCGCCACAAGGCCTTGTACATGAGCATGATGTATAATATAACAAATTATAGAGCTTTGAAATTGTAATACTTCAATCATATGCGTTATATTTAAATACTTAAATCATATGCGTCAATTGATAACGACCGGTGAACAATTATTTCGTTATACTTCAAATGTTTGTAAATACACAAAAACGGTGCAAATTAGTATATTATACCTTCACAGTACAGTGGACCAGTCACTTATCAAATACTAGTTCTAGTTTCACGTATTTTTCTAGTTTGATCTAAGTCTAACTTACCTTGTAAACAGATGTAACGAAATGATAACGTGTTGAAAGTCTATGCAATAGTTCTTATTATATCACGAGAACAACAGAGTGTATGGCTCGTTGGTCTAGGGGTATGATTCTCGCTTTGGGTGCGAGAGGTCCCGGGTTCAAATCCCGGACGAGCCCTACGCTTTTTTTTTTTCCATAGTATTATGACACTAAGTGTTAAAAATATGTTCTAATGCACAATGACATATTGCAGTTTCATAATCATCTGGCTTGTATAAATTGGCAGGTGGGAAGAAGTTTATAAATATTTACCTGGGGCTCAAAATGTATTATGAGTATAACAGTATGATATGATTATATATTATTGTATATACATTTATTAAAAAGATTACAATCATTACAAATTCTGTTATAAAAATTTTTTTTTGTCTGGTATTTAGTACATTAGGCACAACTTGAGTATGTAGGAAAACAATACCAGGGTAAATGAAAAAATTATATGCAGAAAAACATTTTATTTAATTTTCAAAAGAAGAAAAAAATTGCTATCCTCATTTATGATTCATTAAAAGAAAAAACCATTAAAACTTCTTGTCTTTCTACTGCATTGCATGTACACCTCTGTACTCTTTGCAAACTTTCATACAATCTGCACATTTACATTCAAAACATTTTGATAGAAAAAAAAAAAAAAAAAGATTCTTTATAATTTTCAGGACAAAATTCACAAGGTGCACATAGGTGCTACAGACCGCAGTGGACTGTATGAGTTTCTGACATGTGTAAAAAAAAAATTAAAGAGTATACGGAGGTGAATTAATAATTAATTGAAAATATTATCATTCAATAAAAAAGCATATTTTTATCTCAATATTCTCAATAATTCTGACAATATGTTTAAAAAATATTTCATTCTAATATCTTACCAAGTCAAACATGTCCTTTATTTTTTACATGTAGCCTACCTCAGGTGGGATTTGGAAAGGAAAATGGGTGTAATTCTTTTTTAATGAATACAAGTTTTACTTGTAAGAATGTAATTGCAGAACTTTTTAATTGGAATTGTTACTAAAAAGGCAATTGCATAGCTCCGTAATTCAAATAGAGCTTTGAAATTGCATTCCTACTAGTAACGATGCCCTTACATAGCTCTGTAATTATAATTCTTACTGGTAAAGCTATTGTAGAACTCTTTAATTTGAGTTTTTACTACAGTAAAATGACATTACAGAGCTCTGCAATTCAATTACAAAGCTCTGCAATTGCCTTTTTACTAGTAACAATTCCAATTAATAGTTCTACAATTGCATTAGTAGAAATGTAAACAGAGTGTTCTGTGACTGCATTTCTTACTCGTGAAAAATATATTGTTGAGCTCTTTAACTGAAATATTGCTAGTACAATTACAACGTGTAACGTTGATGCATTGAAAGCCAAATCGGCTTGCCATAGTAAGGTAGAGTTTACTTCATTTCAAATGTAGCTAAATATGTTCTCAATATGTCTGGATATTACAAGGTAGGTTGTAGGAGCCTGATAAACATTGCACTACCCACTTTCCTTATTGTTGACAAACAGTTAAACTGCTAACCTGTATTGCCATTTTTAGTCTTATTATTTTGTAACAAGTTACACTGTGAAATACTATAAGATAACTAAGATAAATGTAAGATGACTAAAATAACATATACAACATTTAAATTAAAATGCATTGGCCAGTACGGGTATCGAACCCGCGACCTTGGCGTTATTAGCACCACGCTCTAACCAACTGAGCTAACCGGCCATGTTTTGTCGTGCAAAAAACAAGCTTTAAACCTTCTTTTACTTAGGATCCATTCATTTCTGCAACTTTGAATCTTACATGCCGCAGCCTGTAGATAACATTTCAACAGATAATAGAGGTGTGGTAGTACCAGCGTTAGAATAGTTTTTTAATTTTTATTTAGTTTTAATTTCTATTTTGTCAATCTGTAATTCCAAATTAGTTTTGTTTTTCATTAGTTTTCACAGTTTGTGTGTTAGTTTCAGTTTAGTTTTTATTTCAGTTTTAGTTATTTTTTATTTTTCATGGCTGCCAAAGCAGAAGCATGTATTTAATGTCTTACATCATTACATTTGTCAGGGCAATCTTGTTGTTACCTCTATTTGTTTTATTGTGTTTAATTTGGATTGTAAATGCAAAGTTTACAACATAGAGTGAATATGGGTAAAGAGACAAATGGCATTTAAACTTGATCCCCATTGTATCCATATGAATGTCCTTAGAAGATTATAAATAATGTATTTGCTAATCTTTGGGAAGTAAACAATTAAAGGGATAGTTCACCCAAAAATGCCATCCCCTCACCATCCTGCCATCCCAGATGTGTATGACTTTCTTTCTTCTGCAGATCACAAAGTACGATTTTTAGAAGAATATCTCAGCTCTGTTGGTCCTCACAATGAAAGTCATCATGGTATAAATCCTTGATGCTCCAAAAAGCACATAAATGTAACATCCTTTTTTACTGTACATCTTGACATCAGCCGTTTCATTGGTGATCATTCCTGTAGACTGCAATTGCAAGATTTATAGTGAAAAAGAAGATTCATTTTGGTCTGTTCTCACCCAAAACTGATTTCTTCAGAAGACATGAATTAAACCGCTTAAGGATTACTTTATGTTGCCTTTATTTGCTTTTTAGAGCTGCAAAGCTTTGGACCCTCGTCACTCGTGTTGTAAGGACCAACAGAGATTAGATATTTCTATAATATCTTTGCTTGTGTTCAGCAGAAGAAAGAAAGTCATACACATCTTGAATGGCATGAAGGTGAGCAAATAATAAGAGAATTGTCATTTTTGGGCAAAATCTCTCTCTCTCTCTCTCTCTCTCTCTCTCTCTCTCTCTCTCTCTCTCTCTCTCTCTCTCTCTCTCTCTCTTTATTTATTACATTTTTGAGGTTTCAAATTTATGATTTTTACATTGGGATGTGTGGCAGAGCTCATTTTATGGCCACCAGTTGGAAAAGCAATGATAAAGGAAATATGTTACCTAAGGATTAATGATGTAAAGTGTACAAAATATACAAAAATAATTCTAAATACTTTATAGATATTCTCTAGAAAATTGTTTTTCCTCTGAGATTTTGTCAAAAGAGTGTCTTCAAATGTTCTACATCACAGTATTAAGAATTTCTTAATTTTTGCTTTTGTCTAAGGTAGAAGACTTTCTTCAAAGGTATAATATCATGTTATGTGTGTTTGGATCATAATTAAAAGTGCCAAGAAATGTACATTTTCCAAAAGTGTCTTATTTTGCCCAAAACTAAAACTAAACTAAAACTGAAATGAATCCGAGATCATTTTTATCTTAGTTAATATTTGGAATTAAGGAATGTATTTTAGTTTAGTTTTAGTTTATTCAGTTCAATTTCAGATTTTATTTTTATTTCAGTTTTACTCAATAGGAATTGTATGTGCACATAATAAGCTGTTTATTCTCTAGGTGTTACCGTAAATTGTAATTTGAAGTGTCTCCTCTGATTTTTTCATATTTTGTTTAACTTACATCAGGGCCAAATGCATTTACACACAGCTGCATTTACACAACATCAACAGTAGATATTATCTGAACATTGATCAATTGTTTTTTAGAGTAATAAGATGTCTGTGAACAGCTGGTGTGCTCTCTGCAAAGGTCTCGCTTTGGGAAACTGTTGTCTGTGTTCTCATACATCAAGAGAATGCAAGACATGTAATCTGCTGTTAAAATAAACTCAAATTCAGAAATGCACTGTTTACTTTTTAAATTCCCGGCCCTGGTCTTCTTGTTATTCCAAAGAAACTCTAATCTCAATCTACCAACAGTGGCACCTTTAACATTTGGTGGGAATGAAAACGAGGCTGTGAGGGATTGTGGTCTCTTCAATGGGTTGTACTGTTGTTTAAAATGTTTTGTATCATTCCACTAATGAACATTGAAATAAAAAAGTGTTTTCAAGAAATTTCAGTAGACAAAAACTCCAAGCTGTGAGTTTGTCGATTTCCTGACAAAACACTGTGTGGCTCCATGATGATTCTGATTGTCACTGGACTGTTTTCTGGTTCTAAAGCAAAGTAAAAACTACCGAAACGAGCCATCTAGATGGAGAACAAAGACAATTTTAAGTGTTTGTTGGAGCAAAAATGAGTTCAGGCTCTACATGCTCAACAAATAGTTCATGAAAATTCTCTCTTGATTTACTCACCCTCATGCCAGCCCAGAAATGTATGACTTTCTTTCTTGTGCTGAAGAAAAAAAGATTTTTAGAAGAATATCAGTTCTGTAGGTCCATCAAATGCAAGTCAACAGGGTTCAAAACTTTGAAGCTCAAAAAGCATTTGAAGTCAGCATAAAAGTAATCCATAAGACTCCAGTGGTTAAATCCATATTTTCAGAGGCGATATGAAAGGTGTGGTTGACAAACAGACAAATATTTAAGTCTCTTTTTCTACCAATCTCCTGTTTCAAACAGCTCTCTTAAGTGCTCTTCTCTCCTAAGAGGAGTTCTTTTGTTTTTGGTGATTCGTATTCTTCGTGCAAATCACCACCTACTGGGCAGGGAGGAGAATTTATAAATAAAATGACTTAAATATTAATCATTTCTCACCTACACCTATCATATTGCTTCTAAAGACATGGATTTAACCACTGGAGTCGTATAGATTAATTTATGCTGTCTTTTGTTGACTTGCATTGCATTGACCTACTGAGGTGAGATACTCTTTTAAAAATCTTTTTGTTCAGCAGAAGAAAGAAAGTCATATGTAAAATGGCATAGAGATGAGTACTGTAAATTATGCGAGAATATTAATTCATATCCAAATGGATAAAATCAAATCCCACCCTACAATTTTTCTAATTGAATATACCGTTTCACAAAGTAAAATGAGTTGCGAACACACACAATGCACATTTCTTACACAAAGCAGGTGTTTATTATTTATTAAATGAGACGAGACGCGTTGACAAGACCTCAACATTTAAGATTTATTTTTTATTAACAATAAATTATCTTTTTACAAAATGAAATGGGACAATTATTTTGGCAATTACCTTTTTTCCACACATTTAAACATGACAAGTTTTCATATGAACATGCACACAGCGTAAACTACAAAAACACCTACTCCAGCTGAACAGCAAGTTTAGTTCTCTCATGGAAGATACATTCTCTCTTGGTTCAGCGAGATTACTCGCCTTTTGCGTGAATATGTGTTTGTGTAAGTAAAACAATGTTTGATGTGTATGTGTGTAATTGTGCTTGTGTCAAACACTTACATGCAACTTGTGCAAATCTCAAAGGCCTTAATTTTCTTTTATTTGCTTTGCATCCTTCCATGTTCAAGGACAACATATTCACAAACAATTCCAATTAAAAGCGAGATATTTGCATTAACTTTGTTTTTAGCTCCTTTTTTAATCTTCAAGTTGATGGGAGGAGAATGAGCTCAATATGGTACAGTACAATTTCTTGTCCTCAGAGGTAAAAAATTAAAACCTGTATTGTCAGTAAGGTGTGACCATGCACTTTTAATACATCATTTTGGAGAGAAGCATAATGTCTTTACAAAAGTCCTGATGTAGTATTTAATTTCTTTCGTTTCCCCTCCCTCCTGCTCTCAGTTCATCTCATATGTGTGAACTATGGAAACCGGTCCCTGTATATGATTGCGTAAGTTGAAATCCTTCATGTGTACAGTGTGTTATGACTCAATGGAAGAAGCGATTCAAAAATACAAGTGCTTATAGTGCAAGAGCTGTTTCAAGACTCTGCCAAGTCAAAAGTATGACATCAGACATGTAGTTGTTAAACACTGGACATATAATGACTATCGGTGACCAAAGCCCATGGATCCAATGCAACTGTGACATCTAGATGGCATTACTTTCTGGTTACTGGGTCAGGAATGAGCGAACAAATGGGATGTCATTTCTTGCTCCTAATCTACACGTCAGTCCAGGATGGAGTGTACTGGGGACTCTTAGACGCACGGCGCCCCCTAGAGGTGGCTCTGGTCCCCTGCGCTCCTTCCTGAGCCTGTTGAATCCGTTGACACTCTTTCAGGTTTTGAGCCCGAACTTCAGCGCTCATAATCCTCTCTACAACACGGATTGGGAACCAACCCCGCTCTCCATCATGCAACCTTTCACCCAACACCCAGCCTGTAAGAGAGAGAGAAGCACAAGCAATGAAGATGAAAAGAGAGGAAAAACAGGAAGGGTGCATAACAAGAGTACCATTAAACAAGAGATAGGAAGAGATAGGAAATGACAAACAAGAAAGAGGGATTTTTTGTGGTCTTGAAAACATTTATCATTTCTTTCTTAATTTATAAATCAAGAAAAGGAATGATCTCTCACCATCATCGGTACACTCCAGAATGTGAAGCACATCAGCCATTTCTATAGAAAGTTCATCAGGCTCCTGAGAGGAATAGGACTGAATGCACTGTACCTGAGGAGAATCTGACACAACATAAACAATAAGTCAAATATTACAGACAGATATGATTTAGAGACTAGAAATAGGACAGGGATACAGCTTTATCGCCATAGCTCATTGTGTCACAGTATGTGACCACTAAACAACATCTCAAACAAGTAGATGCTGTTCAAGTGCCTGTGTGTTACCTGGTTGGTGAGCACTGGTTGAGAGGAACCTTGTACGGCGGTTTGGAGTCAAAGCATATATCCAGCGCAGTTTATCACTCCTGTAAATATTCACAGTGCCATACATTTCATTGCGACTCTATAAATCAAATACATATTCTAATCACCATTATAATCGTTTCTAATGTGGACTTTTTAGGATTGTGTTCTCACATGCTTTCAGTCTTGAGCATGTAGCTGACTTGTCTGTCCTCCTGGTTCTCCAGTAGTTTCAGCACAAAAGCATAAGCCAACATTTGACCCTGATCTTCCAGATCTTCAGTCCTCAACATGGAGCGACTGCAAGAGTCCAGAACCTGGTACTTCTCTCCACTGATAAGCACAAAACAAATAATGCACACAGCAAATTAATAACCCAAAAGTCAAACAGAATAATCCCAGAAAAAGATGCACATAGGGGAGTACGACTAGTAAATGTATGGTAGTGACAGACCAATATATTCAATCAATCGATATACAGTACAGTATGGCCATTTTGAAATGATCAGCATTGGACAATAATTGTGTCCGCTTTGGTGACCCCTTGTGTCAGTGTTACTGACAGTCGAAAGTCAATGGATAATAAACTATTCCTATTTTATATATTTTGTGAATTTTGAATAAATATTGTATACAATAGGGTTTTACTGTAAAAGTTATGTGCATTAATCTATTTTCTTATTTTGTATTAATCTTATTTGAGGCTTATGATTAAATGCGTTAAAATTTTTGCCTATGCATTAATTTACTTACAAAACTAAAAATAATTTGAAATTATTTCATTCAAACTGACTGATGTGAGTTCAGGACAATCTAGGCTGTCAGTAAAGCGTTAAACTTTCAACGCACGGAGTAATGTGACAAAACAATATGGTGCTGATCTCAGCGAGTTTGTCTTTGGAAGAAATGCCAAAAAAAATACATCTGGTAAGAAACCTAATTAAGTTTTGACATTGAAACCTGTTTGAGTCAAAAGGTTAGAGTCTCTAGTGTCATCCAACATGCCATTTTTTAAAATGTAAGCGATTAATCGTGAAACGCCACACTGCTAAACACAATGTACACTATAGTGGACGATATCACTAGGTGTTCATCAGAAATCCTATATTTACAGTGCAGTTTCATGTTGAGAAATATTTTTTGCTTTCGGAGGCTTTATATGTATGGAGTTAGGATGAAAATAAGGTGCATTTAGAACTGTTCTGAGAACAGTGCAGACAGACAGCACACTGGAGGTTAAATCATTAACTAAACAGGGAGCAATGAAGCATCCTATAGCTTACCTATGAAGCCAAGTTCATTCAATTAAAACTTCCAGTCAAGTGTTCAGTTTCAGGTTGCAGATGACGTTTGAACCAATCAACATGGTTGGCAGACATGGGACAATTGTAATCAGTACATCGATTCAGAATTTATAATGTATTCTTTTATTTTAACATGGTTGGCAATGATTGGACGATGCTGGTCATTACTTTGTATTATGCTAATTTCTGATTGGTTAAATGCTTTAGCACTGGCTAGCAATTGTTGGTTTGACAGTGCAAAAAGAGAATATTGATATATTTTGTTGCCAAAGCAGAAAAAACACTGTAATATAAAAGTCAATATACGGTATATTGTTTTTTTATTTATGCTTTTCCCAATACACATTGATTCAAAGCAGCTTTACAGAAAATCAGCTGTAATGTCTCAAAAATATGAATAACCAACATTCCTGGTAACATAATAAACAATTTGATAAAAAAGAAAATCGGACTTTCTATAGCTCAGTATTGTTATTATTTATTTTTCTCTCCACTTTTCTCCAAAATTTGGAATGCGCAACTCCCAATACTTTCTAAGTCCTCATGGTGGCATAGTGACTCGCCTCAATCCGGGTGGTGGAGGACGAATATCAGTTGCCTCCGCATCCGAGACCGTCAATCCACGCATCTTATCATGTGGCTTGTTGAGCACGTTAACACGGAGACGTAGCACTTGTGGAAGCTTTACGCTATTCTCTGCAGCATCCACGCACAACTCACCACGTGCCCCACCAAGAGCGAGAACCACATATTATAGTGACCAAAAGGAGGTTAACCCATGTGACTCTACCCTCCCTAGCAACCAGGCCAATTTGGTTGCTTAGGAAATCTGGCTGGAGTCACTCAGCACGCCCTGAATTCGAACTCGTGACTCCAGGGGTAGTAGACAGCATCAATACTCGCTGAGCTACCTAGGCCCCTATAGCTTAGTATTATTTAAAAATTCACAACTTAGTCCCGATGTCCACATATGTGGACATACATTTTTAGGAACATTATTTTCACAAGAAGTTTTTTTTTCTTAAAATTGTTACCCCTTTTTCTCCCAATTTGGATTGCCCAATTCCCTCCTCGTGGCGGCACGATTACTCACCTCAATCTGGGTGGTGGAGGGCAAGTCTCAGTTGCCTCCACTTCTGAGACCGTCAATCCGTGCATCTTATCACGTGGCTTGCTGTGCATGACACCGTGGAGACTCCGCATGTGGAGGCTCATGCTACTCTCCACGATCCACACACAACGTACCACGAGCCCCATTGAGAGCGAAAACCACTAATCGCGACCATGAGGAGGTTACTCCAAGTGACTCTACCCTCTCTATCAACCAGGCCAATTTGGTTGCTTAGGAGTCCTGGCTGGAGTCACTCAGCACACCCTGAATTCCAACTCACGACTCCAGAGGTGTAGTTGGCGTCAAAACTCGCTGAGCTACCCAGGCCCCTGAATTTGTATTTTTTTATGTTTATTAGGTGCTACTAGTTACAAATCAAAAATGGAAATGGAAAATGCACACAGCAGTCATGCTCGGGTCTCAGGAGGATACTAAAATGTGGAAAATAGTACCCTGATAGCATCACCCAGACATCTATATCTATGCTGATCTGCAAAACTTCTATAAAACTTTTCCCCTCAGATGTCAATAAGACATTCAGCAGATGTATTTGAGACATTTATGATTTAGAATGTTTTCATGAATCTTTTTAAGATGTTTAGCTGATGTTAATCAGAATGTGACGCTTAGACATCGCAGAGAATGAATAAAGAATGTACAGTAAAATAAATAATAATAATAAAGAATGAATCAGTGTGTCCAAACGTTTGATAAGCAATGTACTACATATAGGAATTTACTGTATATCAGCCATCAGCCACACTGCGATCTAGCTAGCGGTATCGGCCAAAGAAAAACTCAAATTTGTCGACCACTAGTTTATGTTCTACTTCTTTAGCGCTGTTTGAATGATGTGACAACTGACCTGGAGCTGCGTTTAGTGATGAGCAGCAGGTTATTAAACAGGAACAGGTAAATGGGGTGGTATAGCTTGCGGCTGCGCATGGTCCTAGTGCTCTTGGGTCCAGACATCTGCTGGACTTCACCCTTCTTCAGGAGCCAGCGAGAGTGTGAAATCACAGGCACTGACTGCAAATCAGGTGACAACAACACATTATGGGCTTACTAAGATGAGACTGTACAACAGTTAGTTGTGTATCAAATACAACAGTTAAGAATGCTTACCAAGGGTGCATGTAACAATTCAATTAAAGAGGAGGTTCAAACGTACTTTTATTAAATGGAAAAGAGCATGTTGGATAATTTGCAAAACATCTTATGTGTTTTATGAAGAAAGTCATATGGTTTGGACAGACATGAGGGTGAATACAGGTTAAGTGGGACACTTTGTTACTGAGATGAAAGGAAAAAATGTCACCCTAAATGGTAGATGATCTAACCAGTTCAATAAACGATAGACAGTTTTGAGTTATGGTATGACATTTTAACGATGAATAATTTGATATGTTATATTTATGTTATACTTAGTAAAGTAGTTTTGTGTGTCCTTTTTATGTACCTTTAACTTGAATTCAAGTGTTTTTTCAATGCTGATCAGCTCCTCAGTGCGACTCATCTTCCGCACGCCTTCATTACACTCCTTCACAATCTAAAAGCAACAAACACACACACACATGAGTACATTTATATCGCACGTCTTGGTGGGGACAGCCAATTGAAGTGTAATATTATTATTAGCTTACTGGAATTACTATAGACTATAGGAAATGCAACAGGTGTTTTCAAATCTAAAATTAGACGATTATTTTGCCCATTCCTAAATGTTATTTCCATGTGGGAATGTCTTTGGTTTATCAGGTTTTACTATTCTTGTGATGACATCTTCAGAACTGTTGCCATCACAATTAGAAAAACATGCACACGCATACAAGAACAAGTTTGACTGAAAAAAAACGTATTACAGAAGATTCGCTCCAATTGGGAGGACCAGTATGAGCTGTTTGATCAGGTCTGCTCTTTGGGGCATTAACTTTACTGTATAATTCAACATTGCTTTTCTTCTTGAATATGATCAGTTCAAACGCCTTGAACTGAAGACTTGAGCATTATGGTGCAAATAAGTCATTTCTGAATTTCCGTGATTACCAGTTTCCGACTAGGTAAATTCATTCAATTCTTTAACAGCTAAAGGCACTTGGGTAGTAACTTCTAAATATGGGGGGAGTCCAAACGTTTGAGGCCACACTGAAAATCTGTGATTTGTTTCCAGGACATAAACAAAGTTTAGAAAAATATTATGATATAAAATGAAGGAATATTTAAAAGTCTGCACTATTTGTAAGTCACTAATCAAATGTAAGCTACTAAGAAATTGATGTACATTTTTTAATTAGCCTTCTCACAAACAGTATTATGCTGATAATATAATTTTTAGTGAAAATATATGCAAATTACAAGCATTTTGATGAGTGGTCTCAAAGGTTTGGACTGGTCATTTATCATAGCCAGTGTTACCTAACACCTTTTCTGAGCTCTTAACCTTATGCGACCCTGTGTCAACATGCGTGGAAATTGAATTTTGGCTTAGCAACTCATAATTTAATTTAATTTAATTTAATTTAAACTGACTGATCTCAGTTCAGGAGACTCTGGGATGTCAGTAAAGTCATGTGACAAAACAACATGTCAGCGATCGCAGAGGAGTTTGTGTTTGGTTGAAACGGCAACAAAACAGCATCTGGTTAGATACCTTATTAAGTTTTTATATAAAAAACAGTTTGAGTCAAAAGATTAGAGTCTCTAGTTTCAGCCATAGAAATGCCAATTTTAACATTTGAGCAATTTAGCATGAAACAGAATGTTGTTAAACACAATGACCACATTCATGAACTGTATGCTAAGTTTCAGTTAAAATATCCTATATTTACTGTGCTTTATAACATTGAGAATCAATGGATGCATCCAAAAAATAGAAAATTTACCTTTTAAAGGCTTTATATGGAGATAGGATGAAAATAAGGTGCCTTTCAAACTGTTCTGAGACCAGTGAAGACAGGCAGCACACTGGAGGTTAAGACATGCACTAAATAGGGAGCAAGTGAGCATCCTGCAGATGTTTGGACCACTCAACGTGTTTGGCAGACATGGGACAATGGTAATCAGTACATCGATTCAGAATTTATTATGTATTCTTATAGTTTAAAATGGATGCCAATGATTGGATGATGCTAGCCTTTACTTTGTATCAGAATCATTTGTGCTAATTTCTGATGTAATGTCTGTCATGTCTCAAAAACATGAATAACAACACTTCTGGAAACATAATAAACAATTTGATAAAAACTGGCTTTTTATAGAGACAACTTATTCTCACTGTCCACATATGTGGACATCAATTTTTAGGAAAACTATTTGGTCAACTTTGTTTTTTCTGTCACCAACAACATGGATCAATTTCGCCATTATAATTTCTAGACTGTGAGGCAGTGAAAAGCTAGAGTAGAATTTGAGTTGTCTTCTTGCAATTACAGTCATTCTTACTTATCACACTTGTAATGACTTTAAGATGTTAAAAGAAAAACAACTGAGAACAAAGCAGCATTCCATTGCACAGCTATTTGTGGGAGTTCCGGTAGCCACAAGAGGTGTGGCACCGTAACCTTGGTGCTGATGACAACACAGTAAGACGTGCTCGACAGGTGAAAGTCCAGAGACATACTAATGTCAGGGTTTATAACCACACCCTGTGATGAAACACACATGTTTGTTTTTCTATCATGCTGGGAACTTTCCAGTGACTTATATTGTTTTTATACAGGGCTAATGATTTTTCTATCCTCTAGCCCTAAACCTATTTTCACAACCTTTCTGCATCCTTTTGAGGATTTTAGCAACACAAATCTTACCCTTTCCAACTCTTGATGAGCCAATATGGCAGTCTTTTCTCTCTCTGAATTTTCTTCCACCTTCTTAAGAATATTCTAGAAGATAAAGAAGCAGTTTTGCACACATTTAGAACATAAAGACAGACTGGTCATTATTTTCAACCATAATACACATAAACAGCACAGGTTTATAGATAAAATCAGGTTGCAAACAGTATGAAATCCACTATTAACAGTGACAGCTTTTGCAGACTCTGATTGGCTGACTCGTTACTAAAGTGTCCTAGGCATTTGATTGGCTTAATCTTTCTCTCCGGCAGTCTTTTTTTATCCCCTTTTTCTCGCCAATTTGGAATGCCAAATTCCCACTACTTAGTAGGTCCTCGTGGTGGCACGATTACTCACCTCAATCTGGGTGGTGGAGGACAAGTCTCAGTTGCTTCCGCTTCTGAGACCGTCAATCTGTGCATCTTATCACGTGGTTCGTTGTGCATGACACCGCGGAGACTCGCAGCATGTGGAGGCTCATGCTACTCTCCGCGATCCATGCACAACTTACCATGCGCCCCATTTAGAGCAAGAAACACTAATCGCTACCACGAGGAGACTCTACCCTCCCTAGCAACTGGGCCAATTTGGTTGCTTAGGAGATCTGGCTGGAGTCACTCAGCACACCCTGGATTCAAACTTGCAACTCCAGGGGCGGTAGTCAGTATCATTACTCGCTGAGCTACCAAGGCACCCTACTCTCTGCCAGTCTTTTGAGACTTTTAATTGGCTGGCTCTTACCTGAACAAGTAGTTTGAGTCGTGTGATTCGCTGAAAAGGGAGGATGAGGAAGGAGGTAAACGAGAGGCCCTTCACTTTAGACTGATTCTCCAGAGTGGACATATGCTCCCGGAAAAGAGAATTTTCTTGTCTAAAAAAAACAAAGACATGGTTATGACATTTATGTATAAGTGTGTAACACAAGGATAATACAAAAAGAGCTGGTGTGCATGTAAAAAACAAAAAAAACTAAAACAACAACATTGCAACTTGCAAACTCCCAGAACAACACCCTAGCAACCGCATAGCAACACACACACACACACACAACATGCATAGCAACTTGACTTGTCTATGGAGGTACATTAATGACAAATGACTTTGAAAAAAAGGCACACCGAATTGCATTATTGAAAAATAAACACATTGCATTAACAGTGCTTGCTTTTTTGGGGATGCGATTTCTAATCGTTGTATATTAAAGCTATGAATATTTCAGTTTGAAAACATTTCACACAAACTTTCATCATTAAAAACTGTATAATAAATATTCACTTTCCAAAATTTAGTTCCAAAATATTCAGTAATTTGTTTTCACCCTGGATATCTTCATATAGCTATTGAAAACTGTGATGATGCGTTTCCACCTTATTTAGCAGCGTAAATCTCGTCATATGTTTTATATTATAATTTTGTTTAATATTGAGTGTAAATTTATAACATTCTGCTTTGTGTTATATTACCCTGGAATTAGTTTTAAAACTGAATTAACACAGCTGCGAGCTTCTCCCATTTTAGTGTCTTAATCCACCGCTCTCTATTTTTTCCTCTTCTGGAAAATCCCTGAAATGTAATAGTGGTCTTGAATCAAATGGGTAAGTGAAAATAATATTGGCTGTGATCTCCCATTCAGTCCCATTCACCGCTGTCGAAGTTTACCCAGCAAACTTTTCCTTCCGCGTTCAAAAACCCTGATTGTGAAAAAGGCCTATTGCACAACTTAGAACGTCTGTGAACCAATCAGAATCAAGCATTCAACAGACCCGTGGTAAGCATCCTTTAATGTTGTGTAGCAGTGTCCAATATATATCTGTCTCTGGTGGGGCATGTAACGTGCTGTCTGTATTTGGGCAGTTCACGTGTGAGATTTGCCTTGTTAAAATCTCTCTCTAATAATAATTGTGTCAGGGTGTTGTTGTTTTGTGTTTGTGATCTGATCAGCCAGCTGTTGCAGCGCTGCACTCACACACGCATGTGAAGGAATGTAAACACTCACAAGAATACACAAGGAAAACTCCCGTGGTGAGTAGAAAGGCTTACAGTTTATGAAGAGCGCCTCTAAATTAGGACAGCACATCTTCTTCAACGTCGTTACAACTGTAAACCAACATTCGTTAACGTAAAACACATTCCACCACCTCTCGTTTTCCCCTTTAACTCTGGAGTGCGATCCACTCTGAACAGATGGAAGTCCGGAAGATGTAATGCGCTGTCCGGAATGACTTCACTCAGCCAGGTTTCCCTGAAGCACAATGCAGCAGAATTTGCAAAGTCATTATTTGTGCGGGTCAGCAGAAGTCATTCATCCGTTTTGTTAGGAAGTGAGCGGAGATTCGCTAGATGGATGCTTGGCAGCACGGTCCGAAAGCCACACTGTTGGAGTTTGACCAAGGTGCTGGCTCGCTTCCCACATTTGTATCTTTTTTTGATGTTGTATTGCTTGTACAGCACATCTCCTCCTCTGACTAAAATGTCCAACAGGACTTATAATAATCGAATAATCAAAAACTGGTAAAAGATTGTCTGCGTGTGCAGGTTGTCTCTGGTAAAACTGAAATAAAGTACTAAACACAGGACAAACAAACGACAAACAAACAAAAGCAGCAAAAGAACTGGAGAGCTCCACACCGAGGCGGCCATCTGTGGCACAATCTTAGATGTTTAAGTAATGTAATTACAGCTGTGATTTTTAACTCATAATTTTAGTGATTTACAAAAGGTAAGGCATTTATACACAAAACTGCATTAAAAATGCAAAATAACCATATTTATTTCCAATATGATATATGGAGGTCACACATATAACATGATAAGGTTATGTGACATTAATGTTGCATACTGTGTTTGAAACGTTGTATATTGCATTCTGATTCACTTTTTGAAAAATGCAGTCACTACACATCCTATGTAGCTAATTTTTCAGTAGTCAGCTAGTAGTAAACATTCTGAACACAGCCTAAGATTTCACTTACATTTCGAAAAAGTGTCTGCAGTTGAACCAGTTATGGGAGTATATTAATGGCAAATGTCTTTGAAACAATAATAACGCTGAATTGCATTAAATAAAAATTGACGCATTGAATTAACAGTGCTTGGATTTTTGGGTGACGCAATTTCGTACGGTTGTATATATAAGCTATGAATATTTTAATTGAAATATTTCGCACAAAATTTCATCATTAAAAATGTTAGAATAAATATTCACCATCAAAAGTTTAGTTCCAAAATATTCCGTATTCCGACAAGAAATATTCTATCTATTATATTTCGCTTTGCAAATTCACCTCTAAAAATGTCAGTGGTTAAATTCGGTTGGAAATTCAGTATTTAAGAGGCAAATTTTAAAAGTGAGATAAAATGGACTGAATATAAAATTTTTAATAATAATAATGAAAAAATATATATATTTTGGAACTGAACTTTGCAATTTTTAATAATGAAATTTTGTGTGAAATAATTTCATTTGAAATATTCACAGCTTATATATAGAAAACATGTAAAATTGCATCCCCAAAAAAATTCAAGCACTGTTAATATTTTATTATGTGCAATTCGTCATGTTTTTCTTTTTCAAAGACGTTTGTCATTCAAATACTTCCATACTTGTCCAGCAGGTGGCATTTCAGATGATGTTTTAATGGCAGATTTAGCATTATACTGATTCTTTCATTTTGCACTAAATTGCTGGATTAGAAAAAAAAAAAAAGATTGAACTGCTATAAATATAATTAGTATTTAGTGGGATATTGCCGTTAGCACAACATAAACTGGCATAGAGTTAACTAGGTCGCAAAGCTGAAGAAAGACCATTCTGAAAGTGGATGAGGTTATGAGGTGTTTACCTACATGAGCGTGTGCAGTGCAAAACATATTCTTCATTGTGACTCACAACCAGGTTTTGCACACTTTAGCCATGATCCTTACAAGTATGGAAAGTACCATGACTCCTTAAGCCTATGTGAAGAAAGTCCCAAGGGCTTTATGGCTTACAAACACACAAAAACACAGCAGTGTTTTCTTTATAAATGTAACTCCATATTCAGCTACAAATTCACAAACACAGTTTTGCCAAAGAACACTATGGCATATGTTGAATTTGTTTATAATTTTATTATAAATTTTTATTGGATGCTTCATGGAAGTTACTTTTGCAATTTGAATTAGTTTAATATCTATGTTAGCCAGCTACATAATGTCGCCTTGGTGACATTTAAAAAATTCGAAACAACAGTGTTCAATACCTCACAGGAATTGATATTTCAAAGTTGGTAGTTGTTTCTGTACTATAAATTCATACAAAACACAGATTCATGATCAACAAACATAAGATGTAGTAACAATGCAGTGGTGACCCAATAGGTCAAGCAACACTCCAGTCAATTAGCCCAAAAGTCTCTCACACTGGCTCCGGGCCATAGTGACATCCTTATTGATGAACCCTGTACACATAAACAAATGCAAGCATCTACATAACCCCTTAAACAACACATTTAAAAGCAGGGAGGATCACTCTAGGGAGACACCTTGTCTGTGGAGCCCCTAAGCATGCATGCAAACCAGCTAATTTACACAACAAACCACACACAGCTATCTGTCCTGTCGCAAACGCACCCACGCACGCACGCACGCACGCACGCACTACTAACCCTCGCTGTCCAGCATACACAACTTGAATGTGTAGGTGTGGGAACACTGCCTGCAGATGACACATCTGCATTTTTTGGTTATGTTCTTTGCATGAGCCACACCTACAGTACCAGTCAAGTCACTGTGTTTTGTTTAATTACAAGAGACATCACACATCACAACACACATTTAATTAAGGAAACATTCTCAAAAAGATAACGAGACCATCTTAGAACCAACATGACAATCCATGTTGGTTTATCTGGTGAAGCTGCCAGAAGGAAGTCCTGCCAGAAACATACTCAAGTCTACACCAGGGGTTTTCAACCTTTCAGGTGATATGCAACTTCAACACAAAATCCATTGAAAAAGAAATAGCCTACTACTAAGAGATAGCCTACTACTGTACTTAACACATTATGTAAAGAATATAAGCAATGCACACAATACGCATACAGACACATACTGTATGTATATAAAACAGATGATAACTTACTGTATTTAGTGTCTGAGAACACATTCTGCCAATCGGTAGTTCAATACCCGACATAGTAGTCGTAATTCATTCATCCACTGTCAATAAACATGAGCAAAACGTGCGAATACTGCAAACGCGGCTTCACACTGTGGTTTGGCTGGTCATTGTTTTCAAACCTTACTTTTTAAGGAGGAAGTCAGCAGGCCAATTTTTGAACGTCAAGTGTTTGGTTTGTTTTATTTGCTTGGCCGCACCTTGGAAAATACAACAATCTGTTAAAGCCAACTTACTGTTATTCTACAGACATTGTTTAGGTTTTTTGTTTTTTTTCAAAACCTTTCAAATCCAAATCTTTTAAGTGAATGATCGTTTTTGCTCACTTTTATTGTTTCTGTTGTAAACCATTCAATCAGTTGAATCAATGATTCACCCATAATGCATAAATATGCCCATTTGTTGCCAGTGCTGGGAGGATTACTTGTGAATTGTAATCAGGTAGTGATTGCAAATTACATGACAAAAAAATTGCAATCAGTAACATAATCTCATAGATTACATTTTTGGGTAATCTAATCCGATTACTTTTGGATTACTTTCATCCTAATTTTATTTTATTTTATGTCACATGCATATGAGTAGGATAATCATTTAAAAAGTAGGAGCTGCACACCAGTGTGTGGTAGTGAAATAAAAAAACGATATATTTATATTAGGGATGCACTGATTGTGAAATTCTGGGCCGATACCCATGTTTAAAATACCAATTTGGCCGATGGCGATACCGATTTTTGTTTGTTTGTTTGTTTTGTTTTTGCTGTTAAATCCCCCTTTTGTGCCAGTGAAACAAATAAATCTTTATTATAAAAAATAAATTCAACCCTACATCACACCATCTTTGAATGAGCACAAATTCAATCATACAAATTTATGAAACAACGTTTAATATAACCTTTCAAATAACAAATATTTTTTTTGTGAAAAATTACTTTTTCAAGAGCCTTTTTAGCCTGCTATACACCTGCTATACAGCAGAATTTTTCACTAAATCACAGTCCAGACTGTAAAATACTCCCACACCACCGACATTTCCTTGCACTTATTTGAAAACAAACCACACGTGCGCACGGCATCCGTTGCCCTCTTACGTCATGCCAGAGTCGTGTCTAGCCAGTGGCTGTGGGTGGTATTATACTACCACCTGTTGGAACTGCAGCTGGGTAGGCAACTGTTGTCCAAGTTGACCACAAATAACCAAGACATATAAACAGATAAACATCGGCCACAACCATCGGTGAATGACATTGTATTTGCCGATAGGCCGATGTCAGCCAAAAAGGCGAATATCGGCCGATACCGATGTTAGGCCGATACATCGGTGCATCCCTAATTTATATATATAATTATATTACATTATATTAGATTACAATTATTTTCAAATAACTTAACATACTTCATTTTTTAATCTGATTATATACTCCCGATTACATGTAATCCATTACTACCCAGCACTGTTTGTTGCCACCTACTGGCGTAAAGATGTATCTACAGAAATGGTGACTGAACAAATCTGTTTGGTGAACGCATTCAAAAGACTCACTGGGATGAATCAAAATCCTCTCCACTTAAAACACCTTAATCTCACAGCTGTGCTATTAAACCGGTTGTGTTATTATCTGCCTAGCTAGAGATAAACATGTCAATAAACCAGTAGACAATAAATTGCTATTGCACAGCACATTTGACTTCAGTATGGACAGACAAATTTATTTACGCTGTAAACTTGTTGCATCGCACCTGGTTAAGATGGTAAAGAAAAACTGGTAAAGAAGCCTGGGGACACCAGCATCCCATGCAAAAGACCAGAATACAAAACACAACATATGCTGATGACCAGCATTGCAGGTCTTTCCAGCATGGTTGTAAAAATATATCTCTTGTACACAAATACAAAATTCCAACTACATTTTATTATCTTCCACAAACACACAGGTAAGAAATTTTCTTACAGTATCCGTCGGTAGTTCTTCTCCTGATATGCCTGGTTGATGACATAGCTGATGAAAGCTTGGAAGTAGTTAACAGTGTGAAAATGAACAATGTCACACACATCTGAGATCTGGATAGACTCTTCGATCCTGTGCTCTAAATCCATGAGGAACCTGAGGAAAGCATGAGGTCATCACTGTGAGACAATAACCACAGTAAGGCTGCATCCCAATATGTATAATTATTCTACTCTTTAAAGTATGTACTTTGAGGGTCATGGTAAAGTACACACATTTCAGTAGGTAGCAAGAAAGTACACCAGCATTGGGATACACTATGATAAATAAAATAGTGTACTGATACCACAAACCTCTCTTGTTGCATACTGTTTGCATTTGCATTTAAGTGTTAGAATCTAGCTAAGTTTCTTACCAAACATTTTCAACATGCTGATATACTACTGTAACCTTGCAATCCTTGCCAGTTTTCCTTAATACAAAAAATTGAAACCCGTCACAAACGTCTCCTGTTCCATTGCGCAATGGATTGTAGGCTATAATGTAAAAAGCATACGCATATGCTTCGAAAATCCATCAGAAATAGTATACCACATAGAGAACGCCATTTTTAATGTACAGTACTATGATTTGGGATGCAGTAATTCTAATCTCGCATATGTAGGATGAACAGTATGCAAATGAGGACAGCATATGAGTGTTTCAGACACATAATTGGGACTTTCCCTCTCATATTGACACTATTTTGATCTGTCTACTGGCCCCAACTAATTGCTTCCTAAAAGTCATGCAATTTTTCACAATACACATGGTTTGAAAACAGATTTAACATAATATAAAACATGATAGCCATCATTAGTTTTAATGATGGCAATTGTGACACAATAGCAGGAAATAAATAGTTTAAGCTTAGCAGTGGATTAACAAATCAAAAAATTATTAAATAAAAGTAAAACAACTCAGATAAATCAACGCTTCTAATTAAATGTTTTACAAAAGCAGGTGTGGCCAGACTGAGGTGAAGTTCTGACTCACACTCATGAATCATCACATTGGTGGGCGAATTTGCGTGCCATAACACTACTGACTGGAATCACACCAAAACAATGCTTTTCCCTTTCACTTTGTACACAGGAATCATTTAGAAAAGAGTTCTAAGCCATAAACCAAACCAACTATCTCAGAGGCAATTCATAATATTAGGCCTACAAACTTTTGATATGAAGCAAAAAATGTACAAGACAAAAATTTATAAGTGATCTAATTATTCCATCATCAAGCATTGAGAATGACATTATAAAAACAGAAACAACATTATATAAAAATGATCATATCGCAATGCTTTTTGGGAGTGGGCAAATTTGGCTACTAAACATGATATTTTTACATTACATTAAAATCACCCTGACTTGTGACTTCTTCAGAAGCTCATTGTTGATCTTTCTTGAACGGTACAGTATATGAATGAATGAATTACTGTTATGAATGAGATTTTTACTTCTAGAGTCCTGTTTTTACACTCTATAGTACTGGCAATAATGGTGTCAGGCAGAATGGCAGGAAATGGGGCATATCAAATCATAAGTATGTAGTGGAAGCCAGTGTGGTTAGCAACTCTGGCAAAACGTTGTCGATTAATCTGAGGTTATAGTTCAAATGTTCAGCTGTTATTTTGCGGTTTCATAAAAGAGAAAAATTAAATAGGCTGAGAAATCAGGCAATTGTAAACCGCAAACACATACAAATAAACACACATTCCCATGCAAACACACCTCTCGCTTGCCTTCATGATGTCCTCAATGTTTGAGAACAGAAAGTGCATGTCCGATTGACTTAAAGTGTTGACAAGAAGAGGATTGCGTAGAAAGTGTGACTCGAGCAGCTCCAGACTTTTGTAGTACGATGCCTCGGAGGTCACCAATTCAAACATGGCCTACAAAGAGAGAGAAAGAGCAAGAGACAATGTTGTTTATTTCTAATGTTTGGTCATTTGTGTGTTTAGTAATTTTGCTGCAATGATCACCAGTGAAAGTTATTTCATTAAGCCACATGTACATTGGGTGTTATTTTCTGTGCTTTTCGATTGCTGCTTATCAGGTTGTACGATATGACCCCAACGACATCTTGATTGAAAGCCCATTATTTTACTTAATTAAGTTTGTCATGTTCTGACATCCTCATTGACATTTAAAATTGAAACGGTACCAAACCCAAGCAATCCTTTGCATGCAATTGCTGGCAATGTTTTGCCTGGAAGAGAAAAACTTGTCTAGTGTCAATCTTGGCTGGGGGAAAGAGTGAATTTGTGTACTGCTCATTCTTCAAGTTCAAACTTGAAATATTTTGCTGGTACAATCATAACGTAGGGAACGCCGATTAACAAGATATTTCCTGTATGATGCATCTCATATAGACTAGTATAAACATAACATATTGGCATCTTAGGAGCAGTTAAATTGCAGCACTGTGACCCAAGATCTTGATTCGAGGCAATTCATCTTTCATGTCACAATAAGCGATCAATGACTGCAGCATTGGCCATACAATGAAAGAAATCTTTAACAATCCTCAAAATTAGCCTAGGACGCAGAATCGTGGTAAAAATCCTGAAGTGTACACCCGGCTTTAGCTTTTCTAGGTATTCCAACTAAGAAATCAATTTGTGTGTATTCTGAACGTGTCCCACCTCCTGCACTATTATTTCTTTTGGTTCCAGTGTTTTCAGTAGTCCACTGTTCTTCACAGCCTCCAAGTTTTGCCAGAGGCTGAGTGAATGTGCACTGTTCCTCAACTGAAGCTGCAATGCAGGCGCAGATGTGAACCCTGACTCTGCAGTTGGAAGCCCATCTCTTTGCCGTCGCTGCTCGATCTCCTGCTGCTTAGAGGTGTCACGGTATTCTTGATACAGAACATCTGGAAACACACGTTTATTAGAGCAAACACAAAATGGTATTAATGACTCTTACTGATTGTTTGGTTTCAACTCATCTTGTGGTGTGTACGTGTAGGGTGGGATATATTATGAAGTAATGTGTTACTGTAATCCCCTAATTACTTTTTAAGGTTAACAGATTACAAGTAACATACAGTATGTTGTTGTAATTGAAAAAAGCACAACTGTCCACATGATCCATCAGAGCAATATATCAGAAAATCACAAAAAATGGCCCTAAACAAGCATTTATGAAATATTTGTATACATCTTAATATTTTGCAATAAACTTAAAACATATTGTTTCTATACTTTAAATTAATAGTTGTATATTTTTGTATCACTTTTATTATTTTGATTGTGTCCTTTGCAGTGCTTCATGGGATTGTAGTTCATTCCCTCATTAAAAGATGACAAGCACACAGTCCCATTTGTCTTATTATCTGATTTTCAAATACTTTTTTGATTGTTGTGAATCACCTCAGAGCTGCTTTGGTTCATGCCTTAGAACACTTTAATTTCGTTTTGTTAATCTCTATGGAAAAAAATAATGGGAAAAACATTTCTGGAACCGGTAAATTACTTCTGGGGGGAATGTGTTACAAGTAACATGCGTTACATATTCAGATTACTTATTGGGGGTGATGTATTACAAACAACATACATGACGTATTAAGATTTTTTGGGGCAGGGAAGTGTTATAAGTAACATGCATAACATATTCAGATTACTTTTTTTGGGGGGGGTAATACATTACATTACACTAACATGTGTGATGTAATCAGACTACATTTTGAAGGGTATATTTTATACTTATTTTAGAAAATAGTGGCAGTATAGTCACTGCATGCTAACTATGTTGGAGGGATAATAACATTGACAGCAAACATTTTTTTTTAAAAATGCCAAGACAAGCAAAGCTCTTTTCCGTTCTGCACACTGTATTGCACAGTATGTACTTTAGTAGTACATAACCTGTGCAGTCCAGTTTGACCCATCAGCTGAAACACTTGAATGAATCAACCTAACAAACCTTTGGACCAGACAAAAAGTTTACTGCAAGCTCCTATTGCCATACAAACATGTGACACATGATCTGTCGATCAGGAATGACCTTACTGTGTGTGTGTGTGTGTGTGTGTGTGTGTGTGTGTGTGTGTGTGTGTGTGTGTGCGTGTGTGTGTGTGCGTGTGTGTGTGTGTGTGTGTGTGTGTGTGTGTGTGTGTGTGTGTGTGTTGGCTTCTCAAAATGGTGACTTTGTACAGAGAAAAGCAGTTGCATAACATTCTGTAGTCACATTCAACAAGACCTTCAGGTGGGTGTTTAATACAGTCCCTTATATAACAGAGTGTGAGAAGAGAAGAGAAGAGAAGAGAAGAGAAGAGAAGAGAAGAGAAGGGAAGGGAAGGGAAGGGAAGGGAAGGGAAGGGAAGGAAGGGAAGGGAAGGGAAGGGAAGGGAAGGGAAGAGGAAGAGAAGAGAAGAGAAGAGAAGAGAAGAGAAGAGAAGAGAAGAGAAGAGAAGAGAAGAGAAGAGAAGAGAGAAAAAGAGGTAGCGAAAGCTGATATGATAATAAAAAACTGCAAAAAATAACAAAATAGAATTACAATATTTGGAGAATGAGACAAAAAGAGAGAAATATAGAGTAGATTTGAGAAAGAGATTGGCTGGTAAGACTGGAAATATGAAGAGAGAAGAAATAAGCAGAGAGATTCAGATACATGAAGAGAGAAAAGTGACTTAGATACAGTAGATGATGAGGGAAATGGAGATGACACAAATTATGTTGCGTTGGCGAAGTAGCATAGCTCTCTTTTGCTGTTATTCCAGCATATATTTAAGAAGACAAAACCCACACACTCTGCCTGCCCTCATCCTACACATACACAAACACACATATGCAAACACACACACATACACACACTGGTCTCTCATACACATTCAATATATCCACACTGTCAATTAAGAAGTTTCACAGTTTAACTTCAGCAAACAAATTGTTCCAGCATTGTTGTTGTACATCAGTCTCCCTCTTTTTGTCTGTCTGTCTGTGTGTGTGTGTGTGTGTGTGTGTGTGTGTGTGTGTGTGTGTGTGTGTGTGTGTGTGTGTGTGTGTGTACTCACCAACATTTTTCACAATGTTGAGATTGCGGCAGGAACTCTGCACCGCTATCTTCTGTGGACTGTCACCATTCCTCGTCAACCTGAATACGGCAAAGAAAAATAAAGGCAAGAGGGTGAGAAAACAAGAACTAATATTTAGTGATCAGAAGTGATGACTGAAGTGAGGTAATGGTCAGGTTTAAGTGGTTTACGAGGACTTTTTTTAGGTTACAAACTGCTAATTACCAGGGTATTATGCTATAAATGTGGTTTATGAGGAGATTTCTAGTGTCCCCATAATTCAAATCACTTAAACTTACTAAACAATGTTTTATTTAAAATGTGTGTGTGTGTGTGTGTGTGTGTGTGTGTGTGTGTGTGTGTGTGTGTGTGTGTGTGTGTTTGTGTACAAAAAGGAGAACAAGTCACCCCTACAGCTGTTTAAGTCCTACTTTTGTTTCTAAATGAGTGGAATATTGGTTCCTCTGACTTTAATTCCAATTTAGTTTTATTTAACCCTGACAGACCTAAATAAGTCAAACCCATCAGCAGAGAAGCATGAATGCTATTTGAGGCTTCATGTAGGAGTATAAAAACAATATTAGAGAATGTAAATGGATAAATACACATATGCAATAACACATATCCTGTCTTACCTGGGATAATCCTGTCTATCCTATCTGCTATACTTTACATATAAATCGACAAATAAAATCATGCAATGACATATACATTTAAATATATATTTCAATATGGACCACATAATTTTATCACATTATAGAAAAAACTAAAACTGAGATTGAACAAAACCAATAATAAAGAGCCAATGTGACATTGTAAAAGTTCAAATCAATTGCTTTTTGTTTTAAATGATAAAACTACCTGTTATACATATATATGAAATGAAAGGGTGCTCTGGGCAAAAATGCCCCCATAATGAGTTCTTCTGTGTTTTATTTGTAAGATCTGATATATTTCTTCATATTCTATTCAAGGTGAGGTATGCATACTATTGCATAAAATCTAAGATATAATAATTCAGACTGAGAATATATGATCATAAATGTATAAAATTGAAGGATTTGACATTACTTTTCATATGATTAGGTCAAAAACTGTCCCTGAATATCAAATACAGTAGGCAAATATTGCTTCTTAATGGAACATTTAATTTCAGACACTGATATATACATATAGAAGTTTATACAGGGAAGAAAAACACCCTTGAGCAGCAGACAACACAAACATGCGTTACGTTCTTGCGTTCAAAACACTTGATGGAGCGCAAATGCGATCTAAGGGATCTTGAGATGTGTTTAAAGATTGAGTATTAAACTATATTTAACTTGACACAGTGACCTAAACATTTTATGTTTATGATGCAACGAACCCGAGACGCTACACAAGCATGTCTGACGCAGGTGTAAATTGACGGGTCCTTAAACAAGCCCTCATAATAAATCTCCAACTGATTGACAAATTCACTTGTGTAATGGATTGTTGTGAATGTATGCCAATGATTGGATTATGATCAATAATATGGTAGTAAACAATACATTGTATTCTAAAGCCGCTTTTTGTATTGTTATCAATGATTAACTCTTCTGCTACAAGAATGTAATGCATTTTAATTATCTGAATATTTTTGTTATTTTATATATGTATATCTATTTTTAAATATTTAAAGATAACTATGTATCATTATTTCATCATTATATATTGAATTATATTTATATGAGTGGCTTTCTCAGCAAATATTTGTATATGCGATTAATCGCGATTAATTAATCGGGACACCATGTAATTAATTCGATTAAAAATTGTAAACGATTGACAGCCCTAATATATATATTATATATATCAGTATATATTTAAATATATATTTAAATATATTTACTGTACACATGCACAAACAAATACATTTGTACACAAACTTGTATTATTTAAAGTGAATCCTTTACATTCTGAAAAAATACAACTTTTTGCAAATAAACTTTTACAACAATAAAGTGTCCCGATTGTTCCCTGATCTATGCTTCTCTCTCTCTCTCTCTCTCTCTCTCTCTCTCTCTCTCTCTCTCTCTCTCTCTCTCTCTCTCTCTCTCTCTGTCTTACCGGAGAGTGATGTTGTCAGGGTCGGCAGTGTTATGAGAGTCATTGTCCTGCACCGTGCAGGCACTTGTTGTCCGTTCACTCAGCTCTTCCATTTCTTGTCTACGCGACCAATCTCCCGGAGTCGCTAACGGAGACCGAGACCGAGTTCCTCCCAGAACAGTACTCCCGTTGCTCAGCAACGAGATTCCAGAGTGAGAAGGTGGACTTATAAAGATATATAAAGTATATATTTAAATAATCAGAGATTTCAAGAAACAGACACAAAAATATTAAACAAATACTGAATCCCCACTCAGAGATGTGGATTCCAACACACCACTCACACACACACACACACAGTAAATACTCTTTTGGACATTGTTGACAACATACACACACAGAATCACGCCCAAACACAAACTCTCCCACCCACACACACCTAGACAAATCCTCACATTCTCTCATCCTGAGTAAATGATACGATTCAGAGTTGAATCATACATCACACCACACATTAACTCACACAAACACCCAATCACACACCAACAGAATGTTAAAGAGATAGATAGACAGACAGCTAGACAGGCAGACAGACAGACAGGCAGGCAGACAGACAGACATACAGACAGACACGCTTCATAAAAGCTACTCAGCAATCAGAATTTTCCAATCAGAATATAATTTGTAACAAGGTCTTGATTAATGTTCACACACTGATGAGTGAAATGTGTAGACATACATATGTGTGATTTAAGGAAAACAAGAGAAATAGATAAAGTGAGCAAAAGATAAGGAGAGAGAGAGAGACTGTATAAAAAAATGTATGATTACATTTTCACATACTGAATGACTGTATGTTTGTGAGGCAGTAAGTTACAGAGAGATATCGAATAGTTTATGTTGCTTGGTTTGTGTGCTTACAGTTTTTGTTGATTGCGAAAACACATTTCATGGAACAATTCACAATTTTCTTGAAACTATAAACACAATACCAAAACTACAAATCAATTTGTACTACCATGTCAAAATGAAATATTTCACTCAAAAACATATTTTCTCCCTTCAAAATGAAACATTGACCAGCAAAAACTGGGGAGAATTGGGGGCCTGGGTAGGTCAGTGAGTAAAGACACAGACTACCACACCTGGAGTCATGAGTTCAAATCCAGGGTGTGCTGAGTGAATCCAGCCAGATCTCCTAAGCAACCAAATTGGCCCGGTTGCTAGGGTGGGTAGAGTCACATGAGGTAACATCCTCATGGTCGCTATAATGTGGTTCGCTCTTGCTGCGGCGCGTGGTGAGTTGTGCATGAATGCCGTGGAGAATAGCGCAAAGCCTCCACATGCGCAAGGTCTCCACGGTAACGTGCTCAACAAGCCACGTTATAAGATGCACGGATGAATCTTGATTCTCCGCCATCAAGATTCATCCTCTGTCACTACGCCATCACAAGGACTTATTGGGAATTGGGCACTCCAAATTGGGGAGAGAAAAAAAATCAACAAGGGAAAATTTTGGAGGTAAGAATGTAAATGTTTTTGAGGTTATATCATATTGCATAAAATATGGAAGTGTGAAGGTAAACACCGTAAGACGTTTCTGTCAAACGTTTATTTGACAGAAGCCAACATTACAGAACTGTAAAGTGATGCCGTGTGAAAAGCACTGTCAAAAAGACAATTTTGTTGCAGTGACAAAATGTTTCAATGTCCAAAGAAATTAGCAAAATGAGGAATATATTATACTGTAAAACGGTAAGTAGAGTTGGCACACCAAAAAATCATACAGTACTACTCTGCCTTGTCAAATACCCCACAGTTCTTGCAGAAATACAGCACATTACAGCAGAACATACACAGACATAAGCAGACATACATTTTCATAAATTATCAATAAAAGTGTCAGTAACATATGATACAGTACATCACATAGCCTGTATATTACCTATTATAATACATGGCCTCTAACCTGCAGTAATGTAGTATAGTAATGGTGTAGGTTACCTTACATAAGCTTAAGTCTAAAGCATATTGCAGTAACTGTAGTTAGGCTACCTTGTCTATCTTGTTTTCTTGTCTGAAGGTTTGACTGATAGATATAACAGTAAATCAACTTATTGTTCAGCATTGTGATACCATGCACAAGTGCCTGTATACACAGCAGTCAACCACAATAGAAATATCATCTGGGACATTTGTTCTTCTCCCCTTCCTCTACCTCTTTGTCTCCATCTCTATTTCGCTGCCTTTCAGCTCTTCAAACATTGTTGGGATCCATTTTCCCCCAAAGTATATAATCACCTGTGGCCCTTTTTATTTATTTTTACTTTTTAGTTTATGAGATTCTGACGTGTAAAAAAAATTAGCTAATTAGTGTTTACAAATGTAGAAATCAGTGTTAACAGTGAATTATGAGATATATTTTTAAAAAAGTATTTTCGGTAGAGTTTTGCAGAAGCTGTGAATTGAGTTTATAGTTTAGAGAAATGTGTTTTTTTTTGTCGAGAATTTAATTATAATAATGGTTTGCGGAATTAGGCCATCAGAATAAGTTATTTTGTGTTAGCAATCGAGAAAAACTGTAATAAACAAACTAAATTAGGTTTTAACTAGAATGCAAAAAGTCTCTGTGAGGGTTAGGTTTAGGGGATGGAAAATATCATTACCTCAGTATCAAACAAAAGAAGTCAATGGAAAGTCCCCAACAGGGCAGATAAAACAAACATGTGTGCGTCTGTATGTACTTACTGGTGCATTCTGGGAGAGAGGGGGGATTGATATGCCGCAGACGGGCTGAGCCTATTGCAGGAGGCGGGGTCCACAGCTAGTTTGGGAGAGGAGGAGGGGCCTAATTGAGAGAAAGTGGAGGAGCTTAGGTTGATGATGAATGTATGGAACAGAATTTAATTGAACAAAATCAGTCTCGCATGAGTTCCAGAGACTAATGCAAAAGTGTGTTAAAGTGTTCAAGATGAAAGAAAATAATACATCAAAATCAGATACATTATATGGCATCATTTATCATATGACCTTTTATGGCATCATATATCAATAAATACCCACAAGGGTAGAGCATGGCACCAACAGCGCCAAGGTCATGGGTTTCATTCCCAGGTAAACCACAGAATGGTAAGAGGTAAATCCTGAATGCACTGAAAGTTGAATTAGATAAAAGTGTCTGCCAAACTAATAAATGCAAATGCATCAGAATCAATTAAAATTGCTTGTTTGTTTGACTAAGAAATATTTTGGAATTGAATTGAGCTGGATAGAGAAAGTAACTGATTACAGAAATAATAACATACTGGTCATTCCTTGAATGTTACCACACACAGACTTACACACAAATACATATAAACACAGAGGGCCCATTGTGAATGCTGGCTGTGCTGCCTGAAACGTTGTGGGCACTGGAATGTCTATCTGGGGCCTCAAATGGAGCTTTCAATGTGTGTGTGTTTTGAGAAAGTGAGTTCAGTTTCCCCCTGAATTTGTCTCCTCTGCAAATTCTGAAGTCCCACTAACAAAAGGTGCTTCTGAAATGCTTCATTAACTCCTTACAACATCTCCCTTTTCTGCTCTTTTGACCGAGTGGCTTCCTGTTCACTCATAGTAGAGTGTAGTGTTTGCAATGGTTCCACAAAAATTAAAAGTTTGTCATCATTTACACACCCTCATTTTGTTCCAAGCCTGTATGACTTTTTCTGAGAAACACGAAAGGAGATGTTTGGCAGAATGACAACATCAGTCACCATTCACTTTCATTGCATCTTTTTATTTATTTATTTATTTTTTATCCCATTTTCTCACAATTTGGAATGCCCAGTTCCCACTGTCCTCTTAGGGGGGGGTTACTCACCTCAATCCGGACAAGTCGCAGTTGCCTCTACTTCTGAGACAGTCAATCCGCGCATCTTATCACGTGGCTCGTTGTGCATGACACCGCTGAGACGCCCACCATGTGGAAGCTCATGCTACTCTCCACGATCCACGCACAACTTACCATGCACCCCATTGAGAACGAGAACCACTAATCGCGACTACGAGGAGGTTACACCATGTGACTCCACCCACCCTAGCAACCGGGCCAATTCGGTTGCTTAGGAGACCTGGCAGGAGTCAACTTTTGTTGCATCTTTATTCCCTACAATAAAAGTGAATGGGACAGTAAGTTTGTAACATTCAGCCTTTTGTGTTCCATGGAAGAAAGAAAGTCATATAGGTTTGCAAAAACATGAGGGTGACTAAAAGACAGAATTTTCATATTTAGGCAAAGCATCTTTTTGAGAATAAGACACAAGAACCAAGAGCCCAGTTAAACCACTGGTTGTGCACTTGTGAGTTAACTAGGTATGATCAGGAAGATCATAAAGCATGTTTGTCTGAGTCCTTAGATAAATATTGATTCTTGTGTCATCAATACAACTCTGATGTGCATCTGACAGACTTGTCCAGGAATGCAGAACTTGAACTGCTACAAATTCCACAGGTGTAAAGTGTATTTGATAATAAATGTATCTGACCTTAGTTGTAAATGTGTACCATTTGTGACATTGGACATCTCCACTTTCACATTCTTCTACTTTGGTTTTTGGCACTTTGTATTCTTTGTGCATTTTGTGGGCAGGGAAGAGAATTTATGGTAAAAAAATATATATTTTTTTTTTAAAAAGTACTTAAATATTGATCTGTTTCTCACCCACAACTATCAAATCTCTTCTGAAGATATGGATTTAACCCCTGGAGTTTTATGGATTACTTTTATGCTGCCTTTAAATGCTTTTGGGCCTTCAAAGTTTTGGTCACCATTCACTTGCATTGTATGGACCTACAAAGCTGAGATGTTCTTCTAAAAATCTTCATTTGTGTTCAGCAAATTAAAGAAAGTCATACACATCTGGGATGGCATTAGGGTGAGGAAAAGATGAGAGAATTTACATTTTTGGGTGAACTATCCCTTTAAGCTTTGTCATGTAACTCGTACTGCACTGTTTATGTAACAGACATGAACGATAACTCGAATAGTGTTTACTGTTGAGAAGTTTACTATAACTTTTCTAGGCAATCACACTCACAGTTTTCACTTGGCAGACAATAAAATATCTCTTAGATGTACATTTTAGGAGACTTGAATATTACAGAGACTTGAGGGTGGGCCTTTATTTCTATTAGCGCTTTAAAATAACTTTCATTAATATCATTAAGATACATTGTTACATTATATGATACTTAACAGATCTTTAGTTAATGTACATTGAAACAGAACTAACAGTCAGTTGATAGGCCTATGGGTATTTTAATGACTAATGCTATTACTGTATTTAGAGAGAGTGGCAGATGGCCAGTTTTAAAATATAAATATAGTACAATTTAATGATGTGCACAAAACTGCACAAATTTAATTAACAAACTTTTTTTAGTTTTAGCTTTTAATTTTATCAGCTGATTAATCCGTCTGGACAATATGTTTGTATATTTCTAGTTAAAAATGTCATGAAACTTGTAATGACACATTTCATATTTGACTGCACAGGAATTGATCTGTAAAGCATTATATAGACTAATGTTAATTATCTATTAATGAAAGTTATTATAAAATATTACCAGAAGTGACTTGTTTTCTCATTAATCTTGCTGCACTCTGTTATCTTCTGTCTTGCATGATTACTTCCTCACCTGTCAGAGACCAGATCTTATATTTAGCCTATATGCGAGGAGAGAGAGAGAGAGAGAGGAGAGAGAGAGGAGAGAGAGAGAGAGAGAGAGAGAGAGAGAGAGAGTCTCTTTTTCTTAGATTTTGATCAGAATGCCAAACCAAACCTGACTGACTAACTAACTAACTGATCTCATGCTGACAATAGCAGATATGTCATACAGAGGTCAAAGAACTCTCAAACAAAACAAACAATGAACAAAAAAACCCCAAAAAAAACACAGATTAAATTAAGTCAATGTGTTATTCCGCATCATGGCACTAAATTTATTTTATGGTTGCGCATTGGTTAATAATTTGCTTTAAACCCAGTTTGCAATAGTGTCACCAGATTTCGAGCGCCACAGTGAAATTAGGATGTTTTTCCAGCGGTCCCTATAGCTTGAGAGAAACCTGTAATTATGCATGCAGAGAATGGTGTTGTGTACTATGCATTGTTTGAAGAACTAAAAAAATATACGGCACATTGACTACGTATGGTGCACCACATTGCTGGACTGAGAAGTCGACTTAAAACTCGAGTTTTGAAAATCAATCATGTTTTGTGATGTTAATACTTTAGATACACTGCATTTCCGCCCTATAGTCATGCATTATATAATATACACTACCAGTCAAAAGTTGGGACACACCCACATTGTTTTTCTATTATCAATATCCATATTTTAGAATAATAGAGGATATCAAAACATCTATATCACAAATGGAAGCATGCTAAATAAATCAAGACTTTCATATTTTGGCTTCTTCACTCTGGGTATTCATGAGGTGCCATCTGTGATGTTTATTAAGTTCCCATGTATACTTAGCACTTTTAGGCATAAGCCTTTCCATTTTTAAGGTCATGAGAAACATGAATTCAGTCAAGTGTTTTGAAACGTTTGACTGGTTGTGTACGTATATTGATGGATGTGGCATAAAGTCTGAGTTTTTAGGTTTCATGAACCCCACCTTGTTTTATTGTTGTGGACTTTATGTATAAATAAACATTGACAATGCATGTCTTTTAAAGGAATTGTTTCCTGGTCCATTCAAGTGCTTGAGTGTGTATGTCTGTCGGTGTAGAGTAACAATGCCACCTAGACTTTATACAGTGAGACTGGGGGTTTACTATACAGACTGTGTACATTGTTGTTCATGTTTTTTGTTAATGTCTTTTATTTTGGAAGTTTAGTTCCTGTTTTATAGTCATATGTTCCATATCATGTGATTCCCTGGTTCCATGTCAAGTCATGTGATCATCCTGTTTCATTAGTTTATTGTCTTGTTATCTTGTTTATAGTACTGTCTGTTCATTGGTTGTATTGTTACACTTGTCCATGTATTTATACCCTCTTTGCCTTGGTCCTTGGTCAGGTATTGTTGGAAGTTTAGTTTATATTTATGATTTGTTTCACGTTTGGATTTACGGTTGTTGGATTTCACTTATGTAATTAAACTGCATCTGGGTTCTAACATCATCATCAACTTGGTTAGCCTGTCTTTGCCAGCAACGTTACAGTACACTGCACTAAAATTAACTAATGAAGCATTACAAAACACAGACACATTTACTTTTATAATTACCAGATGAACAGGCTCCAACCACACTCCCCATATGACTCTGTGCATTCACACCAAACAGTCAGTGTGTGTAAAAAAGATGTGACAAATTCCAGAAGAGCTTCACATGGACACTATACATTCACAAACACACACACATACACACACCAGTCACAGACATGTGCAATAATCAAACCAGAGAGCATGACTTGATCACAATTACTCAGCAGACACTGAGAGCACAGCGTTATCTCGACTACAGCTGAGAATATTTGTCAATTCACTGAAATGTTGAGTTTAAAACAAACCATGGGGTTCTTAAACATCACACATATACGTTGTAGACCTAAATAGACCTTTGGCATAATGTTGATTTCCACAAAAATGTATTTCAACTAGTTCAAAAAAAAAAGAAGCAAAATTCGAGGTTACAGTGAAGCACTTAAAATGGAAGTGAATGGGGCCAATTTTTGGATGGTTTCAAGGTGGAAATTTGAAGCTTGTTATTATTTAAAAATGCTCTTATCTCTTCAGTTACAGTATAACTAGTGTATTATTTGAGCTGTAAAGTTGTTTAAATTGTTGTTTTTGTGAGATTACAGGGTTTATGGTATTATGTCATCATCATGGCAACGAAGTTGTCCATCCATCCATCCATCCATCTTCAACCGCTTATCCGAAGTCGGGTCGCGGGGGCAGCTGCTCCAGCAGGGGGCCCCAAACTTCCCTATCCCGAGCCACATTAACCAACTCTGACTGGGGGACCCCGAGGCGTTCCCAGGCCAGTGTGGAGATGTAATCTCTCCACCTAGTCCTGGGTCTTCCCCCAGGCCTCCTCCCAGCTGGACGTGCCTGAAACACCTCCCTAGGGAGTCGGCCAGGGGGCATCCTTACCAGATGCCCAAACCACCTCAACTGACTCCTTTCAACGCAAAGGAGCAGCGGCTCTACTCCGAGCTCCTCACGGATGACTGAGCTCCACACCCTATCTCTAAGGGAGAAGCCCGCCACCCTTCTGAGGAAGCCCATTTCGGCCGCTTGTACTCGCGACCTAGTTCTTTCGGTCATGACCCAGCCTTCATGACCATAGGTGAGGGTAGGAACAAAAATTGGCCGGTAGATCGAGAGCTTTGCCTTTCGGCTCAGCTCTCTTTTCGTGACAACGGTGCGATAGAGTGAGTGCAATACCGAAGTTGTAACATTGGAAATAACTTAAATACACAAAAAAGGCTAGTACGCTATTTTATCACACAATATTGTTTACATCTTGTGGCTATACTTTTAAAACAGTGAATATTTTAACATTTATGGATTGGTCCCATTCATTTCCATTTGAAGTGCATCTCTGTAACCCAGATTTGTGCTTTTTTTTTTTTTAAGAAAATTAATTGTTGTGGTAATTAATGTTATGCCACAAATGCTGTCGATTGACCGTAACTTGTCACCCAGAACAATCCTTAAATGGCATTTGCTAAGGAGACAAAATCACTATTATTATTGCACATATTTATGGTTAAATATTTGAAGAAATCATGTGACTAATAAATGCCTGTATGATTTCATCTGGTAAATTATACAACAGGCAAATAAATCGTATAAACTAACATTAAGGGAATGACCAAATCACGAATATCACAAGGTTTCTTTTGACTTGGGCAAGAATGCAACCACCTACAGTAGCAACCAAAGAGATAATAAAACACATAGCATTTACCTGTCAACCACCCACACCACCTTATGCATCATGGCATTTTATTTTGTATTTTTTTTAGAAAATGTAAAAATCTAGTTTCATTTTCAGCACAGCCAAATAAAGATATCTTTGATAAAAAAAACATTTACATTTTTTTAAAAACGTGGTTGATGGTGACGTTCAGCAAACATGCAAAGAGAGACATCCCTTTGTTTGTGTTTTTTGAGGCTAAGCTCTATTCAAAGCATGATTGCAGTATATTTAGGCCAATTAAAACTGCTTTTGCTGAAAAAACAGGTGAGGTACAGTATCAAACCATCAGTCAGATAAAATTCAAAAGATACCGTATGCACCAATATGCTTGCATGTCAAGGACTTCACACAACGTTGGGTTTAATGTGTAAATGGGTGACGTTGAAGGAACTAAAATATCTTGTAAAGCATACAGAGGAAATCCACTGACAGTTGAAATACACTGTATATAATATTTTGCCAGAAAACCTACAGAAAAGTGCTTAATATGGACCTAAATTTATTATTTTTAAATTAGTTAAAGGAGCATTCGTGGTTCAATACAAGTTAAGCTCAATTGACAGCATTTGTTGTGGCATAATGTTGATTACCACAAAATTAATTTCAACTCATCCTTCCTTTTCTTTAAAAAAAGGAAAAATCGTGGTTACAGTGAGGCATTGACTTACACTTACAAAGTCAAATATATGATTTAATATGAATAAACTGAATAAACCTGGTTACATTAGGCTACAACATCAAAAACAATTTAGAGGTCAGATCTCTCACGATTTGTTGGCAGTAGCAGGACCCAAACGCAAAGTGTAAAAAACCAAAATGGTTTATTAATTCAAAAAGACAAAAACAAACAAAAACTACCCTGTAGGGGAAACCACAGTCCATGGCGGTAACACACAGATGGGCTGGAGCAAAACGGGGCAGAACACAAGACCGACAGGAACCGAATGGATGAATGAACAGGACTCAAGCACAAGACCAACAGACAATACAAACTGGCACTGGACAGCACAAACGAGGAGACTAAAATAGGGAGAGCCATCAGGAGAGAAAACGGGGAGAACAGGTGTCACAGATGATCGGCTAACAAGGTGATCAGTTAGACAAGGCAACAGGGCTGTGATCACATGTGGCACCAGTAAAACAAAGATAGAGAGAGACATAAGGCGGGCATGACACAAGACTGAGAGGCACGTTGCAAAACAAACCCACATGCTCTCACAAGACACAGACACCCGAATGGCACAAGCGCATATCGCCAAGACAATAGGTTACATGCACTCATGCCAACTGACAGATAAGACGAGAGAATGCACAGCAACGTCAACAAGGCAATGCCATGCATTCTCATACTAGACAAAGCCTGAGCATACATCTCGAGGCAAACACCACGTGATGCATGCAACAGGCAGGACACTCGACCCGGGCATGCAGTACAAAACAAGCACAACGTGTGTCCTCGATTGCGAGAAATAGACACAGAATATTGACACGGGTGCACCCCGCCGATATGGCATAAGCGCAATGCACTAACACCAATAACGGACAAGACATGTTGCATGAGCGTCCAGATCACGAAACTAAAACTGAAACCGAACCAGATAGAGAATTCAGGATCCAGACACCATGCTCCAGACATGAAACAAGACCGACTGAATCGTGCACAGCAGGGAAACCACAACCCAAGCCGTGCGCTCACACAAAGACAGAAAACAAAACACAAGACAGACATAGAACAATGATGTCACAATCCTGTCACACAAAAAACCCAGACTGACAGACTGACAGGACCGTGACAAGATCAGGCAGAAATCCTTCCTGAAGGTAACAACTGCTTATTTTCACTTTTTATAGTATAACAACTATGTGGCCATTATGAAAGTCAAATAAAAAATGCCAATCCTAATACCCTTTGCAAAATATATGAATGCTTTTATTGATTTGTCAAACTGACCATCAAAAACAGGCCCAGTTTCATAGTCCATTCAGAGTCCATGTATCCAAAAGGAAATTGACCAGTTTGCCTATTTCTAAATTCTGAGTGTCTTTAATCAGGGAAGACGGTTGTGTCATTCTAAAGGTTGTGAAAGTTTTTAAGGCTGATTGTTTTCCCAAACATCTGATATGATAGGGTAATGGACTTTATACCTATGGACTGCAATTGAAAACAAAAAGCTTTTTGTTATAAAAAGGCATTTTAGAAATACCCTATTATTCTCAGGGGTATTTGTCACCAATGATTATTTATTCTGCAACCAAAAGTGTTCAACGACAGGGGGTGACCGATATAAATTGAGAGTAGTATATTCAGCAGGTCATGTGATCTCAACATGGTAGCCACCAAGATGGGGCACTAGAATATAACATAGACTATAAAACAGCTTTTTAAGGCCACTGATATTCTTCATGTCATGTGAGTGTGTTCACATTGGTCATTAGTACTGGTACTATTAATTTCTTTAAGTGTAAAACAAGATGGAAAGAATAACATAGTGCACCTTTAAAATTCAACAATGTGCAACATGTTTGTTAAAACGTTCATAAAAATGCAAGAGCCATTCAAGGCTTATTCAGACAATCATGCTGGGTTCAAGAGGATGAGTATTGAGTTATACTGATGAAAGGGATGTCAGTCGCATTGTTCATGGGTTTAAAGTCAGACATGGAAATAATAGGTCTAGGCTTTCAGGGGGAACACCACAGTGACATCTTTGATCCTGCTCTCTATACACAAGAAAAACACAAACTCATCAACAGAGCATCAAACAAGGAAATCATGAATTAATCTGTCATTCATTTTACACAGAATGCACTGGTCAATTTAACATCAGTAATGTGAAAGAACAAATTATCAAGAAATATGCTCATAAAACATGTGCACACACACACCTAATTGTCAGATAGTGAACAATTAAACCAGTTTCTCGAGTTTCGACTGCTTTGCAATTTACCGCAGGGCAAAATCATCTGCTTTCTTTCTCTTGCTAAACAAATCACCAGCTTTTCCATTTTTCACTTGAACCACTTGACTGTAAATTCATAATTGTGTATAATGATTCAACTGTATTAAAATACCTATTAAAAACAGCTGCCACTCATGAGCTTTCGCAGTGAAACCCTAGAATCACAAATACTAGCAAATGTCAAAATAATCAAATATGTTTCCTTGTTTTCATTACAAAGACGTAGTACTACAAACTTCAAAAGTACTACCGGGTTCAATACCAGTTTAGCACAATAGACAGCATTATTAACATTATTGATTACCACAAAAATTAATTTCGGCTTGTCCCTCCTCCTCTTAAAAAACAAAAGAAGCAAAAATCTGGGTTCCAGTTTGGTACTTACAAATGGAAGTGAATAGGGCAAATTGGTAAATGTTAAAATACCCACTGTTTCAAAAGTATAGCTTCAAGACATACTTTTAGTGTGATAAAATCAATTACTAAGCATCCTGTGTAAATATATCCAATTTTGCAACTTTGTTGTCATGACAATGTAATGTCAACAAACCATAAAACCCTAAAATGATACCCATAAAAACTTTACAGCTCAAATAATACAGAAGTTTTGACAGAAGAATTAATGCAAGTGCTTTTATCAAATTATAAGATTCGCATTTCTGTGTTAAACCCTCCAAAAAATTGGCCCCATTCACTTTCATTGTAAGTGCCTCACTGTAACCTTGATTTTTGCTTTTTTTAAAGAAAAGGAGGGACGAGTCAAAATAATTTGTTTGTGGTTATCAACAATATTCCACAAATGTTGTCAATTGAGATGATATGATAACTTCTTTTCTACCCGGAATATTCCTTTAATGGTGTAAAACTGCTCTTGAGTTTAAGGTTTTTTTTATTTTGTTTTGTTTCTTTCATTTGTGATTTTCATTTGACATAGCGCACAGTTTGAACCACACTTCACAAACCACAGCAAATTGTGTTTTTCAAAATAAAAAGAACAATGCTGTACTCTGTTTAGACCAACTACATTTGCTAGGCAACGCTTGTATTACAAAGTTATCAGTTTCAGTAGCATAAGTTGTATTTCATAACCGGTTAATACTCAAAAAATGTAAGCCCAAGAATTCAAAATGTACTCTTAAAACAAATAGGTTGTATATACAGTCAATGCACACTATAAATTAAAAGGTTTAATATAGGTAAAATATGAAAAATGAAAGAGAAAAAAAGTTGTATTCTTACTTTCTGCCTGTTCTGAAGATGAGGATAACTTTTTCTTTCTCATTGAGCGGTAAAAACGTGAATTCCTGCGAATTGGAGCTCTGGATAATGCATCCTCATCGTCATCATCTTCATCTGGACTAGCCAGGTGGGCCGGAGGCATCCGAGATTTGGGGGCCTCTTGAGTCTTGAAACCCCATTTTCCTCGGAAAAGGGCTGTCATCGCCACGGTGATGCCCTCAGAGCCCAGCGACATCAGCTAACAATAACAGTATCCAGGCATTCATGGAATAATCCCAATCTGAAACACACAGCAGGAATTCCCATCCAGATCGAAGTTTTACACAATGACAATCCCACAGTCAAAGTGTTTTACAACTTGTCAGGATAATCAGCTCTCAGTACAATCCTCTCAATTCTCTTTTCTAGTTCTTTTTCCTTTGCCTGGGGGGTAGTTATGTTGTTTATAACTCCTGACTTTGTCAAGCTTAGTATTTCTGTTCTCTCTCTCTCTTTCTGTCTGTCTACCTATCTCTCACTCTCTCTCTGAATCCTCTCCTATCTTCAAATCACAAACCTGTCCTCTGCCCTCTCAGTGTCAAAGTTCTCCCACCTCCCACTCATTCATTCTCGCCTGCCCAACCCTCTGTCTCCCGCCTTCTTTCATTCCCTATGTCACTGCCTTACCCTGTTTTGCCTGAGTGCATAACTTGCAATCCAAGTGTGAATAAAACAGGTAGAGTCACTCGCTTGTATTTTTGGCTGTCACCCATTCTGTCTCATCAACGAAACTTCAAACAACAACGACTTTGCGTCATTTGCCTTTTATTGATGAGTGTTGTTCTATATAGCGGCGTCCCAAAATGTCTGAGACCTCAAAATCTATTTTAAACCTGGAAATAAATCACATTTTTAGGATTTTGACAAATGTACAGTAAAGCAAACTTTATGCTGTAAAATGAATAAACAATATTTCCAATTAGGCACTATATATGGATCACTAATTACATGAAAACACATTTGTGACCCATACTACCCCTTTTGTACAAAAGGTCATATTTCCTTGGTTCCTGTGAAGTACACAAGATGCTCTTTGGAACATTATTAAATCATGCTGGGATAACATGGATTATCAGGTTTTGTTCATGCTGGCTCAATTGCATGCTGTTGTTAAAGCAAAAGGGGACCATACTGAATACGAAGACATTCTGAAATTCATGTAGCCTAACAGTAAATGTCCAAGCATGTTTGTAACACCCCGTCATCTGCAGTCAGCTGACTACTCAGGCTTAAAAAGTTATTTCTCCCTCCATTTCCCTTGGCCAAATGTACTCTGTCTAATCCCATTGTGCTCCCACTGATTAACACACACTGACACATATACAAAAGCATGGACACGCATACACAAGCACAGATCAGAATGTGAGCTGTGCATGCAACCCCAAACATTTTCAGAAATACAATCCTAATATTTTCATTGAAGATAAAATTCAGACCCACACACACACACCTGCAATAACAATGCAGTATGCAAAGAGTCCAGACAAAAGATCTATTTAGCATACACCTAATTTATCCATCAACTGCTTTAGTTAGGTCTGCCGAAACCAGAAACATCTATCATGATCTATAACTCTGCAAAGAATTGAATGACATCTACGCTATATTATTCTAATTGTTTCCATGTCTCAACCTCGGCCAGATCCGGCGCCGTTCCTGCTTGGTGTCAGACTCCACTGCTACGTGTCTCTGAGTGATGATGACTAAATGCAGCCGGTGCTAACCAGACATCACTTCTGTCTTTTACGATGGACTCCAGAGGATGAACTGATGCCAACTCCAACTGTAAGCCACTGGAAACTTTATATGCCACTGCCTGAACATTGGACTAAAGATGGGGGTCCAAACCTCACCGAAATTACCTGCCAGTCTAACTGTGATGCACCTCATTGATCTCTGCTTGCATCACCTTTGTCTATTGATGGACTACACTCTTGAAATGGAATACATAGACAATCATTTAATTGCCAACCAGAGCCTTTATCAGCCAACTAACAAAGAACAATTGCATATATGTGAACTTAGTGCAGTTCATCCAAGAAGGACTTCAAAGACATAAGTCATATATATATATATATACACACTGGACCTTAACACTTATTTAGTTTACTAATCTTAAACCAAGACATGCACTGCTCATAAATAACTAACATTGGAATTACATTCATGCTAGTTAGCCAGAGTAGAACAGGCCCACTCATTGAATTTGGTTTCTCCCAAGGTTATTTTTCTCCATTAACCAACATCTTATGGAGTTTTGTGTTCCTTGCCACAGTTGCGTTTGGCTTGCTCACTGGGGTTATAAATATAATTATTATTTAATTTGAATACACAATTTACAATCATATTTAATAAAACTACACTATTTTTAACAGTTTCATTTTCTTTGTGTTAATGCAGTATGTTTTGTAAAGCTGCTTTGAAACGATATGTTTTGTGAAAAACGCTATACAAATAATAAATGACTTGACGTAGATTCATGTCACTTTAACAAAGAAAAGAAAAATGCCTCTTTCTATTAAATGAAGTCATGGATTAGTATTAGATTACAAGAAGAAAGAACAGGCATACCTCTAAAAGTAATTAGAACAACTTTGAGATGTCTGTGTTTGTATATGTGTCTGGGGGCAAAATTGAGGAAAATGTAGAGAGAGAGAGAGAGAGAGAGAGAGAGAGAGAGAGAGAGAGAAACTCTTGGGGCTGTAGCCTACTCAAAGTAGAAAAAGGCTCATAAATAGGCTAAATTCCATAATATATTATTTAAAATGCAAAACATTTTCTTATAGGAAATAGGAATAAATTTGCATTTTGGTTGGCATTAGTCTGTAGTAGGCTACTCATAAATAGCCCAATTTGAAAACAAGTCTTTGGCATGTCCCCCTTTAGATACCTACCTTGTGTGTTCACAGCATGTATAAACAAAGCCTGGATTCAGCATTGAGTTTTTGGGATGGAATGTGAATTCATTGAATCCTAGGAATCCTGTGGTTGCGTAATACCAGTGGAAATAGAGATGCGTCAATGTTATGGGCGCACCTCTCTCTTATAAACGTCACCTGAGAAGAACAGGTGTGCCAAAATTCTACATAGACAGCCTAGCCTTTGCTAAAAATTCGTATGACGGCGTGTTGATAACAGTTTTGTCCCCCTGCCTGTGAAGAAATATTGATTGTGCTGTGGTCTGTCGGATTAGCATCATAAAAGTGAGTCTGACTAGCAATTGGGGTCCTCCCTTGTCTTACAGTTTTTGTATGTTGCAATAATATAAGAGAAGTGTAACATCTGACTGTACACATTTATCAGCTACAACTTGTGTGACGTTCGTGCCTACTTTTATGTTTTCGTGAGTTGTAAACAGCGACTATGATAGAGTCGGTTCAATTAACGGCACTGTAGTTGACCTTTGTCGGCATCAAGTGGTAAAGTTTGGTACTTCCCCGTACAACAGACATCCTGTCCCCTCGCATGCCTGATTTAAAATCAAAAAGGCTAGTTGGTTGACCGCTGTCGGTGTCATGATAAATCGAGTCCCCATATGACATCACAACGATTCCATTGTTCTCAAAGAGCTAGTAAAGGGCGCGTGCATGTGAATAATATTAGAATCAGAATCATTTCGTAGCTACACCAAACCAGACTGTTATTGGAGTGCAGAGGACAGACTCAATGACTTTTCAATAGAACTGTATCAGCAGCGCCTGTGGGAGGTTGAACTTCCTCAGCTGGCGAAAACCTCTGCTTTTTCACAATGGAGTCAATGTTGGTCCACTTCAGGTCCTGTGAGATGGTAGAAACTGAACGATCTATGGTAGAAATCTTGTGCTTATAGTTTTCAATAGTCTGCAATGTATGGATGAACCATGTATGGCTATATACTGATACATACATATATACAGGTATATAGCAGACAAAAACTGTACTGCATTTTTACATGTAATAGCTTCATTGAAACATTAAAATAATTTATCTTTCATAGTTAACACATAAGTTTACATACAACATTAAATGTCTCAATACATAATATGTTTCCAATAGGCGTAAAGGTCCCCAATTCTTTACAGATCAGGCAAAAGAAGACATAAATATCAATTCAGTGGCAGATTTGCTTTCCACGTAGTATTTCAAACTGTTTGAATATATTTATATCATTAATACATATGGATATATATATATTCTATAATATATTTCTCTCAGATTTGTGTGTATATATATTTAACATACATGTTCCCATATATATGTTAAAATATAATGCATATATGTTCAAGTGTATGTATAGGCCTACTCATTATAGATATGTTGTAACTATATATATATATATATATATATATATATATATATATATATATATATATATATATATATATATATATATATATATATATATTTTTTTTTTACATATATGGATATATATTTCAGTATATATTTCCTCAGAATTGTGTACATATATTGCTCATACATATTCCCATTTAAATGTGACTATATGTACAACATGTATGTTAAAATATATTTAAGCACACATTACCAATTTTAATCACATTCACAGTGTATTATTGAATATAAAATGACATACATTACAATATATAAGGAAAAATATTGTCATGTATTTCCCAATATATGAAAAGCGGTCATTCTTTATGTATTGCTCAGTATATTGTAATATATTATCGCAATGTATTTATTATTCTATATAATTATTGTTACACCTGCCATCTCCCCTGAACGCCGCCAGAGTCCGCCGTGACCTGAGTATTAACATTTCACGAACTACATCTCCCATAGATCTTTTCTGTCAGTCTGATTACCCTTCCACCTGTTCAACATTAACACTGTCTATTTAAGTTCCCAGTTTCCACGCATTCATTGCGAAGTCTTGTTTGCCTGGGTTACAATTCTGAGAATTATGTCTGTCATTGTTTACCCTGTGTTTGGCTCCTGCGTTTATATGTTTGCATTTATTGCCTCTCTCCTTTGCCGATCGTATTTGCATTGTTTGCCTTTCTGGATTGCCTACCTGTGTACCGATCCCTTGTCTTTTGTTTTGTTACTTTGTTTTTACAATTTATTTGTCTTAATAAACTGCACATGAATCTTAACACCACTGCCCCGGCGGCTTTGCTACATTTATGAATATACTGAAAATTCTGAAATATATTGAGCCTTAATATAAGAAAATATATTTTCTTTGCGTAAGGGTGATCATAAAAGTGTCTGCCAAATTAATACATTTAAATATATATGATTGACACATCAGCATATGATGCTATAGTGTTGCAAATAAAATAATTCAATATGCGATTTCCTTCCAACTAATGTCCCACGTTAAAATAGGGAACCATGTTACTCTGTGAAACAGTTGAAATCGCTCTTAAACTGTGTGAAATTCATTAGAACAGACATCGATGAAAAAAACTCAAGTTTAATAATGATACCAAAATTTTTTATAATGTGCAAAACATATTTTCTTTGCTCCTTGACAATTCACATTGAACAAATCTGCTGAAAAGGCAAGTTAAATTATTCATGCGCACGTGCACATCCCAAGTTAACACGATCCCCAGTTAATACATAAAAACGTCTCGGGTTGCTTAACTGTAACCCCTGTTCCCTGATAAAAGCGGAACGAGATGCTGCGCTGATTTAGCACTTTGGGAACAACTTTATATGTGACCAGCTGTGAATATGTGTGCAACACGTCAATGAAATTGACAAAAATGTATAGCCTCTGCTGGCGACATCATTGGATGCACCTGTAGCAGGGCTATAAATAGATGCGTCACAGGTGCATCGTCAGATATTTTGTCTGAAGGGCAGTCCTGGAGCATCCCAGTACGGCAATGAAGCGCAGCATCTCGTTCCGCTTTTATCAGGGAACAGGGATTACAGTTAAGAGACGTTCCCTATCAAAAAAGCTACACTTTGATTCTGCGCTGATTTGGCACTTTGGGAATGAGAATACCCACACCGCCGCACTGTGGATGACTGGACCCCTTATGGTTGTGTAGTTGTGCTCACAAGAGCACGAGAGGTCTCAGACATGAGCTTGTGATGTTGACTCAAGGACATAAAAGCCCAGAGTGGCATGAACATCCAAACTATAAAATCTTATGAATGTGTGCGGAGAGGACCAGCCTACCGCATCACAAACAGGCTGCAGAGGGACACCTCTCGCCAAGGCTTTAGAGGAGGCGACCCCTCTGGTAGAGTGAGCCCTGATACCTACTGGTGAAGCTTGACCACCCACCTTGTAGGCCAGGGCAATAGCGTCCCTCACCCAATGCTACATAGTTTGCTTGGTGGCGGCTGCCCCTTTGTTGCGGCCCCATGGCAAACGGATAGTTGCCCTGACATACGCCACTAGCTAGTGCTGTGGACATAAGTCTGAAGGGCACGGACTGGACACAGTGAAGTCTTTCATGCTCTGGCGTTGTAAACGGCGGGGAGCAGAAGGCTTCGAGAGTGAAAGGTACGGTCGATAAAGGAACTTTAGGCAGGTAGTCAGGATGAGGGTGCAAAATTGCTTTAGCGTTCCTGGGGCAAAATCCAAGCAGGCCGGCAAGACAGACAGACAGAGCCTGTAGATCCCCAATTCTTTTTAGAGAAGTAATTGCCATAAGAAAAACCATCTTGAGAGTCAGAAGTTTATTAGACACTAACTCTAAAGGTTCGAAGGGGGTCTCAACCAGATCCTCAAGGACTATTGCTAAGTCCCTTGAATGTCCTAGCAGGAGGTCTCATTCGCATGGCTCCATGAACGAAGCGAGAGCAGAGGATGTCTCCCCAACGGCACCCCATCAATCAAGGCGTGGCAAGCCGATAGAGCGGCCACGTAAACCCTGAGAGTGGCTGGGCATGTGTCTGCTGATAATGTCTGCAGAAAGTCCAGAACTGAAGCAATCTGGCAGTTAACTGGATCTGCATTATGTGCACTGCACCATCTTTCAAAGACACCCCATTTACTGGCGTAACTTCTAGTAGAGGGACCCTAGCACTTAGAATGGTCTCGATAACTTTAGGTGAATCCCCAGTGTCCCTCAGTTGGTACCCTTCAGGGGCCAAACATGAAGGTTCCAAAGCTCGGCCAGGGATGAAATATTGTCCCCTGCATCTGAGACAGAAGGTCCCTTCTGTCCAGAATCGCCAAGGCGAGCCATCAAGGAGAGCGCGGCGCTATCAATAAGAGGCAGGACCCTTGCTGGCGAACTCATGGCCAAGACTCCCGGGAACAGAGAAACGCATACAGGCGCATTCTGGGCCATGTATGTGCCATCGCATCCAGACCCAGGGGGGCTGGGTGACTCAAAGAGAAGTAGAGGGGACATTGCACTGTCTGTTGAGAGGCGAAGAGGTCCACTTCTGCCCTGTAAAATCTCACCCAGATTTGTTCCACTACCTCAGGGTGGAGTTTCCACTCCTCCGTCTGTATTTTCTGTCTAGACAATAAATCTGCTCCCACATTCAGGCATCCAGGGATATAAACTGCCCTGACTGACAGGAGCTTGCTCTGGGCCCAAAGGAGAATCTGACGTGCCAGAGTGTTTAGCTGGCGTGAACGTAGACCTCCTTGATGATTTATGTAAGAGACTGCTGCTGTGTTGTCCACCCGCACAAGGACATGAACTACATAGAAAGGGTACGAAGCGTACAGCGCGTAACCCTTATTAGCGCGTGATCCTTATCGATCATGACCAACCAATCGCGATGTTGGATTTGAGACACGATCGTCTTGACGGTTAGCATCTTGAACTTGAACGCCCTCTGAGTGAATCAAGCCTCAAAGGTCTAAAATCGGACGCAAACCCCATCCTTCTTGGGAACCAGGAAGTATCTGCTGTAGTAACCTGACTCTCTCTCTGGAAGGGGAATATGTTCTTTGTCCCCTTTGACCAAGAGATTTTGCAGTTCTTTCCACAGTAGACATGCTTATCCCGGTTTCACAGTAGTGGGAACCACGCCGTTGAAAACGCGGAGGACGGCGAACAAATGTAATTCTGTCTCCTTTTTCTACTGTTCTTAGGACCCACATAGAAACACCTGGCAGTAGTTTCCACGCTGCCAGGTTCTCTGAGATGGGTATCGATTCTGACACTTCCTGTTGAGGGGATGTCGAGTTTTTTTGGCCACCAGACAGAAATCTGTCTTCTAGTTTGGAGCGTTTGGGGGTCTCTTTTTCGCGTGGCCAGTCTAACTGTAGCCTGGCCACAGCCCGTGTAACCACCTCGTGTAATTCCTCAGACGCTTTATTATTGTGCGTGGAATGTTCAGAGGTTCAGCGTCCCCCTCGTGAACCGAAGAGGCGCCGAAGCACGCTTCAGTCTTACAACAAGTATCAGCTGGATCTGGGGAGAGAGCGAGCGATAGGGACGGACCCGTCTCTAGCTCCTCAGCCAGATATATGCAAGAGCCCCACGATGAAAGAGTACATAGCACACGTACATCTTCCAGACACCTATTTTATTTTATTTTTTAAACTGCATATTAACATACATAACATCAAGAGAACATTCCACATAATCAACATTGTATAATTTCCATCTCAGGTACAAATGATTCAGGTTTTCAAATAATAAGATAAAGAAAAATTAAACAAATAAAAATAATAATGTGTATTATAAAGCAAATCAAATAAACAAAGGGATAATATGCCAATTATTTATCAATTTTGAATTTGCAAACAATATTACAAGCACTGGAAGCTCCTCCAGACTCTCTCAGTAACTTTTGTCTTTGTGTCATCTGAGGACTTACACTGACATCTAGTGGCTTGAATGCAGCATCATTCAAAATCAATAGTTTTCAGTTTCAGATGCCATTGAAGAATTTAGAATTCAGTCAGCCATAATTACTTTAATCAATGTGTGAAAGTGACCAATAACAGGACGGTTACTCTTGATTAAGCGAGTAGTATTCAGCTGGTCATGTGATTTTAAAATGGCAGCCCCCATGTGTGGACCCTCTCCATGTAGAATTAAACAGCTTTTATATGGTTACTGATATGACTGGAGTCTTCATTTTAATGTGTGTGCTCATGATTTCCTACATATATTGCAAAATTACAGTTCATGTCTTTAGGAGTTAAACATTTCAGACAGCACCTTTAAAATTGCTTTCTCTGTGCCTGGGTAGCTCAGTGAGTAAAGACCCTGGAGACGCGAGTTCAAATCCAGAGCACGCTGAGTGACTCCAGCCAGGTCTCCTAAGCAACCAAATTGGCCCTCCACATGCGCTAGGTCACTGCAAACGCGCTCAACAAGCCACGTGATAAGATGCACGGGTTGCACGGTCTCAGATGCGGAGGCAACTGAGATTCATCCTCCGCCACACAGATTGAGACAAGTCACTATGCCACCATGAGGACTTAGAGTGCTTTGGGAATTGGGCATTCCAAATTGGGAAGAATATAAAAGGCTGCTTTCTCATCTGCAGGTTTGTCTATGAATTGTAAACGTTCAGCAGATGTTTATGAGATGATTATGATTTAGACTGTTTGTAAATCTGATCTTTATTAAAAGTTTAGTAGATGTTAATTAGAATGTGATACTTTCCAGTTGAAACGATTTTAACAGATATCTCGTATATGTACTTGTAATTTAAAACTACATAGCAGTGCACCACTGTTTTGACCAATAGATATTTAAAGGAATATTCCAAATTCAATACAAGTTAAGCTCAATCGACAGCATGTGTGGCATAACGTTGATTACCACAAACATTTATTTCGAATCATCCCTCCTTTTCTTAAAAATCAACAACAACATAAACAATAAAATAAAAAATGGGTTTCAGCGAGACACTAACAATGTAATTTAATGCATTATTTGTCTGCGTCAAAAAACTGCTATAAAAATATTATATATTAATATTATTTTCCACTTTCACTGACTTCAATTGGCCTGCAGTGCTCTATAATACAGCAAACATAAAATAGGAAAAAGCATGTATTTGCTCCATAGGCTAAACATGAGACAAATGGCGCCATCTGGTGGAATATATTACAAATGTAAATTTCGAATGAAAGAATAATATAATAGAATTCATGATTTTATGCTTTAATGACACTGGGATCAAATATTGCAGTTTGAATGGGTTTCAGTGGGGGACATTTTTGTCCTGAAGGTCCTGAGTGTAACCATTTTGTTTACACAGTGTATTATAAATGTATTTTAGGAACTGAGGTTGAAATACAAAAATTCCCCCCAAAATACACACCTTTGGCATAATGTATGCCTTTGGCATTAACCAAAATTATAGAAAAAATAAAAAATAAAAAGAATAAATGTCTCGAAGGTCGCACAAGGGTAATATTTACGGATTGGCCCCATTCCCTTCCATTGTAAGTGCCTCACTGTAACCCCATTTTTGCCTTTTTTAAGACAAAGAGGGGCAATTCAAAACAAATTTTGGTGGTAATCAACATTATGCCACAAATGCTTAAGATTGAGCTCAACTTATATTGAGCCCGGAATATTCCTTTTAATTTTCTTGCCGTATGCCAATGTGGTTTACTTGTACCCAAGAGCAATAACAAAATATGACGGCATTGGAATTTTATTTTGGAGGACCGAATCTTTTTTATTTAAAATTGTAAGCGGGGATTCACCGGGGTTTCTGGAAGACAGTCATATTTGTAATTTTATTATCCCCTGTGTCTGTGACAACTCCCCCCGTGTGACCACTAATATATATATATATATATATATATATATATATATATATATATATATATATATATATATATATATACCACCAACTGTGCGTGTGTGTGTAAAGAGGTTGTCTGTTCCTCATTTGACTATCTCCCACACCACACATTCCGCACGCTGCAGAGATGACAGTAGTTTCTCTTTTCACAGACAAAAGCTGATCTAGAGCGGAAACAGAACACACAACAAGACAGACAAAACACTCGAACAACATATTTTAAGAAAAACGGCAACATGATGTAATACTTCCTCGATAACAGAAGGCAGAAGTGATCAAAAAGTGTTTCATGACCTTGGGAATGAGCTCCAATTTATCTAGTAAGTAGTCCTTGTGTATTCTTTTTATATAACTTACATAAAAATGTGCTATAGGCAGCTAACCACAGTTACCACCAAAATGCTGTTACTACAGTTACAGCGCGATCGTAACACATGAATTGATTGTGTGTGATTCTGACCATTCTTAACATGAACAGAATTCTACATGTTTTTGAAACATTGTTATTGTTATTTATTTTGTAATTCGCTTTTTTGCGCAAAATATATATATATATATAGGCCTACTACATTTTTAGTCTACTAAATAATTGTCTTCATTTTAGCACAAATCAGTGGGGGGTTTTAGTTTAGTTTTAGTTTAATTATTTAGTAGATTAAAAATGCGACATACAGATTATTGTTCTGCTTGGTTGAAGTTTTTTGAGAGTCAAAACTCTCCATCAGCCAACAAGGACAATTGCATCATGTAAACTTCTGCAGTTAATCCAGGATGGACTTCAAAAACATTACTCATTAATCTTACAGTCTTTGTTTAAACACTAACCCTTAACACTTACTTAGTTTAATCATTTTAAACCATGACTTTAACTATACATAACTAATATTGGCATTATATTCATGATGTTAGTCAGAGGGGAACTGGCCCCCAGTGAATCTGGTTTCTCCCAAAGTTATTTTTCTCCATTAATCAACATCTTATGGAGTTTTTGTGTTCCTTGCCAATGGGGTTATACATACAATTCTTATTTAATTACTTATCTTTAAACACAATTCACAATCGTATTTTATCAAACTACAAAATTATGACTTGTAAATATTATAGCAGTTTCATTTTCTGTTAATGCCTGATCTTCTGTATAAATCTGCTTTGAAACGCTGTGTTGTGAAAGGTGCTATACAAATAAAAATGGCTTGACTTGAGTCTATTATAGTGGCAGATGAGGTGAATCATACTGTTTCTCTGTAATAAACAAGGAAAAATAAAACCACATTAAAACCCTACAAACCACATTTCCATTTTCCTCCCTCCCTACATTGAAGATATCATCAGAAAAATTCCCCAGTGACTAGTATCTCAGCTCACGATATAGATATGGTTTAACCTACTTTTAAAATAAACCTTTGAGCAGTATAATGGGTTTAGGTAAAAAAAAAAAAAAAAACAGACACAGTCCCAATTGTAAAAAATTATAATTAGGAGTTTAAGCCTCATAGTCTATACATATATCCTCATCATGGTCAACAGTGCAATAAATCTTCTTTGAAAGGCAATTTAGTTATCATAGAAATATGTGGTTAGTTCCAGCCTAAGGATATTTAAATGTATTTTCATATATTGCTTGTTTAAGATGAAACACATGAATAAGAGTGTCATCTTTATTTCTGGTATAACATAAATACATCATGCATAATTCGTTTCTTCTGATTGTCCTGCATAATAAAGAGCATTATAGAGATAATAAAATGCATTATGTATTCAGTGCAAATGAATATAAATGAATACATTTATATGCCTATGTTATTATTCAGGGGAGACCAGGGAGAATTGAAACTGTTCCGGTATTTGTTACTGGCAAGCTAGAACCATGTTGTCATGTAGTGTACATACTAAACGGTGGCGATTTCTCAGGGCCAGCAAAGCCTTCTCTGCTGGCCTAACATGACAAATAAATAAATATTGTTCATCCTTTAATTCTCAATCACCTTTTTGCCTATGCATTAATCGCTTTCCACTCTTAATTAATCTACAAACAAATAGAGAAAAACTAAAAGTTTATCCAATCAGAGTTTATTCCTTGATGCTTACAAGCAAAGTGTGACAACTGTTTCACAAATCACATGCCCCAAGCCAAAGCAGTGCGTGAGTCTGAGCTCCACTCCCTCAGGCCTTCAGAATTTCCGAAGAATCCCTCAACAGTGTAAGTGAATAGGCGTCTAAATTCAGAGTGTCAGATTCATTAGCCAATCAGATTGATTTATTTGCTCTTGGTGGGTGTGATCTTTAGGATATGTCCCGGTCGAAACCTTCTAGCTGGCCTTGAGGGACGCAATCACGCTTTAAGTGATGTATGTCATTTGAAAGCGAAGAGTGTGAGATCTTTCTGACGAAGTCAGCTGTCATCACTGCTAGAATTGCCGCTGAGAAAGAGATCCTTATGGATTTACAAACCTGAGATGTTCTGCATGATCGTGCAATTGATTAATTAAACAAGAAAGGATGACTGATTTTCATTTCAAAGCAAATTGGTGATTGATTTTTGCATTGTTATAGCAACATCAGGATTTTTCTAAGTGTAAATTAGGCTGCTTGAGCATTCCGTGTCGGATCAAGTTTTGAAAAGTAGTGATGCATTCCAGTCAATTCGGAAAGTCGGATTTTAGAACTTCCTACAAGGAAAAGTGCAATGGAATGCAGCTTGAAGTAAGAATTACAACTTGTAGTCTTGTGCAGAAATTCTCAACACAGATGCAGGGGCATGATGTCACACAAACATGTCAACACTCAGAGAGATTTACAACTAGCGCTGCAGCAATGTTTATCAGTTAGGTTGCTAGGCGACATCATATAATGACAGTCAAACCCCTGCTAAGCTAACAGGAACATTGCAGTTCCGAATATCTTGGAATGGAATGCATTTATGGTCGGAGATATCAAGAAGGAATATCCCACATCCAACTTGAATGGAACGCAACATAACCATGTACCCTGACAAAATGAAATTTATTGCAAGCAACATTTAAAATCGCAAATATTATTAGATAGATTTTCCAGGTATTATAGACCTCATTGGTAGATTCATATGAAAAATGATGTTTTACTGTCTGTTCGGGAGACGTTCATTTCACAAAACTGTCATGCTGCAGTCAAAATTACGCTTGAGCATTAAGTGTCATTTCAAGTTCTGGCTTTCGTGCGTGGATGTGTTTTTAAAACGTCAATTGGTATTACTAGTTAGCTGCGACAATGTATGATGCCCAAATGCATAGGGTGTCTTATTCATTGTGAAACTGTGTTTTCTTAATGGCATGAATTACACTGAAGGCCTAGATTTAAAAGGCACGGCCCGCCAATGATACTAACTATATTTTGTACCTGATACCACAAGTTTGCATATCAGGTGAACGATTCACTAGCATGCCAGAATACTCCCACACATACATGTTTGTCCATGAAAGTTGTTTCAATGCAAACAGCATGCAGACTTTTTTTTTTTTTACTTATTATTACAAAATACACCAACAAGTGTTGCAAGTTACCCAAATACTTGTGTAGGCAGTAAAAACTGAATTCTATCTATTGAACATAATTACAAATTCTGCTATACAATCATATATCTTAAAGTGAGTATTGTTAGGTGAAAAGTGTTACAATCATCCCTGTTCTCCCTTATACATGCTGTTCTCGGATCAGATCAGATGCAAAGTGTGTTTCTTTTTATTTGAACATGTTCTGTAGGATGAGTTCAAATGGAATAAATTATATTATACCTTATGAACACTTAAAGGGATAGTTCACCCAAAAATGAAAATTCTGTCATCATTTACCTCGTGTTGTTCCAAATCTGTATGACTTTTCTTTCTTTGGAACACAAAAAGAGATGTTACACTACTTTTTCCCATAAAACAGCAGTGAATTGAATGGATGCTATGGATGGATTCCGTTCCGTTCTCTCTTCTCAGGACCAGGGGCCCAATTCAATAAAATGTTATTGAAGGTGCTATATGTAATAATTTTATTGTAGTAAATCATAAAATTACCATAATATGCCATTAGAGAATTAGGAAACATGCTAAGTTGAAATACTGGCTTCTCCGATACAATGCTACAGCCAGTATTATTCTACTTAGAATTTTCCATTCTGGGCCGGAATTTCTGTTTGTGTTTTGGCCTGTGTGATCCCACAAACTGCCCACTCACCAATAGTATTTCGACACTGCCGGGTTGCCAGATTTGAACAAGTTTGCAGGCAAACAGCACTGCATGCTGCAGCCATGGAAGCCAGCAAACTAACTGGATCAGAGATAGCAGATTCCACCCGACCAAAAAAGTCTCGCCATCCATCTAAAATCCACCATGACCAGAGGCATAGTAAAACAAGGATAAATATTGGAGATGCCTTTGGAAGATGGAGATAACTTTAAGCCCAGAAATACTTTAAAACGGATGCTGAGTTGGCTAATTTGCAAGTCAACATTCTGGCAACCCGCATGAGCTTCGAGTCATTGGCGGGGCAGACAACTCTCCAATATTTAAAATTTGGACTGCAGTACCCATTTCAACGCTTGATGTCAATCTTACATATAGCACATTTGAAGTAATAAAAATTATCTAATAATTTACTCACCTGATGCCATCCCAGATGTGTATGACTTACTTTTTTCAGCAGAACACAAATGAAGGTTTTTAGAAGAATATCTCAGATCTGGACATCCATACAATGCAATTGAATGGGTGGTGCCAATATTTTTGCTAGCAATTCTTTATAGAAAACATGCTGGTCTTATATTATGGTATGAGCCATCTCCGATTACCCCATCCCTAAACATCACATAATGACAAACCTGGCCATGACTGGTCACTTTACATATCAGTTAGATGCAGTGGGGATTTCTTTAAGACTGCAAGGGAAGCTCAGCTTTCCCTATAATGTCAAAAAAAATAATGGTCAAATATGTACTATTGTGTAAACAATTTATTGACTAAAAATGCGTTAGAACACGTTCATCTCGAAGACGAGTTCGTTCAGAATCAGCTACATTACATATAGCAGGTCGGCTGACTCGATTTACTTCTCATACATTCCCGTAGCGTCAGTGCATTTCCCTGTTGAAGCCGAGCGTCCATTGACTTCAATGGGGCTGCTCTGAACAGTTTTTTTCAGTGCTCCGAAAATAGACGGTCATTGGATAAATGCTGCGATTATGTCCCGCCCACGGATGCTCAGCGTCTCTCGGGGTGAATGAGGAGTGGGCTGGCCCGGACTCCGGGCTTCCGCGTGATGATTGGAGGATCTGTCGAAAGACTGCGTCTCCTTTTGATTGACAGCGAATCTGTACTATAAGAAGTCACTGAAGCTATTTCGCGCTCAGTCCCATCGCGGATTTCTCAAGTGTAGTCGAAAGACAAACTGCTGCAACCTATTTCTTTATATTTGTTTGGCGAAATTGCTAGTCAATTTGCATAATACATTTCACACAATTATACACCACGTTCATTGTTTCAGTTTTACCAAGTTTAATATATTTTGTTTTAGAGCTTTCGTTCGTTCGTTCATTCATTCATACAGTAGGCTAGGCTAGCGTCGTACGGGTGAAACTGCGCACGATGGCAGACGGTGCTAATATTGTCGACCTGATTTTGGCGAAGCCATTTGAAAGTCTTCCTTACGAGGAAAAAATTAGAATTAAAAAGCAGGGCAGATCAACACCTAAGATTGATTTAGTGCAAAAAATAGGGTAAATAAGTTTATAATGTAGGCCGAAAATGAGCTTCCCCTCTTTGAAAGACCAGCAGCCGCCACTGGTTAGATGGCTTTTCCTGCCTAAGTGGGCGGTTCTTTGCCAATGTTAGCTGCGATTAACCCCAGACATTTGCTGTTTAAGTCAAAAGTCTGGCTGCGTGAGACTAACCTTTCCCTAACCATTATGAGTGGAATTTACACCCCTTTTTGGAGTTGGCGCAACCCACTTTTGGAGTAACCCCGCCCCCTTCTAAAATAACCATGCCCTCTTTTGGAGATTCCGCCACCATTTGGAGACCTCCGGCCTGCAGCTATGCCTAATTGGAAATTTCAGCTTTAGCTCTCAAATCAAATATGGTGCCTCTGGCTACAACATCAAACATCATTGGCTCTTGCTTGCCTCATGACCAAATGTCATAGATGCCAAACCTGAAGCAACACGACTAATATGCTGCATATTTTAAAAACCCTCTCCATATTAGTTCTCAAATCTCATTCGTGGTCACTTGTATTCAAATACGGTATGTGAAGACATGTTGTGCCAGAATGTATGTGTTGACTCATAATAACAGATCAAATAGTGCCAAATTTGATTATGTGGAAGTACATCAGGATGAGTAAAAGATGACCCTTTAAATTTTTGGGCTGAGCTATTCCTTTAAAACTAATCTCTCTCTATTTCTCTCTCTCACTTTCCCCTTTCTGTCAAACAGACAATTGTGACTGGGTGTGCTGGTTCCAGTGGTGCATGTATGTGCCCATTCTGGTTGCTGGTCTCCCTTTGAACCTTGCCGCTCTGTGGCAGCTCTGCTTCCGTGTTCACCGCAGGAGTGAATCCACAGTTTACCTCACCAATCTGATAATAAACGACAGCCTGCTGATGCTCTCCCTGCCCTTTAAAATACATGCATACAAAAAAAACTGGAACCTAGGCCGTACCTTCTGCTCTTTGCTGGAGAGCCTGCTCTATGTCAACATCTATGGCAGTATCATGCTGAGTGTATGCATCGCCGTGGACCGCTATGTTGGTCTCCAGTTTCCATTCGCTGCCCGCCGTTTGCGATCTCCTCGCAAGGCAGTGATTGTGTGTTTGGTCATTTGGATGGTGGTCTTCGGATGCAGTACTCCCATCTACAAACTCCATGACAACAATGAAATCTCCACAAACACATCTTACTGCTTTCAACACTTCTCAAAAAGTACCTGGTCAAAAAGTGGTATTCTGGTTGCGATGGAGATGGTGTTTTGCAGCAGCGCCATGGTGATGGTGTTTTGTTCTGTGCGCGTGGTGCAAATCCTGCGTGATCTGAGGGCACGCAACCCTGCCGATGGCAAACTACTTAACAACAAGAGTGTGAAGATCGTACTCAGCAACCTCGTGGTCTTCCTCACATGCTTCATTCCTTACCACATAGCAGCACTGATGTATTTCTATGCAAAGTCAAACATTAAGAACACAGACACCATCAATAAGCTACGCTACTTCGTTCACATTAGCATTTGTATTAGTAATGTGAATTGCTTGGCAGATGGTGCATGTTACTATTTCATTCTTAAAGAGAACCTGCAGTCTGTACGGCAAGAGAGAAGAATGGCTGTACAAGGAAGAGAGTTACGGATACGAGAATCAAAGACTCTCAAAGAAATGTGTAACTATACATTTAATACCACAAAGAACATGGAAATTTGTGTGGACACTGGTTTTACATAAAGACCTATTCAAAAACTCAGGGAGACAATTTTAGGGAGATTAATCCTATGGATTAGTCCTATGGTAATACAGCAAAGGAGGACAGTGAACTGTAAGGTACGCAGACACATGCAGGTGGATGGAGTGCATACTCAGTATGCCTATACATGTCACATTTATACAGCTCAGCTGGCTAATTTTGGGGCTCCTGACAAAAAATCAGAGCTAGTTCAATGCAATGACTGTTTGTGAAACTGATAATTCAGATTTCCAAGCAAACATTTTTGTTTCTCGTTGCATATGAAGTTATGTTAAGCAGTATTTTTGTTTTCATCAGAATGTGCTTGTATGTGTATGTTGCACTTCAAATAGTCCAAATACTCATTAGTGATATGCAACATTTCAAGTGGATTTTTACATTGTGTTTAACTAGTGGTAAGACTAACTGATTGAGAACTCTGATTAGTTACATTGGCTTTGTCCTGCTCTGTATTTTTGTTGGCTATTCAGTCACCTGTGCTTGTCTTTGCTGTTGGTTAGATCATATAGTACAAGGCTCTAAGTTTAGAATTTGTTTAAGCTCAGCCATTAAACAAACTCTCATGTTCCTTATCTCACCAGAAAAGGTCACCCTTAGGCATTCCTTCAAAGAAAAGGCTGTTAGCCAACAAGAGGTTTATAGGTCTGAGCACACTAAGCAGACACAATGCTAAACTCCTACATTTTTATAAAAAAGTTAAGTACAAATAGTTTATAAGATTAATATTCCCCCATGGAATATCTGCTTTAATCTTATAAACTATCTGTGCCTTTAATTTTTGTATAAAAATGTAGGAGTATAGCATTATAGCTAAACACCCCCCAAATCAAGCCAAATCTATGCCACTGTGTCTGTACATTTCAAAAACACAGACACAGCAGTTATTCCAGGGGTAATCAAGCGAAATCTATGCCGCTGTGTCTGTGTTTTTGAAATGTATCTATAGAGCATGGTGGCTAATTCCTGATTTAAATGCCTGATTTGAAGTGTGAAACTTTTTCCTGTGTTAAAATACTTTTTCTTATCCCAGCTAAATATGCAGAGACAACTGTAAGTTAGCCATTTGTACCTTAATTTTCTTGAAAACTGTGAACACTGTCTCTGTGGTGCTATAAAACATTCCTCTGTTTGTTTTGAGGGACCCATTTATACCAACACAGTAACTCTAAGGACTATCTGTTCGTTTGATCATCAGCAGATTCAGAAATCTGTTTGAAAATGTATTTTTATTTTTGCAATTCCGTTCTGTGGCACTAGTGGTGCAAAAATGGCAGACTTCAGCTTTCATGATGATATACAGAACATTATATAACAAAAAATATACCGTATTCAGCATAGCACCATTTTAAATTTTAGACATGTATGAAAACAAAGCTGTGAGGTATAGACATTACAGGCTCTTTAATGGCATGCATTTTATAAAACTGAATAAATGTCCTTAATCACTTCTAATTTTCTTGTAGTTGTCTGGAGTTTTGTTGTTGTTGTTGATGTTGTCTAGTGAATTCTTTTCAGACAAATGATCAAAATCACTTTAAACGACAGTACAAGTCATTGAAGATAGACTAAGGTCAGAAACATACATTCGCAAGTACACCTACGCATATGCGAGCATTTGGACGACACATTGTTGCGGTCCAGTTTAACATATGTAACGTGTGTTTTTGCGTTACTTTGGCGGTAACAAACCTCAGTACTCGAGGGGGCGATAGAGTTGCCTTCAAAATATGTGCAGTTAACCTGGATTTATAATTATTTTAAAAAGATGCTATCAATGTATTGACTTTAAATTACTCAATAGTAGACAGCAGTTAATTTGAAAGACAAAACTCAATGTAGATGTGGACAATACACTCCAATATCAGCTATAGCGCCCCTTGTGGCAATGTTGAAAATGCACCACATATTTGCATTATATTATGTTTATTATGTTATGTCTGACACATTTTGGAAAGCAACCACACACACACAAATGTTGTGTAGCTACTTATTACTCATGAGTGCGTAGCAAGAAGCATCTGCTTTCACGCACATGCGTAGAGTATGTAACCATCTTAAAGGGGTAGTTCACTCTCTTCATTTACTCATCATTATGTCATCCCAGATGTGTATGACTTTCTTCTGCAGAACACAAACAAAGATTTTTAGAAGAATATCTCAGCTCTGTAGGTTCATACAATGCAAGTCAATAGTGGCCAGAACTTATTCAGTCAATAAAAGTAATACATATGTATGGAATGATATTCCGGACATTATTCAAAAGGAATTGCAAATTGAATTTGCAATTGCGTTTTCAATTTGTGGACGCATAAAATGTGACATAATCCAAACGCAATTGCAAATCGCGCATTACCGTTTGCATTTTCGTTTAAGCGAACGCACAGTGACTGCCAGATTTCAAATGGAAAAGCAAAGTCCGTTTGCAACTGTGTTTCCCATATCTTACGAGTTTTGGCCCTGTCATATTTAAATAGCAATTTCAATTACCACGTCTGCTTTTTCACTTTCTCAGCGTGGCGTATGTAGCCAGCCAAAACTCAAATGGAATACTAATTCCCTTAGTATTTCCATTTCCGATGCCTTACACAGAAACCTGTCAATCAGGGTCAAGGGTGGGATTATGCTATGGGGCGTGTTACAGTCTATCACGATCAATAATTAAAAAAATAAAAAATAAAAAAATTAGCACTGCACTTTATTAATCTATAATCTCACACTGGACTGTCAACATATTCTCCTCAATATACTACTTCATATATATATATATTTCATATACTCCTAATTATTGTATTGTATATTGTGTGTAATGTTTACTGTACATTGTATATAATTATTGCGTTGTGTAAGTATGTGTACATTTGATTTGTAAATTGTGTTGTGTAAGTATGTTGTTTACTGTAATGGGTATATGTCTCGTCACTGTCATGACTGCTATGTTGCTCGGAACTGCACACAAGAATTTCACCCACTGTTGCACTTGTGTACATGGTAGTGTGACAATAAAGTGATTTGATTTGATTTGATTTGATAAACCGGCGTCTGTTCAGGGCATCACCTCTTGACCGTCGACTGTGAGTGACATCACTTCCCAAGACAAACACGCCCCATAGCATAATCCCACCCTTGACCCTGATTGACAGGTTTCTGTGTAAGGCATCGGAAATGGAAATACTAAGGGAATTAGTATTCCATTTGAGTATTAGAAAATCAGTTATTTTGAATTCTTATAATAAAGGTGGCTTAAATTTCATTGATTTTGATTCTCTTAACAATACCTTAAAAATTAATTGGCTTAAACGTTTCCTTCACAATCAATCTTCTATTTGGAGTATAATCCCAAGATATATTTTTTCTCAATTAGGAGGTATACATTTTCTTTTAATGTGCAATTATTCAATTAGTAAACTTCCTGTCAAACTTTCCAATTATCATCAGCAGATGCTTATGGCTTGGAAACTTATTTACAAGCATAATTTCTCGCCACACAATTTTTTAATTTGGAACAACTGTAATATTCTTCATAAGAGGAAATCTTTATTTCTTGAAAACTGGTTCAATAATGGGGTGATATTAGTAAACCAGCTATTTCTTAGTGAAGGTAATTTATTGAATTATTCCAATTTTGTTTCAGGATACCAATTCCCAGTATCTAGTAAAGAATTGAATATAGTTTTCAAGGCCATCTCTTTGGAAATCTGTATGCTGTTTAGAAACAATAATAGTGCTACAGTGACTTCTGTTTCTCCCCCTAGCCCTGAATCTACTGTGGTTGGTTCTATTTGTTTTCAATACATAAATCCAATTATAAAATTAGGTCATTATTTTTGGACCCTGTTACTTCAATTCCTTCCTCCATTTCTTATTGGAATAACCTTTTTGATGATATTAAATGGTCATATGTTTGGTCACATCCTCAGAAATTCTTTCTAAATAATAAAGTTAAAGAAATATCCTATAAAATTATTCATAGATTTTATCCAGTTAAATACTTTTTAAAAGAAATTTAGAAATGATATTGATAATTCCTGCTCTTTTTGTGAAGCCTCCTCTGAAACTGTTGATCATTTGTTTTGGGAATGTCTTTTTACTCGGTCTTTCTGGAACAACATTGATGCTCTGATTGTCCAAAAGGTTTTATGTAACTTTTCTTTATCATATAGACACATTCTTTTTGGATTTTATGTTAAATACAAGAATCTAATTAATGCATGTTTTTGTATAAACCTTCTTTTATATATTGGAAAGTTTCATATCCATAAATGTAAATATATGAAAAGTAAACCCCACTTTAGCTTTTTCAAAGAAGAATTGAAGATGTATTTAAATACAATTTCAACTTCTGTTAACAAGAAAGAAATGAAAACATCCAGAATTAGTGCCATGTTTAATATTCTCTCTTAATGTTTTTTCTTTTGTGCCCTCTTCTTCTTTTTTTTCTTTCTTCTCTTATACTCTTTTCTTTTTAGACTATTGTTGACTATATTTACATTTCTTTCACATTTCCTCTCTTAATGTATTCTGAACCATAATTTCTCTTTTGTTTTGAAAGATTGTTTATATTTCTTGTATGTATCGTCTTGTTCTGTTTGTTAATATTGCAATAAAAAAAAAAATAAATAGTATTCCATTTGAGTTTTGGCTGGCTACATACTGACGGCTGAGAAAGTGAAAAAGCAGGCGTGGTAATTGAAATTGCTATTTAAATATGACAGGGCCAAAACTTCGTAAGATATGGGAAACACAGTTGCAAGCGGACTTTGCTTTTCCATTTGAAATCTGGCAGTCACTGTGCGTTAAGCTAAGCGAAAATGCAAGCGGTATGCGCGATTTGCAATTGCGTTTGGATTATGTCACATTTTATGCGTCCACAAATTGAAAACGCAGTTGCAAATACAATTTGCAATTCCGTTTTGAATAATGTCCGGAATATCATTCCATACATATGACTCCAGTAGTTACATCTCTGTCTTCAGATGCGATATGATAAGTGTGGGTGAGAAACAGATCAATATTTAAAGTTGCACTTATACATTTTTTCCTCATTAAAAAAGTTTAAGTCCTAAAGACATGAAATTAAATTTTGCAATTTATGTAGGAAATCATGACGACTCACGTTAAAATGAAGACTCCAGTCATATCAGTAACATTATAAAAGCCGTTTTGTTTTACATGGAGAGGGTCTGCACATGTTAGAATGACCAGCCGAATACTACTCACATAATTTCCATAACAATCCTGTTATTGGACACTTTAACTCATTGATTAAAGTAATTATGGCTGATTATGAATACTAAATTCAACAATGGCATCTGAAACTGAAAACTATTGATTTTAAATGATGCTGCATCCAAGCAACTAGATGTAGATGTGCAAAGACAAAAGTTACTGTGTGAACCTTTAAGTCCTTTTTAATATACACAAATCCGCCGCGAACTCTATGGGCGCCGCCATCTTGCCTGCCGCCATTACTGCGGGCATGTGAAGTGTGACGGTGACGGCCCTCTAATGATATTTCAATGAAAGCGGATCCTGCTCATGAAATAAAATGTCTGGTTTACATTGGGTAGAAGATGTCAGGCAGTGGCCAATACTTACAGATAAAGGTAATTTATTGACAACATAATGTATTAATGTAAAAATGCGTCAGCCAAGATGAATACATAATGAGCGATGCATTGGTGGTAAAAGTACTTCTCAAATAAGTGTAAACAAGACAGCACTAGCACTCTACACTTTCTCTTAGTTAACGTCAAACATGCACAATTGCACTTTACCATCCTATTTATGATGCGTGAAAGGGGGTGTATATGATTGTTCTTCTTTTTGTGGGGTGAGGGCCAAAACTGTTGTTTATCCTGTCATGTCCATCTTATTTGTTTTGTCTAGTCTTTTGTGATAGGTCTCCTGTTGTATCAGATGTACTATATGGCACATATTATGTTTCTGCAAGGACGAACATCTGTCTATTTATAGTTGACATAGTACTTTATCTTTTTATCCAAAGCAAGCAACGAGGACTAACATTTAAGCTGATGCAAAGAGAGGAACTTCAGTTTACCAAGCAGAAACCTAAGAGCTTGAGAAAGTTCCAGTTACACAGCAACAAGATATTGCTAGCAAACTTAGCTAGCGCTGTTTCACTGTATGTTACACCCACTGCATGCAATCTGTGGCATTAACAAATTGAACAGTCAGAACCAAACTTACCTCAGCTTCTTGTTTGTCGTGAAGCCATCTCGCGGTTTATGTGTTTCATCCACTTTTGACGCACATCTTGGTCCTCCGCTCGACCAGGAACTCTGTGCAACCCGTATGGCCGTAAACATGGGCAGTCAATGTGCAACAAAGGTTCGTGAATTTTACAAACGGTTTTACTCCAGGCCTGTAGTTTTATGCTGTTGTTAAAACAGCCAACCACACAACACGCTCTTCCCGGCATCACTGGACAGCATACGTACAAAAAAAACTAAATAAAAATAACATTTTGTACAGTACAGCTAACATCTGCTACAGCCGCCTACGAGAACAACACGCTACTTCCGCAGCAGCAAGGCCCGCAGTAATGGCGACGCTGCTTTACTTCCGTGTTTCGCCGGATTTGTGTATAATTCTCTACTTTCACATTTTTCTTTTGTTTTTGGTGATTTGCATTCTTCATGCATGTCGCCACCTACTGGGCAGCGAGGAGAATCTATAGTTAAAAATTACTTATTTATTTATCTGTTTATCACCCACTCCTATCATATTCCTTCTTAAGACATGGATTTAACCACTGGAGTTGTATGGATAACATTTATAATGCCTTTTGGAGATTCAAAATGTTGGTACCCATTCACTTGCATTGTAAGGACCTTCAGAGCTGAAATATTCTTCTTTGTTCATTGTTCAGTAAGAAAGCCATACACATCTGGACAGGGTTGGGAGGGTTACGTTTGAAATGTGTTCCACTACAGATTACAGAATACATGCTGTAAAATGTCATTTGTAACATACTCCATTAGATTACTCAAGGTCAGTAACGTACTCTAAATACTTTGGATTACTTCTTCAGCACTGGTAGATTTTTTTCAATTGTTTTGACTATAAAAACTCTGCCAGTACTTTAAGACAAAAAACACATGTTTAAAACACATTCTCTGAAAAACATAAATATATTATGCATTGTTGTTTCTAAAACAAGATACATCTAATTGATCTTTTTTTAAGTTTTTTTTTATATTTTTACAAGAAATCAATACAAAAATGATCATCATCAAAAAAAAAATATATTTATTTGTTGCCCTATTATCAAAGGTCTTACTAGAAAAAAGAAATGATGATCCAACGTGAATTTTCTTGATAAAAAATATGATTGTGCTGGTAACATGTGCATGTAAAATGGCTAGAAATAGCATTTTTACTTAGTGTAAAGCTGACAATTTACACAAGGTTTATTTCTATTTCTTCTGCTCCAAACTTACTTCAAACGTACTTCTCTGTCTGCTCGTATGAATGTAACACATCATGAGAAAGTGTTTCACCGCTGTTCAAATGCACTTTGGATCACATCATTTATATGTATAAATGTTTTCCATCTGAAAGGACTAAATATTAAATGAAAATAATGAAAATAAAATGCAAAGTAATCTCTTCAGTAATCAAAATACATTTTGAATGTAACTGTATTCTAATTACCAATTATTTAAATTGTAACTATAGTGGAATACAGTTACTTTTATTTTGTCTTTTAAATACGTAATCACGTTTCATGTATTTCGTTACTCCCAAACCCTGCATCTGGGATGGCACGTGGGTTAGTAAATTATAAAATATATATTTTTGTGGGGGTGAACTATACCTTACAGCCTTTTTTCATTCACGTTCAGGTGCTGTAAGCAAAAGTCACAGTTAAGCTGTAAATTATAAACCACGGGAAGAAGGAAAGACAGATTTGTATCTGTAGTGACGTTTTCAAGCATAGTACAAATGTGAACCATCGATGACAATACAACTGTATGTCAAGCACTGGGAAGGGGCGAAGATAAAGCTAATTCACCTTAACCTTCAACACTTGAATCGTCTCACTTCTGTCTGGATACTTGAAATCCATTCGGAGACTTTAAAAATCCAAGAGATAATTTAGCTGATTGTGTTTAAGGTACTTTTTGGCGCGCAACTAGTAAATGAACATGAATAACAGCACATGCATTAATGAAACCCAATGGAGTTCGAGTTCATTCCGGTTTCTGGTGTCTACTGTCGTGTACGGATTAGTGCTGTCCGTGGGTCTGCCACTGAATGCGGTGTCCCTGTGGATCCTGTTGCGCCAGCACGGTCTCCGGTCACCGTGCGCCGTGCTCATGATCAACCTCGCCGCAGCAGACCTGCTGCTTGCGCTCTCTCTGCCGCTGCGTGTCTACTTTTACGCAACGCTCAAGTGGCCGTTCGGAGCGAGCACATGTACCGTTGCCATCTTGCTGTTTCGCATCAACATCAGGATGAGCTGCATTTTCATCACTATAATCAGCGTGGACCGGCTGCTCGCCCTGGTCTTCCCTTTGCGCTCTCGGTCTCTGCGCACCTCCGCGTTTGCCTGCAAGTGCTGCTCGCTCGTGTGGATCCTCATTACCATCCTATGCATCCCGGAGGGTATAACGTTCCACAGAGCACTGAAATCGTGCCATTACATGCCGTGCTTCGAGATGCAAATCACCAATGTCCCAATGACCATCAAGATCGGACAGGCGACATTTCTTTTGACGCTCCTGATGGTCAATATCGTCTGCACGGTCGTGGTGATAGTTGTGCTGAGGAGGCGTCCCGGTGGAGACGCGACAAATGTGAACAACAAAATGAGCGTGGTGCTTATATTTGTCGTTAACACGTTGTTTTTTATTGTTTTTTTCCTGCCGTTTACCTTACAAATCTTGGCGTTTGGCAAGAAAAATTACGATGAGGTTTTACGCGCGTTCGTCTGCCTGGCGAGTGTCAATTGCTGCCTTGATCCACTCATCTACTATTTCTCCCTGGACTCATTTTGGCAGGTCAAAGGCAAAAATCAAACGAAAGCGGTTTGTTATTCTCTCAGCAGGTCGCAGGAAAGGTTGTGACTGATATCAAAAAAGTTGGGTCACTCAGTGGAGGCCACACTTCACATTTATGCCATTGAATTGGATGACAAAATATCAGACCAATGTAGTATTTATTTGAGAGAAAGATAGCACAAGCACAATATATTTTTCAAGCGAAACATTTATCTAAAACAATATATAGCCTACACTGTACTGTTCAAAATGAAGGCTAACTTAATTGGGACACTTCTTGATTGTCAAACTTTGGCTACTCTACTAGGACACCTGCATGAACAGAAGAAGAATTGAGGTCATACTTCTACCAAAAGTCCTTGGGAATTTTGGCTCAGAAATGTTAAGACCTGAAAGAAGATATTTTGTGTTAACAGATGTCACTTAGATTGGTATTTTGTCATCAAATGGAATAAAATTCAAACATTTATGAATGTTAGTATATTATGTGTGAATATACTAAGCTTACCCTGCTGTTGGACCTCCGAGTCATGTGATTTGTTCATCTTTTTAATCACAAATTACTGCAGGGTCCTGGAAATATTAGGCCTGTGTTTTTCAGGCCTGGAAAAGTCATGGATATAATAAACTCAAAATGTATGGTAATTTAACTGCTGTAAAACAAAAAAAGGTATGTGTCTGCACACTGATTTATTGCTCCAAATTACATTGCTGGCTTACACTTGCTTGCAACGTTTCTACCAAGTCTTCGTCAAGCAGAACCACATGCAAAATGAACCACAGTCATTTAGGCATATGGTCGAAATATTTTTTGAGCAATATATCAGTGTGCAGACAGTGGACACATGCCATTTTTTCCCTTGTTGACTGCATTGTGTCTTGCACTTGTGCCCAATGCAGGTTGAATGTTAATTTTTCTTTAATTTCACTGCTTTAAAAAATGTCATGAACTAGATATTGCTCTTGTGTATGGAATAAAACTTGCACATAAGCCATAGTGATGTCTGATTTGTAGCGAGTCATTTCCTTTTAATGAACTATTTGAAACGGTTCAAATGATTGGTCTAAATTATTAATTTACAAGTCTGTTGAAATCAAAATGTCTTTTTTTTTATTTATTTTTTATCACAAATGCCTGTAAAGGCCATGGAAATTACAATTTGGGAACTAAAGTACCTGGTACTAAAAAAGTACCTTGGTACTAACATGATTTTTAGAGCACTTTGGAGTACCATGTAAAAAAATATATAATGGTACATGAAAAATGATAATCATTCAGTAATATAGTATTTTATAGTACCATGGTGTTACCATCTGTGGTACAGCCACAGTGCATATTATGTAAGGGAAGAACAGAATCTTTATAATATTTATACAATGTTCACTCATCTTCAATATTCAGTGATGATGCTCTCTCTCTCTCTCTATATATATATATATAAGGTTCCAAAAAGAGGTTTTCAAAGCAATGCCATAGAAGAACCATTTTTGGAAAACCATTTAATATTCTAAAGAACCTTTTTTCCTCTAGAAATAACCTTTTTTTGCAACGAGGAGTTTCCATGAATTCCGGGTTCTTCAAGGAACTGTACTTGATGCAAAATAATCTTTATTTTTAAATGAACATTGTCCATGCAGACATCTTTGTGCGTTTTCATGTGGAAGACACTATTTATAGAATGCTCGCTCATCTGCAAAACCCTGATTAATTATGATTGAGAATATAAGTGAATCTGCTCTTTTTATCATGTTAATCAGATGTTTGTACACAATAATTAGAACATAATGCTTTCCAGACAAAGAGCTCTTTAGCAGATGCCTTGGCGATGTACTGTGTGTGGTGGGTAACCATGTTGTTACAAACCAGAGTAAGTTTTTCCACCTCCCGTGTCACATAGATGTGACAATAAGTTCACTGTTCAAGCATATTAAAGGGGGGAAATTACACTCCAATGCATTTCATGGTTGAGATGCACATATGCGATTTTACTCTGTGTTTTTATGCAGAAATAAAAAAATATTTTTCTTCTTTGATAAGAACAATTTAGAGGAACTAAAACTCAGGAACCCAGTTCCCTGACTAAGACATGCAAATTACTATACGTCTGTGTCTGAGTACCTGTTTCTAGCCCTGTCATATTTCAAAAAGCAATTTTCAGTACAAAGGAAATGATGAATTAGCAGGGCGAGCCAAAAAAGAGAAGACTGGAAATTAAGAGAAAAATAGATCGATGGTATCTGTCTTCAAAGCACTCAATCACAAAAATGTTAACACAATGACTGGGGTCAGTCTAATTAATCAGGTACCTTTACCCTATACGCTCATAACATTTGAAAATCATTTAAAACTATTGCTATCGTTGTCATTATCATCATACTATCATTGAGTTTGTCAACATTAATGCATACAAATGTTGTTCCAACCACCAATCTGTTAAGCATGTTAACTGAACTACAATTTTCTATACAAAGAAAGTGGACAGTGATTTATACTGCCAAGCTCCAAAAAGGACATAAAAGCACCACATTTTGGGGTGTACTATTGTTGTTGTACAGCCTTTTCTTTGTATAAAAAACAATGTTGGTTTGTTACAACCTATTTACATTTTTCATATTGTAATGTCCTCTCTATATATACTGTATATTATTATATATAGTTTTTTTTTTCATAACTATGTGACCAGTTTTATGCCATTTTTACACCTTAAAAAGAGTATTAGATAAACCTATTGGAGTAGCAAAATAAATAAATGTAATTAATATCGATTTAAATATGTGTAAGCAGAAAGAAGCATGGAAGATGTGTTTTGTTTAAACAAATAAAAGATAATGTGCTTTTTGTTGTATTATAATGTTATCACTCCTATTAATGCACCGTAACAGCTAAGAACGAAACTAATACTTTGTGACGGTATGCAGTTTATGCTTCCATGGCAGTTCTGTAAGACCTTATCACTTTAGGGGATGTTCACACAGAATGTGTTTTATTGTCTCTGCAGTTTTATAATTGTTTTATTAAGTAAAAATGAACTAGATTTACAGCTTTGTTTTGACGTCTCTCTTCCTTTTCACCATCTTGTTCCATGAGGGCAGCATTTTAAGACCCTGTGTCAAGAAAAATAACTTTTTGAGAAATATCTCGAGACACTTGCATTAACTCAAAGGGCAAGTGTGGGTGTGTGATAGAGATGTATTGATGACCTTTTGAAAGTGTATTTGGACAAGATGCACAAAATGCTGTAAGATTTGGCTATTTCAACCACGTGAATGTAACCATTTACAATTCTAGAAAGATCACAGACGTCTCTCCCCTATATTATAATTAAAAATAATAGAAAAAGCGCTTCATCCAGGGCTTTATTGATGTCTCCTTGTTTCCCTGAAGTCTCATTTTTAAAGAGATTTTTCACCCACAAATGAAGATTCTCTCATCATTTACTCACCTACATGACATCCCAGATGTGAATGACTTTCTTTCTTCTGCTGAACACAAACTAAAACTTTTTGAAAAATTTCTCAGCTCTGTTGGTCCTTTCAATGCAAGTGAATAGTGGCCAGAACTTTAAAGCTCAAAAAAGCACATAAAAGCAGCATAAAAGTAACCCATAAGACTTCAGTGATTAAAGCCATGTCTTCAGAAGTGATATGATAGGTGTGGGTGAGAAACAGTTCTACATTGAAGTCCTTTTTTACTATAAATGTAAATTTTTATCAGCCCTCCTATGCTTGTTCGTGAGAGTTCTTCTTCTTTTGTTTTTGGCAATATGCATTCATGCATATTTCCACCTACTGGCCTGTTGTGCAAACGTGACATATTTATTTTTTCCTTTCTTTTATCCCTCTGTTTTTTTCTAATACGATAGCTTTGTGTGAGGATCTTGACCAAAATTTAAGTCATTATTTACTGATAATCTTCCTCATCCCAAATATTCACATTTAGCCAGTATTCGCATTCAGAAATAAAAATGGCATCTTGACATTTGGTTATAATACATGGGAGAACAAATATCACTTTGGTGTCAACAATGTTGACGTGCTATTTTTAGATCTTGACACGAACGCAGGTGAGTCGTGAGCTAACCAACGGCAAATGGACTAGCAGCGTATGGTAAGAACTTTGCAAAATTTGTTAAAAATATGATCCTTTTGTGATTTACAGTAAAAAATAACAGCATACGGAACAACATCAGGGTGAGTAAACAATGAAATATTTTTCTTTTTTGATTGAACTGTCCCTTTAAGTGTGGCTAAAGTGTCTAAATATTGACTATATACATTATGTCAGCAGATGTTTTCAAAGAAGCAGTTAAGCAACATCAATTGCAATTTTCATAATTGTGAAATAATTTTCTGTTGATGATGTGGTTGACTAAATTGACCACCCATGCTGTCGATGTTTCGAAATAGAAATGGCAAAGACAAAAAAAAAGATGCTCAGTGACTTATTGGTTTATTTACATGTTTGCATCACCCAACTAAACAAGATCTGGTAACTTCAACACCCACACACAAACATGAAGATTTTTGAGATTGTATACATTAGTCCAGGGCATGAATCTGGCCTAAGGCTTCGCTCATAAGATAAGAAAATCCTCTTAATTAAATAAGTGTTCTCTTGAAAAGCATGCAAAGACAGAAAAAGAGGGGGTGAAAGGAAGAAGGAATGAGGAAGTGGAACAGGAAGGGTGTGCAGCAGTGTTAAAATTACATTATAGATGACTGGATATTGAGATAGTATAGTATATGGAATGATATTCCGGACATTATTCAAAAGGAATTGCAAATTGTATTTGCATTTGCGTTTTCAATTTGTGGACGCATAAAATGTGACATAATCCAAACGCAATTGCAAATCGCGCATTACCGTTTGCATTTTCGTTTAAGCGAACGCACAGTGACTGCCAGATTTCAAATGGAAAAGCAAAGTCCGTTTGCAACTGTGTTTACCATATCTTACGAGTTTTGGCCCTGTCATATTTAAATAGCAATTTCAATTACCACGTCTGCTTTTTCACTTTCTCAGCGTGGCGTATGTAGCCAGCCAAAACTCAAATGGAATACTATTTTTTTTATTATTTTTTTTAATTGCAATATTAACAAACAGAACAAGACGATACATACAAGAAATATAAACAATCTTTCAAAACAAAAGAGAAATTATGGTTCAGAATACATTAAGAGAGGAAATGTGAATTTTTTTAAATATATTCAACAATAGTCTAAAAAGAAAAGAGTATAAGAGAAGAAAGAAAAAAAAGAAGAGGGCACAAAAGAAAAAAACATTAAGAGAGAATATTAAACATGGCACTAATTCTGGATGTTTTCATTTCTTTCTTGTTAACAGAAGTTGAAATTGTATTTAAATACATCTTCAATTCTTCTTTGAAAAAGCTAAAGTGGGGTTTACTTTTCATATATTTACATTTATGGATATGAAACTTTCCAATATATAAAAGAAGGTTTATACAAAAACATGCATTAATTAGATTCTTGTCTTTAACATAAAATCCCAAAAGAATGTGTCTATATGATAAAGAAAAGTTACATAAAACCTTTTGGACAATCAGAGCATCAATGTTGTTCCAGAAAGACCGAGTAAAAAGACATTCCCAAAACAAATGATCAACAGTTTCAGAGGAGGCTTCACAAAAAGAGCAGGAAGTATCAATATCATTTCTAAATTTCTTTAAAAAAGTATTTAACTGGATAAAATCTATGAATAATTTTATAGGATATTTCTTTAACTTTATTAGTTAGAAAGAATTTCTGAGGATGTGACCAAACATATGACCATTTAATATCATCAAAAGGTTATTCCAATAAGAAATGGAGGAAGGAATTGAAGTAACAGGGTCCAAAAATAATGACCTAATTTTATAATTGGATTTATGTATTGAAAAACAAATAGAACCAACCACAGTAGATTCAGGGCTAGGGGAGAAACAGAAGTCACTGTAGCACTATTATTGTTTCTAAACAGCATACAGATTTCCAAAGAGATGGCCTTGAAAACTATATTAAATTCTTTACTAGATACTGGGAATTGGTATCCTGAAACAAAATCGGAATAATTCAATAAATTACCTTCACTATGAAATAGCTGGTTTACTAATATCACCCCATTATTGAACCAGTTTTCAAGAAATAAAGATTTCCTCTTATGAAGAATATTACAGTTGTTCCAAATTAAAAAATTGTGTGGCGAGAAATTATGCTTGTAAATAAGTTTCCAAGCCATAAGCATCTGCTGATGATAATTGGAAAGTTTGACAGGAAGTTTACTAATTGAATAATTGCACATTAAAAGAAAATGTATACCTCCTAATTGAGAAAAAATATATCTTGGGATTATACTCCAAATAGAAGATTGATTGTGAAGGAAACGTTTAAGCCAATTAATTTTTAAGGTATTGTTAAGAGAATCAAAATCAATGAAATTTAAGCCACCTTTATTATAAGAATTCAAAATAACTGATTTTCTAATACTCAAATGGAATACAAATTCCCTTAGTATTTCCATTTCCGATGCCTTACACAGAAACCTGTCAATCAGGGTCAAGGGTGGGATTATGCTATGGGGCGTGTTTGTCTTGGGAAGTGACGTCACTCACAGTGGACGGTCAAGAGGTGATGCCCTGAACAGACGCCGGTTTATCAAATCAAATCACTTTATTGTCACACTACCATGTACACAAGTGCAACAGTGGGTGAAATTCTTGTGTGCAGTTCCGAGCAACATAGCAGTCATGACAGTGACGAGACATATACCCATTACAGTAAACAACATACTTACACAACACAATTTACAAATCAAATGTACACATACACAACACAATAATTATATACAATGTACAGTAAACAATACACACAATATACAATACAATAAGTAGGAGTATATGATATATATATATATGAAGTAGTATATTGAGGAGAATATGTTGACAGTCCAGTGTGAGATTATAGATGAATAAAGTGCAGTGCTAATTATTGATCGTGATAGACTGTGAGTGACATCACTTCCCAAGACAAACACGCCCCATAGCATAATCCCACCCTTGACCCTGATTGACAGGTTTCCGTGTAAGGCATCGGAAATGGAAATACTAAGGGAATTAGTATTCCATTTGAGTTTTGGCTGGCTACATACGCCACGCTGAGAAAGTGAAAAAGCAGACGTGGTAATTGAAATTGCTATTTAAATATGACAGGGCCAAAACTCGTAAGATATGGGAAACACAGTTGCAAACGGACTTTGCTTTTCCATTTGAAATCTGGCAGTCACTGTGCGTTCGCTTAAACGAAAATGCAAACGGTAATGCGCGATTTGCAATTGCGTTTGGATTATGTCACATTTTATGCGTCCACAAATTGAAAACGCAAATGCAAATACAATTTGCAATTCCTTTTGAATAATGTCCGGAATATCATTCCATAATAGTATGTGAACAAAAATGATAAATGCAAAGATGCATGTGATTTTTTATCAGACGCTTTAACTGGCATTAGGATCAGTTCATTTTTTTTCTGTAAACAGACCTGTGACCCATTCTAGGGTCACGACCCACCAGTTGAGAATATTCATGAGTAAACAGTATAGCTCTAACAATTCACACATATATAAGAGTTCAAAGAGGAATTTTATGTAGCACAAACAGCCAGCCACAAACACGTACGAGCATGCAGGCATGAGTGTAAACACACATACACTCACACTCTGAGCTTAATGCCCATAATCGTCTAATTTTAAGACGTCCGATGCTACCATTTTAAGATTTCAAAAGCACTCATTTGAGAATGATCATTATTGAAAATATGCAAAGAAACAAAGTATTTCAACACCTTTAGGTTAAACCATGTGCAATGAATTCCGATTACGTACAGAGAAAGAAAAGTACAAAAAGAGATAGACAAGGGTCAGAGATAAAGAGTGGTTGTGGCTACTGAGACTGTGATCTCATCAGAAACAGGAAGGGCAAGGGATAAGCAGCCTATGGGGTCTCACAAATGACTGTCTCCACCACAAAAGTGTTCTCAAAATGACGGATGCGGTGACAGTTCTGCGCCTCACGCTTGGTGATACCTATAAGGAGAGAACATTTAAAATTACAGTAAATAAAAATATTATTCACATTAGGAAATATTTTATAAATACTTATAGATGATATACTGCAAGTATATATTTTTCTTTACTCTAATTAAAACTACTTTGAAGTAGTGCTCAACCGATATATCAACCGATAAATCAGTTTATATTTAGTGTTTTGTAGTATAATTTTGTATTATTTGCATCGGATGACAACTTTTCCCATTTGAAGGCCGAAACTTCACGTAAGTACGCAAACGCAGATGTGAGGCTTGCCAACACGTCAATGCATGGTCCCGTTGTACATACATTACATGCACTCTTGCATTGCTCTGGCGATTACAAACCTCAGACCATAGAGGTAAACAGATTTTTTAGACTTGATGACGAAACTGGTTCTGTGTCCAAAACTATGAAAATGCTGCCTTCGGAGGCTGTATATGACGGCAGGATGAAAATAAAGCTGTCAGATAAGCCATTAACTGATTAAGCAGCAAGTCAGCTGCTTACGTTTTTGGATGCTGCCTGGATGTGGTAGATGAGTCGATTGTTGAGAAGTGGGGAGAGACATGTTGTATACATTTTTTGAAAAGATTCGACTCAAATTGCTGCCTGAGTTCGCCATGACAGTTGTTGATTGAAAGAAGAAAATCCACTCTAGCATCCCTTGTGGCAACGCTGAGAATGCAGCCAGTTGTGTTATAAATTGAACACTGACACATTTCGCAACGATGTGCTAAATCAAGCTTTGAATGTAACTACTTTAACGATAAATCGTTTTTTACTTTTTTTCCTACCCCCGCTCAAAAACCCATCAACAATGAAAACAATTGGACATGGGGGGCCTTTGCAAGTCATAATCCATCCCTGTCCTCATCAGAGAATAACTTTGAATGTAACTACTTCAACGATAAATCGGTATACACTTTTTTTTTATTATCCATATCAGATGATAACTTTTCTTATTAGGTCATTTAGTGTCTTTGAACAGTAGTGGTAACTTTTAAGTAGTGGTCTACCAATATATCGGCAGATAAATCGGTTTATATTTAGTTTTTTAATTATCTGCATTAGATGATAACTTTTCCCATTTAATGTCTTTGAATGTTACTACTTCAACTAATATATCAACAGATAAATTGGGTTATATTTAGTTTACTTTTGTCATTTTTTTTTTAAGTAACAGCATCAGATAACTTTTCTATTTTGTCTTGTAAACTAGACTCTTGACGGCACGAAGTCTGGTGCATATTGTTCCTTATTCTAGCCAAGCCAACCAACACATTTCTTATTTACTGTTTAGGAGCATTTGTAATTATGAGCATTATTTTGGCCACACTGCTCTCTAGCTATCATTCGACATTACCTTAAACATTAAAGAGGATGACTTGGTCATTGTAAGAAAAGAGTGTGAACTTACGACGGCGAGAGGTGCGTCGACGAAGCCTGTACGTATCTTTACCATTACACAGACGGTAAATAAAACGCCCAAGCTGATGCATGTTATTAACACGGCCAGTCACAACCATTTCTTCTTGGACAATGTATGTCTGGGGAAGATAAGTCCCTTTCTACCAAGAGAGAGAGAGAAAAAAAGACAAGAACGTCAAATAAAAAAATTATTCAGGTTTGAACTGCCATTATACACACAAACACACTTTAAGTACCTTGACGTTGACGAGCAGTTCCCAGAGGTTTCGTGGTGGCATTACCACACTGGTATTGAGCTCGATGACGTAACACTTGTCTAAGGCGATGTCATGATAGGCTGTCAGACCCTAAAAACCCGAACACATTCAAACTGGCTTCACTATATTGGTAAGGACAGCTCATACACACAATGGTATTTATATTGTGATATTCGCCTCTAACCCTCACACAAACCTGTTAATATATGTACATTTAAAGCAAAACATGATTTGGCCGATTTATGAGCCTTTATAACTAGCCTTTTTCAAAATCTTGGTCCTCAAGTATAGCACACAACACACACACACACACACACACACACACACACACACACGTACGATAATAATGTGAAACCAAGTTGCTAGCAAACCTGCACACCAGATACCCATGTTAAGGACCAGCAGACAAAACCCATTACGCAGGTCTTTTCAGCAAACCGCAAGTGAGAAAGTGTGTGGTAGGGGGAATTTTACCTATCAGCATAAGTGAAACTTAGTCATGTTAATTACACACATAGGGCTTTTTTTATGTGTGTTACCCTGTGGAAATCATGAATGATGTCAGCAGGGTCTGTGTTGCTAAAGTCAGGCACAGGCACACTGATTTGCTCATAGTTTTCTTTTAGGTAAATCCCCACATTCTCCTCCAGCTCATGAGACCCTCGCAGTGGAGCCGACACCGAGTCCTCATACACCACACGGCAGTGGAATCGACTTTGATCAGGAACCTGTAAGTTTGTCACATAAGGCAACTGCATTATTAGCACAATACAATCACATAATTATATGTAGCATCCATAAACCACAAGTGTGATCTCTGCACATTGTTGTAGCGTATTTAACGTGTACTACCTGAGGAATGATGTAGTATCGGTAGATATATATTGAAGCATATATCAGACTGCAGGTGAAGACAATCAATGCAGATGTCAGACAGCAGAGTCCACTCAAAGAGGAGCGTTTCCGTCCGACAGGCAAGACCAGTTCCTCTTCCACCTACAATGCACACACAACCTTGTTTTTATATAATGGTGGGGGCTTACCATAGACCTTTATTGTTTCTAAGATTTTGTCATCATTTACTCTCCCTCGTGTTGTGCAAACTAATTGTATTTTCTTTTTTCTGAGAAACAAAAATAGCGGTTAAGCAGTTTTCCATATATTGAAATTCAACCTTGTACATCCTGGTGTTACCAGTCCTGCTCAATCCACTCCGAGCGGGATTCAAACCGGCGTCTCCGGCATGGGAAACGGTCGCTCTCAGTCGCTAGTGTGCCTCTTGAGGCCAGGGAAGTGAGGTTCACACATTGCTCAGCTACCTACAAGCTGGCTACCATTACACTGGCATTGCAGGAAAAGCAGTAGAGTGCCAATAAACAATCTTCACTTGCTGCTACAAGTCATTAAATTACTTCCATCTACTCGATGTTTATTACAGCAAGCATGTTATTTATATTCTTCATAAGACAAAGGAACAAAGAATCAGCCAATAGAAAAGTGACAACCAGGGTCAAGGGGGAGAAATGGGTGCTCTGGATTAATACAGGAAAAGGGTCATATGCAGATGCGCCAGCCTTACGGTTGACCTTGTTCACCTCAAGAGGACAAGTATGACCTAATCACCTCACAGAAATAAGTATGCGGAACATCATAAAGAGGAAGAGAAGAAAACGGTCAGCAGTTGCTAACTATACTGACTCACTAACGTGCGCACTGCAGCCTGCATCTGGGGTCAACTGAACATCTATGGAAGGCCAGAAACATGTACACAGAGCAGATCAGCATGTACAACTTTACATTTCTCACACATACATTATCTACTGATAATCTTTTCCTAGAGGTCTCATCTTGTTTGCACAAGTGTTTAATTTAAAAATGTCATCTTTAGGCACGTTACACAAGGTTTCTCATCATGCAACTCAAACCCATTTGGTTATCAAGTGTCACATGACCGATTGGGAGAGCAATTTAAAAAAAATGTGTCTCAGGCATTCTGCCTAACATCTTATTTCATGTTTCATGGAAGAAAGGAAATAGCTAATACAGGGTTAAAATGACATGGGGGTGAGTAAATGACGACAAAATAACTTAAATGGCTGTAACTCTACCCCTACCAATAACCAGTATAGAAAATGTTTAGATTTGATTTAAAATATGATTTTGTCCCTGTATGTTTTAGTCATGTGGACCTTCCACAGGTGCCCACAAAAATGGTTATTTCAGGTTGTACTGTCTGTGCCGGGACATACCAACCAAGATAGCAAATTCTGTCCGACACATGCACACACACACACACACACACACACACAAATACACACATGTTGTGTTTCCATGTTTTATGGGGACTTTCCATAAACAGAATGTATTTTATAGTGTACAAACTACATGTTCTATCCACTAACCCTACCCCTAAACCTAACCCTCACAGAAAACTTTCTGCATTTTTACATTTTCAAAAAACATAATTTAGTATGATTTATAAGCTGTTTTCCTCATGGGGACTGACAAAATGTCCCCCCACAAAGTCAACATTTTCGGGTTTTACTAAGTGATAAATACACGCTCAAACACACACAAGTAATGAATTCATCATTCATCGTCCCCGTGGCGATCGTCCCCGTACAATCACCCACATGCTGTGAAACGAGCTACAATCGGCACTACATTCACTTGTTTCCTCTGCAGCCAAGAATGAATTATTTAGAGCTCTCGTACTACAGTAGGAAATTATTAAATGTGAGATGCTAATGGGCAATGACTAATAACGCCCACAGTCTTGCAACCCATCTGCCAACTATAAGGCACATGCTCTGAACTGGCCTCATACTTAACACACACAAGTTTGTTTCAAAATCATGGTGGGGACTTCCAATCGAATTCTATTGTTTTTAAATTAAGCCTATTACATTTGCTATGCCTTTACCCAGTGCTCAATCCACCAGTTTATGGTGGTTCATGACCCACATTTTTTTGGATGTGCTTCCAATCTAACTCTATGATATTTTGTTCCATATGTTAGTCTGGTACATGCATTGTTGTTTATGCATTTACTAAATTGACATTTGACAATAGACATTTTCCTATTCAGCCCATGCAATGTTGATCATTTTGAATATTGTTGGGCCTATGTAGTTCATGGTAATGTTAATACATTTCAATAAATGACATTTTTGTTTACTTTTGCATGATTAGCCATTTTGGTACTGTATTGATTCACCACTTGATGTCCATATCTGGGTCCTGAAGCAAAGCACAGACATCTTTTTACATTTTACAGTTTTTAATTAAGACATTATTTAGTCCCTTAATTAAGCTGTTTTTACTGTGGTAACAGTTGGAAGACCATTTGGTCTGTACAAAACAGCGAAACCTGACCACCACACACACCTTTTATTACCAGGACAATATTAAACAGCTAAAGCTGATAGAAGTCATTTTTCTCACCAAAGGCTTCTGCCATTTTGTCTCTGATGCATTTGTGTGTATAAGTGTAATATTCATTACATAGACACAGTCGCGCGCGCACACAGACACACACACACGTGCTGCACCAAGTCAAATTTCACCTAGTCATTGCAAGCTCAAAATAATGGGCCTTAACATTTCACATAACAATCCATGCATTAATTACAATTAACGTCTTTCAAAATGCAGGGTAAGTTGTTTCAAGCTATTTTATGTATTTCATCAATCATGTTTACCAAAGCACTTTATAATTAAATAAGAGCAATTTATTATAGCCACTTAATGATATTTGATTTTTATGTATTATTTAATGAATTAAAATATGACAATAAATGCACAAATATTAGTACGTAAGTTGCACATTAAATGGCAGAGACAGAAATATCATGCGATTAATGATGCAGGTGCTGCAGCATACATGTCCTCTTGTTATGAAACCAAAGGGCAACAGAATTTCCATGAAAAACAACTAAATAAATAAATAAGCACTGATGGAGCAATGCCAATAGATTGTATCACCCCACCAAATGACGTTCTTGATGGTTTACCAATAATTTCCCGTTTCATTTTAATCGCAGTTTTCGTGTGACATTTGAGATGTAACGCAAAAAAACCTAAAAAACTTACGTGTGCATGCGGTATGAATATTTGAGTCTTATCTCCATCACCATCCTCTTTATCGGCCTTTTGTCCTGCGATGGGCTGAAAACTGATCTTCACCATGATGCGGGGAAATAAACGTTGTTTTTATCCCTTTTTGACACAATATTTGGTCTTTGTTATAATGTACCGGAAGAATGTATAATTTATTTATATATATGTGAACAAAAACGCTCTTAAAGTCACAGCGCTCGCGACAGTGGAATGATGGCGCGTGACCCAAAATGAGCAAGCGCGCTCACGTTTGTTCACAGCTCTCTTATAAACATAGCAACTGTTACAACTGTACTGTAGCGGTACCATGGTGCATTGATGTTATCAGATGGTAATGCAATCTTACTTCGATCTCTCTCTCTCTCTGTACATTATATATATATATATATATATATATATATATATATATATATATATATATATATATATATATATAAAAGATTACTCAAGGTCAGTAACGTATTCTAAATACTTTATTTCTTCAGCACTGGTAGTTATATAAAAAATATATAACATCTATACAGTTAGATATAGAGAAATATAGTTTTCCTTACGATAATTAACCATGGTTTTACTATAGTAACATTGTAGTACCCATGGTTTTTTGGGCAAAACCGTTTTTGATACAGTTAACCATGATTTTACTACAGTATCCATGTAGAAACGATGTTTTTACTATAGTGATATTTTAGTGACCATGGCTGCAGTAACCATGGTTAATTTTGTGATTGCTACAGTCTTACTACAAATACCATGGTGAAACTATGGTTACTGTAGAACAATTATAGCTTACATAGATATATAAACAGACAGACAGATTAAAAAGACAATTAGCAAAAAAAAAAAGACAACTGTGGAAACATTTCTAGTTTTGCAAACTTTATTTCCAACTATTAGTCTGGCTACTGATTGACAATTCCAATGAAATTCCCACCATTTCTGTGCCCATACCCCCAGGTCTTATTCTTTGGGTGGGTTTCTACATTGGTTAGACTGGTCTGTTTAATTGAACAGAAACAGGGCCAATAGGTACCAAGCCTGTCTATCAGACATCAATGTTAACTCTAATAAGACTGCAAAATAGAAACATGCACTTACTTGCAAGAAAAGTTTTCTTATTCTCAGAATTCTTAATGCTCTTGGCCCATTATGATGTTAAGCAAAGATGGCCCTGATTGGCTGTCGTTACATGTGCCAATGAAAGAGTCTAGTCTGGCCTATATCACAGATGCAGACTAAATCACTTATTATGGTGCGCTACCAGTCACCATATAACAAGATATGCAGAGATATAAAAAACTTACAGCTTTATGCTACTTTTGGTTCTATCTTTTTGTTCGCTAAATTAAAATACTTTAATAGGCATGCCAATCCCTGTTGCTCAAAACATAACTGTAAACTTTCTGTAGAACAAGTTTTATGGGCAAAAATTCAGCATTTAAAATTAAGAAAGTTATCCTTATGAATAACAGTTGCATTCTCTGATGGTAGTGTATTAAGTGTTTCTGGCAAGCACAATGCACACAATGTAAGACAAAGCAGTAATGCTTTACACATCAGTTTTAAATATGTGTGGTATTTAAAGAAAAAGTTCACTCAAAAATGAAAATTGTCTCATTACTTACTCACCCTCATGTTGTTCCAAACTCATCTGACTGTGGAACACAAAAGGAAATGCTAGGCAGATTGACAGCCTCATTCCCCAATCATTTTCATTGTATCTTTTTAAATATAATGAAGCTGAGGATTTAATTGAGGATGTAAAATTCGACCTAACACTTCCTTTTGTGTCCCAAAGAAAATCACACAGGTTTGGATCCACATGACATAATTTTCATTATTAGGTGACTTTCCTACAAAAACTTTCTGCGGACAACCGTTTTAACCCCAGTACTGCATATAACAAGGCATTAACACTTATCTTACTGAGTTCTTAAAAAGTCTAAAAAGGGTGTGGCTGCTCACTTTGCTGTTTCCTCCAGCCACCACCAGTTGGTGTTAATATGGACTTAAGATGCTAAATTACATACAACGATTTCAGTTTAACCTCTACTATTATTTCACACTGCATTTGTTTTTTTTACCCCAATAAATACCTATTGTAAAGAAGGACAATATCTGAGCTTGAGCCACGTTTCTCACAAAAATCATCAGGAGCATGTCAGGGCCATATTTCACCCCAAAATAAAAAATAAAAATATTACATTCAAAATGAAGCCTATTTTGGACCTTTAAAACCTTTTGCATTGTGACATCATTTTAGACAGTTAAGCACATTTTCCCCATCCAATTCGAATATCCATGATGCATAATATACTTGAAGGAAAATAGGAATAATGTATTATTATATATTGTATACAATATATTGTACATAGAGCATTTATATCTCAAATTGGTATATGTTGCATTGCATTTAAATTTAATTACAATAATTATATTTAATGCATTACAATATTTTTTATAGCAAAATACACTTATGAGAATCTAAAGAGGATTAACACTGAGACAAAAAGGGATTACAAAATTACAACAAAACAAACAAATAATAAGTAAAAGATTTGGATGCATTACAGCAATGAGAATTTGCTGGGGAAATGTTCTTAATTGCCATGAAAAAATATTTTTTTTACGCTAAATATCCTAGTGCTCCTAAAATAAGCTTCATTTTCTTCATGCAACATTTTACTGATTCTTTTCCTTTTTATTTTAGGCTGAAATGCGACCTGGACGCATCTTCCTAATTTATCTAAACAAGGGTCAAATTGATTGTTCAAAATGTATCATACTGCCAAAGTAGGACTACTGGTTATACTGGGCTGTTATTGTCATGCTACTGAAAGCTAGAGTAGTTAGGGTACAAAACTTGGTCATAATGAAAGTAAAAGAATGTGGTCAAATCCGGGTCAACAGCTGCCACAGCACAGTCACAACACTAACCATCAACAAATCCACACAGTCAACACATTTCCAAACATTTTTCAAAGTAAATAATAACAATAAGAAAACATCTTTCAGGCTGAGATGTGAATGTCCAAAGAATTCTACAAAGCCAAAACAAAAAGGGAAGATGAAAGAGCCTATGTACATGTCCAGTCCCTCACCCAGGATACACAACTTGTATGTATACTTAACCTCTCACACAAACAAACATGTTCAAAGCATGTTGTATGCATCACAGTTTTACCTCAAATGCAACCTTTGCAACTCGCATAGTAGGGCAGAGTGAGTAAATGATGCAAGTAAATGATAAGGGATATGCAAAGTGCTTTTCACATATCAATTTCCTTGAATTCATCAGTACAATTACTAAACTCCTTTTGCATCTTATGGGTTAATTAGCATAGAGACATTTGAGTGTGCATGTTTGTGTGCAAGGTACAAAATCCCTCCACTTCTTTATGTGCAACAATGCAGCAGCATCTAATTCTGTCTTTTCTGTTCATTTAGCTCGTTTTCATTAAACATGAGAATAAAACATTGTTGGGGAGAGGTTGTATGTCTAGCGAAGCAAGACCCTTCTTCATCCTCCTCGTTAAATTTCTCACCGACTGAGCTCAAATGGTATTTAACATTTCCTGCTAAACTGTTCAAACTTGCCTGTTGCTGTGGCCACTCAACTTTCCTGAGAGCCAAACATTGTCCAGACATTGCCTAAACGTTGTCTAGACATTCCCTATGCATTTATTTTACATTCTTCATCATTTTCAGGCGTCCTGCGGGGTTGGCCTCTTGAGGTCACGGATTTGTTTAATTAGATAGGTCTTCTCGTCACTGAATTGCTCATCCTCGGTGCGGTCGTTCTGAAACTTGCTTAGAAACTCGATTAGTTTGGTCTGGTTCTTCAGCAAGATGTCGAGAATGGGCTGGTTCTTGTTCGGATTGGCCACAAACACCTGAATGGACAGAGAAAGATAGGACTTATTTGATCATACCACTGAGAAAAGTGAAGCAAGAGAAGTTTTAGGATACTGAACCCCCACACAAAAAAACCTTTTGCCTTAGGAAGAAAAAAAAATAAAATAAGTGTCTTTTAGTCCATATCTATTGGCTTTGAGGCTATCTATATGCTAGTGTGCTTCTAAAAGTTGGCAAAATAAACTTTTAGCAGATATTTATCCATTTAAGGTTCCACTTTAAATTAGGTGTCTTTACCTACTATGTAATAACATTAATATACATAGAATACAAAGTAGTTATTGTGTAACAACATTTCACAATTTGAACAAGATTCACATTCGCTATTACAGAGGTTGAGGTACGGCGTAGGTTTTGGAGTAGAGTTAGGGTTTAGAATAGGGTTTGGTTTAGGGGATTGGTTGACTGTTACTACAGATGTAATTCATGTAAAATCAATTTGGAATGCCCAAAACGCAATGCGTTCTAAGTCCTCATGGTGGCGTAGTGACTCGCCTCAATCTGGGTGGCGGACGAATCTCAGTTGCCTCTGTGTCTGAGACCGTCAATCCTATCACGTGGCTTGTTGAGCGCTTTACCACAGAAATATAGCTCATGTTGAGGCTTCACACTATTCTCCACGGCATCCATGTACGCGCCGCACTGAGAGCGAACCACATTATAGCAACCACAAGGAGGTTACCCCATGTGACTCTACCCTCCATAGCAACCGGGCCAATTTGGTTGCTTAGGAGACCTGGCTGGAGTCACTCAGCACACCCTGGATTCGAACTCACAACTCCAGGTGTGGTAGTCAGCATCATTACTCGCTGAGCTACCCAGGCCCCCACATAATAAGTACATTGTATCAAATGCTTAAGTACAAAGTAGTTAAAAACACCAAATATAAAGTTGGTCCCCATTTAAAATGTACAATCTTTTATTAGTAAGTCGTGGTTCATTTCAGTCATGTAAATTTAATGGAATAGTTCACCCAAAAAGGAAAATTCTCTCATCATTTACTCACCCTTATGCCATCCCGAATGGGTATGACTTTGTCTTCAGCAAACAAAAAATGTTGATTTTTAAAACAATATCTCAACTCTTTTGGCTGATACAATGCAAGTAAATGGGTGCCAACATTTTGAAGCTCCAAAAATCACATAACTCAGCAAAAAAGTAAACCATAAGACTCCAGTGGTTAAATTAAGGTCTTCAGAAGCAGATCAATATTTAAGTAAATTTTACTACGAATTCTCCTCCCTGCTCAGTCAATCTCCACTTTAACTTTCACATTCTTCTTCTTGTGTTTTTGCTGATTTATATTCTTCATGCATATGCCCCCCACTGTGCAGGGAGAAGAATTTATAGTAAAATATAGACTTAAATATTTATATTTCTCATTCACACCTATCATATCACTTCTGGAGATAAGGATTTAACCACTGGAGTCTTATGGATTACTTTTATGCAGATTTTACATGCTTTTTGAAGCGTCAAAATTCACTTGCATTGTATGGAACTACAGAGCTGAAATATTCTTCTAAAAATCTTAATTTGTGTTCTGCAGAATAAAGAAAGTCATACACATCTTGTATGGCATGAAGGTGAGTAAATGACGAGAGAATTTGCAATTCTCAGTTTGGGTGAACTATCCCTTTAAAGCTATTGGTTATTTAAAAAAAAAGAAAAAGAAAAAAAGGGTTGAGTCTTTCAATATGTCCTAGCACACTACAAAAAAACACCAAAACAGAAAGAAAACAAAAGAAGCATTTACATTGTGCCTTTAAGATGATAAAATAATGACAGGAAGCAACAGTTCAGCTGTACAATACAACACAGAATCTGAGCGCATTAGTACAAATGTATGCGTTAGTGGTTTGGTACCTTAAAGACATGGAAGGCCTCAAACTGGATGTTGCGGCTTTTGTCTCTCAGTAGATTCATCATGAGTTTGATGTTCTCTGGTTTGCTTATGTACTTCGTCATTATAGTGAAGTTGTGCCGGTCCAAAAGCAGCTCTCCCAAAAGCTACAACGAAAAAAAGTAAAACACATCATGTCTGGTTCATGCAATTTAGCGACACAAACTGAAAACCAGAACACACGAAACCTACTACTAATGCACTTGAGGCTAGCAACAATAACCAATCAGAAGTACAGATCTAATGGTTAAACTCAACATATACACAACTAATCCATTGCTAAGCCCCACCTTAAAAACATTACACATCAATCCTACCTTAGCAAATGTCTGCCATATTATGAGTCAAGCTTTTACCCTTTTCTAATGTAGGCCCTGTGTTTTTGGATAATTTAAAAAAGTAATCTTACAGAAATTATTATTTGATAACACAGTATAGCGTTGTTGCCAGGGCGCTTATAATTGTGACCCAAGACAGCGTACATGCAAGATCCTTTTTTCCAAATCTTAATATAAATCTTGAGAATTGAATCTCAAATGAATCCCAATGGGTCATTCTTGTCTAAACAAGCAACAGTAACCAAGAGCGTTGGAACTTAGCAAAGAGTCAATTCTACTAAAACAAATTTGAGAGCTGTAAATTTAAAACTGAATCATACCACAAATAACCACCTAAATATGCACAATCAACAGCACGTAATATCACACAAATCAGCCTGTTGCTCACCTTTAGTGACTGCCTCTTAGTGACGTAGTTTTCTGAGTGAAGAAGCTTCTCATATTCACTGAAGAACTAAAGACCAAAGTAAAGAGGAGAGAGTCAAGGGGCAAATAAATATGCAGTAGTTTGAGAATAACTTTTCTGTGTTTGTGAAAAGCATTGAGATTTCCCCACACTGCAGGCTGCTTTGAATACATTCCAACTACTTTCAGTTACTTTGTAAAGAGTTTTTCCTAATGCATTGACATTCAAAGTCAAAAAAATTATAAAACAAAAGAATGAGTTCAGAGTCAAGTCAAGTGACTCACGTGAGAGAGGAACCAAATGCAGAAAAAAAAAAAAAGACAGAAAACTGAGGACAATACAACAGACAATGATGGAAACCGAATCAATGACAGAAGAACCCAATGACTCACTCTATCATAGTGCTGCTCCAGAAACTCAGCGCTAAGCAGTTTGTGTCTCGTCAACAAATCCTGGAAGAAAGTCAAACAAATGTGTCAAACAAAATAATTATACAGCACATTTGAAGTCTCAATGATCAAAGATACCAGAGACAAAACAAACTCACAAGGCCTGTACGTTTATGTAAATAAACTAACTTTAAATGTGGCGAATGCATCCGAGGCAATGTCGAAGGTGGACATCTCCACATATCTAAAGAAATCGTAGAACTGCTCAGAGCAGAGGGTGATCTTGGCCAGTGGCTCGTGCCGAATGCATTCCCTCAGCATTATTCCACAGTTCAGAGCGATATCAGGAGACTCGTATCTGAAGATCGAACAAACAAAAGACAGAAAAAATAATTTAAGACAAAAACAAACAAACGAAAGACATAATCTGCTATAAGAGCAGATTTAGAGGCGGCGGCCTCAATATCGGAAAACAAATGGCATCTTAAACTGATAGAACTGATGTAAGATTAGATGTACCCATCATTAATGCTGACTCAAAAGATATCTTAAGTAAGTACGTACTGATCTGGAATCAGATATAACTCTTATCTCTTAGGCCATGTTCACACTAATTCATTTTTCCTTTGAAAACTCGATTTCATACCATCAATTATTTTCATAAGTATGTGGTTATGGAGAGAATTTTCAAAAGTCTCAGTTTATGGTGGAAGAAAAAGCCATTCCAGTGTGGATTAGAGGCATAAATGTAGCTTTATCACTGCATTTTCAAATGAAAATGTATTAGTGTGGACATGGCCTTCATTTAAGATTTGATCTAAGCACGAGCCTCTGGAAATGAGGTATAAAATAAGAGCAGATCTAACTAAACTTACAACCATATCTTTGAGATATTAAATGGTTAGAATATAAAAATTGGTGAACAAAAGAAAGCAATCAAACAAGTTAATCAAAAATATAAAATAAGTGTGGAATAAAAATAAAATGAATGTCTTCAGATTAATTATATGTCATTGTGAACACGTTTGTGTTTCTCACCCTTTAAGCAGCATGAACAGTATGTTCTGTTGTGTACACAGGTATTCCACAGTGGGTGTCCGTGTGCCGATCTGACGTCTCAGAATATTGTTAAAGATTTGTGCCACATCTTTCTTGCCCTAAAAAACAAATGATAGACAGATACGTTACTGAGAATTTTAGTGTACAGACACATGAATGTTTAGTAATTTTCCTGCCATTTTGGATTTTTTTGCTAAATATACTTTTGCGAACTAGTCCGAGGCCGTTCGCCCGATGGGAAACAAACCAGTTCCGAAAGATATATATATAACAAGTTTAACTTTCGATTCAACATTGCAACGGCATGCCAAAACGTAAGAAGCGGGTGAGGTCGGGCCGGTTTTCTTGAAATTTTACATGAACTTGTACTTAAATGCGTGTAAATAGTTGTATACTTTGCATTGTTTCACACAGACACATGCATATCATATGATAAATCTCCTCACTCTGAACCATTGGTGTTAATCAATTGAAGTTTGTATTTGCAAGGTGATTAAATAAATATGGCCATGTCACAAAAGCCTATAACTCTTAAACGACAAAAACGATTTTCATGAAATTTGGTACGTATATCCAAGCTGTGATTCTGACAAAGTATGCAAAATATGTCGAATATCAGACAAAAGCTGGTGCTTTAATAGCAAGGAATGTAAAAAAGTCTAATAAAAAAAAATAAAAAAAGTCTGAAGATTAATTTACTTAATGTTGCTGTAAATCTCTATTTTAGGTGCTAACAGGCTATTTGTATAATGCTTAAGATCTTATAACATATGTATTTAAAAGGTCCTCTGCCAATTGAACCTCAATAGTTGCTGCTTGCAGCTATATTTTTAAAAGTTTTTCATTGAACGTTGCAATGTGCCTCCATGTCTCCAGAGACACCCATGTTCTGTTCTATTCTTTCTACTGTGTCTAGCTTTTTTTGTTTTAGCACAATACACAAGTTTGGTCTGAATGGCCCCTAAGGTTGCTCAGCCCTGGGGTAGATAAATCTGAATTATGATTGGATATAACAGAAATTATTCAAAGACTTAAATTAGACTTTAGATGTCTCAAGAAGGACAGTCCTATCATTAATTTCATGTCTCTGTGATAAGTACATTGTTGTTGGATTTCATGTCTAGTCTACTGACTATATATAAATTAAGCACCTCAAAGTCAATAAGCTGCAGGTCTGCGATGAGTGTGCTGAGCAGACCACTATTGTAGAGCTCTTGAGCGAGCTGAGCCACGGCTTCTGTCTGCGGCTCCTTCTCATTAGTGCCGTAAAGAATATCCTTCATCGCCAGCAGAGATTTGGAAACCTCCTCAGAGGCCTACAAACAAACACAACTCTCATTAATGGCTTTCACAAACCATTTAATCCACAGAAACATTTTACAGCACAATCCCAGACACATGGCACTGTACCTTCTCAGCCTTCTTATCAGAGATGTCCTGTTTCTCCAGAATGGTCATGTTGTCCTTCAGGTTCTTCACAATGTCCGCTGGACACTTGTGAGACTTACCGAAAGGGAACGGCATGGCAAAACGTTACCAGGGCAACCAGGCAGCAGAGCCCACCTGTGATACTAAACAGGAAACAGAGGATTTGTCAAAATAAGTGAGAGGAAACGACTGAGAAAGTTCAGACTGAAGATCGAACAAACAAAAGACTCAAACATTTAATGTAACCGAACATTTTTTTTAAGACAAAAACAAACAAACGAAAGACAAAAGAAGAGTGTATATCACAATGATGTCACATACTAAAAGAAATAAAAACGAGAAAATGAATAAAAGAAAGCATTAACAAAAGATCCAACAATCAAGCAAAAGAAAATAAAGAAATGCTCAAGATGATGAATTAGGCAACAAAGAAAATATCTGTGTTAATTTGGGCTGGTTATTGATACAGATTTCCTGATTCGATTTCGATTAAATCGATTCATATGGATATATTTCTGTTATAATGTCCATTTTGCTAACATATAAAATACATTATTTCTCAGCTAATGCCATTCTTTTTAAAAGAACCTTCTAGGCAACACTTCTAGGTACAATTTGAAAATATTAATATTACAAATCATTAGTTTATCAAATTGGTCACATTTGAGCATTTTAATTGTTTTAATTCAGTCTATTCCATCAATCAATGTCTTGAAATTGCTTCTATTATGTTGAATATATATCTTTGCTCCATTTGTATTGTTTATTTGCATACTATTTTCAAGAATTTACATTGATATGTAGAAGATATGTTTAATCGCTACTGTCTCTTTAAGACTAGTGGCATCAGCAAGTAAGCATATAAGGAGAGAAGAGTTGTCTGGTTTCTTCAGCGCATCCATGAGTGATTAGTATTTAAAAAAAAAAAAAAAAAAAAGTTGTTGCCACCCGAGGCTGTCATTCTACAAGAGGAAAGAATGTTACACAGGTTTGGAACAACATGATTGTAGGTAAATGATTACAGAATTTTCACTATTTTTCAAATGTACACACACAGGTGAGTCAAACAAACCACAAATGCCAAGGAGACTTTCACCATGTTTCAAATTAGAAAACAGGAAACTTGCAGCAAAAACCTCTTTAATAAAGCTGTGGGCTGACTTCCTACATAAAGATCAGAGCATACAATGAAATTAAACGCAAACAATAAATCCAAGTCCTCCAGCAACACAACTGTAAAACAGACAGCTGGCCTAAAGACAAATTACCCATAATTACGTCTGGCTCTTTCATAATAACTGAATGAATTGAGTATCCCAATGCTTTTATACATGAGAAGACAGCACAGAGAATAACAGCTATATATGTGACCAAAATAGTATTTGGACACTTAATTGACAGTTAAATGTGTGAATGTCACAGGGTTTGATATATTATGTAAGGCAATGCAATGTAAACCTTTTTAAGTAATGTGTGTCATTTTTGTGCCACTAGTATTTATATAGGGCGTCTGTGGCTCAGTTGGTAGAGCGGGTCAGCCACTAATCGCAGGATGTCAGCTCTGCCGCCATTGGTGTATGAATGTGTGTATGAATGGGTGAATGTGTCACAGTGTGAAGCGCTTTGAATACCGATAAGGTTAAAAAGGTGTTATATTAGTGCAGACCTTTTACCATAGGTTTCAAACAGGTTTTCCTAGAACTCCCTGTTTGCAATTATTCAGAAAACAGGTATTCCTCAGTTTGTTATAAAAAGGATGCTCAAACAAACAAAGCAATGTTTTGATGTGTGTTTTATATATATATATATATACTTTTTGGTGGAATATATGCAGTAATATTTGTCAGATCATATTAAGCTGGGAGAGATGGAGGCTACAAGAGACCAAAATTAATAAAATCCCAGGCAGTTAAGACAGTTTATTGTGTAACCAGAAAAAAGATTTGGTGTATAACAGGGACTTTTAACTATAAAGAAGCCTGAAATATGCCAGGGACACTTATTTTGAAATGAAGTAGACTTTGATCCATTATAACGCTCTATATGTAGGCAAGTATCTACGCAATATATATATATATATATATATATATATATATATATATATATTACCAGATGAGGTTAAAATGAGTAATACGTTTTTTTTTTTATTGTTCACAAGATATTAATTTTTATACACAGCAGAATCAAGCCGTTCTAACAGTACAATTCACCAGCATCGGCATACATTTTTGCAGATAACCGATAATCTGATTAAACTTTAAAATCCATATTGGCCCATCTCCAGTCTTAATACTTTTAGGAGCCTCTGTATCTACAGCTGCAGATGTCAAATATGCCAATATTGAACAGTCAAGGTAGCACCTCTTGGGAGCCGTGCATCACAGCACCATACGTACAGCCAGTTAATCTCCACACAGCTTCGAGTAAGGTGGCCAAATCCTTGACCTCGTGACCACGCACTCTATGTCTGCCCCTAAAGCAAATCTAAACCCAAACAGATGCCACGGCTCACCAAGACAGCTGCCTGGCCTGCTTGTTGAGTTACATGCAAAGGCATGTCTAAATGTTAGCCTCTCTAGAGCTGCAATGGTTGCATGTGGTCAGTTATGCATCAATCTGATCAGCTGCTATTGCAACATTGAAATGCATTTGACTAATAATAGGTTAATTGTTATATTTGTTTAACAAGTTTTTCATGGCCAATGTAGAGTGAGCTCTGTGACCAATAGAAAGATAAAGAGATATATGGATAAACAGATAGATAGAAAAAATCTATCATTTCGCACTACATAAACCAAACTCAAAAATGAATTAAAAAATATTTTGAAATTGTTTAGAAGCAGGAACACTTATCTGTGGATGCTAATGATCTCAGCCTTTCTGACACATACTGGTATTTCCCAGTATCAGTGCACACAGTATTGAACCATCTCAGTTTCTACTGTGCAAGAGGAAGGTGTGCTTAATGGAGGTTGACCAAAATCCAGAAAAGCGCAGATAGGAAGCAGTAACATGCACGTTTATGCCCTAACTGAAACTATCTTCATTATTCAACACATAGTGTAAAGAGGACAATGCAGACAATTAACCAAAAAGGAAACAATGCAATTCCTAAATCATACAGCCTCAGCTTACCAACATATAGAATACTAGCCAATACAATTCCAACAACTGCAGTTGAGCAGACTAATACTGGAACAACCTTATATTTCATGGATGGTGCAAATATAATATGCAAATGTGTTTCTAGTTTCGCCTACAACCCATGCCTATAATTTTTTTTATTGAACTATAGCATATACAAACAGCATGGCAACAATCATATATCATTGCAATATAACAATGAAATCAGGTGCAAAATTGCATTACAGAAAACATAAAATAAAAAAGGCTAGGGTTTGTTTTTTAAATCATATTCTTCAATTATTTCAAAAAGTTTTTGTGCATATTTACTTTTCATCATTTGCAGGGCCCATGCCTATAATTGTGATATACTGCATACAACAATAATGTTTAGTTTGAACAACAATCTGAGAGAAATTATCCGTTTCTGTACTTTACATTTCTGTCTCAAATCCTAGCCAACAAAGACAGCATTTGGAACATAATCATTATATAATGCCCAAAAATGTCTTTGAAAAGTTGAAACATGTCCAAAAATGCTGTTGCTCACAAAGTTTAAAGCAGATTATTTCTCTTTTGCACAACGAAAGGCCCAGTGTGATTATATAAATCAACCAGGCCTCAAATCTTTGAATGGACAATCTCCAACCACACAAGATATGCAGTCTAAATGCAAATCTGATATATATATATATATAAATAACCTCAGACTGTGTGCTTCTTTGAATGATGCATTTGTGGTTTTTTATGATTGCTCTGATAGGCCTCTGTATGCACGATAGAACATTTAGTTTTAGCACAAGGAAATAAACAACATCACACCTTATTTGGGTCTCCTTCGGTCTTGTCTGGTTGAATACAAGCGCAAATCCTGGGATATTATAGTTTGATGTGTTATTTGTTAGATAGTTTTGTGCGGACAACCGTGTGAGCGTGTATATGTGTGTGTATGTGTGTGTGTGTGTGTATTCAGGCTACATTCACCACTGCACGAACACCAGCGAGAACTTCCGGAAACCGACAGCAAGTGTCTTTTCAAAACAAAAGTCTCCAACAGTACGTACGGTCGTGAGGCAACAATTTACATTTTAACGGACATCTCTTAAAATGAGACATTACGTTTGTTGTATCAGATGTTTACTGTGGTGACCGTGGTTTCCGTCTAATTGTTAGGCTTGTATTCAGTATTAGCCACCAATGCATTAAAAAAAGAATAAATAAATAAATAATAATGGCAGAATAATTCTGAAAGCTTCTTATTTGTTTAAAGGTGCAATATGTAATATATTTACTGTACTAACGCAAAAATTATCATAATATGTTATCAGAGATTTAGGAAACATGCTAAGTTGAAATACTGGCTTCTCCAAAAACAATGCAACAGTCAGGATATTCTACTCTGAAATTTGGTGTTTTGGCCTGTGTGATCACGCCCACTGCCCATTTCGACACATCGGGTTGCCAGATTTAAAAACAAGCTAGCGGGAAAACGCTGCAGACATGGAAGCAAGCAATTTATTAACTAACATTGACAGAGTAATACAAAATCCACATCAGCTGGTTTATAATTTGCAACAATATAAACATTGCAAACATATACATTAGCTTAACAACTTACAGTATAATGCTCGTCGCTTGCCGATGTCAGTTTGCTCGTTCCTGTTACAACCTGTCAACCCGCAAGAGCTTCGAGTCTGGGGAGGGGGGGAGACCACTATGGAGCCAGAAATATGCCAAAACAATTTGAATTAGAATCGAGTAAATTTGTATTATAGTCTTTTGAATTTGAATTATAAGTGTGATTTTTGCCAAATGTAATATTATGTTATGTATTTTTTTTTTATGGCACAAGTTTATAAATATGTATTTTCAAACATTTTTTAAAACTGATTATTTACAGTGTAAGAATTCAGAACCAAAAATTTGCTGTTTGAAAATACATATTTATAAAATTGTGCCATAAAAAAAAAACAATTCAATTTGGTTAAATATGAAATGTCCAGGATTGGAGTTTTAAAAATTCTAATTCAAACCTTTTTAAAATACAACATAATATTAAATTTGACAATATGCCAAAACAATTAAAATTGTTTTGGCATATTGCTGGCTCCATAGACAACTCTCTCCAATAGTTTGAATTTGGACTGCAGTACCCATTTTAAACGCTTGATGTCAATGTTACATAATATTGCTCCTTTAATTTAATTAGATTCTGCCAACATACAACAACAAGCCAAATTATTACAAAAATATTTGTCCATACAGACTGAGAATACAGTATACCAACTTGTACATAGGCGTATAAATTAAAGAACACAAGAAGTAAAGAAAAACATAAAAAGTACTTGGGGGTTCTACTATACACATCCGAATTTACTTGGTAGAAATTATACCTTTTTGGCTTGGGGGTCTTTTCATCCTTTTACCACATCAAAATACAGGGACAGCACCATTTTTAAAAACATGTAGTCGGGGTGGTGTTTTTAAGACTAAGTTGCGAAAAGTTTTACTCCTAAAGACATAAAATGCAATTTTGCAATATATGTAGGAAATCATGAGCACTCACATTAAATTGAAGACTCCAGTCATATCAGTAACCTTATAAAAGCTGTTTTATTCTACATGTTGAGGATCCGCACATGGGGGCTGCCATTTTTAAATTACATGACCAGCCGAAAACTACTCGCTTAATCTCAGTAACTGTCCTGTTATTGGACACTTTCACTCATTGATTAAAGTAATCATGGCTGACTGTGAATAGGCAACTACATTTCTACAATGGCATCATTTTAAATGATGCTACATCCAAGCCGCTAGGTGTCAGTGTAAATCCAAGATTACACAATGACAAAAGTTACCGAGTTCACCTTTAACAAAAGCATCAGATTATTCACAACAAAAGATTATTTCCCCAAACAATTTGAAAGGAGTTAAGCCACATTAATTTACTAGCCTATTATTGTAGGTTGGTAACAATAACGTTTACTACAGCAGAAAGAAAACTGAAATAAAATGTAAATAAATAGATACAAATGCACTATGATGGTTTATATGGATTTGGAAACGCAATCTAAACATTATATGTAAATTGTTTATTTTTTCCCCAATGAAAAAAAATGCTTTTTTTAAAAATAGGTCATTCGCCTAGCTGACAAGAAGATACTGTATCCAAAAATAATTTGTTCTATATATTGGCACAAATTGGCACTAAGCAGTCATTTAATGTTATTCTTAGAATTTACACACACAACAACAACAACCGCCATTCACCACTAAGTAGTGGTGACATCACCACGACGCTTGTGCCAGGTATGTGCACATTTAGGCCATGTGAAGTGTCGAACGCCCGCTGGCAGGAGGTCACGGGACAGATCCAACAGGTGACATGGGTCGACTGACTGAGATGACTGGCTAATGCACCACCTGTGCCCCCCAACTTGCTGTGCTTTAGCCACCCGGCGCTCAGCTCGTTGTTGTGAGCATCGCTCCTCTGCCCTGCGTTGTTTTTGGAAGGTGACTGCCTCCAACTGGCCAGTAGCGTCCTTCACCAGCCTCCTCCAAAGAGGCCAGTCTTGACAACGCTGGTACCAGTCATCGGCAAGTCCACTCAGCTCCACATCCTCCTGTACCACATCACTCTATCTCTTCTCCAGTCCGTGCCGCGCCCGCTGTGCCCCCTCTATCCGGCCGAACAAAAGCTGTTTATGCATGCGGTGGCCGGGCATGCGGGCTACATGACCCAGCCAACGCAACCTTGCCTGCCGGAGGAGCTCACCGATGGGACTTTGTCCACATCTTTCAAGGATTTATGAGCTCCTCACACAATCCAGCCTGGTTACATCCAGGATGGATCTTAGGCAGACCAGCCTAAATGTTTCTAACCGGCGAAGATGTTCCATTAGGGGGGTCCACGTTTCGCAAGCATAGAGATAGGAGGGAATAACCGTGGCCGAGAATACCTGAAGCTTCGTGCGGAGTGACAAACCGGTAGCTTCCACACAGCGTTCCGCAACCGATGAAAAGATAATGCCGCTCGACTGATTCGGAGTGAGACCTCTGCTGTCAAACTGGAGCTGGTCATAAGCACACTGCCCAGGTATGGAAAACACTCCACTTTCTTCACAACTGCCCCATCACCAATTGGGAGTTGTGGGGGTGGAGTGTCCGATGGTACATAATACCCAGGCAGGTGCTTAGTTTTGGTTGGGCTGATGGTAAGGCCCCATCTCTTAAGTGGCAAGCTCCAGGTTCATCAGCAGTGCCTCAAACTCCTCCTCTGAGTGAGCAGCAATAACCAGATCATCAACATACATAATATGGTTGATCAATAGGGAGCCATCCCTTGACCACACTCGGGCATCGATCAACCTCCCATTATATCTGTACCAGATGGAAATTCCTCCGGTACATCCATTGAATGCTTCACGAACCACGTGGTCGAAATAGATATTAAATAATGTCCGTGCAGTCCCCCTTTTTAAAGAGAGCGACTACCAGGGCATCTTTCCAATCCTGCGGAACCCGCCCAGTGGTCCAGACTGTTGTTATGATGTCATGTAGGGCCGTCTGGGCACAAACGCCACCCTCCCTCAACATCTCGCCCATTCCCCCTCGACATCCGGAGGAGTGGGGGATGATGCCAACCCCAGCTGCAAGCGATGCTGAAATTCTTGTTTGCAACTTTCATCAGCTATCCTAGACCAGGCCACTATGGGTTTGAAAGGGGTACTGGGTTTACACCCACCACCTGAGTGGAAGAATGGCAGGTGCATCTTACAAATGACAAGTCGATTTGTGAATTTTTTTGTTGAATGTTCTCAGCAATAAAAAAAAAGAAAAAAAAGAGAAAGAAAAGATGATCGACTTCCGTTCTACATCTGTTTACCTTTGGGCACTTAGACAGCTGAAGATTCTTATGTTTTTTTCGAGGGAGTGAAGAAGGATATCCCAACAATTGACAGTACTTTTAAAAATGTGTGTAGCAGATATTACAGTACAAGAGCTAGAGCTAGCTTAAAAAAAAAAAGAAAAGAAAACTGGTAAATCACCAGGTCCTGATGGGCTGACCACAAATTTTATTGGGAGGAGCTGAAATTTTTCCTATTAGAAGGTATACAGTTATGCATAAAACAAAACGAACTATTACCTACCATGAAACAAGGCCTTATTATTTTGATTCCGAAACCAAATAAAGATAAGAGGGTGTTAGCCAATCTGCGTCCTGTAACATTACTTAACTCTCTTACTTGAGCTCTAGCATCAAGATTAAAAGAAGGTTTACCACAAATAATAAGTGAGACACAATCAGGTTTCTTAAAGGGATGATCAGTTCTTAATAATACCTGATTAGTTCTTGATATATTAGTGTATGGTCATTTAACTGAGGATGGTTTCATATTATTATTAGATTTTTATAAATCCTTTGACATGGTGGAAAACCATTTAATTTTTCAAGCGCTTCATCGTTTTGCTTTTGGATCAAATGTATAAATATCATTAAAATGCTTTATAAAGATATAAATAGTTCAGTGGCACTTATGCAAGGGAGGAGGCCAAGATTTCAAATCAAAAGAGGAATCAGGCAAGGCTGTGGCAGCTTTTTATCTGTTGATTATGGTAGCAGAATTATTATAAAAAATGGGTAGAGTAGCAGGATTAACATGGCAGGAAAACACTTTATTATTAGTCAGCTTGCTGATGATACAACTCTTTTTTTAAGAGACAAATTGCAAATCCCCATGCATAGCAATTAATTTAATAGAGGTTTTTTTCACAAACTGCATGGGTTAAAATTATGTATCCAAATACGAACTAATGTCTATTCATAATCATCCTTTGATCTCATTATACAACATTCCAATTAAGGATGAGGAGAAATATCTGGGCACATTGATGAAATGTAGAAAATCTAAATATTGATAGTAATTTAAATAAAGGTAAATTAATTATGAATAATTTGCTCCAAAGAGACTTTAAAATATTTGGCAGAATTTTACTCTCTAAACTGGAGAGCCTTTCAAGAGTTATTAATTATTAATTACTTATTACATATTTCACTAGCAATTTCGGCAAAAACAGTTAAGCAATAAGATGAATTATGACTTTATTTGGAAAAACAAATATCATAATATATGGAAAAGTGACGTTAAAAGATTATGAAGATGGTGGACTAAACACAATTGACCTTGGTGTGCTTAAACAAAAATTATTGCACAACATTTTTAAAAATGAATCATCATATTGGTATAAAAGTCATTATTTAAAAAAATGTGAGGGTATAACTTTTCTTTTACAATGTGATTTTCACCAACAGGTCCTTCTATAACACAATTTTAGCCCACATGTCAGTGGTTGTATATTAACAAATAGAAAATCCTTATTTATATAAGAATGGTGGGATAAAGGTATCTGGTCAATACTACATATTATGGAGATAGAGGGTAACATCTTGGATTATAAGGACCCCTGTAGCTAATTTAAACTAAACAGCCCTCAGAGGATTTATAACAAAATTATTAAAAGTATCCCTTTACCAATGATTATATTAATATGAGAACATGTAAAATACACAGTGGCAAGTCCTAAGATTCATGAGCCTAGGATAAACCAAGTTAAGTTTATAGACAAACATTGCACTAATACATTTCTGAGGAAATATCTGGTACAAGAATGCTTTCCGAGTCCTTTAAGTTGAACTTACATTCTTAATCATCACAATAGAAAAGCCAGATGGCTTTTAAGGAGGAAATATATTTCTTATCCCATAGCCCCCAATATAAATTAAATCTATCCAACTAAAGGATTTCTAAGAGTTAAATTTAACATTTGTTTTTTAATTGCAACTTTGTAGCCTACAAGCTTTTTCGAGCGATGTGTACAACTGGTTGAAACAAAACAACAATTCCTGTTATACCCTCTATTACTTGGGATGTTGTTAAATTTGGAATAATATTTGATGACAAAAAAAATCTCTTTTTGATAAATAATGTAATAATTTTGTCAGAATTTTTCACCCACAAATATAGATACCTAAAAACCCCACCCCAACTATTTTCAAAAAAGAAATATCTATATATTAAAACTATTCTGATGCTAGTGAAACTTTGTAATATGGCACTTCTGTACCACTGTCTCCTTAAGATGGTTTGCTTATTAAATGTTTTCCTCTTTTGTCTAAGTCGCTTTGGATAAAAGTGTATGCCAAATGAATAAATGTAAATGTATATGTGGACCTGCTGAAAATAATGTCTATTCCCCAAGCCAGGAACCTGTTTTCATTGTTAGACAAGTTTGGACTCATATAACAAACCCCTACATATGTTATCTAATTTAGATTGTTTTTATATATGTTAATGTGATTGTGACCTCAGTCTGTAATGTAAAATTACACGAATAAGTTGCCAATTTTGTTGTATTGTAAAGACTGAATCTACCAATAATAAACCTTTGGGCGCTTAGAGCTTCTTGGTTTGGCGTTCTATTTTCTCTCATTCATTTTATTAGAAGTGGCCCGTCTCAATTAAATTCAAAATAAATAGACTGGCGTAACGTCAACTAGCATGTTACGACAGTAAGTTACCGTTTGCGGATACCATACAAATGAATGTGGAGAGCCGTAAACTGACACCAACCTGTCGCAAAATTGTCCGTGTCTTTTCTTATAAAACAGCTATTTTATCGCAGTAAACTACACACATAGTTCGTTGAAAAATGCTGTTTAGTGTAAAACATGTTGAAGATTACTGGGAAGGCGGTCAATCTATTAAGTGATGATCCCCCTCTCAAAGGCAGTTTATTCAGCACACTGAAGCATCTCCCCATAGTACATTTTTATTTTAATTTTAATGCTTGAATGAAAATACAAAGAAATCTCCCCATAGACATTCATTAATAAAACAGCCCCTTTGTCTCCTCGCAAGTGTACCGACCATAGAATGTCTATGGGACCGCCGCGTTATCCATTACAATGATAACCTACTATACTTTTGTAGTATTATTTTCTTGTAGAGAGATTTAATTGTGATGTCGATATATTCTGTACATTTTGTGGTCTGCAGGCGGAATTTTTATTTTAATTTATTTTGGAGTTGTCCCTACTCTTCATAGGGAATATTATTGCTGCTTTTGTTGGCAAAGTTTAGTATTCATAAATGTAAGTATGGTGGTTATAAACCATTAGTTTATAACAATTTCCAATTTGAGAAACAAGAAAGCTGTAACGTGTATTGATATTAAACAATTTGATATTTTATTTAAACTGTTTAATTATTTAATTTCCTTTTTTATGTTGTTGCTTGTTTTAATATACCTTTTGGCTTTTGATGTAAAAAATTTGTAAGCATTAATAATAATAATAATAATAATAATAATAATAATAATAATAATAATAATACTTTTGTAGTAGAGCTCTACGCAGAAGAAGACTTTGACACGGAAGTAGATTAAGCGGATGTCGTTTTTTCCCCCGACCTCGTGTCTCTCTTCCTTTCCGCCTGCTCGAGTGCGCCATTGACACACACGCTGAAAAGGTAACGAACAAAAATCTGTTTAAAACTGTTTTTTTATTCTCTCCACATCCCACAAAACATACTTAGCAGACAGTTAAGAGTTCCTTTCCTCATTGTTGATGGTTTTTTATCATGTACATTCTTTTATAAATGATTTTCAATTATATTTCTTAGTCGGTCCATGAGTCCGCAGTATCTCCCATTAGAAAAGACCGTCCCGAATACACGCCGCTGAGACATGTGGCACCTTATTCCTCAGTTTTAAACAACAATTGTATTTAAGTGATTGGATGTTTTGATTTATTGTTTTAGCGCCCGTTTCCGTATTTTGCTTGAATGCAAGTCGTAATTAGATCCAGCTCAAATGTGAATAAAAGCGTTCTTCAGTTCAAGCCTTTCATGGATAGCCTATATATATATATATATATATGTGTGTGTTTTGTTTAACCTTATGCATCAATTAATAATAAAAAAAAAGTCACTCAGAGTACCATGCAGGTCAAAAACTTCCAAAATAATATTATATATTAATATTATTTTTTTTACCAACGTCCGTCCTCATAACTACCAAATATTCATTGATTTTCAGGATTTGAACCCTTTAAATGCCAGTTTGTTTAAATAATGCCACTTTTTATGAATAATAATAAAATACAAAAAATTATTTTTTTTCTATATACTACATGCTAAGAGGATTTGTTTTTGGGGATTATCGCGGTCTGCGTTAAGTCAATGATTAGCAACAACATTGATTTTGATATTATTATTTTTTTGGGCGATGTTCCTTAGAGTAAAAATATTATATATTAATATAATTTTAACCATCTTAAGTCCTGATCATAACTATAAAATATTCATTCATTTTCAAGATTTTTATCCCTTTTTAATGCTATTTTTACATAATGCCACTGTTGTTTTTACACACAAACATTTTGCAATACACAAATACAAAACACTCTGGCATCCATACCAGCACACCCAGACAAGTTTAGCTGCATCATTTATTAAATTGGCCTGCAGTGCTCTATAATACAGAAAATAGGGAAATAAAGCATGTGTTATTAATGGGGCCATCTGGTGGAACATATTACAAATACTAATTTTGAGGCCAGGGCTTATTAAAGAAAGCATATTATCATAGAATTCATGATTTTAAGCTTAAATGACACTGGGATCAAATGTTGCAGTTTTAATGGGTTTCAATGGGGATATTGTTCTTGATGTCCTGAGTGTAAATATTTTGTTTATACTGTATTATAGATGTATTAGGTTAAAATATCAAAATTCCCTCAAAAATACTCATCTTTTGCATAATTGCCATTGGCATTAACACAGCCAAAATTATCGGAAAAAAGACAAAAGTCCCGAAGGTCGCACAAGGGTTAATATTTTTCTTTTTTTTTACATTTTACTTTATTTTCTTTTTTTGGACCAAGTTGGAAACTATTTCCAGAGATTTTGCAAGTTTGCAAAATCCGGTGAACCAGGAGGATCTTTACCTTTTATACTATTGATTGTAATTTCTCTGATAGATGGCAGAAGATTGGGAGGCTGCTCCAGCTGTTGCCGAGACACCAGAGATCAAACTCTTTGGCAAATGGAGCACAGATGATGTGCAGATCAATGACATCTCACTGCAGGTATGATTTGTATGAAGTTTGCAGGTGTGTTTCAACCCAACATAAAAAAAATTATATTTTGCTTAAAGAATGATTGTTAAAGCTTTGTGACATGACAGTAAAGCATTTTTCCCTTGTGGGAAAAACACCAGAAATATTGTTATATTTCTAAATCAAAGTATTAACTGTAGTTTTGTACTGATAATAGAAAAGTTCTGTATTACAGTAATGATTATCACAATTCCAAATGGTCAAATTTCTGTGCAAAAATCTTAGTTGTCCTAAAATAATAGATTTCCTTTTCAGTTTGGGATGTGTTGTGACCTGGACATGTCAATGAGTATCCATTTGACATTAATTGGCCCAATACACAGATAAACAAAATATGTCTTTCTGTTGGCAGGACTACATTGCTATAAAAGAGAAATATGCCAAGTACCTCCCCCATTCCAGCGGCAGGTACGCAGCCAAGCGTTTCCGCAAGGCTCAGTGTCCCATTGTGGAGCGTGTCACTAACTCCATGATGATGCACGGACGCAACAATGGCAAGAAACTGCTCACCGTCCGCATCGTGAAACACGCCTTTGAGATCATCCACCTGCTCACTGGCGAGGTGAGAACTTCCTTTTGAACTTCGGATTACTCCCATTGACCTAGTTTGCCTGTTTTCTCCACCTCATGTCGTTTCAAACCCATTTGACTAACCTGTGGAACACCAAACATGATGTTAGTCAATGACGACCTCAGTCGAAATTCAAATTCATTGCGTTTCTCTATCCATACAATGAAAATGAATTGCTACCGAGTCTGACAATACTGCATCTTATATCGTGTTCCCTAAAAGTCATAAGGGATTTGAATTGCATGACATTTTTCACATTTTGGTGAACTATCCCTTTTTAATTCCCCAAATCTTTTTTGGAGACGTTTTGTCAAAACCGCTTCTCAAAGAAATTAAATCAGTTCAGGTTGTGTATTGAAGTCGAAATTGTCTTGAGTTGCACTAAGTTAATTTTTCATCCTCAGAACCCCCTGCAGATCCTGGTGAACGCCATCATCAACAGCGGCCCTCGTGAGGACTCCACTCGTATTGGACGTGCTGGAACTGTGAGGAGACAGGCTGTTGATGTGTCCCCTCTGCGCAGGGTCAACCAGGTCTGATTATTCAACTTAAGACATAATTTTTCTTTTTCTGAATTTAGCTCCTTTATAGTTTTTATTTATATTTGGGATAAAGTGGATTCTTATGTGGTCTGTTTTTGTTTTAGGCCATCTGGCTGCTCTGCACTGGAGCAAGAGAAGCTGCTTTCAGGAACATCAAGACCATTGCAGAGTGTCTTGCTGATGAGCTCATCAATGCTGCCAAGGTGAGCAAATTACTTATGTTGTCAACACACAAGTACAGAAAGTTATCATCCTTTTGTGAATCTGTTTTTTCATTATGATCAAGTTACCAAGCGATTTCTTCTCGATTTGTTTCTTGTAGGGTTCCTCCAACTCTTACGCCATCAAGAAGAAGGATGAGCTGGAGAGAGTGGCCAAATCTAACCGCTAAATCTCCATTTTGTATAAATTGGATCATAATAAAGGAAGAGTGGAACTTATGCTTGTGCCTAGTTTATTTTACCAAAGGGAAAACTGATTTTCAATCTAATTAAAACAATCTATCAGATAACAAGTCAAGGGCGATGTTGGTAATTGATGCTTTTATTACTTATTGGTCATTCGTTACACTGGAATGGAAGGTCAAGTACATTACATTTTAGCAGGTAGGTTGGCATTGCATACAGAATATCTTCAGACGGTTCAGTGTACGTACTGCAGATACCATAAAATCAATGTAGTAGTATACTATTCCTAACATAGGGTACAAATTGCCCACAGAGCACATTCTATTAAGCTCCAATTTTAATGCTCATTTTAATGTAAAACAATAATATATTTAAAAAAGCTTGTAACATTTCATATTACATATATTTTTTTACATTCAGTTATTGTAGCTGGTGCTTTTGAGCATCCTTGTAGGCTGTTCGGTCATTACTAGTTTTCAGTTCTTGCGTATGGAGTAAGAAGGTTCCGTGTGTGAGGAGAGAAATTTTATGGGATTTATGGTAGTTCACCTTTTAAAAATGGAAAGTACTTTTCCACCTTTATGCATTTCCATGTTATTTACTGTTATGTTTACATTGCTCACTGGTGTTTAAGGTAATACTAAAAGTAATTTTTACTCTGTTAGACTTATAAAAAAGAAGTACTTGTTAATTTTACATTTAATTATTTTACCAATCGAATTGCGCTACTGCACAATTTATTTAAATGTTATTTACTTACCCAATGAAATCCATTTTAATTAAATTTAGTTGGAGACAACATTCTTCATCACAAAATCCTTTCTCTTCTCTCTAAATTTCATTCTAAGTAACTTTGTACTTTAAAAAAACAAGTTCATTATAATATGAATACTATTTTTTAATTTGACAAGTATGTTTTTGGCTAGATACTTTGAGTTTTAATAGAATAAAATTTTCACTGGGGTCCATACTTAAACACGAGTATAATTTCAGGTTGTAATTTTTACATCTCTGATACTGACACAGTCCCAGTACATTCTACTGTCCCTCTCCTGTTACCATAGCAACCACCTTCTCAGCATCAGCCCCCATGTCATCGATGGCATTGTTGAGAGCCTGCAGCATAATGGTGAAAGATCGGCTAACAGACCTGGCATGTCTTGGCATGGCCAGCTCCACAAGTCTGGTCGTCATGCTACTAGTTTCCTTCTCAGCTTCTGCAAGCCGTCTTTTAACTTCACTCTTGCTGATCTCCACAGATAGAGCACAGGTCCTCAGAGCCTTCAGGTTGGCTGGATCAAGACCTCGCTGCCGTGCCAGTCGCTGCAGAGATTCATCATCCAGGCAAAGTGAAATCTGAGCCTTCGTCAAAATCCGCACAGCCACAGTAGCATCCACCATGGAGGCTACCAGGGGCACAGGAATAGCCGAAACCCCACCAGATAAAGAGGCCGCTGCCCACACCAGTGCCTTGAAGGCATCTTTCTTCTGGGTCACTAAGGAGTTGGAGAAGGTGGGCAGTGCCAGAAGAAGAGCATGGGCCCTGATTTCTGGAAGGTCACCCCGCATCACTTCTAGTAACTTGAGGAAGTTCAACTTCTCCAAAGCAGAGGGTTGTACCAGGAAAACCATTGGTAGAGGAACCCCTTCAGACTTGAGCACTTCTAGGCTTGCTGCCTTCTTCACCTCCAATGTTTTCTCTGTATCCTTCATGGATGCCAGTAAGACGAAGTAAACTGTCTCTTTTTGTAATGACCGAGCTTCTCTCCACACTGCCACACTATTAGCACTGGGACTCTCTGAGAAGGTAATAATAATGGCATTGTACCTCAAAACTTTGAAGCGTTCTATGTAATCTTCCGCCTCAAAAGAGGGATCGCTAGGGAAAGACGGCAGGTCCCAGAGACGAAAATCAGGATGTTTGAGATTTGAGTTCACAGCTAATTCCTCGGAGGCCACTGAGGATGGAAAACGAGCTGCTTCCTCGTCTTCTTGGCTGAGTCCTCGAAGCGAGTTGATGAAAGTGGCTTTCTCGACACTTCTTTCCCCTGAGACTGCAATGTTGATCCTGCTGATCAACATGTCCTCCAGGGCATCTCTTATATCTGAAATGTTGCTCTTCTCAATGGATTCCTTCAGTGTTTCCAGCAGGTTAAGACTCCTCAAGACATCAGCCATGTCTTCCAGATAACAAGTAGCCAACAAATACAAGACAAGTATGTCACAGCGGTAGTACTCAACACTCTGATGAAGGTAGTATTCAGTCCATCCAAACAGGTACCTTCTTTCAGCTCATAAAGGACGACAAACAGTTGAAACATCAAACCACACAAACACAACGCAATCAGCGCTGACACACCCGCTAGTTATTTAAGGATTCCCTGCAGCATGTGGAACATTCTAATCCTGTTATCTAAGGCCTAATCCTGCTCACACAGACACACTCAAATATACGTCATCCCCCAGGAGCAACAAGCAGGTGAACCGATTTAAATTTCTGGAGGAATCCGCTAATATTTTCACAGATGTCATCCTGTTATGTAGGAGTGGGGTAAGATGTGTCAGTGGGTAAACCAATATGATCACATGGGAAATAGGCCGGCCTGTTCACGTACCCAGGAATCAACCCCATTCGGTTGAATCACTTCAAGCTTGATCCCCGGTTAAACATTTTTGCACCAATTCAAGTGTGAATACATTTCTCTCTAGTGGTACTGATGGCGTGTGTTGTGTGAAAAACCTCAGAGATGTGAGTTCTGGTCCTGTGGGAACCAGACCAAGCATTAACATAAAAAATAATGGGCTTGATTCTGAGGTTGCATTTTGGCTCTAAAATAAACATTTTACTCCGCTGATGTGGTGGTTCATTTTCTGGTATGCAGAGACAAATTTTATCAGTAAACATTTAAATCTACAGTTGCTGAATTCACTTGTGCCATTAGAATGTGCATCTTGTGATGAAGTCCCACACTACATTTTTTCCTTGTCAAATATTCTGTTTTACTGAATTACGAAAGTAATATTTGTTACGAATAGTTTGGCCACTCCCTTTTTTTCTGCTGAACTCAAAAGGAGAGCCCCAGTCACCATTCACTTCCATTGGAAAAAAAAGATGCAATAAAATTGATTGGGAATTAAGACTGAACAATCTCTTTTCTAACATCTAACATCTCCTTTTGTGATGCATGGGAGAAAGACATTTACAGTAGTAGTGAATTTTATTGAACTTTAATATATATATATATATATATTCATTTATTAGCGCTAAAGCAATTCAAGAGAAGGAGATGATCAGGAGTTTCAGAAACCTTAAATTACACAAACACTTTTGCAGCAGTTGCTGAAACTTATCACTTCCTAAAATACACATCTGAAATCTTTCGAACCTTGTGTAATATAACTTGATGCAAGATAAAAGAGTTAATGTACAAATTATGCAACGCATTTTTGCAGTATAAACTATAGTAGTCTGATCCTTATATGGTCACCCAAGTCATTTTTTGCCTAAATCATCTTATCATGATATTTGTTTTTTTTTTGTTTTCTGAAAAACTTGAACAAAATGGCTTGGGACATTATTTTAGGAAGGTGACAATATAACTTTTATATTATGTTTCAAGGTATCACCAACAATTTTTGATACATGTACAGTTTTTTTAAAAGAGGCAACTAAACTTTTTAACCTTGAATATCTGAACTAAAATATTTAAATATGCTACAAAGTCTTGACTGATTTAATCTTTGCCTCTTTAGTTTCCTTCAGAATTCAGCGAAAGGTCAATTGGAATAAATCTCCTCTTCTCCCTTCTGTATCTGGTCTGCTGTTTCTCCATTGGACATTTCATCCTGGACATCTTCACATCTCTTTCCATTTCCTTGTCTGTCCCGCTTGATCTCAGCATACTCTGTATCCATTGACTCCCTCTCTTCCTCCTCAGCTGGTTTCTTCTCTAGAAGGGAGTAGTCAATAGAAGCGTAGGTAACCTCTCCTACTTCTGCCCCAGCTGCTTCTTCCTCCACTGCTAAACCTGTTGGTGCAGCTTTGTCTGGGGTCCCTGGATCTAACTGGCCATGAAGAGGTGTATGTTCATTGGTTCCAGTCTGATCTACATCTGTCTGCACCGTCTGATACATACAGAGCAAATTCTTATGCTTTTGCATTACATTAATGTGCTATAAACCAAAAAAGCAGCCCATGGTGTGTTTTTCAATTAACACATTCATTAATTAGCAGGCCAAAACAGAATCTGTAGACTTATTCTGGTCATTTTCTTTGCTTAAACGAAATTCCAGGGTCAATACAAGTTAAGCTCAATCGACACCATTTGTGTCATGGCAACAAAGTTGTAAAATTGGTGAACTTTCACTTTACATAGAAAAGGTTAGCGATTGTAACACACTGAAATCATGTTAACACCCATATTGTTTATGTGTTGTGGCCAGGGACAGATTCTAACTTGCAAAGGCCCTGTAGCCAATTATCTCCAAGGGCCTCCCTCCACCCAAACGGTTGTTGGGGACCGTTGTTCATGCCAAAAAGGGTTTTCAAGCAGGGGGGATCACCAAACTAGATCACGAAGCCTTAAATCCCAGGGCACCCCCGGGCAGTCAAGGGCCCCCTGGTAGTCAAGGGCCCTTGGGCACTGGCCCCATTGGCCCGGTCGGTAATCTGTCCCTGGTTGTGGCTATCATTTTGAAACAGAGAGAATTTTGACGTTTACGGATTGGCCCCATTCACTGTAAACCAGATTTTCTTTTTTAAGAAAAGGAAGAACTAGTCATAGTTTTTGTTGTAATCAATATTATGCCACAAATGCTGTTGAATGAGCTTAACTTGTATTGAACCCGGAACATTCCTTTAAAGAGATAGTTCTCCCAATAATACAAATTCTGTCAACGTGTTGTTCCAAGCCCAATTGATTTCTTTCTACCCTCTAAAAATAATAAAATAATAAATCAAATACATTTGCAGAGTTTTGCAGGTGCAGATTCCGTTAATCCTACTAATGACATCTTAATTATTGGTCATGTCTTGTACCTACCTCCAAATTAATTCCAGTGTCTGGGTTTGCAGTCAGCACTTTATGTTTTTTGACTCTGTTTGGTCCAGATATTCAGGGCATGAGACAGAATCAGAGAAAACAATGTTTTAATGTTCAAAAGTATGAGAACAATTATGGGTTACGATAAATAAAAATGGAAACGACAAGTAAACAATACCTGCGGCAAGACACCCAACAACATAATGCCACTGAGATTATGAAAGCTGAACATGCCATTCCCGTCAAAAATGTGAGTATTGTTAAGAGGTCCAATTTCTTTATCATATCTTGAATAAACACGTGGGTGGTATTTCCATCTATAAGAGAATATAGGGAAACTTACTCCATTGCTCTGAAATGACCATGATTTTGCTAAGTCTCTGAGGCTTGTTTCTGGAAACTCAAAATATTGGGACTACCCTGACCTTAAATTTAAAAACGAAAAACTACCAGTAAAATTAAAGTTAAATGACAGGTTATCATTATGTTGTGTTTTGGGTGCTGGTCCCCCAACATGGAATGCTGGTATGCTGGTGTACCCACCATACTTTTAAACTTAGCTTAACCAGATTCATCAGAAAGACAAATGCTAGTCAGGTTTGCTGATGAAAAGAATGACTTTGCTGGTCCACCAGCTAGACCAGCATGGAAATTGCATGCTGATTAAACTTGTCTTTTCAGCAGGGATGGTAAGGATTTTCCATACCCAACCCTGACCCTAAACCTACCCCTAAAATCTGATTACTGGTCAACAGGAATATTGTTTAGGACCAACAACAATGTTGCTCCAGAAATGTATCCACCTTGGTCACCCTTAAATTAGACCACAACAAATATCTCAGACCTATTTTTTACTGTATGTTTACAAATGTTACTGACTTTTAGAATTAGCATTTTTTGTTGTTGGACTAATTGAATTGCAAAATGCAGTTCTTAAAGGTAGTAGTCTTCAGTAAATGTAACAGTGTTACTGCTTACCTGTAGTTCCTTTGGTGTCATTCAGCAGATTTAGCTCTTTCTTTGTCCAATGTTCACTTACAGTACTTTGGATCACTAGGCCTTTTGGGCTTACTGGCCAGATCATTTCTGATTCATCAGTAGGATCTAGGATATAATGAATTTCTGATTATTGAATTGCTTAGAAGGCAGATTATGTTATCACAAGCTCTGCTTAACTAACACATTGACAGGGTTGGGAAGGTTACTTTTAATAAATATTCCGCTAGAGATTATAGAATACAAGCTGTAAAATGTCATTTGTAATGTATTTCTTTAGATTACTCAAGGTTAGTAACATAATCTAAATACTTTGGATAACTTCTTTAGCACTGGCAATTTTTTACACTTCTTTTGACTATAACAAGTAAATAAAGTAAGAAAAAAAAGCTAATCGGATCACAGCATTTGTTATAATGTTGTTATAATTCCCATAGTTCAGTTTCTGTTATTGACTACTATTATTCTAAAATGTGGGGGGACAAAATTATAATAAAGAATGAATAAGTGTTTCAAAACTTTTGACCGGTAATATATATATATATATATATATATATATATAGGAAAAAGCAAGATGACAAAAAAGGTAATTTGAAACAAATATCTCAGCCCTGTGGATGAGAGACAGATCAATATTTAAGTATTTGGCTTTTTATTTTTTACTATAAATCTCCACTTTCACTTTCAGGTGTAAAAATTTAAACAGGCGCCATGTGGCTTACAGATGTGAAAGTTAAAGTAAAGATTTATAGTTAAAAGGACATAAATATTTATCTGATTCTCACTTACACCTATCATATTACTTCTGAAGACATGGATTTAACCACTGGAGTCTTATAGATTACTTTTATGCTGCCTTTATGTGCTTTTTGGAGCTTCAAAGTTCCGGACACCATTCACTTGCATTGTATGGACCTATTGAGCTGAGATACTCTTCGAAAAATCTTTGTTTGTGTTCAGCAGAAGAAAGAAAATCTTACACATCTGATATTGCATGAAGGGGAGTAAATTATGAGAGAATTAAAATTTTTGGGTGAATTACCCCTTTAAGTAATAATTTTAATCATAAGGGGTGTAACAGATCGATTTGCTGATATAGATCAGTTATTTTGTGACTGTGATTGTCAACTAACAAAAACCATGATTGTTCAACATCATATACACCAGAGGTGTGTCAAACAAAAAGAGCGATATATCCAAAATTAGCACCAAATGTCCTTCAGTCACAAGTCATAAATATTTGTTCACCCACCCTTAAGCATTTTGCACCAAATTAGATAACTAAAGAACACTTGGACGAAGGTGTCTAAATGCCGTCACTGCAGGAAAACCTTTGTTTTTTTCTCCTGTTAATAGTAAACTGTTGTCATGACAAGTACATGTCTCTGATGAGCTATTCAAGACACTGGACAGATTAGTGTTGAATAACTCTCAAGTGAGACTGCAAACAAGCTTGTTGGATTGATTGGTCGCTGGTCTAAATATTAAATGAAACAAATGACAATAAACTACAAAGTAATCTCTCCAGTAATCAACATACTTTTGGAATGTAACTGTATTCTGATTACCAACTATTTAAAATGTAAAGGCACTTACAATGGAAGTGAATGGGGCCAATATTTTAGAGGGTTTAAAGGACTAAAAGGTTTAAATTTTATAAAAGCACTTTCATTCTTCTGTTAAAACTAATGTATTATTTGAACTGTAAAGTTTTTTAAATCCTCATTATAAACAAGGCTTAATTGAGCTTTACTATTGAACCCAGAATATTCCTTTAAATGACATATTTTAATATCGTAGGACTATGACATTGCGATACAATTATCAACAGAACACAGTTTGTGATTCCATCAAGACACCATACAAAGTCAGAGGAAGGATGTTGAGTCACCTAAGTAACCATTCACTTTCATAACATCTTTTTATTCGTACAATAAAAGTGAATGCTGACTAAGACAAAAATTCTGCCTAACATCTTCCATTGTGTTCTATGGAAGTCATACGGGTCTGTAACGACATGAGGGTGAGTAGATGATTGATAAAAATATAGGCTGGTAAACTCACTTGTCACCTCTAGGGTCCTACTAGTGCTGATATTTTTGGGTCCGTAGCTCACTTGACATACAACGGTGGCATTATGCAGTTTGGAGGTTGGGGTTAAGGTCAAAGTTGAGAGGTAATGACTCTTGTTATTGGTCAGTGTGATGTTATCTTGTAGGTCCTTAAAATCTTCAGATTTTGTCTCAATCCAAAATGTTATATCTGGGGGTGTTTGAGGGCAGGAAAAAGGGGCTGAACAGGTCAGGTTAGCCTGCTCTCCATCTTTGAGAGGGGGGATATCTATTATGGGCTTTTCTGTAATGAGACAAACACATAGATAATGGACTGTTATAGCCACAGAGGAGCTAGAGGATCTCTGTAATCTTTAGATCTGTAAAATCTGTAATAATATACAGATTTTTATTATATCTATGAGACACATAGGGAATCAGAATATTAAACAATTCTTAATTATTTTTAGTACTAAAATGGAAAGCATGCAGGGCTTAAAGCGATTTGGCTAGCATGCCACAATCATGTGTTAAAGTGTCTTTAAGAAACCATAAACTCTGCAGAATTGGCATTGCAGTTTAGCTCCTCTGTAGAAACCATTAAATCAACATCATGATTATCTGGAACACTCTTAGCAATTATAAGAAAAGAAAGAAAAAAACAAAACAGGACAATTTAAAATTTGAAAGACATAAACATTACCTTGAATGGCAACTATTAATCTGTCAGAAAATGTGAATTTCATATTATTACTTCCTTCCACTCTGAAAGCATATTGTCCTTGATCTGTGGCGTTTACGTGATTCAAAATGATGCTGCAATTTTGTTTGTGAGGATCCATTTCAAGCATCTCAATATGTAATTCTTCTCCCTTTTGATTGGAGTTGAAAACGTTCTTATCACATTGGTTATTTTCATTACATGAAAACCACTGCATGTTTTGAATAGGTTCAGTTTTGTTTGGGTAAGTGAAGGTACATGAGATTAAAGCGCATAATCCTGGAACTGCAGTAACTTCTGGGGGATTTAAGGTGATGCTCCAGTCCTTGTTAATTTGGCCTTAAATAAAACAGAAATAAGTCATAAATGCATGAATGTCATTGCATTAGACACAAAATATCAAACCAAGTGGCTTGCAAACAAATGCTGCCAGAGCTTTTCTCAGAACTATCTTTAATTTTTTGAAGATAAAGATTGAGCCATTTTTGTAACCACGTTTTTGTATATAATAAAAACAATAATATAATAGAGTGTTTCTTCAAACGTGTGTCTTTGTGTCTACAGGCAAATCATTTGTAATATTAATTTGATGATGATAATAATAGTCCAATAATAATAATAATTTAACAGATTTATGGGAAAACGAGCCAAATATTGTCATGAAATGGTCAAAGGCATCAGCTATTGGCGATCACTCTGCCCATCATTGATCCCAAGATCATCGTCGATTTGCACAACCCGAATTTGCATTTCTCTCTATAAATGAACACAATGTTCAGACAGTCTCTTGCTGTCTAAATGAAAAATACTCTAAATGAAAAACACATAATGTGCATCACAGTGAGAATGTGTTTAGAGTTTTGCAGAAAAGAGTGATTGATTCGATAAATGGGTTTAGGCCACTGAGCATTTGGTTCAGAGAATGGGGTTTATTGGTCAGCTGGTGTCATGTTATTTTAGTCCATGTATGAGTCAGTTCCTCTCATGTTCACCTGTGTTGTTCATCAAATTGTGTCTCGTTTGGAAGGCCGCATCCTCCGGAAGTCGCATTTATCGGCCTTATATGTCATCGAGGCTGTCTCGTTTCTGAAAAGCGAGTAGGACACTTCAAATGTAGCCTTCGAATGCAACCTTCTTTCAAGGGAATTCGGAGGATGCATGAGGTGTATGTTTCCAGGGGACTCCCAACCCACAATTCTTTGCTTCAACGGAAAAAGCGACTTTGTTCCCTTCTCACTCAAAGCGCTCGCGCTTGTTAAAGTGTGGCATGCTGTCATAGCAACCATGTTACATTCAGTTTACATTTGTCCTACGAAGGCCATCTCATTTAAACGAGACATATTTAAAGGAGGACGCTCGGTATACTGCAGCCTTCAAAGGACGCGTACTACCTAGCACTCAGCCTTCTAAACGAGACACAGCCAGTTTATGTGTGGCAGGGCGGAGTGAGGGGCCAGGTCTTGATTCCGCACACCCGGCCCCTAATTGGGTTGATGAAGCCCGAGAGGGATAAATGCGAAATTTGGTTTAATCTCATTTTAATGTAAAGACATTCATATAATTTAAAGTGTGCCTTAAGTGTACAAATAACATCACAGCATCACAATCTTTTTGATTTGCTTTAAGTAAAGTTATTCTAAAAAAATAGAATTTGATGAAAAGCAAAATTAAATGATAAACTATAATTATACAAAAAAAAAAAATGACATACCTGTACTCAAATTAAATACCATCAATAATAGAAATACCCAACTTGAGATGAAATGCATTTTAAATGCGTGTTCCACAAATCTGAAAAAAAAAGTACATTAGCATTTAAAAGCAAACTGTACGATCTAGTATTCCCTCATATCGCTAGCATTAATAAAAGAGACGGTCTCACCCTTTTCTCAGGTCGACCCCTTCACTCACTCTGTTCTGGGAAGCTTTAATTGTAAGAACTGTATATAAAGTGATGAAACTTTATACTTCCTCCATTGTGTCACTTCCTCTTTAAACGAACTTCACCAAATGAGTATGCAAAAATGAGGGGGGTTGTGTATGACAAACATAATGAAAATAAATACACAGGAGGGCTAAAACCAAACTGAAGCATATTAGTATACAAAGAAATAATCGATGAGATATATCACTGAGAAAAAGATGAGAGATGAGCTTTTATGGTTGGAACTTTTCAGATTTGAAAGATGCAGTGATACTTTTTTTTCATTTTCAAAGAGTGTGTTGTAAAGTTTCAGGGTAACAAACACTTAGTGACCTGAGCCCCATGGAATACTACTATTTTTTTTGGTCAATTTTGTTATAAAAAACTAATCAATTTACAGGAAACATTATGAACCCTGAAAGATCAATGTTGGTTGTAAGGTACAAGTCCAGTGTATAGGACAGAGAATGGAGAGGTGTGTGAAAATTAGACAAACAAGACAAACTTAACTATACTGGAAATACTTATTCTCTTGGCTTGGTGTCAATTACTTAAATTAAATGTGATTTTAATCAATTTGATTAAACTTGAATTCAAGTCTTGTGAGAACGATCTTGAACTTCTTCAGCTCTCTCTCTCTCTCTCTCTCTCTCTCTCTCTCACTCTCTGACACATGAGCAAAAGTGCGATATGGCCCTACATCAGCACTGCTGTGATTCGGCCACAGGCCAGGTGCCATAGCAGTGCTGATTTAGGGCCATCTAGCATTATTGCGAGTGTGATATTGCTTATAGAAAACAGTTCAATGAACAAGTGCATTTAAATTTTATTTTGGAAAAACTGAGTGTGGTCATAAAAATGCATTTGTGCAAGGAACAACTTTCTTAAACGACAGATCGGAATCTGCCTTTGCTGGTTCAAAAATGATGCGTCCAAGGCGTCGATAGTAATTCAAAAATGTCACTTCAGAAATAGTATCACGGCTTGTGTTGTTTCTAACATGTTATTGGAGAAACAAGGATGTCTGTGTGTGTTTGTTAGAGAGAGAGAGATACGGAGCGGGTACCTGTTGCCACACCCAAGCAGAGATGCTGTCAGTGTTCTGAAGATCAGCTTTCTCAGTGGAAAAAGCTGTCCAAGCTGGGGCATTTCTCCCTATTTCGTGGTAGCCGGTGCGCTACCATCATTCACTATAGAAACCGCAACCTTCTCCACTATTTAAACAGTACTTTCTCTCCAATGTGGAAACCCCAGTAAGAGATAAGCGCCTTGAGTTCTGTAATTAATCAGTCTGTTGTGTCTCTCAGCTGTGATGAGCCTTAATGCTGAAGTTGTTTGTTTAAAACCGTTTAAAGCTATTTTATAGCTTTAGTTGCGTAGGAGTAATACAAGCAATAACAGAGCGATGTTGTATGTAAACACTGGCTGACGCGGATTCACTTCACGTCACCTAACTGGCTCATATTACACACAAAAATTTTCTTTTGCCACCTCCTTCTGGCTAACATATGAAATGTAAGAGACACACCTACAGTAGCTCTTAACAGATCAGCACTGCTCTTACACTTTAGAACGGCACAAACACAAGAGGTGTGATACACACAGTGAAGTGTCTGAGTGCTGATGGTGTGAGACCATCAGTGCTCATGGAACATCTCACGTGCAATCTGATTCGAGGAACGGAACTAACTGTTGTATATAAATAAATGTAAGCTAAATACACTGGCGGCCAAAAGTTTAGAACAGGGGTGCCCAATACGTCGATCGCGATCTACCAGTCGATCGCAAAGGCAATGCTGGTAGATCACACAAAATTTAAATGTACTTCCGTTACATTTTAATAAAAATAAATATAATGTCTTTCCATCTTTTCATTTCTGTTTGACTTGCACTTGACCAGTAAATATTGAGCAGGCGATGTTTTGTTTATTCAGTTGCCATGACAACTAGGTTTGCTAGTTGTCATGGCAACTGAATAAACAAAACATCGCCTGCTCAATATTTACTCGTAAATGCCCTGGCTATTGTGCTGTAGGTGTTTTGGGTTTAGTGTTAAAACTGAATGATATCAACATTGAACATTATTATATATTTTTTTATTAATTAGAAGATGAATTCCATGTAGGGATACATGCAGTAGTCCCAACAAGCATTTTCTTATTTTAAATGAAACTGTTTTTTTTTTAGTTGGTAGATCTTATTGAGTTGGTCATTTAAAAGTAGATCATCACACAAAAAAGTGTGGGCACCCCTGGTTTAGAATAATGTACAGATTTTGCTGTTTCGGAAGGAAATTGGTAATTTAATTCACCAAAGTGGCATTCAGATGATCACAAAATATAGTCAGAACATTACTGATCTAAAACTCAAACTGACAGCAAGAATGCAAAATATCTGCAAAGCTGTCATTGCTGCACGTGGAGGATTTTTTGATGAACTCTTTGAAGAAGTTTAAGAAGTTATGAATATTGTTTTATTGTATTGTAATATTTATTGTATCAAATTGTAATAGTAATTTTTCATGTTATTAATGTCCTGATCTAATGACATTGTGATCAGTCAAATGCCACTTTGGTGAATAAAAGTACTTTCTTTCCATAAGAGCAAAATCTGTACATTATTTAAAACTTTTGGTCGCCATTATATATATATATATATATATATATATATATATATATATATATACACTCACCTAAAGGATTATTAGGAACACCTGTTCAATTTCTCATGAATGCAAATTCAGTATCTAATCAACCAATCACATGGCAGTTGCTTCAATGCATTTAGGGGTGTGGTCCTGGTCAAGACAATCTCCTGAACTCCAAACTGAATGTCAGAATGGGAAAGAAAGGTGATTTAAGCAATTTTGAGCGTGGCATGGTTGTTGGTGCCAGACGGGCCGGTCTGAGTATTTCACAATCTGCTCAGTTACTGGGATTTTCACGCACAACCATTTCTAGGGTTTACATAGAATGGTGTGAAAAGGGAAATACATCCAGTATGCGGCAGTCCTGTGGGCGAAAATGCCTTGTTGATGCTAGAGGTCAGAGGAGAATGGGCCGACTGATTCAAGCTGATAGAAGAGCAACTTTGACTGAAATAACCACTCGTTACAACCGAGGTATGCAGCAAAGCATTTGTGAAGCCACAACATGCACAACCTTGAGGCGGATGGGCTACAACAGCAGAAGACCCCACCGGGTACCACTCATCTCCACTACAAATAGGAAAAAGAGGCTACAATTTGCAAGAGCTCACCAAAATTGGACAGTTGAAGACTGGAAAAATGTTGCCTGGTCTGATGAGTCTCGATTTCTGTTGAGACATTCAGATGGTAGAGTCAGAATTTGGCGTAAACAGAATGAGAACATGGACCCATCCTCTGATGGCTAATTCCAGCAGGATAATGCACCATGTCACAAAGCTCAAATCATTTCAAATTGGATTCTTGAACATGACAATGAGTTCACTGTACTAAAATGGCCCCCACAGTCACCAGATCTCAACCCAATAGAGCATCTTTGGGATGTGGTGGAACGGGAGCTTCGTGCCCTGGATGTGCATCCCACAAATCTCCATCAACTGCAAGATGCTATCCTATCAATATGGGCCAACATTTCTAAAGAATGCTTTCAGCACCTTGTTGAATCAATGCCACGTAGAATTAAGGCAGTTCTGAAGGCGAAAGGGGGTCAAACACAGTATTAGTATGGTGTTCCTAATAATCCTTTAGGTGAGTGTATGATGTAGTAGTAACATTAACTGTAGTAGTAACTATGGTATTTTGCCAGAAATAGTGTATATATTTGTAATAAATGTTAATCTTATTAGCCTACAAAAATATTAAATATTGTATATTAAAAGTCACTTCTATGGAGGTTGTTTTTATTATGTAATATTATATGTTTTTATTGTTTTATTATTGTGTTTAGGATATTATCACAAATTCCATAGATTATTATTATTTTTTTATTATTATAATTTTTTTACAAATTAGTTATTATTATTATATATTATTTTTAACCTGTGATAAACATAATCTTTATATATGTGTGAAAAAAACACAGAAACACATTTTTGTTTTGAGTTATATATTTATATAAACATATAACTAAACACATAGGCATCTAATCAATTAAAAAATATATAATTACTTTGATATAAATAAAAACATTTTAGACAATAAGAGATCAAATGAATGTAAAATCCACTTTGGCATTGTAATCTCAGATGATTTTATCTGCATTTCCCTGCTGGTCTGTTTTGCTGGTTTTAGAATGTTTCGTATGCTTGTCAGCTGGTTGGACTGGAGGCAACAGATTAAACCATCTAAGACAAGCAAACCACTGTAGGCTGGTTCAGGCTGGGTTTTTTCATCAACAGGGTTTGTTAGCATCAACAGGGTTTGTTAGCATCAACAGGGTTTGTTAGCATCAACAAAATGTTAATATTTTAGCTCATTTTTCTGGCAGATAGTGCTCCTGTATTTTATAGGGTAGATTACCATTTCAATGATCTGTGAGAGGGTGATCTGTAGTGTGACATTAAGGATGTTTTCTGTGTCCTCTACTGGTCACTGGTGTAGTTGCATTGAGCAGTCTCTGGGTGTATTTCCCATTGGCTCCCCGGCAGACTGGAACATATAGACACAGACAAAGATACAGTATGTAGCTGGCGTTAACATTGTCTCAGGTGATTCAGTCACAACTGGACAGCACTAAATACAGATACATATTATGTTGTCCAATATGTTTTGTGATCTGGTCACTAAACCACATTATGAGGTAGTCAGAGCATTTTGAGTGTTTGTGCTAAAGCAAACAGTTAAGGACCGCCCACTCACCTCTCAATCACCCATTGAGCTTAAAGAGGGATTTAGGAGATGTAAAGCAGATTTAAAGCCTCAGTCACCATTCACTTTCACTGCATCTTTTTCAAAACAATGAAAAAGTCAATGGTGACTCAGGCTGTTATATCTCCTTTTGTTTTTCATGGAGCAAAATAAAACCATGCAGGTTTGGAACAACATTTAGCTGAGTATATGATGACAACATTTTCAGTTTCGTGTGAACTATCACTTTAATCTGTAATGTAGTTATTTTACATGCTTTTGTGCTGTTGGATTGGATGGATCAGACACACGTGAAACAATCCACAGATGTGGACACACGTGCAGCTGACAGATGGCTTATTGAAGAGGAGTGGGTGGAAGGGATTTCCTGTTGGATTACACATCTGATGCTGTAAAACAGAAGATATACACTTCCCATTAAAGACACATATTTAATCATATACTACATTATATACTGTATGAAAGCCTTCCAGAGGGATACTTATTGCATACTATATAGTCTTATAGACAACATCACCTTACATAGAAATAAGATACAGTGCTGTGCACACAGACCTCAAGGCTTCAACCTCGATGATGTAACAATCAACAGATATATTTTGTTTCTGATCATTAATGGTTAATTTTAAGTAGAAAATGAACTTCAGACATAACAAAACAAGAAGTTACCAAACCGAACAACAAAATCAACAATAAAAACAGTGTTCATAAAATTGCAAACGGTGAAACCATGCAAGCTCATTAATTATTCAAGCCCTGTGCATGCTGGGAACGCAAGTTTCGAAAAGTTAAGTGAAATGTACTTATTTAATTTATCAGTGAAATTTACTCAAATTAGCAAATTAATATGACAAGGTTTCCTACTGATACATGATGACATAATGATAACAAACAATCATAAACAATTTTTATAAGATAGAAAATTTACTTAATAATTTCAAGTTCATGCTAGAAAATGCTTAATCTTTATCTGCTATATTCACCCCAAAATATATTTTTTTCTAGTGTACTCTGGGAAGCAATTAGGGTTGCCAATTGCCCTGTATAAGCCAGGACATCCTGTATTTTGGGCAAAAGGAAGATGCAGAAGCACTCCAAATGTTAAAGCGTCCTGTATTTGCATAAAGAAATAGTTGGTAGCCTTTCTAGCAATAGCAAGTAAATAAAGTCATTTTGACTTCATGCTGACTTAAAAGTTTTAGTGATAACTAATTGAGAGAATTTGCGTGAAACAAGTCTCTAAACAAAAGTTTCTGTGCTTTGACAGATGTTCGTCACTGCTTTGCTGTGTCAATAAACCATTAGAGGAGATTTAAAGAAAAGTCCCAGGATTATCATGTTGGACATAGATCCCAAAAAACACATTTTGAGATACCAAAAACAGAATACAGGAATAAATGATCAACAGCTTTGAATCACTACATAAAGAAATATCAAATATACCAATTTTCCAACAATGCATCCTGCACCCCACTTTCACAAGCAATATTTCTGATCAAAAATTGGACATTTAAATCTATCTGCAACATGAATTTGCTTAGACTTTAAAGAAGAGCAACTGAGTTACTGACACACTCACAATTGACCAAAGCAAATAGCTACAGCACACTGGAAGATTTACATTTAAAAAAGAAAGCTTAAATTACCTGCTGGTATACAAATCCAGCAGAGGATAAACAGGGCAAATGTTGCATGTTCATGGCATTTATCACGTACAGTAAATCACTTAATTGAATAACAGGTTTGGTTAACGGGTGAATAGACTTTCAATTAACTTTAAATCAGACATCTCTGCCCCAGTAAACAGATGCTGCAGCTGCTTATGTACATGTCAAGTAAACTCTGAGACACTGAACTGTTTAATCCTCAAAACAGTGCCCGTGTGTAATCCAGGGTGGATGCATCACAGTGTTTGACATCATATTACAGACTGGTGGAAAAAAGCATATAAAAGCATCATAAAAGTGATCCATTTGACTCCAGTGGTTAAATCCATGTCCTCAGAAGTGATATGATAGGTGTGGGTGAGAAACAGATCAATATTTAAGTATTTTTTTACTATAAATGTCTAGTTTCACTTTCACATACTTCTTCTTTTGTTTATGGCGATTCGCAGTATACTTGTTTGTGCATATTGCCACCTACTGGGCGAGGATGAGAATTTATAGTAGAAAAGGACTTAAATGTTGATTTGTTTCTCACCTAGGGTGTGCCTATTACTGCCCATTACTGTGTCAAAAAAATGCACCCTGTGCATTCCAATAACATGTTGTGGCGCCCCCCCCATGGAAAATTTAGACTGTGCACTAAATGCCTCACTGCCACAGCAGGATTTTTAGAAAGGTAACTTTGATAAAATGAATCTTGTGCTGTGTAATGTGAAAAGGTGTCAAAATCTTTTTAATCCATAGTCCATTGAAAATGATCAAAGGATGCTCCTATAATTACCAGAAATGTATGCTTTGGTGCTTTTTTTGGAAAATAATTTAATGAATTTATAAATAAACAAAAACCTCCCAGGGGAACATGCCCCCAGACCCCCCTACAACATCATGGTAAAATAGATTGTGTAATTGATGGGCCCAGACTCCCCAGTAATGATGAAAGCCTATAAATGTCCCTGTGGCATTTTTTTAAACATCTTAGACCACTCGGTTTGTTCACATGCACTTTCATATTTCTTCCCAACATTGATTATATTCATGTTTTACTAGATTTAATTTATACCCATTTGTGATGTATTTAATTGTTTTAATTTTGTCCTTATTTAAGTTAAAAAATTATACATAACTCTCTAATAATTTTTATCAGGTAGGGGATGACTAGATGGTCTGGCCTAGGGTGCCAAATGGGGTTGGACCTGCACTGCCTACACATATCAGATCACTTCTCAAGATATGGAATTAACCATCGGAGTCGTGTGGACACTTTTATGCAGATTTTATTTGCTTTTTGGGCCTTAAAAGTTCTGGCCACCATTCACATACATTGTATGGACCTACAGAGCTGAGATATTCTTCTAAAAGTCTTCGTTTGTGTTCCGCAGGAGAAATAAAGTCATACACATCTGGGATGGCATTAGTAAATGATGAGAGAATTTTCACTTTTGGGTGAACTATCCCTTTAAGCCATTTCTCTCAGTTTTAGTGTTGGTTTAGTTACTGTGATTTGACTTTGTAGGGTAGAAATGTCTGTCCAATCTTTGTTTTCTATCAAATCTTTACAATCGACTTCATAAATTCATAATGCATAACCTGTTATGTATGTACTTTGTAAAAATAAAAACAATTCTAGTGATGAGAGGCACTCACTTTTAGTGGCAAAATATGGAATATTTAAAAAGAAATTCAACACATTGACACATTAATTTATCTGGTCAGAAATCATGCATTCATTATGCATTCACGTATATATTTCTCAAGAGTCTGGAATATACATGGTACCATCTGATAATGTGTGTGTGTGTGTGTGTGTGTGTGTGTGTGTGTGTGTGTGTGCATTATTATCATACACTATAACACAAAGTAGAAATAACACAATAAATATTTTAAACCTTAATAAACGTACCATTTATTGTTTCTGACTACATAAAACATTTTTTAAACCTATTTTTAAAATGTATGCATTTCAATTTCATAACAAAATTCCATCAAATTGAATTGTGTTATGTTTAACAAATAAAATGAATAATACTTTTATTTATATTATTGATTAAAGTTTAATTAGTTTAATTAGATAGAACTTTGTTATGAATTTGAAATCTGTAAATCTTTAAATATTTTTAAGGGAGTGGGACTTCTTAAAATATTTATTATTATATTTATTTCTTATTAGTATTAGCATATTTAGTAAAAATATCAAGTATATTTACTTTAGAAAAATTACGTGTATTAACTTGTATTTACAGTTTTTGTCTATCGCATTGGCTCATTTTCTGAAATAGTCTTAACATTCTCTAAACTGTAAGTGCAATTGTCACAACTGTTTAATGGGACTCACCCAAAACATTTAATTCATGCTTCAAAACCGAGATATTGTGCCAGTAAATTGGCCAATGCAACACAATTTTGTCATCTTGTGAGCTGTACTGCTTAAAATGTTTAGAGGTTTTTTTCACCATGGCATTCAACCCTGTAAATGTTTGTAATATACAAATTTCATTTTTGTTCTACTTTTTTGTTGACACTGACTGCTTACTGTACTATACAAGAATGTCAGTTTTGTCTAGCTGAAAGCTATTGTGTATCACACTGAGCTTTTTTGATACCGATTTCAATAGTAGGTAAAAAAAGGCAATACTGTACAATACTGTTGCACAAAGAAAAAGGATATTCACATTTGTATGTATACAGTAAATGTATTTTTGTAGCAATGTGTTACATCACAAATATTCCATGTCATAGATATTTATTTGAATGCTTAAATTAATAAGAAATTATCATATGGTGTGAACAAGAAACTAATTGTTCATCGATTTGAACTTTTTGTCTTGAAAAAAATAATTCTCAAAACTGTGATGAATATTGTTTATTTTGAGGTGCTTTCAAACTGTGTCCACAGGGTGGCAGTATTTGCACATATGCATCTGTGCATAAGGCAGAATGACCACAAAAGACTGGGGCTTACCCAATTAGCATGTGGAAATTATGATTATTGAAATAATTTATTTTCAGGATATCCTTACATTTTGATTTAAATGACGCTAATTATCAATTATTTATTATATCTAGTCTATTTATCAACAATCACTACTCATCTCTAACTGGTTTCAAAAAAGGAGTGAAACATATAGAAAATACATTTGTTGTTTTATATTCTGAGTGAAATATACAAGCCAAAATACTATTAATGAAATCCCATTGGTGTAGGAAAAGCTCAAATATATTACAAGAATCAATAAAACACAATGAAGGTCAATGCAGTTCAAAACAAAGACATGACTGTTTTTTTCCTGTGTGCTTGCCGGAAGGGATAACACTGATTTTTCTGTCAAATTTGGCTTGCGGTCAGGATTTAAGTGAATGATGAGCAGTGTTTGGATGAAAAGAATACTGTAGCAGTCTCATGAGAATCTAAATCATTTTACTTGCAAATGACATCTGAGAGATATGGGACCAAATCTACTGCTCACACATTGATATTGCCAATAGTGGGGCATGATGTCACACTATATGAGTGAAGTTGTCACTGTTGGAACCTTCCATTACCGTAAATGGCCTACTATAGGCTTTTCAGCTATACATTTAAAGAATAAATAAATGATGTAGCAAAGCACTTAATAAAACTATCAAAAGAAAGTTTTGGCCAACTGAAACTGTAATTAATAAATTATACTGTATTAAATTATTTTAAAAACATATAAAACATATAAGATAAAACACACGACAATTTCAAATATAAATGTCACAACTTTCCCCAACCTGACTTGCTCTAGTACACTGATTCTATTCTATTCTATTCTATTCTATTTTTACAGTTACAGCCAGACAAAGAAGCAAAACTGGCTACCGAAAACTGTAACAGAAATAGCTCAGGATTCAGATGAGGGAAGTGAATGTTGCGTTTCTTGTTTCTTCAGCTCTCACAAGAGTCTCTAAAATCAGCACAAAAAAAGTATCTAAATGGAAAGTATATGACTCTCTTCATAAGCAGACACAATCACATCTCACAAACCTACAGAGAAAAAACTGAAAACAAGAAAATAGGGAGTATCATGTTTTGTAATCGTGAGGTAAGTGTGTAAAGCACAGATTTGCATGAACGGTTCCTTCTTTTTATTAATGTGTGCAGGAAAGTACACAGTCAGCATTTCACACAGAAAACATTAAATTCTATGAAAGTGTTGGCTTATGTGAAAGTGAACATTTGAATTGGCTCAGATAACCAAGAGGCATAGAAATGTCATCGACTCTGCACCCTTGCCTTTTTTTTTTTATCATTATATGACATTATGTTTGTATACTCTAAATGTTGTTACCTGGCCAATGTAATACAGTAAAAATAGCCTAATTTAATACAATAATAGGAATATAATGAAAATCACCATTGACATTAATAGGAAAAAATACTTTTTTCTCCTTTAGATTTTGGGCATGTGCATGTTTTCATGAGATTCAACCAATTACTTCAAAGTAAATTATATGAATCAATTAGTATTAGTGTAAATCAATGAAAATTAGTGTAAATTAATTACGGATTTACTTACAAGAGTCTTGGTTACTTTATACTATAATTTGAGTAACAAAGACTAAATGAACAAGTATAATTATTACTGTAAGCAAGAGATGGTAAACGTCCAAAGATAAATATAGATAGATAGACAGACAGACAGACAGATAGATAGATAGATAGATAGATAGATAGATAGATAGATAGATAGATAGATAGATAGATAGATAGATAGACGATGGATGGATGGATGACAGACGGATGGATAGATAGATAGATGAAAGACGGACAGACATACAGACAGACGGATGGATGGATGGATGACGGACGGATAGATAGATAGATAGATAGATAGATAGATAGATAGATAGATAGATAGATGAAAGACAGACAGACATACAGACAGATGGATGGATGACGGACGGATGGACGGATGGATAGATAGATAGATGAAAGACAGACAGACATACAGACGGATGGATGACGGACGGATGGACGGATGGATAGATAGATAGATGAAAGACAGACAGACATACAGACAGACGGATGGATGGATGGATGGATGGATGGATGACGGACGGATGGATAGATAGATAGATAGATGAAAGACAGACAGACATACAGACAGATGGATGGATGACGGACGGATGGATAGATAGATAGATAGATAGATAGATAGATGAAAGACAGACAGACATACAGACAGACGGATGGATGACGGACGGATGGATAGATAGATAGATGAAAGACAGACAGACATACAGACAGACGGATGGATGGATGGATGACGGACGGATGGATAGATAGATAGATGAAAGACGAACAGACAGACAGACGGATGGATGGATGACGGACGGATGGACGGATGGATAGGTAGATAGATGAAAGACGGACAGACATACAGACAGACAGATGGATGGATTTATGGATAACGGACGGATGGATAGATAGATAGATGAAAGACGGACAGACAGACAGATAGATAGATAGATGTCGGACAGATGGATGGATAGATAGATAGATAGATGAAAGACAGACAGACAGACAGACAGACAGACAGACAGACAGACAGACAGACAGACAGACAGATAGATAGATAGATAGATAGATAGATAGATAGATAGTTAGTTAGTTAGTTAGTTAGTTAGTTAGTTAGTTAGTTAGTTAGTTCCAGTGCATTTAAAGGAGCACACATTTTTTCTTGGATGCTTGACCCGGGCTGAGAAAAGCTTTAACTGCTGCTGTAAACACTTCCTTCACCCCATCCTGACTGAGAGCTGAGCACTCCAGGTATTTAGCGGCCTGGATCTGTCGGGCCAACACCTCACCTTGTTTCTGGGTGATAGGGGAGAGATTCTTTTCCTTTAGCTTCTTCAGAACCTCTGGATCATCTCTAAGATCCTTTTTAGTGCCCACCAGCAGGATGGGAACTTTAGGGCAATGTTCTGACACCTCAGGGTACCACTTTAGCTTGACGTTCTCGTACGAGGTGTGGCTTGTCACACAGAAGCAGATGACGAAGACGTTGGTCTGAGGGTAGGAGAGAGTGCGCAGACGATCATACTCCTCCTGTCCGGCGGTGTCCCACAAGTTCAAGCTGATAAGTTTAGTTTCCACAGTCAACTGTGCACTGTAGTTGTCAAAAACTGTGGGAACGTATTCTTTAGGAAAGGCGTTGGTGGTGAAGGAAATCAGGAGGCAGGTCTTCCCCACTGCACCATCTCCGACCACGACACACTTAATGTTCTGCATTGTTATCCTTTCTTTAGCCTTTAATAAATTAAAAGTACACAAGGGCATTACGACTCTGACACTCTTGACATATACTGTATTAGTTTAAACACAGTACATTAAAGACCCCATGAAATGGCTTGTCATGCACTGAATCCATAAAACTCATAAATGATTTAAAAATAATAAATGACATTAAGCACACAAGAACATCATGGTTGCGTAAACTGCTGATTATTACATTTGTTTGTCAGCTAAAAATGATGCCCTTACGCCCACCAAACATTACACTGCTGTCATTACACATTCTGCAAACATTAAATAAGCTGTTGTGGTGGGGAAGTAGGCTATATCATTAGGGTGTGTTTGTATCTTTATTTCCTTAAGAAATAATATATACATTTCTGATGAAGTTTGTCATATTTTACAGACTTTTGTAGAATGGTTGTAAGAACCAAATAAAAAGACTGTTGACATAAAACTGTTTTTTCCAGCCTGGTCTCATGAAAATTACTTGACCGTGGCAAAATGTTTGCAAAAACGAAATTACGTGCCTTATTACGCATTTGTCTGCAGTTTTCCAGTGAAATGTCCAGTGGGGGGCGCAAAAAGCAAGTGAAATTATTTTGTAATCAGACAAGGTTTTAAAGGTGAACTGCACCTGTAAATGTAGATGAGTCTGTGGTACATACAAGCATTAAAATGTATAGTTTTTGAAATGATGCGTTAGAGTAAAAGTGTTACAATGTCATTACATATCACTCTGTGTGAAAAATAAGGGTTTATATAGTCATAATCATCCATTGTAGTGGTGATTTGTATGAAAGTAAATAAAACGCACAGCTGTTGCGCCTCTAGTGATAATTTCACCAGGAAACTTCAGCTAAATGTAAAACTCAGCGCGTAAAAGTCAGTTTGCAAAAATGTAGTTATTAATTAAGCATTAATTAAGCATGAAATTAATGTAGCATTCATTCTATGAGAATTTATGTACAGTTATGTGGTTATCAATAAATTATTAGATACTGAGAAACTAAGCAACAGTATATGCAACAGGTTTATTGGTCTATAATGAAACAAATTAATAAAAAACAGTTCCCTTTTCAAAGAAACCAAGACCAATCAGGCTGTATGGCTTACTGTTCAGGGGACTATCGTCAAGTAAGTTGCCTAATCACTTGGCATGCATTATGTTATGCCCTTTAAATACATTGTTCTTATAACCTTTATTATTTTGCATCTAATATTGAATCTGAATGCAATCAAAATACTGACAATGTAGCACATGTAACTTGCATTACAATTGTATTCAACTATGTAAATTTCATGAAGGTGCTCTTATGTTTGAATAACAATAATAATAAAAGCCAGACAGCACTTACGCAGCCCTAAAACGCATTTCCAACTTTTTCCCAGTATGCATTTGAATGGATTTCATTTATTGCATATTCTTTAAAACACCATGTGTTTTGGCAATACAATTTAAAAAAATTATAAAAATATTTTAATGTTTATTCAGTACCTAAACTATGGTTGAATACTGTTGATCGGTTTGGATACAATTATCTTCCAAATCACAACTTGCTTTTTATATTATTACTAAATATAAACCTGAACATGATCATTATGTTTTACATTGACTATTTGTAATAACATACATACACAAAAAATAGGGAAATGAGAACAAGACAAACATACAGTACAGCATGTAAACTGGGGGAATTAATACAAACAAAATGTGAAAAAAATTAGTTCACATGACCAAAGCCACCTTAATTGAGGAATTCCAGGACGTCCATATGTGTTTTAGGGTTAACATCTTCAGTTATAGTTACTTACAAATAATAAATTGAACTATAGACAAATAAGCTCTCTGAAAAAAAATTTAAATAAAAAGAACAGATGTAATTTTCCCTTTATGACATCACTGCATTCTCCTTTCAAATTTTCAAACCAGAACTACAGCAGAGATAAAATCTGGTATCATAATGAATAAGGTGTAAATGAAGACTTTCAATGCAGTCTGACTGAAATATAAAATGATACATTCAGAGAGAGGTTAGAGAGAGAGAGAGAGAGAGAGAGAGAGAGAGAGAGAGAGAGAGAGAGAGAGAGAGAGAGAGAGAGACAGACAGGTTTACTAACCGTGCATGATCCAAAAAGAGATTTTAATTCTTAATAGTAGTCTGAATGAAACTCTCCCAAAATACAGTTGCACTGGGGACAGTAGGAGGAAGTGAGTGCAGCCTAATAGTGCTCTGTGAGGAAGTCAGTGACACAAAAAGGCAAAGACCTGGTGGGGAAGTTCACAGATGATGTAGGCCATAAAGAGAAAGACACTATATAATATACTTTTCATGGATGTAACCAGTCACTGCATTCATAACATTTTAACCATATAAAACATCTTGCACGTTCAAGTTCCCTAAGTGGATGAATTCCAATTACATAAAAAAAACATGGTATAAAATACTGTAATACTGCATTTGACCTTAAATGCTTATTGAAATATTTTATTACAGTAATGTTAATCTATTTTTTCTCAATGTTGATTCTAGTAGGAGTTAATTCCTTAATTGTCCTAAAAATATGTCACAATGGAAAATTAGCCCTTAATGGTCTGAAAACATACTTCATTTTGTTTTAATGAAAAACATGCATTCTTTTGATTTTGGGTGAACCTGGAGATGCACCAGTTTCAGAGCATATATGGGTGTGTGAATCCTGTAACATGTGTGAGTTTCAAAACACATCTGAAGGGGGCGAAATTGCTACTCTGTAGGTTGACCTGTCATTGTCTTCACATATTTGAAATATGTTAACTGTCAAATTTAAACTGTAAAATGCAAATGTTGAATATTATAAAAATGTTTAAAACAATCTTGAATTTTTTAATTATAGCTACAGTGGGGTCTGAGTGTTATTATCGCTGACGAAAACTAAAATGGAAACTAAATCGGAATATTTTATATAACATATTTTATATGAAAAAATAATTTTTCATAAATGCAAAACTAACTAAAACAAAATAAAAATGACCTCAAATGATATACAGTATATATATATATATATATATATGTCATAAAGGGGCAATGATGTCTGTTTGTGTTATTGTGCTATTTGATAGTCAAAGGATTGGAGTTTGATATGTCTTTTTATAGTGAACTTCAATAGATATCCATCCATCTATGGAGCTATATATATATATATATATATATATATATGTATATGTTTTTTTTTTTGGATGCATACTGTTTATTGTATAATTTGAAACATTTACAATATACCTTAAAGGGATAGTCCACACAAAATTAAAATTCTCTCATCATTTACTCACCCTCATGCCATCCCAGATGTGTATGACATTCTTTCTTCTGCAGAACACAAACAAAGATTTTTAGAATATTTCAGCTCTGTAGGTCCTCACAATACAAGTGAATGGTGACCAAAAATGTAAGCTCCAAATGGACTTAAAGGCAGCATAAAAGTAAACCACAATACTACAGTGGATAAATCCATGGTAAAAAAAAAGGACTAAAATATTGATCTGTTTTTCAACCTCACTTTTCATATAGCTTCTTAAGATATAAATGTTATACATTATTTATAATATGGTGCCGTTATGTGCTTTTTAGAGCTTCAGAATTTTGGTCACCATTCACTTGCATTGTGAAGGCCTACAGAGTTGAAATATTTTTCTAAAAATATTTGTTTGTGTTGAACAGAAGAAAGAAAGTCATGCACATCTGGGATGGCATGAGGTATGAGTAAATGATGAGCGAATGTTCATTTTTGGGTGAACTATACCTTTAATTAAACATTAAAATACTTCCACTAGATAGAGGTAACACAACACAGGACTGCCCTGAGAAATTGATTGACATTAAACATTTAAATTATACAGTAAATGCTTTAGCTTTGTCAGCCATTAAATACTTAAACTAAAATAAAATCTGCTACTAGAAAACACTGAGAAAATGAAAATTCAACTAAAACGAACAGATTGAAAATGAATGAAAACTAAACTAAACTGGAATTATAAATTGAATATGAAATAGAAATAAAAACCTGATAACAGGCACGTTTTTGTTGCCTAAAGACATAGTACAGAATCTGAAATATTTCTTCTCTTCTCTGACTTCTTTTTGTTTTAAATTTGTCAAAATCCTAAAACAAAATTCTGTTTAATTCCAGGTGTAATTGTATTTTGAACAGATTTTTTAGAAAGCTGTTCACTTTGGACTTGAAGACATTTCAAGACAACTATTATTGTGTTGTGTAGTTGTGAAAAGCACTACTCAAATAAAAATTATTTGACTTGACTTGAACCCCAGATATTTAACGTGGTTTCATGTTTGGAACCCACTGCATTTAGCACACGTTTTCTTGGAGGCTAGTGGTGCATAGTTGAGGACTGCACAAACAGCCTCTGTAAACACTTCCTCTACTGCTTCCAGTGTGAGAGCTGAGCACACAAGGTATTTAGTGGCCTGGATCTTTCTGGCCAACACCACATACACTTTTGCTGGGTGAGAGGGGAGAGATTCTTCTCCTGTAGCTTCTTCAGAACCTCTGGGTCATCTCTCAGATATGTTTAAGTTCCCACTAGCCAGATTGACACATTAGGACAATGATTTGATATATCAGGATACCACTTTTTCTTGATGTTCTTGTAGGACACGTGGCTAATGACACTGAAGCAAATAATGAGGACACTGGACTGCTGGTAGGAGATGATCCACAGATGGTCATACTCCTCCTGTCCTTGGGTGTCCCTCAAGTTCAGACAGATGAGTTTGGAGTCTACAGTCAACTCGGTGGTGTATTTGAACAGATTGGCAAGATAATCAATAGGAAAGTTTTTGGTGATGAAGGAAATCAGAAGGCAGGTCTTCCCCACTACACCATCTCCAGCCACAACACACTTAATGTTCTGCATTGTTACTGTCCTTTCAACCCTAAATAACTAGAAAGCATGCAAGGGAATTAACTCTGACACTCATAACATGTCAAACATAATGTAGTTAATTAAAGACCTCATGAAATGGCTTGACTAGCACAGTTTTGACAATACCGATTGACCTAATTAAGCCCCACATTTTTTATAAAAAGCTTAAATGGAATTGAAATCGGTGAAAACGTTATTTAAAGTAAAATGTACACTTTCACATACTAGGCACATATTTTGTATGTGTGTGTGTATATATAGAGATACCCCCAATCCCCCATTCCCGTAAAATTTTGTCACTAAAATATGGGTCAATAGGTGTCCTGGACAGAGCATCTTAATTTCGACCAAATTTATGGGACATCCTAATAAATAAGGCAGATTTGGCAACCCTAAACTTTGCTTGAGAACTTTTGGCAGCTCGAGGATCCACTTTGCTTGCTAACTATGCTTTGACAGCAAAACCATCGATATCTATGATAGCAACCACTATACAGGATATTTAACACAGTATTTTCAAGATGGATGTGTGTTTGCTTTTCCCTGGTGCTTAGGGTCATTTGAAAGAAACAGTTGGGACATACAAGACCATCGGTTGCTACTTGCTAAAGCGATATTCTCTTTAGAGAGTATTTGATTTGACAAGAATATGTGTAATGCTGGTTAATGCAGGTTAAGGTTAGTTTTCCCATGAGAGAAAGACTATATTTTAAATGTGTTTAGAAGTTTATTTGATGAACTTTTAGAAGTACAGTAGAATATTGAAGGCCTCAAAGCTAATAAACATAAACTAAAGCCCACAGAACTCCAATTCTGATTTCATGAGGTTATTAATATCATTATCAAAATAACATAAAATATGAATCACACCCAGGATCCATGCCAATTTATCATTGTTGTAATTGACAACAACTTGTGTATGTTATCTTTGTGCCAGATTATCACTTGTCAGTCTCTACAAATGACTGCCCTTACACCCTCAAAACTTTACAGGGTTGTCAATGACCTTTATTTATATCTTTCTATCTATATCTCTGACAATTCTGCATAACTTGAAGTTGTGGTGGGGAACTATGTCACAGGGGAGAATTTGTAAAAATTCTACAGAAACAATGCAATCATTTCAGGCAATAGTTGTCATACTTTGAAGATTTGTGTAGATCAAATCATGTGCACTCTGTTCAGTTCCAAGAACCAAAAAAGGAGGCCATTGATCAAAACTACTGTGTGTAATAAGATGAAAATGAAATAGATAGATTATTTGATTTCTAGCCAAATAGATTATTTGATATTTAAAATCTATGCAAAATAAATTATGGGCCTAAAATTACTCCACTGTGGGGGAAAAACTTTCTTTTTTTTCAAAGAAATGACAGTAAAACTGCTAGTCAAGATTGTACTACTCACTGTCAATGGGACATCAAAACAATTCATTTAAAATATAAAATTCTTTTGAAGGGTGAGGGTCAAAATCCCTTGGCTCTTCAGATATATCAATATATATATATATATATATATATCCTTTTATATCAATATCTATCTGTATTCTGTTGCTTAACTTCTTTAATAAAGTGATGAATTAACTATATGCAACTATATGAAATATACTTTGAATCATATGTGTGTTGAATGTTAATTAGTCTCTTTTAGGAACATTCCAGAGTCTCTCTGTCCTGCACGTCGGCTGAAGGTCTTTTGGGGGATAAGCTTATTTGTGACGCTCTCCAGCCTCTCAGGGGAGGGGGTCAGGGGGAATGCGTTAAACATGTGTTCCAGATGTATTCTGTGTTTGATTGTTACCTTTCCATGACTAATTATATGGTTTAAAGTCCTATGTAATAAGACCTGAATAGTAGAAGTGTGATTTTCTCTTATTATTTCTTTAGGGAAGAAATGTATGTTATTTCAACCCTCTCCTCTGCCCGAGGAGTGAATATTTTATCTCTCTGTTTTGGTTCAAATGGCCTGATAATGTGTGCTCTGGCTCTCTTGTGCCCAGAGAAGAACTGTCGTTCGTCAGTGTTTTGTGTGTGCGTTTGACCTTCTACCCAGTTTTTGAACCCAGGGATGCACACCAGGCCGACTCGAAGATGCCCCGCGACCATCTGCGAGGTCACTTCAGATGTAAATCTCGGGCTCGGACGACAAGTGCGCTGATTAATGTTGATAGGCCGCATAGCTGTCTATATGTTGTGACTGTATGTTCTTTTAGCCAATCAGGAGTAAAATAATGGAATGTATGTCCTTGCAAATGGTATAATTGATGTAAGATTTTGTGTAAGGTACGAGTTGGCTTTCGATCTCCTCGTGAGACTTTGCCGCTGGCTCTACCAATTTCACTGCAGACTATACTTCAGTAAATGTTTGACTCTTTTAATTGAACTTCTCGACTCCTGGTCTTCTTTCTCCATATCTGGTCCGGGTTATAACTGTTATACCCCTAACACTTTAGTTTATGTTTTCTAAATAATACTGACCCTAAGTAGCTGCACTAGGGATTGTAGCAGGAAGTAAGTGCAGCCTAGTGCACTTTGAGAAAGTGACACAAAAAGGCAAAAGACTGGGTGGGGATGTTTAAAGATGTAGTTTGCACAGTAAAGAGATGTCCAAGAGAATGACACTAACAGACCGCTACTACTTTGTATATGTAAATGAGGAATTGTCAAACCAAACAAAAGTAAAGTATGGAATGCCACAGGGATCAGTTTTAGGGCCTCTGCTTTTCTCCTTGTATATGTTTCCTCTGGGGAATATTATCAGGAATCGTGGAATAAGTTTCCACTGCTATATGCCGATGATATCCAACATTATATTTCTTAAAAACCTGATGAGATTTCACAATTCTCCAAATTAGCAGAATGTATCAATGAAATAAATGATTGGATGGCCAGAAATTTCCTCTCTCGATAAATGTACTGTTACATTATCTTCAACAGCGAAGAACTTAGGTGTTATATTTGATACCAAACTGTCCTTTGAAAATCAAATTACAATGCTTGTAGAACAGAATTGTTCCACCTAAGATATATTGCTAAATTACGACACATGCTCTCTGTTGCTGATGCTGAAAAATGAATTAATGCGTTCATGACCTCAAGACTAGATTATTGTAATGCATTACTGGGAGGATGTACTGCATGTCAATAAATAAACTTAAATTGGTTAAAAATGCAGCAGTCAGAGTGCTGAAAAGAACCAAGAAATAGGATCATATTAGCCCCATTTTATCTTCGTTACACTGACTACATGTTTGTATTAATTTTAAAATTCTGTACTACTTATAAAGCTTTGAATGGTCTAGCTCTGCAGTACTAAGTGACCTTCTGCCACGCTATATTCCATCACGTTCATTACGATCACATAATTCTGGCCTGTTAATAGTTCCTAGAATATCAAAATCCACAAAAGGAGGTAGATCCTTTTCATATTTGGCTCCTAAACTATGGAATAGTCTCCCTAACACTGTTCGAGATGCAGACACACTCCCTCAGTTTAAGTCTAGACTAAAGACTCATCTATTTAGCCAGGCATACTTCTAATTTATCCATGAACTCACAATTAGGCTGCTTTAGTTAGGTCTGCCACAACCAGAAACATTTCTCAGAATCTATAACTCTGCAAAAAATTTAATGGCATCTATGCTTATATTATTTTATTTGTTTCCCTGTCTCAACCTTTGGACTCCTATCCTGAGGTCACGAGATCCAGCTGGATCCAGCTCCATTCCTGCTTGGTGTTGGACTCCACTGCTACGTGTCGCTGTGTGATGATGACTAATAGCAGCCGGTGCCTAACCAGACATCACTTCAGTCTATTACGATGGACTTCAGAGGATGAACTGATGCCAACTCCAACCATAAGACATGGGATACTTCATATGCCATTGTCTGAACCTTGGAATTAGGATAGAGCTCACCAAAATGACCGGCCAGGTTGAACTATGGACTACACTATGAAATTTAATACATAGACTATCAATTAATTGCCAACAAAACCCTTCATCAGCCAACTAAAAATGACAATTGCATCTATATGAATTGCTGCAATTAATCCAGGATGGACTTCAAAGACATTAGTCAGTAATCTTACAGTGCATACAAAATGTTTGTTTAAACACTGACCCTTCACACGTACTTAGTTTAATAATTTTAAACCATGACTTTAACTCTACATAAGTAATATTGGCATTGTATTCATGATGTTAGCCAGAGGGGAACTGGCCCCCACAGTGAGTCTGGTTTCTCCCAAAGTTATTTTTTTCCATTAACCAACATCTTCTGGAGTTTTGTGTTCCTTGCCACTGGGGTTATAAATACAATTATTATTTAATTATTTATTTTTAAACACAATTCACAATCATATTTTATCAAACTTCACAATTATGAATCTAAAACATTATAGATATTACAGTTTCATTTTCTGGATGGCAGGGTACGATTCTAAAAGCCCCCCAGGGTAAAAGGCACTTTTAATTAAATTTTCTCCCAAAATACTGACCAGCAACAAAAACTAACCCCTGTTTGTTGCTATGCACTGCAAAATTGTCCTGAACTATCAGGCCATCGCGACTAATATCTAAAAAATGTATTTCTAAAAATGTTGCAAATTCATGTAGCTAATAAGAGTCCCTGAAATTAGCACCTTTATTTTGAGACAAAATACTTATTTGTCATTTTGCGTTTTTGTTCAAAGTGATTATATTAAAAGTTTTTTAAAGAAATGTCCAATGAGTGAAAGCATAGTATTGGGGGTAAAAGCTGACAAATTTTGCCCTATAACTGTTATCCCTATGTACATGATATCACTACAACCCCCGGTGAGCCTTTTACCACAAATGTTGGGGCATTTTTACCTCAAGTAAGGGGTAAAATTCTCACTTGATGCTTATTTTTTCTAATGAATTTGAATCAAAACAACCTTCCTTAATTATTTATTTTCACACAAATTATGTTGCTCCAACTGGTTACACTTTGTAACCAGAAAAAAAGCAAATTTTCCTTATGGTGTGACTTTAGCACCAGTGTACCCTATTTTCTTTGTATCTATCATCACATATGTTGCCTTCACCTATTCTTAAAATGCAAATTGTCAAATTTAGACTGTAAAATGTAACAGATGCTTTAGAGTTGCATGTTGCCATGTCACAGCCAGGCACTAGAGAGCGGTGTAGTCATTTCACAGCTGCACACAAGCAAACGCTCTCTGCAGTCCATTTATACAATATGGGCGAGAGCAGATTTTCTGGAGTGACAGTGAAAAAAGAAAAAAGGCAGGAAAGCACTTTTACAATAGATGTGGGTGTCCAACCATACAGCAAATGTATCTTAAGTCATTTTATACAAGCTATCAAATACTCAATATGGTACCTTCCATGAATGAGCCTACTTAAAAATAGATATATATGTACATTATTATTGTTATTTACTATGGGACATGATGGTCCAGAGGGTGTGTGATACAGTAGACAATTAGATTCAATACTGCCCCCCAAATTGAGGTAAATATCTATACATATATTCAGCTCTCCACCTAATGGTTAAATGGAGAGGCATACAAGCCACAGTGTCTCGCAACCAATGTGAAATTTGGTGGAGGATCGGTGATGATCTGGGGCTGATCAAGGCTGAAATCAGGCAGATTCATCTTTGTGAAGGATGCATGAATCAAGCCACGAGGTTATCCTTGAAAAAAATTATTTCCTTCTGCTCTGACAATGTTCCCCAACTCTGTGGATCGGTTTTTCCAGCAGGACAATGCTCCATGCCACACAGCCAGGTCAATCAAGGTGTTGATGGAGGCCCACTAGAACAAGACCCTGTCATGGCTTGCCCAATCTCCAGACCGGATCCCGGCCTGAATTTTTGCGCCTGGAGTGGAGTATTCCTGGTATAGATCATGCCAATACGCACGAAAGCTGTGATTGAAAATCAGGGTTATTCCACCAAATATTGATTTCTGAACTCTTCCTAAGTTAAAACATAAGTATTGTGTTGTTTAAAAATGTATATGCACTTGTTTTCTTTGCATTATTCGAGGTCTGAAAACACTGCATAATTTTCTGCAAATAAATGGTCTAAATTACATTATTGCTGTATATATATATATATATATATATATATATATATATATATATATATATATATATATATATATATATATATATATATATATATATATATATATAGCAGTTTCTCTGGATTTATTATTTAAATGTATAGAGTAGCTGTTGCTGTGGAAGCTACAGTTGTAAAGTAGTTTGCTTATTAGACAGAAAGTGTGATCTACGAAGAGAGTGTGTGTGCAACAGTGTTGGTGATCTGGCAGAGTTTGTGACTGCGCATGCGTCGCCCCGCAGCCAGGGAGCCCGCCGTGAAGCGAGGAGGAAGCGCAGCACATACGGCCTGACAGAGGACGAGGAAGCCGCCGTCCACCTGCCGTATTACCTCATCGGCGGGCAGGGAGAATTTACAGAAACCCTCGCTTGACTGTAATCGTGTTTTTTTGTGTGAATGAATAACAATGTTTAACGAATAGGCAACATGGATTCTCGTGAGAGAGATGAGCCGCTGAAGACGAACCTTTGAGTTGAATCACAAAAAGCGAGACGATCCTGAACGAAGATCAGAGGTAGTGGATCGCATTTTAAACGATTTAACGGTTGCTTTTGTCGTATTTTTACTGCATGTCCTTTCAGCGATGAGTTTGGGTGTTAAGAAACGTAGAAATATGGGTGCCAGTGGCCTCGTGTTGCTATAAATCCAGAGGCGTATGAAATATTAAGATATTACGTTGCGATTTGTTATTGATCAACTACTGTATGTCTAATGTTTGGGTGGTGAGATTTCATTAGCATATGTGAGTAGCATGACTCAAACTAGTCGAAATCTGCCCTTTAACCAGTAAAGTCATACCTGGATATTTAACAACGTGTGTTAATTTGGTTATTATTAAGATTATTACGAGGAAATGGTGTGTAGTCCATACCGATTGTATTCATATGAAAGATAAATATCCTGCCCATAAACCTTGTGGCCAATATAGCTGAGCAAGGGTTGCATGATGGTGCACTATTGCCAAATACACTTTGTTGCACTGCAGAGTTTCCACTTAAGTGCAAAACATGTTGCCTAGTGAAGTTGGGGAGACCCACTGTATCTCAAATCATTGATTTTAATTTGTATTATTTTAAAGAATATTTGGGGTTCAATACAATTGACAGCATTTGTGGCATAATGCTGATTACCACAGAAATGAATTTAGACTTGCCCCTTCTTATATATATATATATATATATATATATATATATATATATATATATATATATTAGCACAAATCGAGGTTAGAGTGAAGCATTTATAATGGAAGTGAATGGGGCCAATTTTTGGGGGATGTAAACGCTGAAATGTGAAGCTTATAATATTATCAAAGTAATTACATTAATTCTTCTGTTAAAACTCATGTATTATTTAGGCTGTAAAGACGTTTAAATCTTCGTATTTGTGGGATTACAGGGTTTACAGCATTACATTGGATACAAAGCATCAAACTGGATATAACTTTACACAGAGGTTAGTAAGCGATTGTATCACACTAAAATCATGTTAACACACCAGTTGTTTACATCTTGTTGCTATACTTTTGAAATGGTGGGTATTTTAATGTTTACAGATTGGCCCCATTCACTTCCATTGTAAGTGGAAAACTGTTTGTTACCCATATTTTTATTTTAAAGGAAAAACGTAATTTTTGTGATAAACAACATTATGCCACAAATGCTGTCAACTGAGCTTAACGTGTATCGAACCCGGAATATTCCTTTAATAGAGTAGATTTGTAACATATGTTATTGTGATAATGTAACATACATGATAATGTGTGAGTGCACATGAGCAAACGTGTGTAAGATGTGTGTAAGAGAAATCAATAAACAGGACCGTTAATATTATAAAAAATGCATTGCAAAGCACTACAGAACAAAGTACTGTACATTAAACAATAAAGTGCAAAATACAATGAAAATGTTCAAAAACATTACTATAATATACTATAATGTATGGGAGGCTTCAGTGATGACTGATAGATATAATATTCCAAGACATCATTACTGAAGATGGCAGAAGAAAAATATTTGACATAAAAAATATTTTTTAAATATCAGTTTTTAGTTTCTCAGGCAGAGAGAGAACTACTGAGCATGTGCTGATTTGGCTTGTTTGTGATTAAAGAATTTTAGTGTACATTACAATAGTCCCTCCCCTTATCAACTCAGGGTTAGGGTAATAGGTGACTTTACATGGTGGCTTGCCATTTAAGATCTGCTGAGTAGAAGGTGACAAGATCTCTCTCTTTCTCTCTCTCATGCCAAACCAGCTGTCCCAGTATGGAGCTCAGCAAACTGGTGACTTTTTGGATCGTGTGTATGTGCTTCTTGTGGGAATGTCAAGCGGACAAACCTTTTCAAGTTAGCACAGACTCCCAACAAGTGGACAACGAAGTGTCAGGTGAGAATGCCTTGTAAACCTTATTTTTGCTTGAGAAAAGTTACATTATCATCATAAACAAGAAGTGAAGACCCCATTCAACAAGCAAGAACTCTCTGTGCTTTGAAGTCAGTGCTGTAGTCTTATTTAGAAATTATGTGGGGGTCTAAATATGGGCCGTCTGCAAATAGGATGGCTATGCATTCTCTGTTAAGCTCTGTCCTCGGTTAGGCTGCACCATGGTGCTGGCAGCATGTCAAATAAAGATGCCTAGAGCGTCATGGTGTGTACAATATCTTTCTGAATGCCTGTTCTACCCTTATGAAGGGATAGGTTTCTTCTGAGTCGATTCCAAGAGTTGATTGAGATCTGTTAAGTCTTGCATGGATGCCTTTGCTTACGAAAACTTAAATGTGAAAAGCTATAGAGGAGTATTAATTATACTAATTATAAAATAAAATCATGTTTTGGTCTTAGTAATCTTATATTGGCTTCTAATCTTGGTGGGGTTCTCTGATATCCACTAAGGCATGCAGCATAACGAATAGAACAGATTGCAGGTGTCTCGAGATACTGATGATTAATTGTCAAACAAATCATTTAATTTATGACGATTGTCCGTTTTATGGCTTTCATGATTATGATGATTAGTTGTCATGCTTTTGTATTTACACTGTTATTGTTGGAACCCAGCAAACCTGCTTGGCTATTATATGATTTTTTTTTTGTTATTATGTTATATTAAAATATATTATATTAACCTGTTGATATGCATTTGTTCTCACTCGGGAGTGACATCGCTCTGCTTACATTTTTATTTATAATTTACCGTCTATATATGTAATTAACAAATTATACATCTTTTCAAAGGTCTGAGGGTTCAACATTGATATCTGATCTCTGTTTCTCGATAACAATGCTCCAGAAACAACAATTTGTTTATTTGTGCCAGGAGTCAAATGAAAACATGCAATATCAAAACGGGACTTCATACATTTATTATGAAATGGCGATCGCCAGATGAATCCAGTTCACCACACTTGGGTCAATTGTCCATGACAAGGGTTCATTGTATAACATCCAATAGCACTTTTTGTCCATTAAAGTGATAAATGTAAGAAATATTGATATATTCGCCATTGTTTACATAAGATCTCGTCTGGAAGAATTACCCTGTGTCCTCGTTCTTCAACAAACTATGCAATCTGAGCAGAATTCATATTGTAAAACTGTATATGATCTTATATATTAGAGTCTTATAAACAAAACGAGCCCATCTCCAAAGTCTATTTTTTTAAAATGCGCCGTAGTTTCATTCATAATATCCAAGCAGTGCCGTCAAGAGATTGTGTTGAATTTGAGAGGCGGAACCTTAATTTTACGCTGAATGCTTCCATCGATTTACAGAGGAAAAACAAAGCTCACAGGAGCCTCATTTTTTGTTAGATCTTCTTCAAATTTGAAACTTAACTACTTTAGACTTGTGGCTTTGAGAACATTGTATTTCTGGGTTGACTAATTTAACTTTTATTATAGTTTTTTTAAATTATAAAAACATGTTCAGCACAAAATATTCCATTACTATAAACTTCATAGTTCTCTAACTGACCCCAAAGTGTCATCTTTCAAAAGATACTACAACTGTGTCCATACTCCAAAGGGTTCAGTAAATACAACCATTTAAGTTCAGGTATGTCATTTTCATGGTTTGTGCTCAAAAAGCGGGAGCACATCAACAGGTTAAAGTATGCAATAGTAAAATATTTATATCCAAAATTCTTCACTTTCACACATTACTTTAAGGCTCTCCGATTAAACTCACAAGCCCTTATTTCACATGAAGAAAGACTTTTGAGAGTCTGTGTTTCTTCACTCTATCATCTCTTAATAATTTTGTGGGAGTATGGCTCGAAACTCCACAGAGAGCACATGCATCACAGTGCTTCAATCCAGTTCAAAAGTGGTTAGTTTTAATGCGCTCTTCAGGAGCTGCACTCAGTGAGACACTCAGATGAGACACTCAAACACACCATTTATTCCTTTATTTGGAGAGTAAAATTGAAATTTAAAGTACACAATAATCGCAGTTATCTCAAATAACCATGGTTAGATAAATAACCATTATCAGATGATTATTAACTAATTGTGACAGGCCTAATCTAAGTTTTTTAAACCTGACACAGCGTCCAAAAAAAACACAATGCTCCTGCGCGACACGTCAAAAGAACAGCAAGAACACGACCCCCATTATTTCAACTCCAGAACGACGCAACACCGGAAAACAATAGATGTAAATCCCTGAAACTTTATGTAAAGTAGATCAAAGATAGAGTTGTCATGACTTTGAGTTTTTTGGTTTTCATCATTGTCTTCTGTTTTTGAAGAAGCCTTGTCCTGTTTATGATCAGACGCATGGTGAGAAGACATGACCGGCCAATTCTAAACAGAACAGCCTCCCCAAATACACCTGGAATACTCCAGCGGCCAACCAACAAACATGCTAGCTTCAGTGCAGTTATGGAGTGCACTGTGGTCCATTTTGACTTGTGATTTCAATCTTATCATGTCTATCATCCGACACACGGCGAATAAGCGATGGAATCAGCGCTCGTAGCCCTCCCTCATAAACAGTGTGTTTGGAGCCGAACTATGGACTGCGTTGCGCTTTGTGGAGTGATTTCAATCTGACCACAGTGTTTAGTGTAAATTTCTGCTCTCATTCCTGTTCCCTGAGTACTGTTGAAGTCTCGTGCCTGCGGAACAGCGGCGCCCATGTCATGAGTTTGAATTCTCCGCTGTAACTGTAATGTGAGCTCATCAATGAGGCAGCGTTGTGATTGGATGGAAGCGCTCCTTCTCATGAATAATGTGGAGAAACGCTCTGAATATTGTGACGTAAATGCGTGCTGTCCAACCAATGATAACTCAGAGTTTACGCATATACCTCATTTTTGTGACGTTGCTTCAACTTTCATTTATAAAATAAAATGGAAAAATAAACACTTTACAATTAACATAATGAGTGCCATCATTGTTTTCATTGATGTGCATCCTGTACCTGTTCACATCTCAAAAAAATTGTTTTTGGGTTTCATGACCCTTTAACGTAACATATACACTGATTTTCATGACAACTGTAAAATTCAAGGTGGCTCAGATGGTTGTATTGCATATTTTCTAACATATTTTTTTAACAGTGTTCCACAGACGTTCCTAGAACAGACAAGTTAATAGAACGGAATGTCGTGAAAATCCTTCCGGGATGTTTTTAAAAATGAAAATGGTTCTGAATAGAATCTGGTTCTCATTTCCCAACCTTAAAACAGGCAACCATTTCTTAATTGGGTCTATAGTTAAGACCGTTGGTCAAAACCTATTTATGGAGCACTGCGTGGACATTAAGTGGACAATTTTCTTAATGCAGTTGGTGTTTACATAGAGCTGGTATTGTTAGCACATGTGCACTATGGTGACATTAATGTTGGACTGGTCCGTCATCAATCATGTTCTGCTTAAATGGGCCCAGCATAACTCAAGCTTGAAGATACAAAAGTTGTCCTTTTTAAATGAATTGCTATTGCATTCTAGTGTGCTTGTTTTTCCGTGTTATATTTCTGAATCAAACTGTCTAATTTTGATTGCAATATGATGACTTGGGAGCCCTATGGGAAAATGGCCACAGTGTCCAGAGTGTGCTTTAAAGATTTGTTGAATTGGAACTTAGCCCAGTCATTAAGCGATAGCCTGCTGGTACTACAACATCCGGCTACAGGTCAAACAGGCTGTTGTAATGTCCCATCCTTTTTCATACACAATTTTGCCCTGAATTTACCCATACAGAGTGCCTTCTCTAGTGTATGTATGAAGTTCGTTCCCCTCAAGTTCACACAAGTGTCCTAGCAGAGTAACGACAGGTATATTACATCAACTACATGTTTCACTAACGTTTGACAACCAGAAATATTAGTTTTGGCCAAATACTTTTCTCAATTTGAACCGTATATCTATTGTTTTATCATCTGAAGCTTAAACGTCTTTTTAGTATGGCTGGGAATTGCCATAGACCTCCCGATTAGATATTATAATGATATTTCCTAGCCGATTCGATATGTATTGTGATTTTGATGTAAAAACGTCATGACAAACAAAAACCCAAAAAAACTTTAAGTCCTTTTTCTCAGAAAGCAATGTGTATTGAAGAACAGTTGTGTCGAAAATGACAATTGTTTTTACTCTAATATATAATTTGCAGGTAAAAGTTAGGGATGGGTAAAACTAATTTAACACTACCAATGGACCAGTCATTGCGTTGTCTGAGCTAAGTGACAAGTTAGTGCAAACGAAGCCATGTATAAGGCTGCATTATGCCCATTTGTATTCAACAAATAGGCTAAATATATATAATATATAATTGTAATTTATCAAACTAATTTTGTTATTTTACAATGTCTAAAAAAAAAAACTTATATTACCATTGGTAATTTTGCAACACACAAATGGAAGCTAAAGAGTAAACTTATTCAAGAACCATTTCTAGGGCTGAATTATGACAATTGACAATTCACCTGCAGTCCCAATGTCATTGCATGTTATTTACATATGCATCCTGAGATAGTCTGAGATCCTATGCAGCAATCTCATTGACAGCACTATTCTTACAGGCTGCTCCCAGATGACTGACAGAGAAAAAAATTGAGGATTCACAATTTGTTCCAAGAGACATGATTGCGCTGCACATCAGCTACATTTCTTTGTCTGGTCTTCAAAATATAATCATGTGTGTTTCCTCATGCACGCATCTTTGTGTCAAGCGGCATTTTTTGTGTCGACAGTGGCTTGTAAATGTGTGAAATTACCCACCAGTGCATATGAATACCCTGGCTGTTAGATTATAAATATTGTGGGGACGCAACATATTTCACGGTGTCCAATAGTTTGATGAGCCTTTTTACAGCTAAACTATTTATTAAAGCCATGTGAGTGACTCCTGATAAATTCTCTCCACAACACCTCTCAAATTAACTTTTGGATTAAGCAAAATCATAAAATGACGTCCGACAGGCACTTTGATGGCTGTTGCAGTGGTGCATTAAAGGACTAAAAGTAAATAAAGAGACAAAAAGTCTCAGAGAGAAAACCTGTTAATGTGGAACTCTGCTCAAATATAGCTTCCTATATTTATCTATTAGTCACTGAAGCATTAAGATAAACATGTATTTTGTTTTAATAAATGAAAAATAAATGTTTTCATCAGAGAGATGATTTTAAAATCGTTCGGCTCAAGAATTATGATTTGGAACAGAATTATAATTTTATACCCAGCCCTACTTTTTAGAATTACAGCAGTTATTGATGTACTCTTTTGGTATGCTACGTATGAAACTGGTTCATGTAAATATTTCATAAGGGTGAGACATTTGCAAAACAAATTGATATCAGGTGTGCAGGAGGCATATGCCTCCTTTCTGATTGTTTACAATATATACTGTGGTTACCTTATTTACCATCGTATTTACACATAATTTGTATGCCGTTGAGATGGTCTTGATGGTATGTTTGCTTATATAGTGCACATACTCATTAGAGTAAATATCTTTTACAGTAGATTGGCACATAGTAAAAGACTGTCCTGTCCTCGACTGCCAAGTGGCTTTTACACTATTTTTTAAAGACCCTATGTGAGTGTGTTAGTATTGCATGGATAGGCTCAAACATGCATTACTAATACACACAACCTAACACACTTCATTAAACTTTATATGAACTAAGCTGGCTTCACAAGCAGAATGTATTTAAAAATGAGTGCTGTGTAATCCATATGTTAGTCCTAGTCTTCATGTCAGGATAATTCTGTTTGTCAGTTGCAAGTATTTCAAAACATTTTTCAAAATGGATGACGATTTTAAAAGGAAGTTACACCAGGCCAAGTCGCTTGATCTTTGGGAATATATTTAAGATAAATTGTATGAACTTTTATAAAGAGGTTTAAATTTGAATTAGAGACTAGGAAAGTGTCATATATAATGGAGTTTTACTGCTTTTCCCAGCACTTAGATTAACAGACACATAGAAATTGTGGTCAGTTTGGTCTTGAGCAAGTTCGTTCACAAGCTTTCAAGGAAGTAAGGTTTTTTGGCATTTCCTGTTTTTTCCCTCTCTTCCCATTCATTATTCTTGAGATGGTTTTTAAGTGAGATGCTGTTCTTGCTGTACATGATGAGATGCTTTACATATCCCATTTCTTGACAATATTTCAGTGATTTACTTGAGTAGACTTTGAAATAGATCTGTGCAATTCATCAAATAAATAATCGAGATTACAGCTGCAATGCTTAACTAATAGTGAAAAGTGTCAATTATGGCAGTCCATGTAGTTCTACTTGTGTTGCATCAAAATATAAATCTATTTAATTTATATTTAACATAACCAACAAATGGACATGTTGGAAAAAGAATTGCCATCGGCTAGTACATTTTAGTTTTTTACTTGCCAGACTTTTGACGGTATTTAAGCGTAATGCAACTGAAAACTGAAAAATATATTAAGCAAACCAAGAAGGGGCATCTTCACAATATATATATAGTTTTCATACAACTTTACGCAATACAGTTGTGAGATTGTACATTTTATTTTATATTCACTTTCGATCATTTTAATCACATTTTAGCTTTTTTAAAATTGCGAAATCAATGACATATCATGGCTCAACTAACGTGATTATGAAACCGCAATCCACGACACCTCAGGACCCACTGCAGAGAAACAAGGTTCATTTCCTTCAAATAGTGCACTCATGAGACACAGCACACAGCAAAAGACGAGACTGAATCAAAGTCCTGTCTGAATCCAGCTTCTTATTTGCTTCTTATTCTGGAAAAGTATCGCAGTGCTTAAGTTCGTCTTCGCCACTACACAACTCGATCTCTGTTGAGTAAAATCGGAATATTTACTAGCAGTGGCTAATAACGGGCATTTTAGTAGCATAGCACGTAATTTTGTCTCCTATGCAAGTGTTTTACTCTCAATGTAGAGGGCTTCGTAATAGAAAGTGGTTGAGCATCGTAACCAATCACACCGATAGGTCTATTGCTTGGTTCAGTGGATAATTTATTCAAAATGTGAAAAGTTTTGTTTTTCATGCGTCTAAGGAGGGCAAATGTGAAGTTTATCATTTAGGTGCACCGTGAAGGTTCGTTTACTGATAAAACAGCTATAAAGTAGGTATGCGCCCATACCAATCCCAATACTGATAATTTCTCCTTTTATCCAGATCTGTCATAACTGGCTTATATGTAAGCTTTCTGCACACTGTCACTATTAATTAAAAATGTCCTCTTCCTAGTTGGCACTTTGCCTAATTTTGCTGACAAAACAGCTTAAAAATTTTAAAAGGCTTATTAAAAAAGCTTTTTTAAAAAAGACTTTAAATCAAGTATAGGCTAACAAAATATTCTCTATATTAAGTTAGATCAAATATATGAAGCTTAGTGTCAAACTGAAGACAAACTGATAAACCATAGGTGCAATTAAACGTAAGGTGACTTTTTTGATTATTTATTTGTTGTCATTTCATATAATTATTATTATTCCTAATTTTATGTTTGCATTCTATTTAATACATTAATTTATGGTTTCTTAATATTAAATATCATAACATGTATATGATATTGATATAAATAATGATTAAATGTATAAATTCCTTCCCTGCCTTTTAATTTAGTTGGTGATTGTATTAAAAGTTTAGTTTTCACTTGTTGCTGCTAGTACTTTAATGAGGTGAAAATGCGCGCTCTCATGAGAAAGAGAATCTGTTTCTGGACTCTACAGTACAGGTGCTACTAGAGCTGCATGATTCTGGAGAAATTGAGAATCACGATTTAGTTTTTGCTTAGAATAAAGATCACAATTCTCTCATGATTCTGAAGAAAAAATGCTTATTTCAGTGATTTATAAAACCTGGAAAGGTACACAACAAAGTAACATATAATTTACTTGAGGTTATGACAAAATGTTCTCTGCTTCAATCTACTGTATGAAAATGCAATTAAAGTGTAAACCAAAAATATAAATTTAAAATGTCCTAAGTCCACAAGGGTGCACCGAATACATTATAAAACAAGCAGCACCTTGTTCTTATTGCAAAAAAGTGCATAATAAAAATAAATTGATATTGTGTGTTTCTCACATGCTAAATAAAAGCAAAACGAGCAAAAAAAAGCTTCATTAACAGTTCTATTTTAACTTGGTATTGCAAATATACAATGAAACTGTTATTTTACAAAAGTTAAAAAATATATATTCACAATTTAAATTAAAATAATGATGCATTCAGTGTTTCTCTTGTAATAATTGCTTCAAGCTTGCAATTGAATTATTCAATAACCAGTAATTAAATAGAGATCAGAGTAAACAGTGCTTTAAGTGTTCCAGTAACAGTAGCAATTAAACCTTTTAAAAAATATAATATAAAAACTTTTAAAAAAGTAATTTAATGCTAAATGAAACCAGTTAAATATTTGCCACTCTTTGCTCTTTTATTATTAGATACACATTAATACTGATTTGATGCAGTAAGAATGCCTGAATGCCTATAACAGACAGCATGCAGCTTATATACATTTAGACATTGCACAGACCTAACATTTTGAGGAATTTGTTCCATCTGCTTATACATTACCAGCTGTGTTTGCTTTAATATCTCGTCAAGACAGTGCAGATTGGGGGCCTGACTAGCACAGCAAGTAAAAACACTGACTACCACCCCTGGAATTGTGAGTTTGAATCCAGGGCGTGCTGAGTAACTCCAGCCAGGTCTCTTAAGCAACCAAATTGGCCCCCTTGCTAGGGAGGGTAGAGTCACATGGGGCAACCTCCTCGTGGTCACTAATGTGGTTCGCTCTCGGTGGGGCGCATGGTGAGTTGTGCGTGGATGACGCTGAGAATAGCACTCAACTGGTAACGCACTCAACATGCCATGTTATAAGATGCGTAGGTTGACGGTCTCAGATGCAGAGGCAACTGAGATTCGTCCCCCTAATTTCTAATAAAAAAATTGACCGCCTTACAAAAGAATGCCATGGGAACATTAACATACACTGCAGAATTGTTGTCATTTAGAAATGAGATCCCGCGGGGTGTCTGAATCGAGATTGCGATCTTTAAACGATTAATCATGCAGCTCTAGGTGCTGCTATTGTTAATGCCATTTAATCGGGAGATATTTAATAAAGATGTTTAAATTACACCACGGCTGGTAACTCGCTGCAGATTCATCCATTCTGAAAATCATGCTTCTGGCTCAATATTTTGCGCTCCATTTAATGTAAACTCACTACATGATGCTGGCATCATTGTACAGATTAAAATAAGTGGTATTATTAGATAAAACGGCAGAAGTATGCAAGATTAAAAAATAATGTAATAAATAACCAAGGTTGGAGATTCGACCTCAGCCATCAGTAATATGATCAGTGCGACACTGTAGCACACTATCATTTAAGCTACTAGACAGCGACAATTTAAGGGGGCATCTTTGTATTCACATGAGTGCTTATTCGGTGTGCAATGGTGCATATAATCCAGTAGTGTGTTCATGTTAATTTGTGCCTCAGTTTACAAGTTGATGGTCTTGTCCAATTATGACATTATATGAAATATGTACGTAGTATTCTCGTTGAAACGCTACACTCAAATATTATGTGATATCATAAAATCAATCAGTAATTGAATGAACAAACTTCCAACATTAATAAAGCCATACTGAGTTTGTATGTTATTAGTGCGGACATATGCTCAGTAGGCTTAGGTCTCAATAGTGACGTTAATGTAGATCAACATCATAAGATCAGAAAAAAGTAACCAAAATATTCCCATTGTTGCCCATTGTCAACAAGTTTACTTCACCGTCATTTCAACATTTGATGAAATGGTTTGCCATGTTGTTATGCTACAGATTATTGTGTCTAATAGTGTAATTAACTGTACCAGACTACCAGACTAGAACTATTTGTTCAAACTGCAAAAAGAGGGGTTGATTTATATTATACTTGGATGGCCTTTCAAAGCTCTGAATGGCTTGTGGTGAATGTTCTACATGATCTGTGGGTAAGTAAAAGTGAGGATGCGTCAATATTTATATATATTATATATTGCTGTTCATTGAATTACTGACTGATTTTATGATATTGCATAATATTGAGTGCAGCATTTCGATGAGAAAATGGCATTCAGATTTCAAACAATAACATAATCAGACAAGACCATCAGCTTCTAAAGGCACAAGTTAACATGGACGTGCTGTTGGATAATGTGCACCATTTCACACTGAACCCAAACCCATGTGAATACAAAGATGCCCCCATCTGCTATCACCATCTAGTAGCTGAAATTAATTTATTCTTTTGAAATTGAATTGAATTAATGTATTGTAGTGTCGTGTTGATCATATTATTGATGGGTGAGTTCAATTTCCTACCTCAGTTATTTTATTATAATTTTTTTAATCTTGCATACTTATAATGTTTGATCTAATAATACCACTTATTTTAATCTGTACAATGATGCTAGCATCATGTAATAAGTTTACATTAAATGGAGAGCAAAACATCGAATCAGAAGCATGATTTTCAGAAACGACGAATCTGCAGCTGGTTGTTCACGTCTGGTGTAAAAAGGTCACCATTTAACATGAACCCCAGTTGAACCGTAACACTGGCGGAGACTGAGAAGCTGCCGCCATGAATGATAATAAGGAACGTTTCACAGCTCGCGCTGTTTTCCCTTTGATTTTCGCGTGTGAAACGCCACATTAACAGTACAGTAAACAAACTTTTCATATTCGCCATACCTCTCCCACTGCATCATACTTAACTACTAAATCAAGTTTGTTGTCTTTCAACACTTTGCCAGTATTGCTGAAGTCTTAAAGGAGTTCAGCGGTAACTCGATTGGTGATCGGTTATTTGGCCGATCGCATAAACCGATCGCTTATGTCACAAATAAGTGATAGGTTTATGCGATCGGCCATATTACCGATCACCGATCGAGTCAATATACGTGAATAACAGAAAGAAATTAACTTAAGTTCTCGGGTCGTTACGGGTTGTATTCTACATAAAGAATATGGCATGCAAATGCTCCATGCTAAATTAGTGTTTTAATGTTAAGTGTATTAATCAATATTAATCGCAAGAACAATATCAATAGAAATAATAAACAATTATGATTTTTGTCATAATTGTGCAGCCCTACTTTGAAACCTGCTTTAATGCTTTAAAGAAACGACATTAATGGCACTGGTCTGGTTTTGTTTTTAGTCCAACTGGAGAAGAGAATGTATCATTAGCAACAGTGGGTGCACTCAGCCACAGCAGACCCCGATAGACAACTGGCCCCTCATCTCCTTTCGGTTATATAACAGCGGATCAACAGAAAGCAACTTGAGGCGTGTCCCTATCCTTTTCAGGTGCAAACATTTGTATCCTAACACTTAGTGGAAAATCATTAAGGTGATTATTTTAACGTGAAGGTTTGCATATTGACACATTTCTAGATTAGCTGTGCTATTAAAATTGTTGTCAGGGGACTGAATTATTACATAACATGACAAGAAACATGACTCGCTGTATCTAAACAGTGGTCAGTGAATAAAACCAGTGATTATGGTTTTGGTCTAAGTCCTGTTCAGGTTATATAAAACACCCTTAAAATTGACATGTACTGTATACCATCAGTTGCTAACTTGAGGCCAGAAATGTAGTCTACACTCTGCAGACGTGAATGTTTGGCCAATGTATTGCAAGCACACTGTTCCATTGCACATACTTACCGTGTGTTCTTTCATTAGTGTGGCATGGCGATAGAGGGCTTGATAGAGTTACCCCCAACTGTCAGGGCAGTTACACCTCAGGAATACTTAATTCTGTTAGGTCATTTGCTAGCGAATGTTCAAGTACTCAGAAATCAACCCCTTTCTGGTGAGTTAATGATAAGTGGCATCTCCCAACAGACATATTTGCATCGATTCAAATTTATTTACCTTTTCTGGCACTGCTGACAGCATCAGAAATGGGAGATAAGAAGTTTCTGGACCCAAACTAGGAAGTAATCATGTTCACAAAAAAATCTTGCTCCCTAGATCCTTATTGCATGAATCAGTATTTCATGAACACTAGCATGGGAGTGAACGTTTCAGCATTGGAAAGTTTTCATTGAATTGGGACAGTTTTGTGATTTGGAGCAACCCTAGAAATTGCTGATTCCCTGACCAGTGCCCTAACTGTTGAATGAGGGAAGCTTATTGTAATGCACACATAATCAATGGTGAGTGAGTGTGATTCAGAGGTTGCGTTTTCCCTCCTAGATTACATTTTCACTCCACTGATGATCAGATTTGGGTTTGGAGTTTGGGTTAGGGCATATGGTCAATAAAATGCCCTGGGCATTTCTGTTGACTGTATTACACCATTTACAACAAAAAAATTACTATCTTTTGGGGCCACTCTGTGGAGATTTAAGCTAGAAACTGGAGCACATACATGGAGAAGGATACAGCTGCAGGCTGAGCTCTAAAAAGGAGTGGGAGCACCTAACCTAACCCTTTCCCTAACCTCAACCGTGTGTGGAGGTAAGTGACGCCCCTTTTGGAAGTGGGTGCAACCCCCTTTTGGAGTAACCCCACCCTCTTCTAGAGATTCCGCCCCCATTTGGAGATCTCCAGCCTGTATCTGCATACCTACTTGCACATGTGCCCATACATTTAACAACACTTCCAGCTTCAGCCACTGGAGGCTGTATTTTTAAATGAAATATTTTTTGTATAATGACTGTTGAAAATAAATCTCGGACACCTTGCTATGTCTATTTTACTCATAGCACTCTGCCATCTTTTTCTTCTGTAGACACTTTCATTTATTTATTTTGTAATTAGCCAGGTAATTAAGTGTGATAATGTGCAGTCAGCCAGTCAGTATCGCAAAATATAACCACATTTAGGATGATACAAGTCCCGATTACCCTATCAGGGTTTATTTTGTGTTGAGACTGGCTGATGGTACATTACCCTTTCCATAATTACAGCTAAACTACATAGATGACCGTTGTCCTAAGCAATCCATTTTCTATGTTTCGTTTAACTCTGTGGTCTCTTTCTTCTCGTAATGAAACAAATTCATGTCAAACTTCAGGTCCATTTCTTGATTTTAGTAGCTGTATGAGATACAATATTACACTTTATTTGGAAGTTGTTTAATTTCTTTGGGTTTGCTCAATTTATGTTGTGTTCTTCAGCCTGCGTCATTAGAGGTTGTATGTCATCAAAGGTTGTAGTTCATTCTGTTTGGTAACAGATACATTTCAGAAACTAGATATGATTTTCTTCAAGTCTGTTTGCCAGCCTCCCCACCCCCATCCCCAAATACCTAACAACCCCTAAGGGTCACTTAGATTCACAAGATAAGTATATCCTTAAGACTTCTGTTTCAGCTCTTGCAGTGCTGTAAGAGAAGGCTCTTTGGTTTCAAAATCATGTCCCTTGTTATGAACAGATAGATGCTAAGATTTTTTTGTTGCTTTTTGTGGCTTTCTTGGACAGGTGCTTTAGAGTTGACCGAACATTAAACTAAGATTTACTCAATTGATTTACGTTGCAGTGTAAAACCCATACATGCGCACAAACAAGCATCGTGTGTGTGTGTGTGTGTGTGTGTGTGTGTGTGTGTGTGTGTGTGTGTGTGTGTGTATATATACACTGCCCACATAACTTTCTTTAGCACCCATGTTCTGATATCAGAAGGATCCCACTTGTGAATGTTCACACAACTACTGGGTCATTTTGCAAAATGTGTGCCATTTGAGTCCTTCATACTGTATTAATATGGGTATAAAATTACTTGATCAATGAATAGCTGTTGCCATTTTTCACTATGTGTTTATGTGGAGATTTTGCTAAGCACATCCAGTGGTTAGTTAAACCAAATATTTCAAAATGAACACTAGCATTTTCTTTATTTTCCATGTATATCAGTGTTTCTCCTATATGCATTCAGGAGCAGCACTGTGTAGGGCTGCTCGATTATGGCAAAAATCATAATCACGATTATTTTGGTCAATAATCACGATTATTTATTTACTTTGGAAACGTCATGCATTTATTGAACTTTACATTTTTATTTATTTTTTTAACAGTCCTTGAATTTGAAATGTAAATTGCACTGGGTAGGGGAGGAGGCTATTGTGTTACGTATGATAAAGAAAAGCCTCCATCGCCATGGTAAATGGTCTGCACTTATATAGCGGTGTTCAAAGCACTTTACACTGCATCTCATTCACCCATTCACACACGCATTCATACACCAATGGCAGCAGAGCTGCTATGTAAGGTGCTAGCCTGCCAATTGGAGCAACTTGGGGTTCTGTGTCTTGCCCAAGGACACTTCGACATGTGGCAACCCTGCGATTAGTGGCCGGCCCGCTCTACCAACTGAGCCACAGCTGCCCCACACAGGGATGGAAATGATGGAATGGGATGGAATGATGGAATTCCACACTTCTATGGAATGAGATCTACATTTTCATCATGTTATTGCAGCAAGATATACCAAAATGTCAGTAGTCGGTAGTGAAATTTGATGATTCTCAATACCAGCTTCAAAACCACAACAAATAATTAAACTAATTTGTTAATTATGGAAGTATGTTTTCAAGTTCTTCAGTAATTATTCAAGACTAGTAAACAGTCAGTAGTAAAATAACAATAAAAAAACAGCAATTAATAGAAATAAATCAAACAAAAAAATATCAATGTTCATGTTCATGTTGCATCAAGTCAAAATAAATGCTATACTGTCTAATGTGCATTTTAGTGACAAAATAATATAAACTATATAATAATGTCACTTTTTATTAGTTTCTATCATTAATTAGTATTTTTTTTAATTTTTTTTATTAAGGACAAAAAAAATATTTACTTTTCCAATGTTGCTACCAAATCAGGTGCTGGTCCCACCATGTTAGCCTGGAGCCCTGTTGTGATGCATGTTCTGCTAGATAGGTTTATATTTTCTATTGGTGTTTGTTTAATAAAAATAGTGAAAGTGATTTTCTGAGTGCATCAAGTAAATCAAGTAAATAATAAACACGCACAACAAGTCAAACACAAATAACACATCTATAATGATTCTAAGGGTATTTTAAGCTATTACTCCACTGACATGACAATAAATAAATATATATACATATATACACTTTTTTTATATTGTGATACAAGGTATTATTTAAAACACTTGAAGATGTGTCCTCTAGTTATGCATCAACCCTGTTGACATGATATTTTTCCATTTTTTAAGTAATAAACTATTCCATAAATTACAAAAACATCATCCTTTCAAGAAGCGAATACTTCAAGGACAAGTTTAAGCCTCCTCTTTATCAATTTATCTTCTTTTTTTTTTATGTTGGTCAGTAGGAGACAATCTTAAAATGTTTAATGAACAATTGATAATTATAAAAATAATATAGAAAATTCAGCATTGTGTGTTCTAAGAAGCCCTTTGCTGTGCACAACCTTGCCAACACACTTGAGGCTGAAACATACTCTACGCAAGTACGTGAATAAAGATGCGATTGCTTGGCCACCACATTGCCAATGCGCAGTCCGGCTGAATATGCTTAACGTGCATTCTTGCATTACTGTGGCGGGAACAAACCTCAGTACTCAAGGGAGCTATGGAGTTACCTTCAAACGTCTGTGCCATTCAGCTGATGTGTTATTGTGCTATAAATATATTGGCTTGAACTTACTTGCTCAGCAATATTCTCTTCAAACTGTTGATCTGCCATGACATTAGGTTAGTTGAAAGAGAAAACTCACCGTAGAAGCAGACAGTTCTCAATAATCTCACTAAAGCACCCCTTGCGGCAACGTTGAGGATGCAACACAAAGTTGTATTATGAATTGCAAGGCATGAAATCGAGTTTGCTTTGCAAGATGCGTCTGCACTCATGTACTTACATATAGAGTATGTTTCTGCCCTTACAGTCAACCCTGTTCCAATTCTGTTACCAACTCTGTAAAGTCAACCTGTTTCATAGAATTGCCCTACTTGTGTTTCTCTCTGCCCAGTAAAGAAATGGTACAAACCAGAGCATTCCTAGCCTTCATAAACTTTTCTGTGGTAAAACAACAGCTGTACAGATTTGCTGTCTAAAAATAGATGTCAGCTAGTTTTAGTTAATACAACCTCCTGTCCTATATTTAGCCCCTTTCGTAGTTTGCGCTGGAAACCTCCACAGGCAGAGTGGGATTTCAAAGAGATACTTTAGAAGGACTTTGGAAATGTAAAATTGGACATGGAATTGCTGCAGATGCTGACGGTTTTCATTAGCTTTTGATGTTCTCATTAAAGAACGCTTTGTGGCCTCGGACAGCCAAAGCAGTAATCACTAAAGCAACATGCTGTATTGGGTCACTGTCTTCCATTTATTTCCAAAGTGGCAGCACTCTTTCATTGAAACCTTCTGTGATGTAGGTCAGGAATTTTTAATACACTAGACTGCTCCTTCCTAATTTAACCTCTAGTCGATTGTGATGGTCTAGTAGTTAAAGATTTGGCCTGGAAACTGAGGTTAGAAACCCACAAGGATCGTTGTGACCTTGAGGAAGAATTTGGCTGGTTTGAAGACTTATTTTGTTTTAGTAACTCACTGTTTCTGTCTCTTTCCGGCAGAGCTTTGCCGCATTGATAAATCCCTATGCCAAGATGAGAACGCCATCCTCAGTTTTGAGGCCATCCGCAGCATTCACAAGCAAATGGACGATGATGCCAATGGAAATGTGGATGTTTCAGAGACTGATGGGGTATGCCATTTTTCTATTCTAGTTTCTAACCTTCTACTAAGCTGCTTCTAAGTGGCTAATGTTTGATTAATTAGGCAGTTGATTAACTTTTGTCCTCTTCTAACCCCAAACTTACAGTTGATTAATTTTTCTCATGGAATTAATGCTCATGTCAGACTTAATGTAAATGAATAACATGGTGATTGATGGCCTTTAAGCTGATCTCCCATCTTGACTTAAGCCAGTGTTTAGCTGGTCGGCCAATTGGTCTTTCAGCCCGACCAGCCTAGGAGACTAATTCAGACCAGAAAACTAGCATACTTTTTTTTTAGGGATATTTTATTTTCCCAAATGTGGTGCAAAAAATTTAATTAAGGTTCCACATTTCATTTTACAATCTCTACAATCATTGACCCTGTTGAGTGTTCAAGGTTATAGATCGCAAGTTCACTGTATCCTTTTACCTTCTAGGGTCCTTGACCTATAAGGATGGCTGTAAATAATGAGATTTGGCTCATTTATTCTTTTAAATGCTCTTTCCATTGGTCTGGGCAACTTAAGCTTAAGTACACAGATTTTATCAGTCTATTTGGCAGTGGAGAAATGTGTGCCTTTGATGGTTTTACCTAATCATGTGCTCTTTGGGATCCCTGCTGAACCCCCCCAGTTTAAACCAGCCTATACCATGCCAAGCTGGTTAGACTGGTCTTTTTTTTGCCTATTTTAGTGGGATTTGGGGCATATGCGAGCTGTTCAGGCTGGGAAACCAACTGGATTAATATAACATCACGTTAGCTACACTGGGAGACCACCATCTTTAACCTGCTACGACCAGCAAACAACTTTAGACTGGTTTAAGCTGCTGCACTGTAAGATACCGGAAACATTGCTGCAGAAAACAAGAAGCCCTCTTTATCTGCTATTTTGAGTTTGGTGGTCTGCAGAGAGTATGCATGCTAGTTTAGACCCATGTGTAGGTGTCTTACAGAAAGAAAATCTCATGTAGGATAAGCCTAACCTGTTTCTAAATAATCAATTTATGGTGATGTAAAGAAAAGCAGATCATAGCTCTTTGGGCTATTAGTGGTCAATATCTAAATTTGTGCACGTCATCTACACAAGTTTAGGTAATTTGTCTGGCTTTTGACCCTAATCTTTTAGATATTTTCCCTATAGAAACTGAGCCGAGGTAATGCAACTCTAGGCATTTTACAGTCTTGGACAAAAGGTCAAAATATGCAACAGCATATGAAGTATGGCTTTGAAAATAGAGCACATTTTAGTTGTCAGTTGTTATCAGCCACATCCTCACAGGTTTAGCTCCATTTCTAAACACTAAACACTAAAACAAACTTAAAGCATAGGTTTCACTACCGGTTATCGGTTACTGCAGAAGATATGTTTTAAAAAGCCAATGCTGATTTTAGCTTAGCTGCTACCACTCTAGCCACATTTCCACCTGCTGGGTGCTGGTCCCAATCTGGAACCTATCGTTCTTTGCCAGAAAAGTTGGCTCCACACGGGCCATTAAAATATTCTGGTCATGAACCAGGAACTGGCTTATGTCAGTGGCTGGGGGATGGAATAATAGGACTGGGTATCGAAACCGATTTCCCGATTTGATTTGTACTCAAGACTTCTAAACCAATATCGGGAAGCAAAATGATAGTTGAGAGGTTATATAGCAATGTAATCCATTACGGCATCGTTCAGCTCTCAAGAATGGTTCCTAGTTCCAACGGCCAAGAACTGGAAACATTCTGGTGAAACCCAATAAATTTTAGCTAGCTTTGAGCAACATTACAAAAAGAATATTGCAAACACAAAACAGTAATGGAAGACAAGTAGAGGTCAACCGATATAGTAATGGAAGACAAGCCGATAACCGATTAATCGGTCGATCGTTTTTAAACTTGTTACTGAATGAAAAAACAACATTTAAGTAGGGATGCACAATACCACTTTTTCTCTTCCAATACGATTCTGATACCAGAAATCTCAGTATCGGCCAATCCCGATTCGATACCAGTGTTTTTTTTGCACAATCGGTTTAGAATATCTTTACATTATTATGTGGAACTAATTGGGAGTACACTTTAATATGTAAAGAAACACAAACCTCTAACTACACATTATTTCAATATAAATGTATAGCTTATTAAGAAACACTTTATTATTTACTAGTATAATGGATCATGTAGCAGCAAAATGAACAGTAATTCCAGTCTTCAAGTCTTCAGTAGAAAAGAAACCAGTGTTTTATTTTTCTTTCTTTTTTTTTCCCAAAAATGTTTCAACTTACATCTGGACTAAAGGATTCAGATCTCTTTTTTTGTTCAATTTAGTTGTAATACATCAGTCCACTTTTCTTTTACACAGTTATTTTTTTGGAACCCATTCAATTTAAATATTGTTATAAATTGTAAACAAATACTAATGATGACAATAATAGTAATAAATATATATATTTTTAAATACAACAGTAATATATTTAAGTCGTGCACTTTTTAAACCCTCACGCTTTTTAAATTTGACATTCCATCCAAACTCTCTGTTTGTAGGCAAGTTCACCGTAGTTTAATTCACTTCTTATTCAAATTCTGGTAAAATGCACCTCCAGTGCCATTCTAAATGTATATTATAAGTAAACCGAACTATTGAGCATCTACATCTGAGGTGTTACCCGTGACTAGCGCTCCAATATTGCGCAACGTGTGAAGGCTAAAAATAGCCATGAGTGTGTGTTTAAACACAGCTGCACCATTCACTGACGTGCTGGTGCTGTGTGTGCATTTTATATATTTACTTATTAAACACAGCCTTTTGTGATTCACAGAGCTATTGCACGTCTTCAAGTGGCTGATCACTTCACTTCTGGTGAGGGGTCTTTAATGTTAAACTAGGGCAAACTAGTGAATTGCAATGTCTTATGCTTTTTTTTAACGCTTCTATAAGATTCAGTGATATTTTTGTTTGTATTTTGCGCTGTTACGCTCATTTAAATTCTCCAAGAAATTAATCACACACACCGATCGCTTGATGATTGTCTAATCAAAATTACAAAAATACGTATTACTGTGAGGATTAAAAATGTATTAAAATCGGATGCATTTCTGATTTGTTTATACGTTTCTCTTGACTGCATGAAGATATTTTTCTCAAATCTCTCACTACCTTTAAATATACAACTTAGCTGGCTAAAGCATAAATGTGACTGGATATAAACTAATGTAAATAGATGATAATACATTTTATTTAAACATTTGTGTAGGTCTTGCATGTTTTTTGTCACATTGTTCTAACCGATTGAGGTTAGCTTTAATGTTAGCGTCCTCTCAGCCTGGTCTGCAAACATACTGCTGTTCTTTATTAATGCAGCATTTATTTTAGAAATTACTTACTTTATAATATGACATATACTGTATACATACTTTTTAGTTGTTGGTGTTTTAAATCTGGATTGTTCAGCTCCGTGCAGTGTTCTGCTGCATTCAACGTGCAGTCTCACGTGTCAAAACAACCACCACGAGGCATCAGTTTTTATTTAGTTTCTAGAGGCCACGCTCATACTGTATAACAACAGTGTGCCCTTCCCAGAGCTCCAGCACAATGGGGGAAAATTATCGGTGAGGATTTTTTGCCAGTTCAAGAAATTGTTATCGGTGCCGATTAATCGGCAAAACCGATATATCGGTCGACCCCTAAAGACAAGTCTCAACAGACTAAATCAGTTCATTCTCTCAGCAATGAATTCTTTAGCAACTGTGAAATATAATTTTTTTATTGTGCCTTTTGTAAAAATGTTATATTAGAACCACAAATCCTTAAGGCCACCACCATCATCCCCATGCCAAAGAAGTCTTCAGTGTCCTGCCTCAACGACTACCGTCCCGTCGCACTTACACCCATCATCATGAAGTGCTTCGAGAGGCTTGTCATGAGGCACATTAAGACCCAGCTGCCCCCCTCACTAGACCCACTACAGTTTGCGTATCGTCCAAACCGTTCAACGGACGATGCCATCGCCACAACCCTCCATCTGGCCCTCATTCACCTAGACAATAAGGACTCATACGTTCGAATGCTGTTCATAGATTTCAGCTCAGCATTCAACACAATCATTCCCCAGCACCTGATTGGAAAGCTGAACCTGCTGGGCCTGGACACCTCCCTCTACAACTGGATCCTGGACTTCCTGACTGGGAGACCTCAGTCAGTCCGGATCGGGAACAGCATCTCCACCACCACCACACTGAGCACTGGGGCCCCCCAGGGCTGTGTGCTCAGTCCACTGCTGTTCACTCTGCTGACTCACTACTGTGCAGCAATGCACAGCTCGAACCACATCGTCAAGTTCGCAGATGACACGACCGTGGTGGGTCTCATCAGCAAGAACAACGAGTCAGCATACAGAGAGGAGGTGCAGCGGCTGACGAACTGGTGTAGAGCCAACAACCTGTCCCTGAATGTCGACAAAACAAAAGAGATGGTTGTTGACTTTAGGAGAGCACAAGGTGAACACACTCCGCTGAAGATCGTCAAGAGCACCAAATTCCTTGGTGTTCACCTGGCGGAGAACCTCACCTGGTCCCTCAACACCGGCTCTATCACCAAGAAAGCCCAGCAGCGTCTCTACTTTCTTCGAAGGCTGAGGGAAGCACATCTCCCACCTCCCATCCTCACTACATTCTATAGAGGGACTATTGAGAGCATCCTGAGCAGCTGCATCACTGCCTGGTTTGGGACTTGCACCGTTTCGGACCGCAAAGCCCTGCAGAGGATAGTGAGGACAGCTGAGAAGATCATTGGGGTCTCTCTTCCCTCCATCAAAGACATTTACAAAAAACACTGTATCCACAAAGCAACCAGCATTGTGGACTGACCCCACACACCCCTCACACAAACTCTTTACCCTCCTGCCCTCTGGCAAGAGGTACCAAGCATGTCCGGGCCCTCACGGCCAGACTGTGTAACAGCTTCTTCCCCCAAGCCATCAGACTCCTCAATACTCAGAGACTGGTTTGACACACACACACATGTCCTGAGTTGCACTTTAATTACTGTCACTTTATAACTGTCTGCTACCTCAATAACTGCTATGTGCATAGAACACTATCTCATAGTATGTTATGTTTACATTTTTAGAAACTGTCATTTTTTTGCACTGCTGAGTACTGGTCGGCGCTGCACTGTCTATTGTCCTGTTCATTGTCAGTAATTTGTTGTACTGTCCCGTACTTTTTGCACATGTTTGCACGTGCACTTTATATAGGTATATATAGGTAGTTTATATAGGTATTTTATTTCGTTGTGTTGTCTCATGTGGTCCTGTGTTGGTCCTTTGTTGTTTTTATGTAGCACCATGGTCCTGGAGGAACGTTGTCTCGTTTTGCTGTGTACTGTACTAACTGTATATGGTTGAAACGACAATAAAAACCACTTGACTTGACTTGCTTCTTTAAACCAATGGCTCTTTGCCTAGGGAAACCCACAGTCACCTGACACAACGGTGTGTGTTGCTTATTTTTTAGAACCATACGCAGCAGAGCAGAGCCTTCCCCTTTCTGGCTTCCTTTCAGTTTAGCGATATGTTGTGTAGGCATGCTTCCTGTTGCATACAACCTCTCCTTGGCAGCATATTGGCTAATCAACGCGATGAAAGCCACATCTTCGGTTACTGAAATTGTTTGTTAGCTCTGTTCTTGAGCCAAATCTCAAAATGGAAACTTTGATAGCATACAGTCTCAAATATAGCTACCATGAGAGAATATTTTGGTCATATCCCCAATTCCTATTTTTTTTAATAGTAGCCACATTGATTAAAACATGAGGGTATTCTTTTCAGTTTACCTTTACAGGACAAGCAGGGTGTCAATGGTTTCAGCCTAATATTTACAAACTTGTGACAAATCTTCACAGTGGTTTTAGTTATAACCACAGTTTGAAGCTCTTTACTGTCTTAAAAATTCCATGAACTGTGCTGTAACCTTTTTGTTGCGTTTTGTTGTGTAATCATTTTTACCATCTACTGTGTCTGAGCAAACAGGGCCTTTGCCCACTTGACTTTCAAAAACACTCAACACTGTTAATAGACCCAGAATAACTAAAAATATAGCTAAATCCAAGTATAAGATGAAGTTTGTGCATTGATTTAATCGTCTCTCTGTTGGACATTCTCTGGGGTGAACAGTTTATTGTCATTGAATTAGCTTCTGGTCATTTACTCACAGAGGTCAAACAAACATTTGAGGTGAAACAGCTTTTTTAAATTCAAGAAAAGTTGCCTTTATTGCTTCCTGTTGAAATTCACTCTCATCCTTATCAAGTCTCTGTTAAAGAAATAGTGTACCAATAATGAAAAAGAAGTCGCTTTTGTTTTTTGAGTGTAAAACAAAAAGTGAATTTTTGATGTGCAACAATACAATGACCGGTCATAGTGACCATGTCTGTCAAGCACAAAAAAGGGCAAAAAACAAACAAACAATGAAAGCACAATTTATGTAACCAAAATGTACTTCTGTTTCTTACTTAAAGCTATTGCATGGCTTCATAAGACTTTGAATATTGTATGTCTTATGGACTACTTTTATGGTGCTTTAACCTGGTGTTTTTTTGGAGCTTGACAGCTGTGGTGACTATGAGAAAAAAATAAATGTTTAGGGGATTCAAACGACATGGGGGTGAGTAAATGATGGGAGAGCTTTAATTTTTGGGTGAACTATTCAAATTCTATATAATAACTAGATGGAAAATCTTTTATACAACTCTATTTCAAGGTCTTTTCTACAGAAAGACTGAAAGACCTGTTAACACCTTCACTTTACTTTTAAGAACTTTACACAATGTCTTTGGATGCATGCACAAATATCCTTGAGCTGCTACATTAGATAATTGTTTTTCTTTTTTATCCATTAGTTTTTAAGAGAGGATCTCAATTACCATGACCCTAAAGCCAAGCACAACAGTTTCCACGGCGATGACCAGTTCATCAGCGTGGAAGACCTCTGGAATGCCTGGAAGATTTCGGAAGGTGGGTACATGACGCAAAAAGCTTTGTTTGATAGTCTGTTTTGACAATGATGACCTTTTTTATTTCAGAAGCGGGTGCTTACAAAGCTGTTTTTGCTGACTTAGCACCTTTTTAATAGTACATTTATGTATTTCTTTGGTTAATGTAGTTTTATGCGTATGTGACCGTTAATCTCTTTAAAGTTTACTGGACCACATACTGCAGAATAACTAGTATTCCATATTCAATGACTTATGGTCGCTTCTGTACCTTGACCATGTTGGGCATGTCCTAGTCTTTAAATGCATAGCACACCAATGCATGGTATGTTTTTGGTAATCATTTTAGAGATTCAGACCATTTTAATGGTAATATAGTTGAAGTCAGATGGTTACATACACTTAGGTTGATGTCATTAAAACTCATTTTGTAACCACTCCACAGATTTAATATTAGCAAACAATACTTTTGGCAAGTCGTTAAGGACATCTACTTTGTGCATAACAAGTCATTTTTCCAACAATTGTTTACAGACAGACAATTTAAAGTGAAACAATCTATCACAGTTCCAGTGGGTCAGAAGTTTACATACACTAAGTTAACTGTGCCTTTAAGCAGCTTGGAAAATTCAAGAAAATGTTGTCAAGCCTTTAGACAATTAGCCAATTAGCTTCTGATAGGAGGTGTACTGAATTGGAGGTGTACCTCTGGATGTATTTTAAGGCCTACCTTCAAACTAAGTGCCTCTTTGCTTGATATCATTTGAAAATCAAAAGGAATCTGCCAAGACCTCAGAATAAACATTTTGGACCTCCACAAGTCTGGTTCATTTCCAAATGTCTGAAGGTACCACGTTCATCTCTACAAACAATAGTACACAAGTATAAACACCATAGGACCACACAGCCATCATACCACTCAGGAAGTAGACACATTCTGTCTCCTAGAGATGAATGTATCTGGTGCGAATGGTCAAATCAATCCTAGAACAACAGCAAAGGACCTTGTGAAGATGATGGAGGAAACAGGTAGACAAGTATCTATATCCACAGTAAAAATAATCCTATATCGAAGGAAGAAGCCAATGCTCTAAAACCTACTACAGGTTTGCAAGTGCACATGGGGACAAAGATCTTACTTTTTGGAGAAATTTCCTCTGGTCTGATGAAACAAACATTGTACTGTTTGGCCACAATGACCATCAGTATGTTTTGAGGAAAAAGGGTGAGTCTTGCAAGCCTAAGAACACCATCCCAACCGTGGCAGCATCATGTTGTGGGGTTGCTTTGCTGCAGGAGGTACTGGTGCACTTCACAAAATAGATGGCATCATGAGGAAGGAAAATTATGTGGATATATTGAAGCAACATCTGAAGACATCAGCCATGAAGTTAAGGCTCAGTTGCAAATGGGTCTTCCAAATGGACAATGACCCCAGGCATACCTCCAAAGTTATGGCAAAATGGTATATTGACAACAAAGTCAAGGTATTGGAGTGGCCATCACAGTGTCCTGATCTCAATCTGGCAGAACTGAAAAAGCATGTGCGAGCAATGAGGCCTGCAAACCTGACTCAGTTACACCAGTACTATCTCGAGGAATGGGCCAAAATTCAAGCAACTTATTGTGAGACACTTGTGGAAGGCTACCCAAAACGTTTGACCAAATTTAAACAATTTAAAGGCAATGCTACCAAATACTAACAAATTGTATGTAAACTTATAACCCACTGGGAATGTGATAAAATAAATAAAAGCTGAAATAAATAATTTTCTCTACTTTTATTCTGACATTTTAGATTCTTAAAATAAAGTAGTGATCCTAACTGACCTAAGACAGGGAATGTTTTCTATGATTAATTGTCAGGAATTGTGAAAAAGTGAGTTGAAACGGAAGTGTATATATATATATATATATATATATATATATATATATATATATATATAAAATGAGATTATCAAACAGAAGTACCATGGCAATACACGTTTTTGAACATGGAGCCATGGTAATACCATGATATTATTTTAAGTACCTTGGAGTACAATGTGACTTTTAGTACTATAGTATAAATCAAAACTGTTTGATGGTACTGACACAAATCACATGGTACTTTTTTAAGGCACGTGTTGTTTAGTGATAACCGGGATTTCAAAAAGGCCTCTTAACAGAGCGGGTGTGAACACTTTTAGCCACATCAGCTGCTTTCAACACCTTCTTCAATTCCAGATAAACTCCAGATCCTTACCAGAACGCACTGCTGCTTACTGCTCCTAAATGCACAGCCATGAATTGGGCATTAGTAAAAGTGGCATCCAGACATAATCTTGATTCTTGATACCATTTGCAATAAGACATCAAAAACTAAAATGCTATTGAAAACACTTTTATTTAATTAAAAAATAAGCATTAACGAATGAAATTGCAACAATAGCATGTAGCCTTGAAATTTTTTTTAATCAATTCAATAAGTCACATTTATATCAATAGTGCAGTTAAAAACAACAATTGTTTATTTGAGTGATGTCCAATAAAGTTAACATTACATTATGTTTTTTTTTTTTTTACAGTTTTCACCAAACTTTGTATTCATCCTCAATACTTGTGTAAGAAAAAATCATATCTTGGCTGTTTTATCCTGCATTGCAGCTCTTCCTCAAAGTACAGCTGAAGAGCCAAGGCTGTAAAAAACAATTTGTTTCAGCATATTAAAACACAAGAGAGATCTACCCGTACAATATTTTAATTGAAAACTAGCAGTGTCTGTCTGTTTTGGAAGCTGGTATGGCAGTCAATCACTCCTTGTTATTTATTATGGTGTAATATTTATACTCCACATGTCTATGCTCGATCATTATAATGCCAGCTGTCATTCTGCTTCGTGCATTCATTTAATTAGAATCACATACGTTTCTAAAGTGACCAAATGTCATATAAGATCGTTCTTAATAAATGCTCAATGATCAATTAGTCTCTTGCTATTGATTAATTTAGAAAAGTACCTTTTAGAATCAGACATTTACACTCAGTCTTGTTAAAATAGGTCCAGGTCAAATTTGAACATTAAAATCAAAAGAAACATAAATAAAAAAGTAAAATTGTTCATGCAGAAAATTGGCTCTTATTTTTAGGACTTTTTCATTTAGGTATTTTATTTTCATATGATTAAGCACATTTTCTTCTCAAATTCTCATTATCGTAATGCGTTTGGACATTTCACTTTTTAGTTTTTGTAATTTCAGTTGTCCTCAGTGGTGATTCTTATCACCGTTATTCTATAATTTTTGTAATTTTTTTTAATAATTAAAATAGCGTTAATTTAAGGCAGTACAACAAATACTATGGTAACACTGTACAAAAAGTTTGTATTCATTACAATTAGTTAACCACATAGTTATAAATTAGCAACAAGCGATTTTTTATTTATTTTTTTTTGTTTGTATTTTTTTACTTTTTTAGCGCTTATAATGTTTTTTTTATTAAAAATGTATATCTTAACAATAGTTTATGCATTAAATTGTCTGTTGGTTCATGATATGCAATGCATTCACTTATGCATTAACAAATAGAACCTTATTATGAAGTGTTCATAATACTACCATGATGCATAAATATGTTACAATATATATAATACATCTTTATTTTTTTCACATTATAGTAATGAGAATCAGTTTGTATTACAGTAATGAGAATGTAGAGAGAAATATGTTTAATGGTAATGAAAATGTCACAATTGGAATAAAAAAAACTTAATTGCCAAAATTATAAAAAACACACTTAGTCACACAGTGCTATTCCCAGCAGGCCTCTGATGTAATGTTTTGTTTTTATTAAAATCTGTTTGAAATCTGTCACGATTCTTACTAAACTCCATTAGGTTACTCAGGCGTTTTAAAGCAAAACAACCCATCTTTGGTCAACCATTTTATTATAGTGCATTTACTAACTTGTTGAAATTAGATTGCTGATTTTACAGTAAATAAATTTGTATGCATGATCAATTGTTTATAAAGTTGGCCCTAATATATAACCCTGTGTTTATTTTGGTTTCCCTAGTGTATAACTGGACAGTGGATGAAGTCGTGGATTGGCTTATTGGCTATGTCGAATTGCCACAATATGTAGAAGCCTTCCGCAAGATGAATTTCAATGGTACCTCTATGCCCCGGTGAGCAACAGGCCAATTAACAGGAAGACTAGTCGTTTAAAGGAGGAAACAGGCAGCAGTCTTTAAAGACCTGCTTGTAATGGTTAAGTGTTTATTTAGCTCTGAAATGTGATATATAAATTGTTTATTTGTTAATCTTTGGCAATCAAATTAAGAAGTTCTGGCCTCTTACTCAGCACCCATCTGCTGCACTCAGGTTTTAATAATTTTTTTCTCTTGTAGTTTGGCTGTGAAGAACGGCACTCTGACACAGACAGTTCTGAAGATTCTGGACAGGAGTCATGTTCAGAAACTACAGCTCAAGGCTCTGGACACGGTTCTGTTTGGAGCTCCTATGAGTGAGTGACTTGTTTCCTCAATTACAGCAAAGAACATTGTAAAGTTGATGGCATGTCGTAGGAATTGAACTACCCCAATTCTGTCATAATGAATGTTTAAACCTTTTCTAGGATCTGTTTGTTTTACTGATGTAGTTTAGTTCAGTGGTCCTCAACAGGAGGGTTGGATCCTATGTCAAGTTAATAATTGAGAAAATTGTTGGCTGTTGGGCATATGTGGTTCAAGAATTCAATTAAATAATGTAATCATGATTGTCACTTTGTGTAATTGGTCTAGTATATATCAGAAAGTATGACGACTAAGGCATGCATATAAACTCAGTACAACCTGCTTATCTGCTTTTTCAGACTTACAGTGAACTACCAGCATGTGTTTTTCTTTAATGGAAGAGTAAAGGAGTAGTACAGCCATGGCCAAAAGTATTGGCAATTACATAAATTTTGTATTTTGCAAAGTTTGCTGCTTCAGTATTTGTAGATTATTTTTTCACATTTCTAAGGTATACTGGAAAACAATGATAAGCATTTCATGAGTTTTAAAGGCTTTTAAATAGTCAATATTTACAGTGTTGACCCTTGTTCTTCATAACCTCTTCATAACCTCGCTCTGGCATGCTGGATATCAGCTTCTGGTCCAAATCCTGACTGATGGCGATGCATTCTTGCCTTATTAGTGCTCGGAGTTAATCACACTTTGTGGGCTTCTGCTTGTCCGCTCGCCTTTTGAGGATTGACCACAGGTTCTCTATGGCATTAAGTTCCGGGGAGTTGCCTGGCCACGGATACAAAATTTCAATGTAATGATCTACGAGCCACTTCATTATAACTCTTGCCTTGTGACATGGTGCTCCATCATGCTGGAAAATGCACGGATCATCACCACATTTTTGCTCCTGGATGATTGAAGAAGTTGCTCTTGCAGGAAGTTTTGATACCATTCTTTATTCATTGTAGTGTTTTTGGGCAGAATTGTGAGAGAGCCCACTCCCTTGGATGAAAAGCAACCCCACACATGGATGGTCTCAGGATGCTTCACTGTTGGCACGACACAGGACTCCTGGTAGCGTTCACCTTTTCTTCCCCAGACAATCGATTTTCCAGATGTCCCAAACAGTCGGAAGGGGGATTCATCAGAGAAATTAACTTGGCACCAGTCTTCTGCTGTCTAATCATTGTACTTCCTGCAAAATTTCAGTCTGTCCTTGATGTTTTTCTTGGAGAGAAGTGGTTCTTTGCTGCCTTTCGTGACACCAGGCCATTGCCCAAAAGTCTTCGCCTCACTGTGCGTGCAGATGCACTCACACCAACCTGCTGACAATATTGAGCAAGCTCTGCACTGGTGATGTCTCGATTTTGTAGCTGACTCCTCAGGAGGAGAGGGTCCTGGCGCTTGCTGGACACTCTGTTATGTCCTGAAGCCTTCTTCACTGCAGTTGAACCTCTCTCCTTTGAAGTTCTTGATGATCCGGTAAATGCTTCTTTCAGGTGCAATATTCTTTGCAGCAATTTCCTTGCATGTGAGTCCATTTTGATGCAAAGCTATGATGGCTGCACGTCTTTCTTTAGAGGTAATCGTTGCAAACAAGAACACAATGATTGGAAGTACTTCTTCCCTCCTTTTATAGCAATCAGTCAGCTCTTATAATCCAATCAGAATGATAGAGTGATTTCACCTGACTAGTACTCCTTCACACTTTCCCAGGTGCTGCTGATATGATTAGTGGAATGATGTTAGCTGGTCATTTTGTACCGGGGCCAAAAAACTGTGAAATTTGGGTTTTTGTGATAAAGCTTTTTGCAATTATTTAAAATGCATCTGATCACTCTGCACAATAATCTAGAAACAATGTAAATCAACACCACACCAACTGAAGCAGAAAACATTTACACAACATTTATGTCACTGCCAATACTTTTGCCCACGGCTGTAGAAAAGATAAATGGTGTTTCCTCAGATAAAATTTTGCTGTATGAGAAAATAGATTTGGACTGGAACTTTTGTCTCTGTTGCCTAGGGCTGCAACTAACTATTATTTTGATAATCGATTAGTCTAATGATTATTAGAACGATTATTCGACTATTCTGTAATTATTACAATGATTCATCATTAGCTCTTAGCCGATGATTCGGCTTGTGCCCTGACTTAAATTGTTTTATTAATCATGCTTACTAACAATGAGGGAAAAAAAATTATCTTTTAAAAATACCTCTAAATGACATTCACTGAATTAAAGAGTAAAAAATACTTTTTATTAAGTTTAATTCAGTAAAGAAATTCACTGTGAAAATCATATTGTTATCAAGTGTTTTTGTCTTGTTTTCCATTTTAAATTGTCTACAAATCCTTAAAACAATATACATTTACTTGAGAAGCAACATATAAGATATTTAGATGTGCTTTAGGAGAATATATCTTAAATATAAGTGTATTTTGTATATGTGTATTTTTCACTTTGTTATACTTCTGCGAGTGCTATACAAATATACTTGTATTCAAGATCTATTCTCTAAAAGCAAGTCTAAATATCTTATATGCTGCTTCTCAGGTGAATTTTTCTTTTTTTAAAGGATTTAAATATTTTATAATATTTGTATTTTTAATATTATATTCAACATTCTCAGATAACAATTTTTTATTTTGCAGTATAGCTGTGAAAGAAAATGTACATTGCTTTAAAGGAGTTTTAGATATTTATATTGGAAAACAAGCCAAAACAAATCAAAAATATATTTTGTTGCAGTGTATAATGGGGCAAAGACTACCCTCTCACCTTTTTGTTCACTTTGTTAAATAAAAAAAAAAAACTCTCATTAATAAAGCTGCAATTGCCAATTTTCTTCACGATAACAAATGCACAGTGACACATATTTTATGATTAGATATGTCCCGAGCCATCATGTTATAATCTAGCTGCATTAAGCTTGCATTCAAGGGATGACCTTTAAAACAGGATTTTAGAATATGAGAAGTGTTTCCGGTTCCGGCAGACCTAACTAATGCAGCAGAATTATGAGTTGACAGATAAATTAGGTGTATGCCTGCCTGAAAAGATGAGTCTTTAGTCTAGACTTAAACTGAGAGAGTGTGTCTGAGTCCCGAACCATCTTCGAAAGACTACTCCATAGTCTAGGAGCTGAATAGGACAAGGATCTACCGCCTTTAGTGGATTTTGACATTCTAGGTATTATTAACAGGCCAGAATTTTGTGATCTTATTGAACGTGATGGAATATAGCGTGATAGAAGGTCACATAAGTACTGCGGAGCTAGACTATTCAAGGCTTTGCGAGTAGTTAGAAGTATTTTAAAATGAATATGAAATTTAACAGCTAGCCAATGTAGGGATGCTAAGATTGGGCTGATATGATCATATATTTTGGTTCTCGTCAGCACTCTAGCTTTTTTAGCACTCTAAAGTTTATTTATTTAATGTGCAGGACATCTTCCCAGTAATGCATTTCAATAATTTAGTCTTGAGGTCATGAATGCTAAAATGAGTTTTTCAGCATTAGAATCAGAGAGCATGTGTCGTAACTTAGCAATATGTCTGAGATGGATGAATGCTGTTCTACAAACAGTGGTTTTCAAAGATCAGATTGCTATCAAATATAACACCTTGTTTCTTCGCTGTAGAAGACGACGTGACAGTACATCCATCGAGATGACCAACGAGAGTTTTTTTAGTTTTTTAAAAAAAAAATTATATGAGAGAGAGAGAGAGAGAGAGAGAGAGAGAGAGAGAGATTTTTGACCCAATAATTAGAACATCTGTTTTGTTGGAATTGAGTAGAAGGAAATGTCTAGCCATCCAATCTTTTGATACACTCTTTTTGCTAACATGGAGAGTTGTGAAATTTTGACAGTTTTCGAGGAAATATAAAGCTGGTTATCATCTGCATAACAGTGAAAACTAATTCCATGGTTCCTTGTAATAAACAACAGAAACGGTATTAAAATAGGCATTGTTCAATGGCAAATGGGTCGCGTGGATCGCGCCTTCGGACACGCTGAACAACTTTTACTCTCAACACGCAGTGAAAGGATCTCGAAGTTGAGGACGCCACTATGCTACACAAATACTGATGAGTGAAATGTAACCCTACAAAATGTAATGTACATTTTACCAGCCAGTTGGCAAATATATACATTTTATATAATTGCATAGCGTGAAATTGTTATCTTATTTAATGCTCAATCTTATTTTAATGCTCTCGTTAGTTGCCCATTACGTTTCCTAAAGGCAATGTCAGTAAACTAGTTTTTTTTTTCTCTTGTTTTAATGGCATCTGATTTTAATGCAAGTAGCACAAACATAATTAGAGTTGGGAAGTTTGATTTGTTTCTGTGATTCGGTCCGGTTCAGGATATCGAATATGTTTTTAAGACAGTTTTGTTACCCAAGCCACAGCCTAGCCACAATGAAAGTGTGCAAACGGCATTTCAAATCTTAATTAAATATAATAATATGTAGTGATGTGATTTAAGCTCTCAATCCACCAGAAACTCAAGCACTATCAGCAGATTTTGAAACGCAAATGACAGAGCGAGTGGCTGCCGCCTGAAATTTTTCACCTCTAATTTTTGAAAGTTGAGGAATTTCTCTACTTCTTATGCTCATTGCTTGCTCCGCTCTGCTGTGATTCCCACATTCCCTCGCATAAGCCTTACACTCAGGTCTGCTCATTTTGCACCAGTGGACACAAACTGTTATACTGACTCCAAGCATTTAGACATCATTCACAAGCCTTGTGAGGCTCGAGTGAACTGCCGTAGACAGAGAGTGAATGCTCAAGGGGTTGATTTGGGAGTGTTGTGGTGGGTTACTCTGTATTCTGAGCACACGTCTTTGGCGCACTGAAAGGGATACGGGCTGACTGTAAGCATCAGAATGCTGGTGCACAGGTTAGGCAGGCTAAGGTCTGTTTGTGAGGCTTTCACATGTTTGTGGTTTTGTCACTTTCCCAGTCTTTTGTTTGATTGGGTGCATTTTACCTTTACACACTTCCAAGGAATGTAAGAGAAAAGTTTCTAAAAGCTTCTTGTAGCTCAGCTGAGTTTGATTCCAATGGAACACGAAAACTGATTAAAACCTTGAATGTACTATTACATTTACTGTACATTTTAGCATTTAGCGTAAATTTATTTTATCCAATGCGACTAACAGCATATTCAAAGTGTATTTTATCATAATGTAGTTTAATTTTCCTGGAATCCAAACCTAACTTGCGTCATGCTCTAGCAGTTTACAGGAAGCTACAGGATCTCTCGCTTTGGATAAAAGCATCTGCAAAATGCAGAACGTGTGAGCGTCATAGTTATAAAAGTCTTAAAAACAAATTCCAATCTATTTTTCAAAAGATTCTGATGCCTTAAAGGCTTAAAAGACGAAATGTGGAAAACAGAAACACAATTTGTATTGCTTTTACTGCCCTCAGCAGTCTGTTGCAAGTAGGGCTTCAACCAATGTTTATTTTGATAATCGACTAATCTAACGATTATTAGAACGATTATTCGACTATTCTGGCGATTATTGCAACGAATAATAATTTGCTCTTAACCGACTATTCAGCTTGTTCCCCGACTTAAAAGGTTGTATTAAACAAAGACTACCCTCTCACTTTTTATCACTTCAATCCATCTTTAATAAATTGGACAATGGAAATTTTTGTCAAAATGTTTTTATTGTTGTCGTTTTCGATAACGTCAACTAATCGTTTTTGCCCTAGTTGCAAGTGATGAGATCATATCAAAATTTCAACAGAGCTGACATAACAAATACAGTTATTGCAAAAGGCATGTTTACACGGTAGGGCTGCACGATTATGAGGAAAATCATAATTGCTGATTATTTCCTTTAATATTGTAATTGCATTTATTTCGTTTAATAGAATTTAATTTACAGTTCATTTTTTCTGTGGGGCAGTTGCAGGCCATATTCTTTATGTAGGCTCTTCATCAAATTGGCATTCCAAGTTCCTGAATTGCTTAAATATTTTAATTGCATTTAAAACAAAAAGTGTTATTCACATTTTGAATAAATTGCACACAGTATAATTTAAATAGTGAGCATTACTGATATGCCTTTAGACTAATTTAAACACGTCAGATCTGCTTCTGCATTCATGCACACAGCGGCCCCACAATTTTGTAAATAGAACATTTTGGAGCAATGGGAGTACACCTAAATGGAATGCTGTAATTGACACTTCAGGAATAATAATTGCACAGCTGTAATTGTAAACACGATACATTTTTGATGAATTGTACAGCCCTAATACACTTTTTAATTCCTTTTAAAAGATTTTTTCCAATAATTGGTCCTAACTATATGTTAAATAAAAAATCTCATCAAACAAAAAAAATTTATGAAACATTTTATATAATTCCTCTGAGCGGTCTGTAACTACACATTGTCATATGAACAACCATTCTGAAAAGGCACTGCCCGATTTAAGTCTCATGAGCCTTACAACATTACATTACACAGTAACAGTTCTTGTTAAATTTTAGAAAACAACATATTATTCCAATAAACTTTTGCATCTGCATTGAACCAAAACTCAAATCTTTTTAAAATATTTTTTTTTTTTTATAGAATCTATGGATTTATTTATTTTTTAAATGGTTCTAAGTAACAACCGGTTCTTGGTTCCCAGCCCTACACCCAATCAGACAATGCAACATGAGAACTGTAATTATGTGTTGTTATTATTATTATTATTATTTGTTTGAAATATCAATCCAATGGCCACTTTTTGTCTGGCTCTTTTTGACAATAGACAGATTGTCTAAAGTCAGGGTTGGGAGATAAATCAGGCAATTGATCATTATTCACGAAACTTGGAGAATGCAAACAATGTTGCATTCCTGGGCGCGTTATCTAGAATCCGCCTTGACCAGGAAACGGGATCAGTGTGTGCAAGCGTGCACTCTTTAGACATGCATGTCTGTTTGCTGGGCCTCTGCATGTCATTTTCACACTGAGTGCAGTATCCATCATCCCGGGAGGCAAGTCACTAGTACAGCAATCATGTAATATGATTTTATTTATTGCACGCCCCAGAACAAATAGAGCTGACATAACTGTGTGGGTTACATGCCTAAAGTTTAGTTTTAAGGATAAATTGTAAATTATGGCCAAACTGGAATTATGTGACATGGAGCAGATCTTAATGCTTCATGATTTTACAGAAAGTTATTTCATAAAGGGAAAAAATGTCTGCTACCCATATTAGGCTACTTCAAAAGATTCTGATGCCTTAAAGGCTTAAAAGACGAAATGTGGAAAACAGAAACACAATTTGTATTGCTTTTACTGCCCTCAGCAGTCTGTTGCAAGTAGGGCTTCAACCAATGTTTATTTTGATAATCGACTAATCTAACGATTATTAGAACGATTATTCGACTATTCTGGCGATTATTGCAACGAATAATAATTTGCTCTTAACCGACTATACAGCTTGTTCCCCGACTTAAAAGGTTGTATTAAACAAAGACTACCCTCTCACTTTTTATCACTTCAATCCATCTTTAATAAAAAAATACAAAAAAAGTTCTTATTAATAAAGCCAGTGACATTATATATTATGATTCAATAATTCATCACGTTATAATCTAGCTGCATTAAGCGCGCATTCGAGGGACGAATATTCCTGCGACATTCCTGTTATGTGATGTATTTCCAAGTGACACAGGATATAAAATGAGAAAATGTCGAACATGACTTAACTTAATCAATCTGAATTTGATTAGATTGTGTAAAGTGTGCGTTATATCAAGGAAGTAACCTCATTCAGGATTGGGGGGTACCAAATTTAATAATTGAATAATCAACCATGGAAATACCCCATATCAGTTGACAACTTTATGAATATGGTGGGAATATCTGTACGGGGGGCATGTTTTTATGATGCCTTGTCAAGCTAAAAAGAACTTAAACATTGTACAAAACACGTCTCCATTCATTGCACTGCATCTAGACGGCGTTTGGTCTGATCGGCCCGTTACAGTGCATTTGTAGTACATTATATGAGTTTGTGTTTCCTGGGAATCAAACCAATGTCCTTGGCATTACAATTGCCATGCGATACCAGTTACAGATCTATTAGAGAAACTTCTGTTCCTGAAACGTGTCCATATCTTTGACTGTTCTCTTGGAGGTCTTAATGGAGTCATAGAAAGACTGAACAAGGCATTATGTCTGTATGTGGCAGATCCCATTGTGTAAGTGCACTCTGTAGAGGTCAGACTGCTGGGAACTGGCTATAAGGTGGAGTCTGCATGTGACAGCTCGACACTGTTTTACCGATCAACAGACACCGGCTTCAGCTCCCCTGTTACCTTGGGACAATAGATAAGTCAGAAACACAGCTCGTACTGTATATCCGCAGTCTTGTCTTTGTTAAATAGCTGACAAATCTGGCAGATTTCAAAAGCCCATGCTGCTTTGCTTTGCAACAGCATTTGAATGATAATTTGTCAGATAATTGTTTTATTTTTTGTGGCAGTAGGTGCACGTGCTCCAGACATACTGGCGCTGTTCCAAAACCTAGTGACCTGCATACATAGGAAACATCTTAAGGAATCATCTGCATTTCTGAAACTAAGGCTAATCCAAAAGATAGTCCAAGAAGTTAAGATAGTATACGGGTCAGAAGCTTAAGTTAATGTTCACATCAACAATCAGAATGGGAATAAAAATTGATCTAAGTGATTTTGACCATGGCATGATTGTTTGTATCCTGTATATGTACATATACACCGATCAGCCACAACATTACATTAAAAACCACCTTGCTAATCTTGTGTAGGTCCTCTATCTCAGATTCTGAAATTATATTCTTCTCACCATAATTGTACATGCTCTTACATGTGTAAAAATCCCTGGAGATCGGCAGTTACAGAAATACTCAAACCAGCCCATCTGGCACCAACAATCATGCCATGGAGATCAAATTACCCCATTCTGATGGTTGATGTGAACATTAACTGAAGCTCCTGACCCGTATCTGGATGATTTTATGCACTGCACTGCTGCCACACGATTGGCTGATTAGATAATGGCATGGATGATTGTTGGTGCCAGACGGGCTGGTTTGAGTATTTCTGTAACTGCTGATCTACTGGGATTTTTACACACAACAGTCTCTAGAATTTACTCTGAATGGTGCCAAAAACAAAAAAACATCCAGTGAGGGGCATTTCTGCGGATTTAAATGCCTTGTTGATGAGAGAGAGGTCAACAGAGAATGGCGAGACTGGTTCAAACTGACAAAGTCTACAGTAAATCAGATAACCACAATGTACAATTGTGGTGAGAAGAATATCATCTCAGAATGCTAATCTGAGACGCAGATAGGCGCTGTTTTGGTGGTACGAGGGGGACCTGCACAATATTAGGCAGGTGGTTTTAATATTGTGGCTGATCGGTGTATATACAGATAGATAGATAGATAGATAGATAGATATACTTTATCTGATATTCTTTATCTGGTAAATATTTAGGCTATAAAAGGTGGTTTTGGTAATTTGGTAAACCTAAATAAGAGTATTGTAACTAAGCCAAGTTAATGTCATTTCAAAATAAGAGTCCCGAAATAAGCTAATTTAGTTAATTTTGGGCTTGTTTTTTGTTAAATATGATTTGGTGCATAACGCGATAACTACTTTGGTTGCTCAATGAACTGCATATGTTATTTTATTTATTTTGGACACATAACTTCTATGTCTGTGTAAATATAAATGTATTTTAAAAACTATTGTCTGAGTTATTAGTAGCATCAGTATCAGTAATGATTCAATTAATTAATTACAATTAAAAGTCAACTGTTTTACCCAGTATTCCTATGTTTTTAATGCTTATGTAAATTTTTGTATATAAAAGCTGTTGAAATGAATCAGCATGACTATTTTCATGTAAGACAGCCATTTGTGCTCTCTAAAGCATTGGGAGTTGTGAAGAGAATTATTTTCCATCTCTCAACGCAGACTCGATTATATTTAATTAATGGACGGGTACAGAAAGAGTAAGACATTGAGTCAGCCGGGGTCAGAACTGCGTGCTCTCCCCAGGGATGTCTTTTGCCCAATAGCACAATGGTGGTAAGTATTGCAATACTGTGACCACAGTCATCAACAGAAGCAAACGCAACCTTAATTTTACACGAAAGCTTTACCATTCTCTCATTACATGCGGCTTAATTTGCTTTACCCATAATTAGCCTTGTCCAATCACTTAATTAGTTAGTCTGATCACTTCAACAAGCCACCATTTGAGGAATCATTTGTTTGCAACAAACTGCTCTGAGAAAATATCCTAATGAAGTCTCTTTTTAGTAATATGCACTGCGAGTTTGAAAGCATGAGTATCTTGTTTGCAGGGTTCACTTTGAAAATAGTGTGTTGAAGCGAAGAGTTTAGGATTGTGTTTCTTTTGTTCTCAGGCGTGAGTTGTGATCTCATTACTGGAGCTTTTTATGGGTCTAGATTTAAAATCCAGGGTTAATTGCGCCAAAGCCTGTCCATTATGTGATTCACTGAATCAGTTTTGAGCATTTTATATTTCAGGTGCAACTTTTATTCACAGCAAAGCTGAAATTTCTGTCATGTTCAAAGCATTGTCTCTTAAATTTTCTTCGGATAAAAGATTGTCTGCTTAACTACTTGTTTTGTCTGCTTTAATATTTACTGGTTTCTCTCTCACACAGTGAACAGACATAACCATCTGAAGGATTTCATGCTGGTCGTGTCTATAGTCATTGGTATGGGAGGCTGCTGGTTTGCTTACATCCAGAACCGGTACTCTAAAGACCACATGAAGAAGATGATGATAGACCTCGAGAGCCTCCAGAGAGCGGAGCAGAGCCTTCATGACCTCCAGCAGAAGTAAGAGCCTCTTCTGTTTTTATTTTAGATTTAGATTTTCGAAACCATGCAAGAAGCACTGGTATTTTTCAAAGCATTTAGCACCAGTCGGAGACTCCATAGACTATTTAGAAACCTTTTAATCGCAAACAGCTCTGCAACAAGTGGCCAACCGATATGGGGTTTTCAATGGCTGATCCCAATACCTCTCAAATCTAGAGAACAGGGTGGCTGATTGCCATTTAGTGGCAGTATAAACATTACACATTTTAAACAGTTTATACCACATTGACTCCAGGTGAGCTTTGTTCTTTCTTTTATGCTAGACAAAACATAGACATGATCTATGTTTTCTGTATGGGATCTTATAAAGTAAATATCAGGCAGGTATCAGGATTAGTGTTTAGTAAGCTTGTTTCTCCCTTCTGGCAGGCAGGAAATGAGGCCAGCATGAGTGAAACCTTGAGAGAGGACATCTGTTTAGAGAGAGAGAGAGAGAGAGAGAGAAAGGGAGGGAGATGTGTATAAAATGAGGAAGAAAGCATCAAATCAACACCAAATCAACGCTTTAATTATACCTTTGTATCATTAAATATGCCCAGCTATGCCAGTTTCTGATCTGATATAAACGATACCTCTATGAAGCTATTGATATTTGCCAGGTATTAGCCGGAATGTCCTGCCATTTGGCTGAAATTCCCAAGTCCCGTACAAGACGCCTTTTGTCGCTTATTTTAGTGGCAGCCGAAACCGCTTTGTGTCCTGCATTGAACTGGTAAAATGCTCAAGGGAGACCTCTAACACCTCAGTTGGACAGCGATGCACACTTTAACATGGTTATAATTTTTTATTACTGTTAGTTTGAATGTGATGTTAACACATCTTTATCTTAATTTTTTTTTTTTTTTACACAAGTTTTTTTTTTTTGGCAAAATTTTATTCAAATAGAAAGCATTTTTGAATCAGGAATATCATTGCATTTTTGGGGGGGGTTATACCATTTGACAACTTAAAATAACCTTGCCATGTAATTAGACTTGACATGCAGTCATGATGGTATTAAGGTATTTGCCAAACAGCTCAAAGGGATAGTTCACCCAAAAAAATAAATTCTCTCATCATTTACTCACCCTGATGCTGTCCCAGATGTATATGAATTTCATTCTTCTGCTGAAAAAAGTTTTTAAAAGAATATCTCAGCTCTGTAAGTCCATATAATGCAAGTGAATGGTGACCAGATCTTTGAAGATCCAAAAAGCACATAAAGGCAACATAAAAGTGGTTTAATCCATATCTTCAGAAGTGATAGGATAGAAGTGGGTGAGAAACAGATTTTCACAAAAAAAGTACTTTTTTATTATATATTCTCCTCCCTGACAAGTAGGTGGCGATATGCACAAAGAATGTGAATCACAAAATATAAAAGACTGTGAAAGAACTTTGAACCTTGAAAGTTCTGGCCTCACTATTCACTTGCATTGAAAGGACCAACAGAGCTGAGATTTATTATTTTATTTTTTTAAATCTTCGTTTGTGTTCTGCAGAAGAAAGTCATACACATCTTGGATGGATTTAATTATGAGAGCATTTTCATTTTTTTTTTCATTCAAACTATAACTTTGTTTTTTTTTCTTCAGTTTTTTATTTTTTTCATAAGAAATATAAGCCTTTTAATGAGAATTTTTTCACTTTGACATTTCTGACTTACCCCACAATCAGTAAAATATAAAAATGAATTTTAATTTAGAAATTGAAAGCATGTTCATTACAGAGGATGTATATTGTAATTTTTATATATTCTTTTAACTCTTTCCCCGCCAGCGTTTTTTAAAAAAAGTTGCCAGCCACCGCCAGGGTTTTGGACGATTTTCGCTAAAATTTAATGGCCCGCAGAATATTTTCTTCCATGAATATATGAAGATGCTATATATCAAAATAAAGATCTGGGCCTCTGCTTTTAGGCAAAAAAAAAAAAACGATTTTATTTTATCTTCATTTGTTCTTTTTTTATTGCGACTTGAACAGAGGTAGGTTTTGTCAAAAAATAACATTTCAGACAAAAAGCTGATAAAAAGGCATGTTTATGTCTGATATTTTGAGCTTCTCATACTCCACTTCTTCATGTTTGAGACGATCGCAGTCTGTTTCTTTGATCAAACAGTTGCGTACTCTTTCAAAACATGCGCATTCCGTGTTTGGCGGGGAAGCGTTTTTTCATAAAACACGGAAAATTCCGTGTTTGGCGGGGAAAGGGTTAAATTATTTAAAACATCCCGTCCCAAAAAAGGAGCATCAAGTCATTAGTCACTTCAACACATACAGCCTTTTCCAGAAAATTAACTGCAATTTTGAGTTTAGAGGTCCTGTGTGAACACGACCTGTTTGAAAATACAGTTAAATTTAGCACTGGCTATTTCCCTGAGTGAGAAGTTGTAACATAACCTGAAAAGTCCAGCTTTGATTCTATATGTGAGCAAAAAAAAGGAAATAATTCCATTTACTCAGAGGATATTAAAAATCTTTGATATTTTCGAGCCGACTATAGAGTAAATCTTGCAGTGTTTAATGTGCCATGACTCAAATCTGAAGTCATACGGTGAGCAGCCAATGGAAATCGACCGACCGCAACACTGGACCACGAAGAAATGGAGATGGTGAACATGCGCTCAAAGTGGAGAAAACATTCTACGTTTTTCCACCCAAGACCGCTCCCAAATGCACCCGGCCCGTTCCTTTAGATTCTCGGATCAGAGAAGCATCAACAGCAGCGCTCCCGTACATCCATGTTTGTTGACAGATTTGTCAGTTTAAAGTGTTTGTTTAGATTCTGTTCAGATTTTAGAATTAGTGTAGTGTAATCCAGCCTTAAAGTGCTCCTCTTTTTCCGAGCGGATGAAGACATTTTTTGACGAATAAAATAACTAACTGCATCTCAGAGTTTAATGGCATTTTAGTGTTGATGTGAATGGTAGCAAAATGTGAAAAAGCCGGTGCATGTGGAAGTTATGGTACACAAGTGAAGGCAATCCAACAATTTTTCTGCAATTTACCAGGTTTCATGTGTAAAAGGGGCTGTTGACCCATGTACCAACATGTGTTGAATGCATCAAACGCCAATGTTTGCAAACAGTGACGCATAGGCTGAATGTCTTTTGAAATGCGAGAACGGTATGGATAACGTTTGTATCCCTCTTAATACCAACTGTCTTCCGGTAGCTTCCTGTCAAAGTCCTTTTACAGACACATAGTCTGTCACCTTCGATACAAAGACAGAGCCGTGTGTTTGTAGAGAAGTCCATGTGAATGAAGTGAGAGGATGTGTGAGTGTGAAGGAGACGGGGCAGTGGAAACTATGCAGAAAGTGTGTGTGTGTGTGTGTGTTGCAGCTGTGGATGTCCAACATGTTGTGTTCTGATGCAACCGCGTGAGTCACCGGATCACATCTCTAGTGATTGGCGGGTGAGTGGCCCGTGGTTTTCTGGTCAGCCCTGAGGGAGGTGATTAACCTCTGATACTTCTCATCTCTGCTTCAACTCAAGGATAAAAATAAAAAATAAAATGCCTCTGTCAGTTATGTCACTCATGAACGCAGCTCCTTGTGGGCTTTTTAAAAAATGATGGAGGGGGCACCAGTGTCTGTCCAGGCTAGCTTGGTGCCGTAGGCATATATAAGAAATATTAGAAACACTTTTAAACAACTTAGGATTCTTGTAACAGTTTTCATTTAATTCATTATTTATATGTAATTTACATACAAAAAAAATTAAAGGTGATCGCTGACTGTCAAGTACTGTACAAATGTTTAATATTCTATATATTTACCTTTTATATGTAAAGGAACATTTTGTTCAGGTCAAATGAACTAACATGAATACAAACATTGCATTTCTTTGGACTTTCTGAGAGCTTAAAATAATGTAAGATTTCCCCTTTTTATTATCTTGGACATTCATAATTGTCTTTGACATCCAAAAATACTTTTTTAAATCTAATATAAAAATGTTAAAGGAGCCCCATTATGCCCCTTTTTATAAGATGTAATATAAGTCTCAGGTGTCCCCAGAATGTGTCTGTGAAGTGTATCATTTATCAATATCTTTTTGGGTGTAATCAAAAACACTCTGATTTTGTGTGTGCATCTTTTTAAATGCAAAGGAGCTGCTGCTCCCCGGCCACTTTCTGGAAGAGGGCTGTGCCTTTTCAGCTCATGCTTCGGTTACTACAGCAACAAAAAATCAGAACCTATATGACTGACAGCGTAAATACCGGAGTTCAGGCAGGGCCGGACTGGGAAGAGAAATCTGGCCCAAAAGTTGAGGTTTGGTCGCTGTCCTTTTCCACATATCGCGGCACCGTTTTGCAGGCTGTTCTGCATAACACGGTGGCTCATTTTAGCTTATCATAGCCGATTCGACCCTTTTCGCGGCCGACCCACCGGCCCGCTCGGTTCTCCCGATGGCCAGTCCACCCCTGATCGGCCCCAAAGTGCGTCGGCCCACCGGGAATGTTCCCGGTATGCCAGATTACCAGTCCAGCTTGTCCACTGTTTCTTCAGTGACTCTGATGCCCGGAGTAAATGAAGACTTATGTTCACGTTTACAGCCAGCAACAGAAAACTTATGACGCTTACAAAGCTGAGACATTCTTCTCACTGTATCCAGCGTGTAAAAAATGGCGGCCTGTGTGTAGATCACTCAGGGGAGGAGGATGGAGTCAGTCATGTAGTAAGTCATGGAGAGTCGTGGGTGAGGTGTGCTCTAACGTGACGTCACTTTAGAGCGGAAACGAAAACCGTTCATTTTTACTGTTTTTAATTAAGAGAAATATAAGAAAGAGGAGTGGGTGGAATTTTAACATTGTAGGATGGTTGTGTACATGCACTGCAGACTCACATTCATGTACAAACACCATGTAAAAGTGAATTTTGCACAATAGGTCCCCTTTAAGTAATCTTCAAAACATCAGTTTGGCAGGTCATGATGCTTTTGGAAAAACGTGTGTATTTATTTTGTGTAGGCTTGCTTCATGAAGTTAATGGCCTTTATTTATTTACAGTACATAAGCTTTTTTTTCTCCATTTGAAGCCTATTGTCAAGGCTTGTCAAGGCTTATCAAGACCGAAGCAGTTGAGTCAAGCCTTCCAGCAGTTTCCTGTGTAGGTGTTATGATGCATTTCACACCAGACGAATGTCCTCTCATATACTGCCAAATTACCACATGAGTGATCCATTCACTCTGAAATGAGGACTAATATAAGCATTACTTTCTGTGTAGCAATTTATAATTGAATTAGATTTTCTGAATAAAAATGTGTGTCATGCTTGCCAATGCAAAAGCCGCCAGGATGTTGCTATGTGGTTGCTAAGGTGTTTTGAGGTTGTCAATATTTTTCTATGCTGTTTGGATGTTCTGGATGGTTGCTAGGGTATTCTTGGTGGTTGCTTATGGTTTTTTCAAATCTGTACCCAAATATATGAGCAATATTGTTCATTGTTTAAGCACCACTAATTAAATGTAGTTTTTCTTGCCTGCTCTGAATGCAAAACAATGTCACTTATTTATGTCTAGTTTAGTTCCCTCTCATAATGTGTGTGAGACAACTCCCATATCTATTGGAGATGTCTCTCATTGTCTCATGTGTCTCTCACATGCTTTTTTGACCCTCATAAAGCCAGTCGAGAGAGAGAATGTTCTTCACGTGCATGTGACACTGAACCGTGACTGAGTCATTCTACCAAACGGGTGCCATTTCCACTTAGCAATTTTCTAGATTTTCATTAAGAAGAAACTTTTTTTTTGAAAACTTACAACTTGAAAGATATGTTAATCCTTCAAAAAAACATATTTTCCCACCTCAGGCTCAAAATCCTTATTAATATTATCCTTTTTATTCAGGCATAGGAGCCTTTCTCGTACCACCCCGTTACGGACAATATGTATGCCATTAGAGTAGTAAAACAAGAAATAGATTTTTAAAATCTAATGTTTTTCTAATAGTAAAATGTCCCTTTTTTTTTGGAAACCATCAATAGAAAGTCTGTAATTCTAATACATTTGTTTTTTTAGATTTTTAATCTTGAAATATGAATTTGACGTTTCATTGGCCTCATTGTTTGTACTGAAAAAACTAATTCATTTAAAAAAAATACAAATAAAGTTACATTTATCTGATTAGTCCACACAACAAGAACATCATTCAACATTCATTTATGTAAAATTTTATTTCCTTTCCATAAAATAATTTTAAAAAATGACCCTGTGATGGGGTGGTTAAAATTGGAGATGTAATGGAAAACTTTGGTCATGCTCTGAATACCTGAAAAGAGCATCATAATGGTGATCAATAAATCAATCTGAAATATAATTTTCTTTGCATTAATAATGTAAAAAATTTCATAAAAAACAGTTTTCCCTTTCTATTTTGCGTGATGGGGTGTTTGGTTTAAGCTTGACGGACCCTGCCTAACATGAAAAAGCAAGAAATAAACCAAGTAAAAGAATGTCAGTACTTGCTTGCTTTTGCTCTTGGTGGCTACAAGGCTCAAATTATGTCATTTCCACTTTGTGATGTCATTTAAAGCAACGGTACATTATTTATAGATAAAACAAGTTAGTGTGACGGGGTGGTAAGCCAAACCGAGGGATGCACACAAATCATAAAATATTTACAAAAAAATAAGGTTTATTTTGAATAAAAATATATCATATATACAGGGACACACATAAAATCCTGAAAAAAATAAATGTTTGAAAAATATATAAAAATGATATGGTGATATTTTAGATGCAAGTGTGATGTTGGTCAACACGGACATGTGATATTGGCTATGTACTAATGAAAAATTATTAAAAATAGTATGTTACTCTTTAAGAATAGTATTTTTATCATATATCATTTTAACAAGAACACGTGATTTAATAACTTTAAGCTTTGGAAACACACTTGGAAAAAATGTTGTGCCTTATGCATCTCATCAAACGTTGCGGACACAAATGGCACCCGTCTCATAGAATGACTCGACTGCGTTTATCTGAGGCTGCAAGTGCACATTTGTGTGTGAGGCAGATTAAGAAACAAGAGTTAAATTAATCATTGTATGCAGTCCAGTCTACGGTTGCCAACACAAAGGAATGTGTTGTTTCAAGGGGAGGAGTATAACAGGCAATAAAAACAGAACCAAAACAATATTTAACTAAATTTATAATGGCTTGTAGTATTGAGGTACGATTATGGTGTTGCAAGTCTTGTGTTGGATTAGGTGCTTTACAATTTCTGTCTTGGCTCTAATTTAGATCACCTTACACAAGTCCTTCAGTCTATTACAACTTTTCTAATTCATCTGTTTCCTCCTTTCATCAGGCCACCTGTAAAGCTTTCCCTCTGCCCTCTGCTGGCCATCAATAAAACTGCAGTGGCAATACAGTATGTATAGGAATGTTCCGGGTTAAATACAAGTTAAGATCCATCAACAGCATTTGTCGTATTATGTTGATTTACCACAAAAAAAAAGTTTTCGACTCGTCCCTCCTTTATTTAAAAGTGTGGTTACAGTAAAGGCCTTTGAACACCAAAGACAAATCAATTAACATTTTGAATAGAAACAATGGATTCCTATGAAGCTATTCACACCTGGAGCCATTCATGTGAAGCCATTCATGTGCCAACAAAGCAAGGTTTTTTTTTTTAATGTGAATTGATTTTTATTTATGCTCTGACCAATTAAAATATGAGCTTTGGATCACATGTTAGGAGACGCTTCATTTACCAGAACCATCGCAACTGGTGGCTCTAAAGCACAGAATGCTGTTTTGACCATGCTGAAGTAACTCGGTGAAGAAATCACTGCTGTATCCACTCCATTTAAAAAACTCTATGATCTTAGTGTTATTGTTGTCTTCATCATGTATTCCATATTACTGGATATTTTGCCTTTGCATTTAATCTTACACAAATTATCTTATACTGTATATCTAATATAATATATATTACGGCATCTTTGCCTTTTGTATCTTTTATTTTTAAAAACACATCAGGAAAATCAGACCTTTCCAGTCTGAATGTGCTAAATAGATCCTGGTCTAAGCTCTGGTCATCTCAAGACTGGACTACTGTAACACTCTGTTGGACCGCCTCCCAGCTAGCATGATTAAGCCACTGCAGATGGTCCAGATGGCATCTAGTCTTCAATTAGCCAAAGAGTGCTCACATCACCCCACTCTTGATTTCACTAAACTGGTCACCTGTAACTGTCCACATCAACTTGAAGGCTTTGACTCTGGCCTTCAGGACAGCCTGTGGAACCGCACACTCTTACTCCAATTCACTCCTACAGGTCTATGTCCCAAATCGCTCTCTGCAGTCAGTGAATGAGTGGCACCTGTTGGCACAAAGTCCAATTCACTTTCTCAGTTCATCTGTGGTGGAATGAACTTCTGACCTCCATACGATCTGCTGAATCTTAACATTGTTCATAGAGCACTTAACCAATCCTCACTAAATACATGTAATATAATAAAAAAAAAAAAGTCTCTTTCTTCTACTCTAGTTTCTATACTAATAAGGCCACTTTGTGAACTTCCCAGTAGTAGTAGTTCTCATCCATGATGGGCGAAGAGCAGACCAGCTTAAAGATCCTTTACGCCACGTACCGTGCCAGGGTAGAAATGCTTGTCAATTAGCAGCACCTTTTGTAAAGGTGTTAACGGTGATCATTTGCCTCTCTTTTAATGTAATGGTCTTTGATGGTCCTTTCGTCTGCGATTTTGTTTTGCATTATCGCTTTGCCTCAGTTGTGCAAAGGCCTTAACGTACTTGCAATGGAAGTAAATAAGGGCCAGTACATAAATGCATGTCTTCCAGTGTCTCTGAACCTTGCCATATGATATGCCTTGTGCTGAGCTCACAGACACACGAAGCCTCTTCCTTTAAGGGAAGATTCATCTTGGGTTTTATATAGACACGACTAAGTTAATCAGGGGCCCCACGTTTTCTCTCACTGCCGCCAGGAAAAACTTTAATCTCATCGTAACTCGGTCAGCCCAGTGCTGTGTCACAAGTTTCCCCCTCCCCCTCTGTGGTCATCATGATGCAAGTCTTTTTTAAACCCCTCCCCCTTCTCCTAACAGCTGCTCAAATTTTGCAATCAGGGTTTACCAAAGATATCGTTTCTTTCTAGTGACCACACATACTCGCACATTACTAAATAAATACGTGTGAACATGAAGGATTATTTGGGGTCCAAATCTTTAGAGTTGTTTTTCCTGCTAATGGACTCTATAATCTGATATGCTATAATTCTTGTTTTGTATATTTTAGAACTCGAATGGATCTTTGCATTTCTGTTTTTGTGTTTCACAGAAGCCATTACAGGTCAAAGGTTTAGAATAACAAGAGGATGATTAAATAATGGTAGAATTGTCATTTTTGGTGAAATTATTGCTATAAAATGCAGTTATGTGGCACCAAAATTAGGTCGTAATTTAAGTTCTGTTTAGTTTAAAGACTAAGCAAATATATTAATAGCAACGAGGCTCAAGTGTGTAATTGAAAGCTGTGAGCCAGAAAAATCCAAGCGCAGGGGTGGTTTCAGGAGATACAACTATGTTTTTCTTTGTCTGACCAGACTTTTTTCAAAAGCTAGCAAAAACGTATTAGCAGATGTGTATTACTAAAGAAAAGCAACTCTTCCAGGAAAATGGACCAAAGTTATTAATCATGTATCTTGTATGCATTGATATACAGTGTATATATACTGTATACATCAGCAAATCATTGTCCTCTCAGCCTATGATATAAACTAAAGGCTATTAGCTATTTAGATTGGATTTACTACATGGTTCTGTATCCCTACTGTCCACTTATATTTTTTTGGATATAGTTTTACTGTCTTAGCCCTCCCATTGTGTTTAGAATCTGCACCCTCCTTTTGTCCTTCAGGTCATTTTTGACCCGTATTGAAAACCATTAAAAATGCGTAAATTCTTGATTAGTGTACTATAGACCCCCCTTAACATTTTATTTTGGTCCCAAAGTGTATAATGGTAGGGAAACAGTGGGTATATTAATGGAGTAACATCGTTTTTAAGGACTCTTTTTAAATGAAAAAAGAAAAAGTTTGAAAACTTTGCAAACGTTGGCCAATTATGTCTCAATTTTTGTTTATTTCAATCACTTTTGACATTATATAATAACTCATTGTCAACAATATTACATATATATTGCTTGTAGAAAAAATTTAGATTCACAATTTTAGTACATGCCTATTAAACAAATTCATCTCCATTTCATTTTCCAGCAGTCAAAATGGGCCCATTTTGCACATCTATTGTACAAATCTATTCCTTCTCACTATTGTCAAACCGTTTTTTGCAGAGTTACAGGGGCTTAAGGAAGGTGCCGTAATTTAGATTTCTGCCATCTAATGTTTTTGGAGGAAATAACATTCAATAGGGTCATTGGGGGGCTTTGACCCCCTGTACCATATCATATAAAATCATGTTAGTAAAGATATGTACTAACATATTACATGTTCAAAACAAAATTTGCTCTGAATGTGCTTGTAAAACCCCATTTGAGAGGAAAGTATGCAATTTGTGGGATAGATGCAATATCCAGTGGTGCAGGTTGGTTTGCTAGAGAACAGTATGGGGCTAGGGATTGTATTACCCAAAAAGGTGAAATCACAGCTGGTTCTTCCCATACGGGTCAAATTTGACCCATTAAGACAGTTGAAGGAACCATTTGTTTTAAATTGCTATTTCTCTTAATTGATTCTTTACAAAAATAGTTTTTGTTCCAGTTTCTCATAACGTATTCTTTAACGTTTTCTTTACACTTCCCGGGTCAAAAATGACCCTAATGTTGCATTAACATACAACGCGAAGAAAATTTTCGCCTCGCGTTGCCCGCGCGAATTTGACCGCTTGATTAAAAATTTGTGTTTAAACTCGCATTCGCGCGAGTAACAGTAACCCGTGAGTATTCAGGACTAGGGGCCTCTATGACTTGGTTCGTTATAAAGTATTACCAATAGCTGGAATCAAGTAGACGCGCATGTTTTCAGAACTTACCAGGTAGTCCAACTTCCTCCCTCGCTTTCCTCCAAGCGATGTCTTTTTTCGTCCGGTCTCTGTACATGTATGACGTTGTGTCATACAATTCCAGGTGCCCACACACCACTTCAACAATGTTTCCATCTATTTTTCCAAATTTCTTCTGCTACTACGTCAGTAACATCTGGACAGTCTCAGTGCTGATAGGCTTTCGCGACAAAGCAAATACGCGAATTAAGAGATTTTGTGTGTTTGAGTCGCGTCGTTCACTTCATTCGCGCCTTTGCGTGTATTCGCATCTTTGCATTGACTTTGTATGTAGTCGTGCCGTGCGAAACGCTCGATTCACGTTGTATGTGAAAGCACCATAGGACCAGAGGGTTATGTTTGTGTAACTGTGTGGTTTTCTCCACAGACTTCAGATCGCTCAGGAGGAACATCGCTCTGTGGAGGTGGAGAAAGTGAACTTGGAGCAGAAGATGAGGGACGAGATCCATGCCGCCAAACAGGAGGCCCAGAGACTAAAGGAGCTCCGCGAGGGAACAGTGAACGAGCTGAGCCGACAGAAATATGCAGAGGAGGAGCTTGAGCAGGTAAAAGTTCAGGGATGTACAAATGGGCCCCAGAAGTCTCCGTGATATTCTGGTCTTTAGACATGCATCCTTTTCTTGCTTTTCTGGCTTAGTGATTTTAAAAACCATTTACAATCTGTTTAGACTGTAATGATTATGTTTAGGTGTGCTTATTTAAAATGTTATGTTTGTGTAATAGACAGGAAGTTGGTAGAACTATCTTGCAAGATGATCTTAAACTTCCTTATCAGTACAGCAAGTCATTTTGTGGAGAAGCAATCAGACATCGCTGCATATATCAGACACGCACGCACACGCTCTGTATCTCATTTCAGATATAAAGTTTTAACATGAAGGAAAGCTGTGGTGCCCCTTACAGAAATAAAAACATGCAACACTTGTCTGCAGTGAATCCAATCCCAGAGCTTCGTGGAATCCTTTTGCACACTACTACTAATGGGAATTCCATGTGCCAACCCACACTCACCCCTTGGGTGTCTCCCCAGCACAGTGTCCAGTGCACCACCACCACACTATGGCCTACTTTTAAGTAATTACAGCAGTGCTGTTGCATAAGGGAGCAGTTTAACACTTCAGGTAGTAGTGTCTTTGTTGGAAAGTGTCTTTGCAGGACATTGTTTCATGACCAGATCAGGAAATTGTAACAAGCTCCTATTTGATATGTCAGGGACAGCAGTTTCTCCTGTGATGGAATTTAGCTTCAGTTTCTTTGCATATGTTTAAAGGGGTTGTTGACATGACATATTTTGGCAAGTTTACAGCACATGTCCTGTGCGTGACATGGTTCCTGTGTGCTTTTGTGTGTTATGCACTATTAGTTGCTGCAGATGTAGAGCGTTCCAAATCGCTCGCTTATGAGGTTTTATTTCATTTAGAAAGCTGCCTTGGAAGCAGCTGGCTGTGTAGGCAGTAGGATAGCAAGGCGGCTCATTAGGTTTTGCCTATTTGTGGGTTCCTCGCCCCCTGCACCACATTTAATGAGGTTTGATTACTTAAAACTATTATGGAGGAGTTAATTAATTGTGTTTATTATAGGAAGGTTATATTGGAGTGCTTAATTGTAGCTGATAAATCTGCATCATTCTTGGGCAAACGTTTCAGGTGTTGTCGTTTATCCTGTTTATTCTCATTAGTTTGCCAAAATTAGTCAGTCATGGGTCATCCGAACTAGCTAATTGGTATAATTACATATGCAAATCAAGGGATAAATACTAGAGGTTACAAGGTTAAGTGCTACCTTGCAATCTTTTATTTGTTTCATTGGAGCGTAAAAGTGTTTTTCCACTCTTTTACATTCATTAGGCTGTATGCACATTTTTTAATTACTGACAATTTACAATTAGTTAATTGTCGACATTTATTGGAATTGACAGAAAACAGATATGAACTGCCCGGTTGTCACTGTGAAAAGTTTAGCAGGCAATAAAAAATATGTCAACTCTTTGGAATTAGTTGGTTTTCTGCATTAATTGGTCATAAAATGTTCATCAAAGTCACAAGTATAGACAAACACAAAGTGCTTACATTAACAACACACAAACAATTATAATATTTAATGTTTTTATTGAACACCCCATTAAACATTCACAGTGCTGTGGAAAAAGTAAGAGAACCCTTGGATTTATTAACCTTTTAATGACGGGTGGGTCAAAAATGACCCACTTGCGTATTTACTTACATTTAATTTGATTAATGCATGTTTAAACTGTGAAATTGTCAACTAATATCCAATATATCAGTTGGGTCTCAAGATTTGTTATTTTAAAGAGATTTTGATGATTGCAAAGTTACAACAATAAGATTTTATTAAACGGGTCATGAGTGAAAATCAAAACACGGAAAATGAAACCGGAAATTTAAAAGACATTTATTGTCTTCCAGCCAAACACAGATGAGCACAATCCTCCAAACGTCAGTATGCTTTTCATTGGAAGAGTCTAATAAATAAAATCCATTAGAGATTTTTGACCAATAATGTGCAAATATGAAGAAATATTGATCAGGTTTTAAATATTCAACACGTTATCATTCATGTCCATTCTCTGCGAAATCTACTCTGTGTAGTGTTTCAGCAGCAAAACACCCAACCATGTTATTTGGGAGGGTCTTGCGAACAAAATGAGCCCTCCCTCAAAATGTTCTGTGCAGTTGTGATTGGGTAGTCACTCAAAATAACCAAACAGGACAGTCAGACACGAGTGACGTAAAGATTTGCGTCATCCATTTATCTCTGGTAATTCCAAAGGGTTCACATACTTTTTCTAGCAACAGTATGCTCAAAAACAAAAGAGATAGTCTAGTATATTCAATACTTGCTCCAAAATGGCAGAATTTATTTATTTCTGTTGTCGTGACCGACACGTATCTCTAGAGATATCTTAATTCAGGTTTGTCAAGGATTGAAAATAAATAAAAAAATAACGTCTTCTGGACGCTATCAGTGTGAACAACCCTTTAAACTTGTTAGAGGTCCTAATAGAATGATTAAAATCACAAGTTGAGTGTGTGATCCTAGAACACTGTTTTAATGTCTGAATTTAAAGCAGTTTCATTTGAGCTAAGCTCGGTGAGTTTTGCTGTGCTCTGATGTGATCTGTCTTTGGCGCCTCCTGCAGGTGCGTATGGCCCTGAAGAAGGCAGAGAAGGAGCTGGAGTCTCGCAGCTGCTGGTGTCCTCCTGATGCTCTGCAGAAATGGCTGCAGCTCACACATGAGGTGGAGGTACAGTACTACAACATTAAGAAGCAGAACGCTGAGAGACAGCTGCAGGTGGCCAAAGATGGGGTGAGCAGTTCATTCTTAATGTTGACACATTCATTCCTTTAGAAATGTGAGAACAATGGTGAAAGCATTAACTAAATAACTAACTTTGAGTGATACAATTTGACTAGTGGGACACTAGGTTTTTGTAACAAATATTATAGAATATTTTTTTAGGATTTGACCAGCAAACTACTTTATAAGACTCCTTTATTATGATTTTTCTAATAGATTATACAGGCAAATATATAACTTCACAACTAAAAATGCAAACTTATTATAGCTTAATATAAGCTTGATTAAAGGTTTACTTTAGTGTCTTTTCTAATAGATTTGCCATTATTTTAACTATCATTTTTTGTTGTATACCGTAAAGTTAAATTAGGGTCAATAAATAAATAATACAATTTGTTTAGAAAGTAGTAGTAGTATGGTTTTAAACCTTCAAAAGAAGTTTCTTTATAATTATATTTTTATTGTGAAGGATAAATATTTCAAAAATCGTAATGTGGAATGTTTGTTTAGGCTGAAAAGATCAAGAAGAAGAGAAATACTTTGTTTGGGACGTTCCAAGTGGCACACAGCTCTTCACTGGATGACGTAGACACCAAAATTCTTGCAGCTAAGTAAGTTCCCGCAGCATGATGTTCTCCCAAAAATTGATTCATAAGGAGCCAGTCCCACAGGAAAAAAAACAGCTAGATGCAACTAGTTAAATTTAACTTGACATGGTGTCTTAAAATTGTGACATTCATGGTCCAAGATGCTGAAAAAATCAGTGGACTAACATGTAAAAAAAGAGCTTGATGGAATGTGAACGTGTTCTTGAATGGCCCCTTAATCTGTTGAGACTATTTAACAAAATATTGCTAATTTATGGAAAGAAACAAAATCTTAGATTTCTATAGTTAATTGAATTTTTGAGTTATGCTTCACTCATTTCATTGTCTAGAAATCCTCCCTATGTGAGTGCAATCTCCATAAAATAGTTGTTTAAAACCCTGTAAACACAAACAACTAGAAAATCACTGATCAAAAAGGAGTGGGAACTTTCTTTTGGCTATTACGTCTTGCATCCCAGCATTCTTCTCTCTTTCTCTAGGCAAGCACTGGGTGAGGTCACAGCAGCTTTGAGAGAGAGACTCCACCGCTGGCAGCAGATTGAGATTTTGACAGGCTTCAACCTGGTCAATAACCCTGGCCTGCCCTCTTTGGCCTCCGCCCTCAACTTGGACCCCAGCTTCATGGGCGGCCGCGGCACACCCCAGCACTTCATGTCCGACGACATGGATGACATGGATGAGGACATAGTGGCACCTGGAACCCTGCAATGTAAGGGACCGCCGGACAGTGAGGGGGCTAAAGCCTGGCCAGTCAAGAGCCAGCCCAGAAATATTAAGGGCATCTTGACCAAATCCAAAAATCCTTCGTTTAGTGCTTTGTAGTGCTTTCATAAACGGCTGTATGTTTATGTCCATGGAGCATGTTTGCACAGTTCTTGATGAATGTTTCTTATGGAATGTTTTTATTTCTTATACATAATCTGGTCTGTATTATTTGAAGCAGAGAAGATCTTCACTATGCATTGATATCATATGTTTTGGAAAAGGCATTTCAAAATATATGCATAATTGCACTGTTTGTACAGAATTGTTTGAATGTATTACATTTGATGGAGGGGCTAGAAGAAACCGAGGTTAAGACTGGAGGTCAGATGAAACTCTGAAGTCTAATATTTTGAACTGTAATGCATCCTCTTGAGTTTGTGAAATGATTTTATCGAGCAAGCTCAAAGCAGCCATCAAATTAGTTCTTCCTAAGTGCAAAGCAGAAAATAAAATCGGTGATCATTAGATAATCTGTATTTAAATTTGATATTTGTATTGCTGATTTCTTTTGCTGGTGTCTTTCTACAAGATTGAATGAAATTGCTGTTAAATAAATTTCATTTTCAGCTATGAACGAACAAAACCCCATAAAAGCTAAGGCCTGTTTTGCACAGATCGTGTAAGCAGTGTGCAAGTGGCACTGCTGCGTAACTGTAACAGCTGGCACACATACAGCTTTCACACTGACAGCAATTCTGTTGCTCGATTGCAGCTCTAAACAGAAAATAGCATGATTTCTGCGTTATTTCCTTTGATAACAGCTATAAATTATAAAGTGGTTATCAGGACTCATGGTAAACTGCATTTTAAAACTGAATTTTCACGCAGTTTAACATGCAACGCACAGAGTGCCAAAGTTCTATTTGCATCAATGTTTCAGCTTTGCAAAATAAATACATGCCGCTTGTGCAAACTGTGTAAAAACATGTCAGATTGTAATCGTAATTTCTGTGGCACTAAAAATAGTTACGTTTTTAACAGTCGCACCCTCCCGTTGCACTTGCCCCCTCTAGATGCTGCCTGGCTTGTGGGCCGTCGAGCGAGTGATGTTTGGTCTTTGAATTCAGACTGCCAGTCATTTTGGAAGTACTCTGGTGGGCTACATTACCATGCCCTTTTCCCAAGTCACTCCTCTCACTTCCTCTTGTTTTCCCTGAACCACTCTCTGTTAAACCAGTATGCTGCCCATCACCCTAGCTACTGCAAAGGGAGACTGGACAGACTAAAATGCTGCCAGTCCACACGGTCTCCACTCCTCACAATCTTGCTCTTGTCCACGGCTGTGAAAATGGCTTACTTTGAAATGTCTCTCTCATTCTGTCTGTTTGTTTTTATAGTCTATAAAAGTATTCACACACTGTTGTTGTTTTTTTGTTGTTGCTTTGCAAAAATGCCCTCGCCCTCTCTCCATATTCCTGCTCTCCAAAGACATATCAGCCAACCTGATGTCAGCAATCCTGAATGCACAAAATGATTCACTGGCAGAGATCATTTCTGAGTTTTGCTCAGCCTTCTGAATATTTTTAGCTGTTTACAGAGTCAAGGAATGTCATAGAGGCAGATATGTTTTCTCGGGACAACGTTTTCAGTGATATCTCTTGGGTAGTAAGGACATTTCACTTGTGGTCTTCCAGAAATAAAATTGCTTTGTGCACCTTTAATTAGCTTTGTTTTAATTTTCTAAAACACTTTACTACTCTTGTACTCAAGAGTATATTGTGTGGTAATGGATTCAGGTCAAGTTACCAGTGTTTTGTTTCCCAAACCAAGTTTTATGAACACTAAGCTAATATGTAATCTCTTCGATCTCAAAGCAACATTAAGAAATTATCATCCATGAAAACTTGTAGAAACAAAAAACTTAATATGAAGTAATGTATGAATCATTGGTTAGGGTCAGAGCTTGTCCTCAACTTCCCTTCTGTGTCCTTTTGTCTGTCCTAGCACCTGAGTCTCACCTGACGTTCCTGCTTCACCTTGTCCAGCCTGCAACCTCTCACCCGACATGTTATTTTAGTGTCTTCCTGCTCTGTATTGTGACTCTGAATGACCGTGTTGTGTTTTGCTCTACAGCTCCCAGTATGATGTCACTCCGCCAACGCCACATCGACCCACAGCTGGCCCTGGGCTCGCAGAGGTTGGTAGAGACCTGTCTTTTGACTGGTGGGCAAGAAGGAGAGGGTAGTTCGTACCCATCCTGGTCTAGGGGAACTCTACGTCAGACGCATAGCCAATCGCTGCCTCCGCTTTCCTCGGCCGTGTCGCATTCCTCCATCTACTCTGCCTCCTCATCCCACTCTCCCCACTCCTCCTATTTTGTTCCCATCCCTCATGCAACCCACTATCACTCTTCATATTTCCAGCCCATGGACACCATCCCAGACCTTCCGTCCAATGCCAGCCCCAGCTATGGGTATCACTTCTTTCTGCTGTGCTTGTTGTTTTGTGCTTGACTTTGGGACTTCGTCCAAAACACTTGACACCTCTTTTATTTTAAACACTACAAACTTTTTAGTGAATCACTACTTGCTGGGTTTGGTTTTTGCTGCTGTGATTGGGCACGCATACTGAAATGTTGACTTTCATGACAGCTGTGTCTAGATTAGTTATTCCAAACCAGTTCCTGGAGGCCCCCAATGGAACACATTTTGGATGTTTCCCCTAATCAATTACACCTGATTAAACTCATCAGCTCGTAGTAATCCCAAGACCTGAACTAGATCTTATAGATAATAGAGTGTGTGTACTGCTGTGGGACCTCCAAGATCAGGGTTTTGATACTGGTCTAGAACAAGATTGATGCTAACAGGGTTATTGCACCTACTAGAGTAGTGTTTCTCAATCCTGGTACTAAAGTACCTCCAGCTCAGTATATTTTAAATGTCTCCCTAATCAAACACCTGTTCAGCTCATCAGCTTGTCATTTGAGTACTTCAGACCACACTGGAAATGGGTCTTTCAAATGAGGAAAACCTCTACAATGTGCACAATTTGGTGGCCTCCAGGAACAGATTTTGAAACACTGATTTAAATCACAGTTACTCCTATATACTCCTTGAGAGCCACTTTTCTAGGTTGTGTTGAAGTGAACCCTCAATTTGGGTAAAGTCTCGCAAGAGTCACATGCAACATTTATATACTGTTTATGATGCTAATTTGAAAACCCTACACCTAACATTGACAGCTAACCTTAATGCTACCCTTAAGATATTGCTAACCTTAGTTAGAGCAAATGCAACTATCACAATACTTTCCCAGATTGTGGGTTCCTTCACACAATGGGCCGTGTGCACATTCATTCACAAATCCACTCCCATGAAAATGCCATATAACCAACTAATCAAGGTCTTCGGGTATACTTGAGAATAACCGACAGGCAGGGTTGGGAGGGTTTCTTTTGAACCCACTGCAGATTACAGAATACGTGCTGTAAAATGTAATTTGTAACTTTTTTCATTAGATTACCCAGGGTCAGTAACTTATTCTAAATATTTTGGATTACGTCTTCAGCACTGGTAGATTTTTTAACTTTTTTTGACTATAAAAACTCTGCCAATACAGTTAAGACAAAATACTGATCTGAAAAGGATTTTTACATTTTACATTACATTTATGCATTTGGCAGACGCTTTTATCCAAAGTGACTTGAGTCCATGGAGTTAAGTGTCTTGCTCAAGGACACAATGGTGGTGGCCGTGGGGATCGAAACAGCGACCTTCTGATTAACAGATATGTGCTTTAGCCTACTATGCCACCACCACTTTTTTAGACTCTTTATTTGAGATATTTTTACAGGAAAACAATACAAAAATTATGATCAAGAATATGATTTTTGCCCAAATATCAAAGGTCTTATTAGAAAAACAGAAATTATGATCTAACGTGAATTTTATTGATAATAAAATATGACCGTGCATGGTAACGTGCATGGTAAATGACTAGAAATAGCATTTTAGCTTAGCGTAAAGCTGACAATTTACACAAGGTTTATTTCTATTTCTCCTGCTCCAGACTTCAAACTTACTTCTCTGTCTGCTCGTATGAATGTAACACATAAGTGTTTTCCATCTGAAAGGACTAAATATTAAATTAAACAAATGACAATCAAATGCAAAGTATTCTAAATACCAATGATTTAAATTGTTACTGTAGTGGAATACAGTTAATTATATTTTGTATTTTAAATACATATTCTCATTACATGTATTCTGTTACTCCCCAACCCTGCCGACAGGTATGTTGGAGCAGAGTTGGAATTGAACAGTTAGAAGATGGCTGTCCAGGAGTAGGAATGAGTAAACCTGGTGTAGATGGTAAACCTCATTCTGCGTAACTCTTGCAAGATTAAAATTTGCCACTATCAGGTTTAGTGCTTCTAAACACTAGAGCAGTAATTCCCAATCGTAGTCCTAGAGTGTCCCCAAAAATACACAACTTGGATGTCTCCCTTATTTAACACACCTGATTCAACTCCTAAGGAAAGGACCCCATGACCTGAAATGGGTGGGGAAAACTGGTTTTCCAAAAGTTAAACTGGACCCACCTCTCTGAAATTCTCATTGGTCAACAGACCGCTACAGTATATCAGAGTGCATTGCACCATGCCAGTTGAAATCAATTAAACTAGTCTAGTGTGTAGGTGCCTTTACTGTTAGGAGTTGGGTTGTTGTAGGACTCCTACAGTGTATTAATGCTGCATGTGATCCTGACCAGAGATTCATCTAGACACGACTCATTCATGACACTGATCTTGTAAATTAGCCATAATTTTCCGTTAACTTTGCTCTTAATGCATTATCTGTCCTTGCACCCTTTGTCTCTTTTTTTTAAAAAAATTCATACCTGCATGCCAACTAAAATGATTGTGTGTGGATTTTTCTGCTTTCTGGGTAGTTGAGCCTTGGCATGTTGCACTTTGGATGACTTTTGTAGTCTTTTGTTAGCTTTTGTTTATTTATGAACTCTCAGAGTTATACAACTACTTAGTGAGTTGAAATAGCAGTACAACTATTGTTACTTTGAATTATTTCAACAGATACTTTGAAACTAATGCATTTCATGTCATTGCTATTTATATGTAATACGTGAGTTGTTGGACTTGTCTGATATCTCACGTGTTCTCCCAAAGCTGAATTTTCTGTTTCTTTCATAGAGACCTGAACCGCTCCGACTCTGATTCTTCCTTATGTATATCCCAGACTGGCGAGCAGCTGCGCCTGTGCTACAGCTCTAAAGGCTTACCTATAAAGCCTACCTCCCTTCTACATGGCCCCCTCTCGCGCTCTGAGGAGGGTGCCCCCTCCCACTCACACACTCCCAATGGAGGCAACCGTGTCGCAGACGGGAGCGCCTCTCCCGATGGAGGCTCCGATAGTCCAATTTTAATGAAGAAGGTGTACAGCAATGAGAAATCTGCCAGCATGAGCGAGATCCACGGCTCGCAGGTGGTGATGTCCATGTCAGAATCCTCACGTTCCCTAAGCCCCAACTCCACTGACCCCGACTCTCCATCCCCCACTGGACTGACTGGGGGCAAGGCAGGAAGCCGCATCCCTCAGATAGCCTCGAAAAAGAGCCCCCTAGAGGAGGACAGTGGTTCTACAGGTGAAGATACTGACTCTGCTGCCAGTCGCAAGAAACACACCTTCAAGATCTTCAAGAAACAAAAGAAATGAGAACCTGTGCTATTGTTTTATTTTTTCCTCTTTTCTTTTTATTGTATTGTTACAATCAATGTTTTGATTCTCCCCTTCCTTCCCATCCCCATCACCCCTGGTGTGAAATTGGCACAACGGAATTCCTTTTCAAGCTCTGTGTAGAAACATTTTGTCTTTTCAGAAGAACTTTAGGAACAAAAGCATGGTTTTTAGGTGTGGGTGGGAATGGATCACCAGTGGAAACCTGTTGGACTTTTTGGGAATGTGACACATTATTTATTCAGCAGGAGACAGTGCCAGACTTGCAAAGCATTCTTCCACATGATGGACTATTCTTTCCTTGTATAATCTGTATCAGTTTGCATGTCTTCGCCTTTGTTTGATTGCACTTTGAATGCTCCTATATGTTTGCTTGGCTCTTTCTCCATTTTTCTTAAACACAAAATATCCTGGTTCTTTTGTTTCAACAAGCACACTGTATCTTTTGTCTTTCAAGTTAAAACAAATCATCAACTGGATATTTAATGGTATGCTTCTTTCACCATTTATGGACACTGAACTGTAAAAGGGCTGAAATATCATTTTAAACTGCCCTCAAATATGTTGCACTATTTCTGAATGTTGATGTGTTGGTTTTGTAAAGAAAAAAATAATTGAGAACATGCTGGAAACACAAACATGTTTACGCAAATCGAGACACTGAAAGTATCTCTAAGGCTTCAGGGATTCCTGGGATGTGGCGTAATTAAGCAATTACAAATTTTGTGTAGATCATTCCAAAACTTTCAGACAAAACAAGGTGGTTTATGAATATTAACATGAAGGTTTTCCGTGGCCTCATTCCTTGACTGTTTTTGTTGACATCAGATATAGAGACCCCATCAAAATGCACCCTTTCTTTTTTTTGATATTATAAAAGATAAATAATTACAGCTTCAAGAGATCTTAAGAAAATATTGTCAGCTTTATCTAAAGTGCCAAATCGAAGCCTCTATACATAAAATGTATTCACTTCCCGAAGTTCAAATTTCTGCTTGGTAAGACCACAAATATGAGTCTTTGATGTAATTTAATTGGCTTAATATGAATGATTGAAAAGATGCATAGAATTAAAATGTTTTTAAAAGAGTGCATTGATGCTCTGCTTTGAATTTGACAATATAAGGCAGTTGTTTTGACCTGCATAAAATGTAATCCTTGTTTTGGGGTGCTGATTTATGTTGAAAGCAGGCTAGGCCACACAAAATTGCTGTCATAATGAAGTGACGTTTTAAGTGCTTTTAAGTGGTCCGATGTTTAGGCAGATGAGTTTTACCACAGTGCATTTTCAGAGATTGGAGACCAGTTTCTGTTCTTATGGTTTATGTAATGATCTCAAAGATAAATGCCATCTTTATCCAATAGCACTAAAATGTACAAGCACACTTTCCATTAATAGAGAAAAGGGGGTTAAAAACTTATTAGGTTTACTGTAGTTCGGCATTAAAGGAATAGTTCACCCACAAATGTCAATATACTCTGCTTCATGTCATTTAATGAAGCATATTCCTGCTGCTCTTTTCCATAAAATGGAGGTGAATGAGGACTGTGGCTGGCGATCTCCAAATTGATTGGATTATTGGCTCTGTTGTATTCGATAACCGGATCGGACATTGCTACTGTCATGAATGTGTCAAAGAGAGCTAGGGCATTTCCAGTTGAATTATTTCCAATGAATACAAATTTACATTTTGGTCTGTTTACCACACAAATACTATCGTAAGATTTGGAATATAGTGCACGAGTTGTATAGATCACTTTCATTATAATTTTTTGGTGAATTCAAAAATTCACCTTTTGTGTTCCACTGATAAAAGTTTTACATGTTTGGAATGACATGAAGGTGAATAAACCACTGAACTATTCCTTGAACTATTCCTTTAATTCATTAACTTTGTTTCAACCCCCGGGTTTTAAAATCCACTAACCTGGAGGCAAACCAATGCAGTGCTGCACGAAACATGATTCTCTGTTAATTATTTTGTAAAAGATGGTAAAAGTCCACATTCAAATGCATATTAACCAATCAGTCTTTACCGGGAACGAACTGTTGGTCATATGTATTTGTTTCATCTGTGCCTCTTTTGCACGAAGAAGCTCTTTTGTCAGTGTTGCCCGTGTGTCGGTCCGGTCTGGTGCAGTAAACTGCACTTCACTGTGTTTATGCATGTTCTCAACACCAGTTCTCAACAGCGGACAGGGGAAAAGATAGGGGCTTTTTTTTTAACACTATCTCTTTAGATATTTCACTATTCACTTCTCCGTTTGAGCTGTTTATGCTTATAATGTGGAGGGAGAGGTAGGAAAACAAAGAGGAAAAAATATAATTTAGCATCTTCTGTAATGTTAAAATCTGTAGTCTTCAAATTTTATGGCACTCCTGCATGAAAGCAATAAAAAAATTTGAAAAGAAGAGTGTTTTTCTTTTATATATATATATATATACACACACTTTTATAAATGTTTGGCATTATGTTTGCATGTGTGAGTATTAATTAAAAAAGAAAACGAAATTTGGTATATATTTTTGCATTGTAATAATAATAATTAAAACAATACAGTAATATAGGACCAACTTTAGATTAGGAGTCTTTAACTACTATGTACTTAATACTTTGATACAGTATGCTTATTATACATACAGCCGTGGCCAAAAGTATTGGCAGTGACATACATTTCTGTTTTGCAAAGTTTTCTGCTTCAGTTGGTGTGGTGTTGATTCACATTGTTTCTAGATAATTGTGCAGAGTGATCAGATGCATTTTAAATAATTGCAAAAAGCTACTTTGGCAAATTAAATTTACTTTATCACAAAAATCCAAATTTCACAGTTTTTTTGGCCCCAGTACAAAATGACCAGCTAACATCATTCCACTAATCATATCAGCAGCACCTGGGAAAGTGTGTACGTAAAAAGTTAAATCACTCTATCATTCTGATTGGATTATAAGAGCAGACTGATTGCTATAAAAGGAGGGAAGAAGTACTTCCAATCATCGTGTTCTCGTTTGCAATGATTACCTCTAAATTAAGACTTGCAGCCATCATGGATTTGCATCAAAATGGCCTCACATGCAAGGAAATTGCTGCAAAGAATATTTCACCTGAAAGAACTATTCAAGAACTTCAAGGAGAGAGGTTCAACTGCAGTGAAGAAGGCTTCAGGACATCCCAGAGTGTCCAGAAAGCTCCTGAGGAGTCAGCTACAGAATGGTGTCACCACCAGTGCAGAGCTTGCTCAATATTGGCAGCAGGTTGGTGTGAGTGCATCTGCACGCACAGTGAGGCGAAGACTTTTGGACAATGGCCTGGTGTCAAGAAGGGCAGCAAAGAACCACTTCTCTCCAAGAAATACATCAAGGACAGACTGTAACACTGCCATGAATAAAGAATGGTATCAAAACATCCTGCAAGAGCAACTTCTCCCAATGATCCAGGAGCAATTTGGTGGTGATCAGTGCATTTTCTAGCATGATGGAGCACCATGTCACAAGGCAAGAGGGATAATGAAGTGGCCGTAGATCATTACACTGACATTTTGTATCCGTGGCCAGGCAACTCCCTGGATCTTAATGCCATAGAGAACCTGTGGTCAATCCTCAAAAGGCGAGCGGACAAGCAGAAGCCCACAAAGTGTGATTAACTCCGAGCACTAATAAGGCAAGAATGGATCGCCATCAGTCAGGATTTGGCCCAGAAGCTGATATCCAGCATGCCAGAGCGAATTGCAGAGGTTATGAAGAACAAGGGCCAATACTGTAAATATTGACTCTTTGCATATATTGAATGTTTTTGCCAATAAAAGCCTTTAAAACTCATGAAATGCTTTTCATTGTTTTCCAGTATACCATAGAAACATGTGGAAAAAAATAATCTACAAATACTGAAGCAGCAAACTTTGCAATATTTATGTCACTGCCAATACTTTTGGCCATTGCTGTATGTGTTGTTGCATTGTACTTGCATTTAAAGTGCCTGCATGTAATTACACATGTAGTTACACTGTTTACTTTACCCCTAAACCTTACCCTACCACAGTCCTTAACCCCAATCTAAACCCTAAACCTACCTGTAGTATATTCTGAATCTTGTAAGAATTTTGAAGGGCAACGTGTAGTTACATATTGTATTGTATGTATTTTAATGTTAGTACATGGTAGTTAGTTAAAGACACTTACTATAAAGTAGGACCCAATTATATTTATTATTTAGAGTAGCATATATTAAAGACAGTACAACAAATATAATTATGTATAGTTCATTTAAATAGGGTACACATATGTTATTCTCATTTCTTTGGATATGGGGTTGGAATATAATTTGGATATGTTCTTGACAGATTTTATGAGATTCATCCTTTAACACTGAGCGTTATTATTAATAATATTTATATACATTATTCGGCTATTATGTTGAAATGTATGCAGATGAGCATATCCAAATTGGGCAAATTGGCATTGCATCATTATGAGATTGTATTTTATGTATATAGTAGGCCAATACATATGTATAAGCTATAGTAGTGTAAAGCTAAACTTGTACATTCCTATGCAAACTACAGCCAGACCAGAACACGATACACTTACAGTATCACAAGACTTAATTATTCAAGACTTTGCGTGTGGTTTGCATTAGAGGGTGGAACTTTCAATGCTGTTGACATAAGCTCTTACACCTGCAGCTTAAACAGGATGTTATTCCGGCCCAGTTGGAACGCTCCAGTACCTGCTTTGCCGTTTTAGCACGTTCATATGAAACTGCATTCTAAGGGCACCCTACTCACAGTTGATGAGGAAATGGCGCAATATTCTAAATAACGCAATAATATACCAGCACGCATTGCGCACTATTGAGCACAGCAAAATGTTTTAACTAGAATTCGGTTAGTTTAAGTCTCTCGGAGTCTCCTGGAGTGTTAAAATGTTAAAACTGCCAAGAAGATTGTGTTGGTTGTCCATTCATATCCTTGTTTTTGTAAGTAACATATAGGCTTATGCGCACTTTTGTTGTGGCCTGCTTTAATAAAGATGTTACCCTGAATTCGACTATTATACACTGTTGTTTTGATTATATCCAGATGGCTTCACATGGATGTCTAAGCCTTTCCAGCACTGGTGATGTGGCTTTTCTCAACGCACCTGACGCGCCCGTCTCCAAGTGTCCTTTACGAATCGTCTACACCTGTTTTACATCTTCCGTGGTGCACGTACAGGTCCTGGTTTCTTTCGATAGTGGATCTACCTCAATCGTTTTCCACAAACACTGGACCTGCGACGCCGGTCGTGCCGGAACCAAAGTGATAACGGTGCGCTTTCCCGACTGGCTTGTGTATCAGCCTGACTGGATAATACGCGGGTCCAATTGGGTGCTCAGCTGTTTGTTGCGTGGATGGATCGGCACAGCAGAATCCACCCAACCGGGCAGGTTTTCTCTCGCCAGTGTGACTGTCCCCATCGATATACAGACACCCCTGAGTCGACCTTTTAAACAGCACCTGCTTTGTGCCAACTGGGACACAGAGTTGCTATGGAGAGTCAGTAGAGATGACATGCCACAGTGCGCAAAAGAAAATGGTAAATGCATTTTTATTTATTCGATCTGCCACTAAAAAGTACAAAGAACTTCTGTTTTTACATGGTACATCAAAAAATACAATTGCACTACCAAGGAACCATGTAAAAACCACAGCACATGAATATGGTAGCTAATCATTCAGTAGTATTGCACTGCCACAGTAGTTTCTAACTAAAGTCATTTACATATTGTGAATGCTGCAATACAACAATAATGTTTTTTGTGTCTTTATTTGCATCGTTGCATGGTGAGTTGAGTCAAGTTATTAATTCCTAATGTGCATATATAAATTCATATAGATATGTCTTAGTATATTGGATACAACATTAAATTCAAAGTTTTTAAAGATGGAAATCACTGTGTTAAACTTAAACAATTTGTAGTTCATAAAGTGCCTGAGCTTGAGAGAGAGAGAGAGAGAGAGAGAGAGAGACCCTCTGGTCCCCAACCACGCCACCATTCAGTCCTCGGCCAGCCGGGCAACGGTCCTCCGCAACGCCGGGCGATGGCACTGGACCTCGCCTCCTGGCTGATGACAGAGAGCGCCGTCTCCTCCCAGGCAGACATCAGCGGCTGCTCCACCTCCCAGTAGACTGCAGCGATCTCCCCTGCCCCCTAGTGAATGGTTGTGGCTCCTCTGCTCCCTAGCGAGCTGCAGCGATCTGCCCTCCCCCTGGAGGACAGCATAGGTCTCCTCTGTCTGTGGCCGAACTGCTCCAGTAACAGTGTATCATTCACGACACTCCCCCAGTGGCAAGGGTTTTCTGACGGCGCCTCTTCCTCCTATCCTGGGTTTTGGCACCATTATGGCAGACTCTGCCTTCCCTACCAAGGAGGAAGCGAAAACCGGAGTGAACAATCAATTGAACTTTAATTTGGCATACAACGCTGAACTGAACCATAATGACACACACACACAGGCACGTGTGTCTCTCTCTCTCTCTCAACGGTGTCCCCGGCTCCTTTTTATCCCTCTTCTGGCTCATTGAGCTGATTCAGCACCCAGCTTGCACCCTCACGCTGGGTGCTGTGAGCTGTGGAAGAGTGAAACGAGTAGAAAGCTCGTCTTGATGCACGAGAGAACACAAAAAGTGGTGGGGAACATTCAGTCTATATGTAACCCAAAACTTATGATACATTTTTTAAAAGTTTTCATCATTAATGAAAAGAAAAAAGTTTGTCATTGCTAAATAAACAAACTACTGCTACGCTAGGTCTCTGAGTGTGATTTACAAATTTACATTTCTTTTTTCTCCCTTTCATTATTTTTCCTGGAAGAGGTGGCATCTCTTCTTTCCACATTGTATGCCTCTACTGGCGAAAATTATGGCATCATCAAAACACTCCAGCCTTACAGGAATGAAGTATTAGAAGGATTGCGAGTCAAATCCATCTATTATCCCTGGTGAGTTTTTGTGAGTTTCTAGTTCCTTATTGGGAACCCTAGTTAGTGTAATCATAACCCTTAAACACATACCTTGGGTGTTTATTGATCCGGAACATCATTCCACACCCTTTGCCTCATCCATGTTTTGGAGTTGTGCCCACACCTCTTTAGTATTCTTCAATCTTTCTCTTATAAATAGTACACACACACACACACACACACACACACACACACACACACACACACACACACACACCATGTTTCCATGTTTTATGTGGACTTTCCATAGACATAATGGTTTTTATACTGTACAACCTTTATATTCTATCCCCTAAACCTAACCCTACCCCTAAACCTAACCCTCACAGAAAACTTTCTGCATTTTTACATTTTCAAAAAACATAATTTAGTATGATTTATAAGCTGTTTTCCTCATGGGGACCAACAAATTGTCCTCACAACGTTGGGTTTTACTATCCTTATGGGGACATTTGGTCCCCACAAAGTGATAAACACACACACACACACACACACACACACACACACACACACACACACACACACACACACACACACACACACACACACACACACACACACACACAAAAGCCCAAATTGCAAAAAATGAATTCGTATAATGACTTGAGAACCAAAAGAGTAGACGTGTCATTTTTTTTTTGTGCACTTAATTATATTTTTATGATTATTTAATATCTACATAAGTTTACTATCACAGGATATCTATTTATTGTTCATTATTAGAGAAATTAGTACTATATTCATACAAATAAATATGATATCACTTTGATTTTCTGTGCAACAATGGTGAATTATCATTATCCCATATGCGTGTCCACATACATATTTTATACGTGTTATGTTACTCAAGATGGCGCTGTTGTTTCAGTGATTGACTAAATTTACATTTTACATTGTTATTTGATGAGAAAAACAACAACATGGAAGTAAACTATAGCAAGTACAACACATGAACAGTATGATATTTTCATTTGGGTGCACATCTGAAACAAGTTGTGCATCTTTTTACACACAATAAGTGCCTGAGAAAATACTCATGTGTAGCTTAAGTGTAGCTCATTATGTGTTTGAATGCCCGTTGTGTGTCATGAAATTTCTGTGTGAAAGTAATAAATGTCCAGATATGCTGCATTATCTCTTTGATATTTGACAAGTAAAACATCAAAATATATCAGATAGATATAGTAGATCCATTTGTGATTTATTTAAGGGATAATATAAAGAAATACGTGTAAATGTTCTGTCCCCTGTCAGGTGTGATTTTTCACTCTGGGTTTTGTTGGTGAAACCATGCAGTACCCGTTTATGTGGACTTCTACACCACATTGACTCAGATAATAACTATTCCACACCGTCCTTGTTCCTCACTGAAACCGGTAAAGCTCTGATCTCATAAGTTCACATTGTTAATGGTGATGTGTGTCATTTTTTTAAATGTTAAAATACATTCTCCTTTGTTTTTGTCACATTCATACAGGTAAGATTCATGTGCAGTTACATGGAGAAGCCGGTCACTCATCAGCGTTCCTTTCTCCGTTCAAGGTTCCTCTTTATCAGTGGTGTCGTCTCAGCCTGGATATACAGGGAAGAATGGTGAGAAAGTAGTGGCGACATTGAACAATCAGGGTGGGGGGCATAAATATTGTATTTAAAACAATCTGGGGGTCAATGTTATTATATTTCCCTCCTTTGCAGGCAAAACTCTCTATTGCATGCACTGATGGACAGCAGCAATATATTAAGAAAGCTGAGCACATGTAAGAGTCTTCATATTGTTCAGTTCAATTGTCTATAGTTAAGCTTAAATTTCACCTTACAGTATTCTGTTTTCATAAGAGGGCTCTGATGTTTTGGGCAGGTTTAAGATGAACCTGAAGCTGGATGACACGAAAGGTTACTTTGTGATTGGTGGAGGTAAATTCACACGGGGAATTGAAGGATATTATGGGCCGACTACATACTATCGCACACAGGGGCTCCCAGATGACCAGGTAGGATATGATACCTTGCGCTTTTCAGATCCATGTTCACTTATTCAATAAGCAGTGCTCTTCGGGTCCCATTTTGCTCTCAAAATCGTACATATTTCTGAGTGAAAACAGGATATGCAACAGGAAAACATGTAGTCGCTTCAGAGTCATAATGAAGTATTACTATTATAATTATTTTTTCTTTATGAAAGATTACTAAGACAGACATTCTTTTGTTGCACCAATGAATCATGCACATTAAGTAAAAAGGGCCACTTTGATTTCATGATGACTTTAATAATTTAGTGCATTCAGAACAGTGTTGATGTTATGTGAACGGTTGTTACTGGGCATTTTACTGAGTCCTGAACAATCTGCAGCATTTACATGGACTAAACATTCATTTTTACAGGCTGAGATTCACCTTCCTCATGTAATATCAAAGGTGAATATTACTGGATGGTTCCAATCATGTAGGAAATTCAAATCAGAACTTTTCCTCACCGCTCAATCCACTGTCCGGAGAATCTCAGGTAAATACTGCCAATGTCCACTAGATGGCACTAGATCAATCATCTTTTTCCTCTTTTTTTTTTTTATACAGTGCTTGCAAGTTAACATTGAATTGATATTCTTCAACCATTCTGGCAAGGGTTTGTTCTAAGCCCTTAAACCTAAGTATTAAGCTTAATTACTTAATTCAACCTTATCTTCCTAATTAATTTATTCATTTTGGGTATTTGTTAAAAAAAGCTTTTTTTTTTTTTTTTTTTTTTTTTTGCATAGTGCTTTCCACAACACGCATTGTTTCAAAGCAGCTTTACAGAAAATGATGCTGTAAGAGAAAATTAAGTTGTAACGTCTGTAATGCTTCATCACTGTGCGGTTTGATGAAAAAGGATTGCAGATAAATAATAATAAAAAAATAAAAAAAAATAATATATATATATATATATATATATATATATATATATATATATATATTATCTACAATCCTATATGCATATACATACAGTATAAATAAACAGTATACATAGATGTGAGTATATAGATATATATTTAGACTATGTATTTTAAAGAACGTTAAGAATAAACGTAAAATTTTATTAAATTGCGTAATTTGTAATTTTTTAAAATTAAATAATAAAACGTAAATGTATATACGTATTTATTTTTAATTTATTTTGTTAAAGATAACTAAATTTTATTTGATGGAATTTTGTAAAGAAATTAAAATGCGTAAATATTACAAATAAACCTTAAAAAAAAAAAAAAAAAATATATATATATATATATATATATATATATATATATATATATATATATATCTATATATATATATATATCATTTTTTAACATTTTTTTGCACACTGAATAGTGATTGGTCTTGTCTTATTTGCATTTATCCATTTACACTATACAGTACTGACATCAATGGCTGTGCTGAGAGTCATGAGACTAGCAAAGTGGCTCAATTGCAGCATTTTAGTTACACAGAACCTAAAACATAGAACCAGCTCTATTCTTTTGCTGCCTTGCAAGCACTGTTATTTCCTTGAGGAAATTAAAATATAATTTTTTTAATTCCTAACTGTCAATTTTATTAACATCAATTTCCAGAGAGCTCTTTGGATACATACACAGAGCTTGTACTGAATCACAGTCCAACAAACTCAACGGAACAGTGTACATTCTTCGAATCGCCAAAAAAACCCCACAGGCGTCAAGTTGCCCATTTGACCAAGCTACTATCACAGAAATACAGTAATATACATTACACAGCTGAAATAATAATAATCATAAAACAGCATTTATGTTGCATATTTGTAATGTTTGTATATTGTGGTTTCCTCTTTCTCAGGCAGGGTGAATGCTGAAATGGTGGGCAGAGAGTTGTATTCTCTAGTGCTGCGTAAGCTGACAACAACCGACAGTGTGGAGGCTATAAACAGGCTGTTGCCTTTTCTTCTACAGTCTAGCTGTTTAGGAGACAATAGAGCACTACATCTCTCCTCTGTGCTCTACAGCAGTGGGTTTGGAGTCAAGAGGCAGCCATACAAGGTGTGTGTTTGTGTGTAACTGAAAGGTTTAAACCCCACAGGACGATCCATGAATTCTCACAAGGGTTAATAGGTCAAGCAATATGCAATCTGATCTCTTTGGACTGGCAAATATTGGATTAGCCACCATGTATTTTAAAACAAAGAATGAAGCAGTTTTAAATGTAATCTAATCTATGGCACTGCAGGCGTGGCTGCTGTCTCTGCTGGCGGCTCAGCGGGACTGGAGACCGGCCCTGCTGCATCTCGGGTACATGCACCTTATCGGTGACCTGGTGGTGACCCCTGACCATGACCTCTCCTATGCTTATTACATCAACATTGCAAGACAAACCAGCATAGATCAGAAGACACCAAACCCAAAGCAAGTAAGAGCATGAAGCATATAATAGCCTATAGGATTTAGTTGACGTCACGGCCATAAATCTAATATTATATGTGCTATTGATAATCAGATTCAGGTGGTATTTGGTGAAGGAACATTCTCATTTTGAGAGCATTTTATTGGACAAAAATTTTGAAGAGAAAGACTGAATTTTATTGCATATATGTACTAAAGGTTAATTTGATCAACTTTTAGGAGTATTCTAGCATATGGCTTCAAAGTTAATAAAAATATAAATAATGTACAAGGCAACATTAATGAGTTGTCCTAGATATTACTATGTTTTACAAATGCAAATGCAAGCTTTAAAATGAATGTTCATTTTCTCTGTAGACTTTTGTTGAGTTAATACGCTTGAATGATGAAGAAACATTAAATGTGCAAACCAATGAAAACGATGATCTGTTTCACTGGCTAAAACTGCAGGCACGAAGTGGAGTGGCTGAAGCAGAGGTACCAAAATCCTGATCCAACCAACATACATACAGAATTTGACACTTTTTGAGGTTATTCCACTGTCCCGTGTGCATTTTTGAAAATGACAACTCGTGCAATCTTTAAAGTCAACATGAAATACTATTTGCAGCCAATTTCACTTCTGAATGTTACATATTTCCGAGGGTTGAAAAGTAAGATGGATTTGTGAAGTCAGACAAAAAGAAAATAGTTTCAGAGGCAGAGCAAGCTGTTACATTTTGATAAAATATTACAAAACAAACAACTTTTTTTTTAATACCGTGCACCAATGAATCATGCTCAATAAAGGACATGCATTAATAAAGTAAAGTGTACATGAAATCATAATTGACCCAATTTGAAGTTTGTGTTTTGGTGTTTGTGTGTTTGATTTTCTCTTTAGCAAGCGATGGGCCGTATGTTGTTTTGGGGTCAGCAAGGTGTGTCTCCAGACATTCGAACCGCAGTGAAGCACTACGAGAGGGGAGCAACCAAACTGCGTGATCCCATCTCCACGTACGACTATGCCATCGTGCTCCTTACGGTTCGAGTCTGTCTTTGTAATATACTTATACATTTGTTTACAAAGCTAAAAAAGCATGTTTTAAATAGATCAGTTAGAGCAGATAAGCAGCCAACACGTTTTCCAGCATACAGTATACATCCAATCTGCTTCAAATCTATTTTAAAAGCATCTCAGCATCCCATTTCTTTGGTCACTATTTAATTCTGACACTCCCATTTGTCTTATTTTTATAGTTTCAATGACTTAGATGACATATTAATATTCTAAAATATAGAAAACAGTATTAATAAAGCATGAGAAGTTGTGTCGAAACTTACTGGTAGTGCACATGAGTTATGTGAATTATCTGTTCCATGTCATATCACATCTGGCCAGTAGAGTGCACTCTTGCAAAAGATTTGAAGTCTGAATGTTTCAAATGACATATCATGTGATCTGCTGATTATTATTTTCATGCATAAATAGGGCCAAGGAGTTCCACAAGATGTGGAGAGGGCTGTTACATTTCTGAAGAAAGCAAAAGAACAGGTGTTGTATTAAACATATTAGTCTTGCCTTTGTTTGTCTTTGTTTTTATTTTCTTTACTCATTATTTAAAATCCACACAAAATCAAAATTGACCCTATTTGCTTTATTATACATGTTCCTGTTTTTTTGTGCACTTAAATGATTTAAAGATTTACGCATTTAAATTTCAAAACAAAATTCAGATTGAAATTAATCGTTTTTATAATATGTAAATATATACATGTGTATATTTAAAATTTGTATTACTTGCATTTTGTTCAACTTGTAAATTTGATGGAATTTTGTAATGAAATTGAAATGTGTAAATCTTAAACCCTTGTTATTAATGACACCTGTGGCCGTTAAGTGAACTGCAGCGAGCTACCTGATGCTTGCGCTCATGCACACACGCCATAGGGACCCGAGCATCGACCAAAATAATAGTTTCAATCCACTTTTTGCGCTTTTTTATTATCGACAAAGTGAAAATGCGTTAAAAAAATTTGCGAAATTTGCCGTCTTCTGCCTGTTTTCATTCAATGGACTTCTATCGATACAAATGGTGTGTGTGATGACGTCATGCCTAAATAAACCCTTTGTCACATAAATTCTGGTTTATTTAAAATAAATTTGCCCTTAAGCCGTTTCCATACAGAAATGTGTGTTTATCGCTAATTCGCCTCCCAGAGGTCCCTAATTGTTTTCCTCCAAAGTCTTTGTAAAATGGGGAGAGTATTCAGACAAGTCCTTGAAATTAGTCAGCGTACTGTCATTTTAATTTCACAAATAAAAGCAATCAGAAGAGGAGGAATTGCAATCAAAAGGGAGCTGTTGCCCTTCTGATAGGACTGTAATATCGGTCCTGATGTTGCGCCTATCCCAGGTTGCCAACGGTTCTGACCCAAAAATGAATCGTCAAGCTGGCAACCTGCACCAAGTAGTGGGGGAACTTTCGGTCTTAGTATAAGGACCATCCATCGATGTGTATATGCGGTGTGCACAGCTATTAAATAAACATTGTTGCAGTGTAATATCAGGGATTACATATGATACTGTGGCAGGGCGGAGGGCAGGGCCGGGTTGTGATCCTACGCACCCAGTCCCGTATTAACTCCCGGGTTTCGGCACCAGTGTAAAGGTATTCAATGGAAAGGAGGAGGCGAGAACCGGCTTTTCAATATAAATAATAATTTAATAGTAAACTAAAAAGAAGACACAAACACACACATGACGGACATGTCCGTAAACGATCTCTCTCTCCCGCACGAAACCCTGCAGTCAGCCTTTAACCCTCACGGAGGCATAATTAGCCTAATACGGGAACGGGTGCGTAGGATCACGACCCGGCCCCGCCCTCCGCCCTGCCACAGATACATTCCTGTTATTCAATAGACTATTTTGAACAATCATCTAATCTAAAGCATCGCCATCACATTTGCATTATGTCCCGCATATTTGTCCAGCAACTTTTAACGACCAACTGAACTTGATTATCATCTAAATTTAATTTAGCGTCATAATGCAATTTACATTTTCTGAAGAAGCTCAGCAAATATGATCTGAGGTAAAGAGGGTTAGATTTAAAATATTTAAACATTTAAAAATGTTCTAAAGCTCATTTTCTGACAGTGAACTCAGATTTGGATAAATAGTTCTGATAGTTTATAGTCTTGAATAAAAGTGTAGAACATTCTTAGAATGTTATTCAGACAATGTTTTTCGTCAACAGAACAGGGTAAGGCTAATTTATGTTTGTGTAAAGAAAAGGCAAGTATATAGGTATATATATATAAAAAATTCATTTGGTAATTAATTTTTTTAATTTAATGCTTTTTTCATTTGGTAGTTTATTTAATTTAACACAGGGAATTTTGCCTGCATTTTTTCAAAAGTAAGCTGAACAATAATTTTATAAAATTGGGCTATATGTTAGTGTTCCTAAAAAGCACACTGATGCTTTTCTCCTAGTATTGTGTATTTATTTTTAATTTAAAAAATCTTTGTGCACAGGAATTATATATTTTTTGTATTGTGGGCAAATTCCGTGACAGCCGTCTATTATTTTGAACTTTGTGGAAAAGCAACTTTAATGAATAAACGGATGTCTACCATGATTAAATTAATCACAAACAGTGGCCATTCATTTGTTCTTCGTGCACTTGTCGATGTGCATAATATGAGATATTTGTGTCAGCACTCCTGGAAGTGTCACGTTTGCAGCATCGGATATATATGCTGTTAAGATCAATCCATAATCATGTACAATAAATTGGAATTCAAGGATCCTATACCTTGTCGTCATGATTAACACAGGCTAACGATTGGGGCAAATTATGTCATGTGACACTACATTTTGCGTTAATGCCAATTCTGTTTACAAATTGTTGTTTACAAACCAGTTTTTTGCAACATTTGAATTACCGACATAGAGTTTATGCACTAGTTTTAAATGGAAAAATATTATGTCAACACTTGTGAAATTTTAGGGATAAGTTGCGTTCCCATCAGCTTAATTTTGATGCACTATAAAATAGACTGTACATTATAAATATGTTGACACAATTCAGTATTGATGTGGAATCATAACTGTCATTTTAATATATCCATGCGCTATTGTTTTATAATAATAGAATGTATATATTTTCTGTATAACCAAGTTACGTTATGCCTCATGCCATCCCAAATGTATATCTTTATTTCTTCTGCAGAACACAAATTAAGTTTTTTATTAGAATATTTCAGCTCTGTAGGTCCATACAAGGCAAGTGAATGGTGGTTAGAACTTCAAAGGTCAAAAAAGCACATAAAAGTAATTCACACGACTCCAGTGTTTAAATGCATATCTTCTGAAGCGATATGATAAGTGAGGGTGAGAAACAGATCAATATTACAGTCATTTTTTACTACAAATTCTCCTCCCTGCCCAGTAAGGTTGTGATTTACATGTAGAATGCGAATCGCCATGGAGATCTATAGTAAAAAAAAAGTTTATCTGTTTCTCACCCACACCTATCATATCACTTCTGAAGACATGGATTTAACCTCTGGAGTTGTGTGGATTGCTTGTATGCTGCCTTTGTATGCTTTTTGGACCTTCAAAGTTTTGGACACCATTAATTTGCATTGTATGGACCTACAGAGCTGAGATATTCTTTTTAAAATCTTCATATGTGTTCAACAGAAGAAAGAAAGTCATTCACATCTGGGATGGCATGAGGGCGAGTACATGATCAGAGAAGTTTCATTTTTGGGTGATCTATCCCTTTAATGTAACATTTTTATGGATAGTTTTTAAAAAGATGTGAATAAAGTTATTTCAGCTTTAATAGAAATGTGTCATCTACAGAATGTTACTGTAGAATATCTAATAGAATGAAATCAGTCAAGCTGTTAAACTTCAGAGCCATGTACATGATGGTCATGTTTCTCTGTCTGGCAGGGGTTTGTTCCGGCTATCACCGCTCTTGGCTGGTACTATGAGCAGTTTGAGAAAGATTACGAGAAGGCTGTACATCTGTGGGAAGAGGCTGATGCAAAGGGTCACCCTGATGCTGCCATGAATCTGGGAGTTTTCTATTCGCAGGGCCTCTATCCTGGACATCCTGCAGACCAGGCATGATAAAAATCCTTTTAAATCCATTATTGAAATTGCACATTTGTGATGCTCTCAGTTGCTATAATTTATACTTCTGCTGTATTATCAGTTTAAGGCATATAAGTATTTCCTGAGGTCAGCTCAGAGAGGACACATAAATGGTGGCATTGAATTGGCTAATATATGGATTCATGGGATACCTGGCCAAGTGTCCCGACGTCCAGCAGATGCTGTTCTGTAAGTATATGGCTCCTGTATGGCTGTATGCAACTAAAGAATAATTTTGATAATATGTATGTTTGCAAAGAGTAAACATTATAGACAAGAACGAACATTATATGACAACTTACACAAAATCGGAAAGTAATATTAAAAGTATTAATTGCACATGTGTTATAACTATTATGTCTGTTTAAACATGTTTTTTTCCCTTTCTCCTTTGACTTCAGGTGGGTTAAATGGGCCTCTGAACAGAATGGATATCTAGGAACAGTCTTAAGGAAAGGGCTGAATGCGTATCTCAAAGGAAACTGGTAAATCTTTGCTGTTCACACTGCATAGTATATTTCATTGTCTTTTCATTGTATGCAACCTCCAGATACGGTTATTGTATCGACCCCTGTTGTGAAAATGCACTTTTTGTTTGTACTCATATCAGTGTTATTATATACACAATACATAAATAAAAGTATTTTAGTGCGAAGCTCTAATCCAATCTGATCGCATTTGTCCTGATAATATTACAATTATATTAATATCCTTTTTATATTAACATCTCTCTCTCTCTCTCTCTCTCTCTCATTGTTACAGGATAATGGCTTTGATTTATTATCTCAGTACAGCAGAGAGTGGATTTGAAGCTGCTCAGTTTAATGTGGCGTACCTGTGTGAACTCAACTCTGTGAGTCTTTTCTTAAGGCTTGCTCTACATTCAGATGAATTTATTCACTCGATTGTCTTTGACAGATGGTTTCTCTATTACAGGACTCTCTGCATCCAGCACTGGTGACTCAGTGCATGTTAAGATACTATAACATGTCAGTACAGGGCCAAGATCATGCTCCTTATGGTAAATATACAAAACCTGAGATTAAAGCAATCGTTCACACAAAAATGAAAATTGTGTAATTTATGTTGTTCCAACCCAGCATTATTTTCTAAGTACAAAAGGAGATGTTAGGCAGAATGTCAGAGCTTCTGTTTAACACACACCAAAAGTGGACGTTGATTGATGCTACCTAACTTCAAAAAGCCCCATAGAGGTCTCATTAAATTAGTCCATATGACTCATGCACTACATTCCAAGTCTTTTGAAGCAGACCAAAAGAACAAACACACATTTAAGTCTTTATTCCTCCCCTCTGCTGTAGCTTTGAAATTTACATGCAAGGATTACACATTAAAATGTTTTTATTTTTTATTTTTGGAGCTTTGCTGTATGAATCACCATCCACTTGCATTATATGAAAAAACTCTGACATATTGCCCCGCACTGGCGACCTGTCCAGGGTGTCCCCTGCCTTTCGCCCAATGTTAGCTGGGATAGGCTCCAGCCCCCCGCGACCCTGTACACAGGATAAGCGGTTGACGATGGATGGATGGATGGATATTGCCCCGCATCTCATTTTGGGTTTCACAGAAGAAACTAATACTAGGTTGGAACGGCATGAGGGCAAGTGAATGATGATAACACTTACATTTTTGGGTGATCTATTATGTGGCTATACAGTATATACACTCACCTAAAGGATTATTAGGAACACCTGTTCAATTTCTCATTAATGCAATTATCTAATCAACCAATCACATGGCAGTTGCTTCAATGCATTTAGGGGTGTGGTCCTGGTCAAGACAATCTCCTGAACTCCAAACTGAATGTCAGAATGGGAAAGAAAGGTGATTTAAGCAATTTTGAGCGTGGCATGGTTGTTGGTGCCAGACGGGCCGGTCTGAGTATTTCACAATCTGCTCAGTTGCTGGGATTTCCACGCACAACCATTTCTAGGGTTTACAAAGAATGGTGTGAAAAGGGAAAAACATCCAGTATGCGGCAGTCCTGTGGGCGAAAATGCCTTGTTGATGCTAGAGGTCAGAGGAGAATGGGCCGACTGATTCAAGCTGATAAAAGAGCAACTTTGACTGAAATAACCACTCGTTACAACCGAGGTATGCAGCAAAGCATTTGTGAAGCCACAACACGCACAACCTTGAGGCAGATGGGCTACAACAGCAGAAGACCCCACCGGGTACCACTCATCTCCTCTACAAATAGGAAAAAGAGGCTACAATTTGCAAGAGCTCACCAAAATTGGACAGTTGAAGACTGGAAAAATGTTGCCTGGTCTGATGAGTCTCGATTTCTGTTGAGACATTCAGATGGTAGAGTCAGAATTTGGCGTAAACAGAATGAGAACATGGATCCATCATGCCTTGTTACCACTGTGCAGGCTGGTGGTGGTGGTGTAATGGTGTGGGGGATGTTTTCTTGGCACACTTTAGGCCCCTTAGTGCCAATTGGGCATTGTTTAAATGCCATGGCCTACCTGAGCATTGTTTCTGACCATGTCCATCATGTACCCATCCTCTGATGGCTACTTCCAGCAGGATAATGCACCATGTCACAAAGCTCGAATCATTTCAAATTGGTTTCTTGAACATGACAATGAGGTCACTGTACTAAAATGGCCCCCACAGTCACCAGATCTCAACCTAATAGAGCATCTTTGGGATGTGGTGGAACGGGAGCTTCGTGCCCTGGATGTGCATCCCACAAATCTCCATCAACTGCAAGATGCTATCCTATCAATATGGGCCAACATTTCTAAAGAATGCTTTCAGCACCTTGTTGAATCAATGCCACGTAGAATTAAGGCAGTTCTGAAGGCGAAAGGGGGTCAAACACAGTATTAGTATGGTGTTCCTAATAATCCTTTAGGTGAGTGTATGTGGGTTGGATAGCGGCAGTTATTCATGACTTAAAGTGAACTGAAAAGCTCAAAGCTTGAAGGGCACCTGAGGTTTGTCTCAGCATCCTGTTATTAGTGCATTAGTACATGTGTGGATTCTCATGCTTCCTGTAGCTTTGAGTGTTGATGGATATTATTTTCCCTCTCAGCTTTGATCCGAATGGGAGATCTGTTCTATGGTGGACAGGCTTTGGGCAGGAAAGAGGTTTCTAATGCAGCAGAGATGTACAAACAAGCAGCTCTTAAGAATGAACCACAGGTACCTTTGACAACAAAGACCTGATTCTCTTAGTTGGACTAATTTCTAATCTTGAATGAGCTGGAAGTTTTATTGAATAGTCTTCTGTCATATAACTTATAACCTTTCCCTTTCCTTTCCTTTCCTTTCCTTTCCTTTCCATTGTTTTGACCTCTCTTCTCCTTTCCTTTCCTTTCCTTTCCATCTCATTGGTTTGAACTTCTCTCTTCTCTTCTCTTCTCTTCTCTTCTCCTTTCCTTTCCTTTCCATCTCATTGCTTTGACCTTCTCCTCTTCTCTTCTCCTTTCCTTTTCCATCCCATTGGTTTGAACTTCTCTCTTCTCTTCTCTTCTCCTCTCCTTTCCTTTCCTTTCCTTTCCATCCCATTGCTTTGACCTTCTCTCTTCTCTTCTCTTCTCCTTTCCTTTCCATCCCATTGCTTTGACCTTCTCTTCTCTTCTCTTCTCTTCTCTTCTCTTCTCTTCTCTTCTCCTTTCCTTTCCATCCCATTGCTTTGACCTTCTCTCTTCTCTTCTCTTCTCTTCTCTTCTCCTTTCCTTTCCATCCCATTGCTTTGACCTTCTCTCTTCTCTTCTCTTCTCTTCTCTTCTCTTCTCTTCTCTTCTCCTTTCCTTTCCATCCCATTGCTTTGACCTTCTCTCTTCTCTTCTCTTCTCTTCTCTTCTCTTCTCTTCTCTTCTCTTCTCCTTTCCTTTCCATCCCATTGCTTTGACCTTCTCTCTTCTCTTCTCTTCTCTTCTCCTTTCCTTTCCATCCCATTGCTTTGACCTCTTCTCTTCTCTTCTCTTCTCTTCTCTTCTCCTTTCCTTTCCATCCCATTGCTTTGAACTTCTCTCTTCTCTTCTCTTCTCTTCTCTTCTCTTCTCTTCTCTTCTCTTCTCCTTTCCTTTCCATCCCATTGCTTTGACCTTCTCTCTTCTCTTCTCTTCTCTTCTCTTCTCTTCTCCTCTCCTTGCTCTCCTTTCCATCCCATTGCTTTGACCTCTTCTCTTCTCTTCTCTTCTCTTCTCTTCTCTTCTCTTCTCTTCTCTTCTCTTCTCCTTTCCTTTCCATCCCATTGCTTTTACCTTCTCTCTTCTCCTTTCCTTTCCATTGGTTTGCTCTCCTCTCCTCTCTTTTCCTTTTATTTTATTTTCATTTTCTTTGCTTTGCATTCCTTTCTTTTCCTGTCCTTTATGTTGCTTTAATTTCCTTTCATTTAATTTAAGTTCCTTTTATTTTCCTTTCAATTTCTTTGCATTCCTTTCATTTCCTATTCTTTTTTCCTTTTTTTCCTGTTCTTGATCCTTAGATTTTTTTTTTCCTGTTTCTTTTCTTTGTTGCCTTTCCTTTTTCTTTTCGCTTTGCTTTTATATTTTTATTGGCTGCTTTGTTTTTATGTTGCATTGTTTTGCCTGTGTGTGTTCAATTTAGTTTCATTTCAGGTTGTGTATGTGTGTTTGTGTGCTCATGCTGTGTGTATGCAGTAGTACTGATGATATTTTTTGTCTCCTCAGGGGTGGTATAATCTTGGCCTCCTTGTTCAATTGGGAGAGTCTCTTCCCTTTAGTCTTCTTTCTGAGCTTAATTTACTGCATCTATACTTAACAGACAAACAACAGCTCCTCATCACCCTTTTCCACAGGCAAGACATTTAAAAATATTGTTTTTATAAGTGGAACACAAATAGACAAAATAACTGACCAAATTGTGTCTAAAACACAAGTTAACTGATATTAACTTCTTGTTAATAAAGCTACGATTCATGTTGTTGTACTGAATATTAGCATGGTGACTCTTAATTGTTATTGATTAATTGGATGTCTTTTTCAACATGCGCTGTTGTGTCTGTCTTTTGTTTTTCTGTGCTCTAGGTGTAGAGAAACCAATAGCACTGAAGCATACTTACCCTGTACATTGGCACTGTTCAAAGCACACCTACAATCCTTCCAGATAGATAAGGATATTGCAATAAAGGTCTGTGTACTTCTTGTCTTTGAGAAAAGGGCACAAAGTCTATGGTTATTTAATTTATTTTATAGTTTTAAGTGCATGATACACCCATGAGGGAGCTCCTGTGGTTACTTGGTTAAAATCATAATATGGTAATATTTTAAGAATCATCTAGATGAGCTAATGGTGAGGGGTGAATTATCACATTGAAATATTTACACTGATCCTCTCTTTTCTTGTAGCTCTTTGCAACCGTTTCAGCAGCAGTTGGAACTCTGTCATTTATAATCAGACTATTTAAATGGAGGACAGCACCCTGCCAACAAACTTCACTAACATCTACTTCCAGTTCCAGCCAAACCCAAGAAGAAGAGGAGGAGGAATCTTAAAGCCATGAATAATGTTTTTAAGTGATACTTCAACACATGTTTTTTTAACAGGGGATTTTTTTTTTCCACTTTTCTTTCTTTTTTTATATATATATATCTTTGTGAAAAAATCACAATATTTAAAGGGATAGTTCACCCGAAGATGAACATATTGTAAAGCTCCAAAAACATCATAACATTTAGTAAAATAAGTCTATATGACTTATGCAAAAAGAGTCATACTATAACGTTGAGTGAAGAACAGACTAAAATTAGGGGATTATTTACCTGAAGCTTTTTAAGATTACTTCTTGTGTGCTCCATATTTAGCATATAGTATTGGAACGACACAAGGGTGAGTACAAGATGACAGAATTCTTTTTTTTTGAGTGAACTATCCCTTTAACTGTGAAATACTGTTGGGAAGCAACTGAAAAACACATATTCATCATCAAATGTGATATAAAGTTTTACCCTGATGTAAAATGACCTTTTTCTATGAGTACTTTTAAAAGAGTTTCATACAAGATTTAGGTGTTAAAAAAATAAATACAAAAAATAATAATCAAAAAGTTCTTCTCAATAAAGTAATATTTTTTTTTAAGTTAATTCCCAGTACTGGTCTTAGCCTCTTGTTTCTGAAATACAATTTCTTAAGAGAGTTCAGGCAGTGGCTCAAGACAAACTAATTTTTACCTCTCTTGGAGGTATGGTACTCTGATGGGGCAACTCTGTCTGCTTCTAATGAAGGAGTGTGAGGACTCCCCAGGCTTCTGTGTGGAATGATGCAAACAGCAGGTGCACAGCAAGCTGTGATGTGCCCACGATTACACCAGGTGCCCCGGGAACACACAACACAACTCACGGCTAATTAAAACAACACGAAAAACGGACTAATCCCCAGATACAGGGAGTTCACCACACTATGTCAAGTGTAGAATCGTCGTCAGGGGATGCCAATCTTACTGCGTTTACATAATATATTTTTTACATAATATTTGTGTTTAAATAATGTGGCACTTATGTACAGCATATTTTATTAAACTGGATTTTTATAAATGTTTTAGGGAATACATTAGACTGAACACTATTTTAATCCCTCAATCATCCTGAAACATTGCCTCTATCTCCCTGATTGGCTTTCATATATAATTACTGTACATTACATGATGATTATGGCATTTAAGAGAAATCAAAAGGAGAGTGCGTTATTATTTTAAAATAGAAAAAATTAAAAATTAATGATATTTTACGTTAAAAAAGAAGCTTATTTTAGGACTGTGTTGTATTAATTTAGTATTTTTCTTTGTAATTCTGATTATTCTCAATAAGGATTTCCGTTACTGTAATACAGTATTTTTTACAGTATGACAGTAAAACAAATGATTATTTTTTATTATTTAATAAGCATAAAAGCAGCACAATAAATTCTACAATTATGCATATATACTTTATATTTAAGTAATATAGTTTTTCACATTGCTGTAGTGAGAATGAGATATTTTTTTGATTACGGCAATTGTCATGAAAATTATTGTTGACAAATAGGCTTCATTTTCTATCACAAAAAGATTTAATTTGTATTTATTTCTTTGGGGGTAAAATATGACTGGGACATGTTCTTGACAGGTTTCATGAGATTCACCCCCATAAAAAAGTGAACATAACATTTAAAAAAAAATGCAAATGCATTAAAGTTTTTAAGATTTTAATTTTTACATTTAATTTCCATTTAAGACTCTAATATCCTTCATATGTATTGTAATAACATCCATGCCTATTTATCAATTTCACATATCTGACATCATCTAAATCTAATTCAATTATCTATCTTTCATAAGACATTTATGATGCAAATTACATATTAGGCCTCACAATGTTTTTTCAAAGCAAATCATTTTAATTCTTTATCAATAATTTAAAGTGCTTTGAATGTATCTAGAAAATGAGTACTGGAAATGTTCAGAGAAAGCCTCTACACTGCGACACTAGTCTGTAGTGTTTGTCTTTCATACAGCGGGAGAGCTAGCAGTCTCAAAAGCAGTTTCTCCTCCTGGGATGGGCTCCACAGGGCCTTGGGACTCTGTCTCCTCCCTCTCCTCTGAGACCATCCCTCACGCTTTGATATCCCTTTCCCTCCCCTCGTCCTCCTCTGTAGGGTGCATACTGATTTGCAGACCGGTATTTTGACGTCCCATGGCCTTATTTTTATCAAAGTCACGGAAGTTGTTCTTTGCTCCCATGATGTATTTGCCAAGGATGTTGGCCTGGTCTGGCTCACTCTTGCGTCTCCACTGCAGCTTCAGGTGGAAGTCTTTCATTTCAGTGTGCAGTCGACCCACAACTTTATTCAGCTCCGTAATTCTGTTCCCCACATCTGAGCAGGACAACAACAACAATGGAATACTATCTTAAACATCGGGTATCCGGCCCACTATTTGGTAAAAATGGTAGGTGAAACAGTAGGCACAATAACAAGATAAACTTTTCAAATAATAGTATGCTAGTAACATTAGTATGTTGCATGTAAGTGATGTCGACTGTCTGTCAAAGGCATTCTCAATTCAATCCTGAATGATGCACCATTTAGTAAAGGAATAAAGGTGATAGTTCAAGTTTGAACCTACAACCAGTTGGTTACAAGCACAGTTCTTTAACCACTACAGTAGCTCATCCAAGCTTTATTAAACATAGCAAAAAATAATTTTCTTAATAAGTATTTTTGTCTTGTTTTCCAGTAAAAATATCTAAAAATCCTTAACCTTGTGCGATCCCACATCCACATGTGTGGACGTTTTATTTTGGTTCCACTATACAGTACATAATGTGACAAAACAACATGGTGCCGATCACAGCAGAAATGGTCTTTCGGAGAAACGGCAACAAAACTACATCTGCTAAGGAACCTACTTAAGTTTTACTACTGAAACCAGTTTGAGTCAGACGAATATTGTCTCTAGTTTCATCCGATATGCCGTTTTTAGAATTTGAGCGATTTATTGCAAAATGCCACACTGCTAAACACAATACATAATAATGTGTGCTTTAGTTTACTTTTTCTTTAGAAATCCTATATCGTCACCTTCCTAAAATAATGCCCCAAATCATTTTTTACAAATTTTTTTTTTTGGCCCGAATCTTCTCCTTATGATATTTGGTTCTGTTTTTTTTTTTTGTGTTTTCTAAAAAACCTGAAAAAATTACTTAGGACATTATTTAGGAAGGTGACGATATTTACTGTGCATTATCACATTTAGAAACAATGGGTTCATCCAAAAGCTGAAACATTTGGCTTTCAGAGGTTTTATATGGAGTTAGGATTAAAATAAGGTGCATTTCAAACAGTTCTGAGACCAGTGCAGACAGACAGCACACTGGAGGTTAAGTCATTAACTAAATAGGGAGCAAGGGAGCATCATATAGCTTTCTATGCAGCTAAGTGCATTCACTCCTAAAATACGAACAAAATATTGTGTTTGGCAGACATGGGACAATGGTAATCAGTACATAGATTAAGAATTTATAATGTATCATTTTATTTTAACATGGTTGGCAATGATTGGATGATACTAGACATTACTTTGAATCAGAACTAACTATGCTTATTTCTCCTGTAATGTCTGTAATGTCTCAAAAACATGAATAACCAACATTCCTGGAAATATAATAAACTATTTGATAAAAAAATATATACATATATGTCTTGATATTATTTAAAAGTTTAGAACATAATCCGGCTGTCTGCATATGTTGGCATCATTATTTAGGAAAACTATTTGCTCTAGAATATTTTGTTTTGTTTTGTTTATTAGGTGCTACTAGTTACAAATCAAAAAGGGAAATGGAAAATGCCCACAGCAGTCACGCTTGGGACTCAGGAGGTTAAAACAAGATATTAAGTCTTATTTTCAGAGGATTCTAACAAAATTTGTTAAGAAAAATACACTTGTTTTCCCTTTGAATACATTTTTTTTATCTCATTGGCAAATATTAGTTTCTTGTTATGGGCATAAACGTTAAAATAATTTTTTATATTTCTACTGGAAAACAATACAAAAATACTTCCTAATTCCACATACACTGCATTTTGAATCTTCAATTATTTGAAACTATATATGTCACTCGTATTGACTTTTTAAGTGAAATACTGCCTTTTGTTTTGGATCTGGACAGAGATGCAGCGAATATGACCTACCTTTACGCTTGCTCTCTTCAAACTCTTTGCGTGCGGCCTCGATGTAACGGTGCACTAGAGCTTTAGTGACCTGCAGGCTGTATGGCACTCTGCCCTCAAATTGACCTCCGCTGTTATTCAGGGTGTTGCTAGACTAATAAAACAATATGAAAAAAACATTATCGACTCATCGATTTAACCAAGAAACTTGGAGAATCCATAGATGGGCACCCAGCAGATACTCACCACAGAGGTGATAGGAGGATATTCTGGGGTTTTCTTGTTACAGCAACAGCATAACTTTCGGCAGATGCCTCTACACAAAACAAAGAGAATGAAAGACCACATTTGGACTAAAATTATGTAAAGCCTGAGGTAAAAACGGCATAAGAGTTCAATAACACTAGTTGGGAGACAAAGGTTCTGTTCCAAAACTGAGCGGTCTACATAGGTTGCAATTTAAGGTGCTCTCGGAGCAAAGGTTGTTCCAAAAGGTAAACAGCATGATTATGTTGCCTTCTTAGTTACCTTAGTTGGTCCCATTTATATTAGGTGTCTTTAACTACTTTGTAAATTTTTTTACTATGTGCATTTGATACAATATATTTATTATGTACATAAAGTACAAATGCATTGTACTTGCATTTAAAATACCTGCATTTAATTACGTCTGTAGTTACACTGCCTACTTTACCCCTAATCCAAAACCTACCCCAAACCTTACTCTAAACCCTAACCCTAATCTAAACCCTAACCTTACACCTACCAGTACCTCAACCTCAGTAGCAAATGTGAATCTTGTAAAACTATTTCAGAATAACTTGTAGTTAAACAATAAGTAGATTGTATTGTATCTATTTTTAAGTTCGTGCATAGTTGTTGAAGACACTTAATATAAAGTGGGTCCAAGGATTGATAAAAATCTAATTCAAAATGGACCATGTGACTGGGCGGAGGGCGGGGCCAGGTCGTGATTCTACACACCCGGTCCCTTATTAGGCTAATTAAGCCTCTGAGAGGGATAAAGGCCGACTGCGGACGATGGTGCGACGGAGAGAGAGAGTTTACTGACAGCTGTCAGTCATGCGTGTGTGTGTGTGTGTCTTTTCAGTTAAGTTCTTTATTAAAAATATTATTTATATTGTCAAGCTGGTTCTCACCTCCTCCTTTTCATAAATCCCTTTACACTGGTACCAAAACCTAGGAGGGAGGAGGGATATGCCATAGTGGCGTTCTCGCTGCTACCATCCACCCCAACAGAGCAGCCGCGGCCGTCTGCCGGGGGACAGAGGAGCCCGGACGCCTGGAAGCAGAGGAACGGCCACCGGCCGCGAGGGGAGAAGGGGCTCCTCTCCGACCGCCTGGAGTGGTTAGGGCTACTGCCTGGGGCAGGGGGAGACCCCTACCAGCCACTAAACACGGCAGGATCAAGAGAGGACCGCCGACCGCCTAGAGCAGGAGAACCGCTGCCAAGGGCGGGGGAGACCCTCCTGTTCCCCGAGAACGCAGTGTGGCATTCCATCCGCCAGGGTCCGGAGGACTGCCTCCAATCCGCCCGGGGAGGTGCGGCTGTCATCCGTTAGAGGGTGGAGGAGTGGCCGAGGATCAAGCTAGGCATATCGGAGAACCGGCAAGTATGTGTTTTTTCCTCTCTCTCTCGTCTCTCTCTCCCACTGCCACTCCGTGTTGGCCTTTTCCCTCTCTTTTAAATTTGACAGTGTTTTTTTTTGTTGGGGGTACTACACTGTTAGAGGGAGTACTCCCTATTCTAATCATTATTGTTTCCCTCCCCCTGTCCCCTCCCAGATTCAGGAAGGTGGGGATGACCTGCCGGCAGCCGGGCCTAAAGCACGCCCTCCCTCAGGCAAGGGGGGGTGGGGGGGGGGGGTGGTGGTGGTGTATGTCATGCTGGGTTCACCGGCCTGAGAGAATGAGGGAGGAATGTGAAAGGGCAGAGGGCAGGTCCGGGTCGTGAATCTACACACCCGGTCCCTTATCAGGCTAATCAAGGCTCTGAGAGGGATAAAGGCCAAATGCGGATGGTGGTGCGACAGAGAGAGAACGTTTACGGGCAGCTGTCAGTCATATGTGTGTGTTTGTGTCTTTTCGGTTAAGTTCTTTATTAAAAATATGATTTATATTGTCAGACCATTTCATGCTTAACACATGAAAATGCCAAACTCAACTGAAATCCATTTTCTGTTGAGTGATATTTGTATGACCAACACCTTATACAGTTGCTGCTTATATAGAGTGTTCTAAATAGGTCACTTATGAGGTTCAATTTGAGTTTGGATGCTCCCTGCCTACGCACAGTGTAGACAACACATTAGGTTTTGGAACAGAGCCAATGTGCACTATGGAGTCACTATACAGGGTTTGATTAAATCAGAAGCATCCCAGCATTTCCTACTTAGTATTCCTACCTGAAGATATAAAACACAGCCTTTGGAGAAGGGATGATATTAAATGGAGCTGGCATAGTGAGGCCCTCCCTGAAGTAACTGAGGTAGAGTTTTGAGCGTGCAAACTTCCACTCAACATCCGCATCATCCTGTGAGGAAGAGGCATAATGAACATATAGGTTAAGGCAAATGGAAAATGATCTATAGAACTGCAGATGACCCTCATGTTTTCTCAATTATTACCATATTTGAGGGTAAAATCGTTCTACATATGACACTTCACACTGTTCTTCTCACCTCAATCTTTTGAAACGAATTAGAGATCATGGCGATGAGCATGTTTAACAGCACTATGACAATAAGCAGTGTAAATATCCCATAGAAGATCCTTCCCACAAACTCAGCTAAAACGTAATCAGGCATGTCCACATATTCCTGCTTTGCCATTCCAAACATAGTCCAGAAGAGGAAGTTAAATGTTTCATTCAATCTAAAATGGACACAAAAGACAAATCGTTTCAGGGGGTGTCTCCAGGGTCAAGTGACTTTCGTTTCTTTACGTTTCTTTCTCACCTGCCGAGATATGGAGAAACAATGTACGGGACATATATGTTGTTTATTCCACACAGAAATGCTGTTCCAATAATCATGAGGATGAACATGAACCTGTAGAGGAAAGACTTAATTGGTAAAGTTTACTTAAAAAAGTATTGGAATCCAAAAATCTTAAGGCCAAAGACTAGACCTCATCATGTCATCGATCATTCTTCCCATGGAGATCTGCAGGGTTCCCAGGGATTCATGCGCTGGCAGAATGTAGGCGAGACGTGTGAAACTGAGCATACTCGTCACCGCAAAGAGAGTCTCTGCAATCAACTGAGGATCTTCCTGTTTCCAGTTCTCTCGCACTGTTCAGAGGTGATGTACAGACAGTGGATAAGTCTAGATGTCTGGCAACAAAACAAGCTAAGCCCTGAATAGGCCTGTTCATTGTGTCTCTAAAAGCTACAATACCTTTTACCTTTATTTATACCTTAATACCCCTCAAAAGGTGTCAGATAAGGGCAACATCCAAATTGCGCAGTACTGGACCAGGATTGAGAAGCACAGGCTTACAGCACATTTAACATGTGAAAGTTCTTTGTTAATACTACTACTATAATAATAATTCTACAACAACAACAACTACTAATAAATGTGCAGAACTTCTACATTTGAAACATAAACAAAATATTTATGTATTTATTTAAATTTATATTTTAAATCAACATATTTAAGGAGTCACCTGAGTTAGTGAAGTAGTCACACTGGTCTTGAGCGCTGGAGTCTTGACAGAGGAAATGTCCCTTTAGCATGATGAGAATACGCAGTGCGAAAGAAGCCAGATACATGCTAAGCACCATCATATCCAGAATATTCCACATATCTAGGAAGTAACTTTTCAAACCCTCAATCCAGACTTCCTTACATTCAAACCAGAAGAAACCTTTTGAAGCAATATGAAAACAATCATTGAAACATTAATGTTCATTATTTTTATCTTGTTTTCCAGTAAAAAATATGTACACATCCTTAATACAAGATAACAAAATTAAAACAGAAGTAAAATTGTGTAAGATAATAATAATAATAATAATAAATAATAGGACTTATTTTCAAAGAATGTTTTTTAGGCATTAACCTCACTAAATGTTGTTAGGTTGAAGTTTAATATCATATGCTTAATATCAAGAATGTATCTTGTTTTATGGATGTTTCCATATTTGTACTGTTATTAATTTTGATTCTCATAGATAAAAAGATAATTTTGTATATAATTATATAATTCTCTATTATTTAAAAGATAATACATTTTGTTTTTATAGAATTATTGAATAAAGTTTATTTTTCATAATGCTTAAATCAAGAAATAAAATTATCTTATAAGACGTTTTTTATTTAAAGTAAATTCTTTGAAAACAATTTAATTGAATTCAACAATTGAAGTGACAATGTTTCATTAAAATCAAGTCAAAAAATTTTAAAAATTATATATTTTTTAAGGATGTTTAGATATTTTTACTGAAAACAAGACAAGATACTGTTTAAGACGTGTATTTATTGATTACATAAGTCACTCAATATTAACCACAGGCAATTATGGTTAGAACTCAAAGACATAAATGACTTTTCTATGGATATTTATTTGGCAGGGGAAACCTACCCGCAACCCATATCATGTGGAGAGAGTTATGAAGAATGTTCTGTTTTCGGGAGGCGAAATCTGTGCGGTAAATCTCCATGAAGATCGACTCAGCCAAGAGGGCGATGAGGAACCACATGTACGAAGCCGAGTGTAACAGGAACTTAATTACGGGAACCTTCAACAGTTTACCCAGCTGCCAAAACAATTGCGATATTATGGATGTGCATATAAATGATTTAACACATCAAATTAATCAAAACTCACAGGCTTTATGCTGAATAAATCTGCTTACATTGATGCACCAGGCCTTGCGATTGATTTAAGCAACTCATGTTATAAGTCACTTAGCAATTGTCATGTTAATTAATGAGGATGTGTGTAATTGTTTTGATGGTATGACCTCAAGAAATCAAAATGGGAGTTTTGTGGCTTTTAGTACATATCTATGTGCTAGCATATTCCAAAAAGTTGACAAAAGCTCTTCGATATGTGTTTCTCAAACTTCCTGTTTCAATAGAAAATAGGTCAACACATTATTCCAGCTTTATATGTAGACAACTGTAGGTTAGCCATTTGTTGGTTGATTTCCCCAAAAAGTACCAGCCTGACACAGCAACATTGGCTCAACCAATGGCATGAGTTTAAAGGTGGTACTATCTGTTTCTCCATCCAATGCTAGACAGCAAAAACAGACATTAATTTACTGATATAATTCACAGCCTCTATGCCAACAACATTTGCTAATCCCTGATGGAGATACAAGGTTTTGACAAAAGCTGATTCAAACTAACCTTGGACTTTGGGGCGATCCAGTAAACGAAGCACAAGAATGGCATGGTGATAAAAATCCCAAAAGACACCAGCAGTTTCCAGACAGTTCGGCTCCCCCGCCAACCCGAGATGCTACCGCACCAAATGGAGGAGAGCACTTGCTGGCAGATGGGATGAGTCACAAACTAGAAGAGGGAGAGCAAACAGTCAGTCCTCCTGGCCAACTGTCAATCAACCAGGAAACCCATACGGCAACAACACAGGGGTCAAACCAATGAGCGCTGTTGAGAAATTACATTTACGTGACCTGTGGTTCTCCACAAATCCTTCTGTATGGGCAGTCTAAGACAGTGTGTTAGCTGAACTTCCATGACCAGTTTCCTTAGACTTAGACAAAACACAATTTTAGCTGAGTATTTACTCAGCCTCTTGTTGTTTAAAACCCATGTGCTGTTATTATTCAGTTTTTTGGGTTAACTATTTCTTCAGTACAGACTCGAAGACCTAGATACATGTCTTTTATCACATTTCAGATCTACCTGCTTTTGATTGTAGATGACAGCCAGACGAAGACGAGCAAGGTTGGGGATGCCTTCCTCAAATGCCTGTTCATCCAGTTCTTCATCCTCACTGTCTCCCTCAGCACTGTTCAGAATGGTGGTGACCTCAATCTGGTTACGACACATTCCAAGAAGCTCGACAGCAAACTCTTGGCAAAGCTCTTCCAAAGCCAAGTATTCCGGCTAAACATCAAGAAGCATAAAACATAATAATTATAGTGATAAAGTCTAGATATTTGGGCAATATTTGGAGGGTAAAACCTTCTGAGACCGAAAGATAACAAATTCAGATTTAGCTTATTCAATATAGCCCCTTCAGAAAAGGGTGCACCATTTCCTGTTAATTTCAATCATATTTGGCATTCCATAATATCACAATTTCTATAAACAAATGAATCTTCTTTTTGATTGGATCAGTCAATGTGAGCCCACTTTGAACATCCTTCATAACAAATCTGTTACCCACAATTTTTACCCCAATTAATACTATAATTTCACTTATTGGACAGTTATGGACCCTTTCACAAATCCGGGTTTGGAATGCAGAAGTAAACGATAGCAGGGTAAACTTGTTTAGCGGTGAATGGGTTAATATAATGTTTGCTTACCCATTTGCTTTCCAAAAGAAGTACAAACAACAGAGAGCGGTGGATTACAACAGTCATAAGAGAGAAAGAGACCAAATGTTATGCCACTCACTTGTATGAGAAACCTAAATACATAACTCACTTTGTAAAACGTTTTCCAGGATCATATACAAGCCGTTAGCATGAGCACATCAACCACACCTCTATCTGATGTGTTTGTTTACATAATTTTTAGGTTTCTTGTACATCTGCAATACGTCTTAAAATGTTTCCTTTAAGATATCTATAAAAGATGTCAGATATCTTTGAGATGTTTATTATTTAGAATGTGTGTAAATCTGATCTTTAGATTAGATTTTAATTCGATTTTGATGCTTTCCAGATGTAAAGATTTAAAACAGACATCTCGGAGATGTACGTGTGCTATTCGGGAAGTATAATGTTAAAAATGTATACTTAATAATTGAAAAAACTTTTTTTGCTAGATTTACACTGCTAAATAAAGTGGAAATGCATCATCGCAGTCTGTGAAAAGGGTCAATTGAGCATCTTTTGATTTAATCACCTTGAACAAAACTGAAAATGACATATTTTTGTCTCAAACTAAATGTGTTGTTTTCAGGGATCCTCATAATCTACAGAAATTTGCATACTTTTAAATGTTATTAAATGTTGTCAATATTGCTGTGGTAGTTTTTGTAACTATATAATGTTTTGGGAGAAAATTAAATCAAAAGTGCCTTTTACCCCGGGGGGCCTTAAATAAGCCCTATTTTACCCTACAGAAAATTTGCAAACTGTGCAATGTATACATAATTTATACTGCGCAGCAGAAATAGTATAGTACACATCACTAGAACTAACCGGGACTGTCTTTCGGCTCTGTACTTGCATGTTTGATTATTGGGGGGGTTACCTCCCCTGTCCCCCCTGGAATCTATGCCCCTGGTATAATGAAAAATGTGTCCAGTAATTGCTTATTCAGTCTGTTGAAACTATTATTCACAAAAGTACTGTGTGTATTGGATCCATTTACCATGTTAATCTAAGTTTATGTCAAAATGCCACATTACACTGCAGTTATTGTTACCAGGCCTACTTTCTATAAACCTTTAAATTAATATGTTATCAATTTAAAACGGTGTAATATGCTTTCAGCATCTTTCCGTCTCTTTTTCCTCAATAATATTCAGTTGCCACTGGTTGCATTTTGATTGATATATTTTATTTTATTAGCAATAACTCTACAATTATATTTTTGGCAAAAACTATGGTTGCCATGGTACATGCTTTTAGAGGTTACAAATATGATACTTTGAGAAAACTATAATTGAAAGAATAATAATGATTGCTATTAGAGTATTTACAGTATCACAATTGTTTTAGTCATAAAAAAAAAGTGTATAAATTAGGCCAATACAAACTATTGCACGATTTCTTAGTGTGTGTCACAGATAAACACAAAATGTAATATTTTGGACTTGTGCCAAGAAAGCTCTACTATTTCTACTGTTTTTACTATTTCTATGATTTCATCATACTTCCTTATATTTTAATTAAAATAATTGTTTTTGTCCTTGACTCCGAATCTTATGCTCACCTTGAATTCTGGTTCTTTCTTGGAAAGTTTGCGCAGCTCTCGACTGAGGTGGAAAGCACTGAGCATGGCATCCTCTGAAGTGATTGACAGGTAGGCGCGACTTGCGATACCTTTGTAAGTGTTTATGCGGGACAGCGAGAATTTGAGCAAGTCGTACTGACGGGCATTACGACACTCCAAGCATATACACGATATAGAATGAGGCAGAGAAATATCATGGCCTTTTTGTGTCAGCATTGTTACTATCTCATACAGGTCTTTCTGGCAGGCCAACGTAAGTGGCGTCACTCCAGGCGCGAACTGAGAATCGTCAATTGAGTGGTCGAAGATGGCCATGCCGAAGGAACGCACGTCCATCTTGTTGCCTTTCTCCTGATCCAGACGATCCAGTAGATGTTTGACGACTCTAGGTTGATTGGTGTCCACAGCCACTAGTAGGGCTTCGTGAATCTGACGGAAGTCAAATTTAACGCCCAGTAAAAGGGAAGTCATTATTTCTTCACTGCCCAGTCGGATGGAGAGGTTCAACGCTTCCCTCCATAATCGATCCTCAGACTCGTCCATTTGACGAATGATCCCATCACCCAGTGAGAGAAGACTGTCCACCTTTGCAATGTTTCCCTCTTGGATTGCAGGAATCAACTCTGGTGGAAAGTGAAGCTTCTTGTTCACAATTTCCCGCCAATTATCTGGCTGCTCATGAGACAGGGCACAAAACACAGGCAAAACACCAATCAAACTTTCACTTAAGGCGAAATAAGCCCAAGAACCCCACTAAAACTAAATCTATTCAAATACCTGATGTATAGATTTTAACACTGTCATTTTATTGACACTGTTGAATTTTCTCCCCAGTATTTTTAGTATTTAATTCAAATCAATTAGGTTATTTGGCACTTACAATACTGTATTGTTCCAAAACAGCTTTACAGAAAAAAGGAAATAAAACTCCCAAACATTTTGGTAGATGGGGAAGAAACCTTAGGACATACCAAGACTTCTACTTTTTGGGCTACACTAGAGGTTGCGTTAACCACAATTTGATCTATGAATGAAATGTTCTTCTTCCTTAAAAGTCCTGTATTTAATGTATAAAATAGAAAAACAATATCAGGGTGATTCTACAATGAGGGGAACTTTTGACTACTTGAAATCTTGAAAAATGAAACTTCTTCAAACTGTGTTTCATCTTAGAATTAATTACATTTATGATCTTCAATCTTTCATTCGGCAGCCCTGGTAGAAATGTAAATTCTAATTTCCAATTCCATGATAATGAAATAGAAATGGGTTTCTAAACATTTAGTTGTTCTCTTAAAAATAAACAAGTTATTTAAAAATTGTAATCTATCATTTAGAGCTAAAATGATTGTTTTTTTCCTTTTAAGTCATCCCAGGGAAATTACAAAATTGCCCTAATTGAAAAATCAGAAATAAGTACAGTTAAAAAAAAACACTTTTTTTTTTGTCCCACCCAAAAATTTAGTTGAAACTCACCGTAAGGTTTTCCATTTTCTTTAGTAGATCACCTTAAATCAATAAACGTTTCTTGAGAAAGTTGTCAGAATAAATAATACAGCAGCTCTCACATTTCGGAATGCAAAATTAATCCAGTAACTGAAAGAAACAATATGGTTGTTCCCTCCTATACCTGTTTAGTGATTTTGTGCATGTGTGCCAGCCTTGTTTTTGTGTCTTCTTCTTGTTCTGGGAATTAGCCTTTACCACCCACTCAGCCCCAATAACAGAAACATTCCCTAAGGAGAACACTCATTAGTGCACAGTGCAGTTACATTTAATTTGGATAATTACTATTCAAATTGTACTCATGCACTTTGTGTTAGCAGTTTACTGAATAAGAATGCTGTTAATTTCAACAACTGCTAACAATTAGACAAGACAGCACATTAGCATATTTTTTTCCTAATAACATTCATATAGCATTAACATTTTTAAGAACTAAAGTTTGTTGTTTTTTGTCATTAACTAGGGGCTGTTCCCGACCACTAGGTGGAGATTAAATTCTGTGAGTTGTTTCCCTTAATGGCAAGTTCCAACTGTGACAGCTTACCCCATATACTATTGTAGTTCAATGAACTCTATCTTTTTTTTTGGTGGCTATAATGGTGAGATTTTTCAGTAGCTTTTTTGTAGCCTAGACTTTAAAGTATGTGCCTGTATATTAATTACATTTAAAAATAAATCTAACCAGAGAAATAGAGTAAAAAGTGTGACATCTAGCCCCAATCTCCCCTATAGTATTAGACAGCATATTGGTAGGCCTATATTTTCTAGTGCTAGTGTTGGCATGATTACTTCGTAACTTGTCAAACTTGAATAGAGTTGCAACGTACTGTATCTGGATTTGATTATGGAAAATGTTTCTTTGAAACCACACAAACACGAGCATTAGTCATTAAAGAGCCAGACCTCTGTGTCGCCTCCATCTCAGTCGTCATGCTAATCAATTGATTATGACCCTTTGCCACTTCTTTACCCGCCTAATTTCGAGAAGTACGCCTTACGTCCGTAAGAATGTGGCCCTGTCAAACCTCTTCTGTAATCATGTATTGTGGCTGCAGCTGACAGCGTCGCCTGCTCCGCCTTTGCAATTCTAATGAGTGCTCATTTATCAACTGTTGACGGTGGGACAATCCACTCAATGTTTAAATCTGCTGATAATATCAAAAACATGCACTTGCATTAATCACTTAGCAAATTACTACTTAGCTGTCTATCACATTAGTTTTGATGCTACGAGGTAACAAGATTTGTAGGCCTACTCTGCACAGTTATTGAGATATTGTGTTTTCATACAGCATGTTTTTAAAGGGATAGTCATTATTTTGTCATTATTTTCTCACCCTCATTTTGCTCCAAACCCATATCACTTTCTCTCGGAACACAAAATGAGATGTTCTATAGAATGTCACGATCACGGTTTTCCATACAATTGCATTTGATAGTGACCCGCTTTAGGTCGTTAAGCCAATGTTTTTGTGTCGCTCTGGTCAGAATGCTCAAATAAACAGAGCAATGTTTTGAAAGCGCCACAGAGCCACAAGAGCTATGTTTCCATACAAGATGCAAATTTAATTTTTGCGAAAAACATCTAGGTTATGGTTGTTACCTCCATTCCCTGATGGAGGGAACGAGACGTTGTGTCGAAGAAGCGATGCGCGAGGCGCTCAAGAGAGACCCCTAGTGTCGCTTCTTCGACACAACGTCGAAGTGAGCGACAGACGGAGAACCATAATATCGGAAAAACAATGTGAGTACATTTTCATCCCATGTGTTCAAAAGAACAAAATAATCACTCCTGGAGAAATTGTAGCCACTGTGAGTTTTATTTTTTAATTAAATACGGTTCGGAGGACACAGAGAAAACACTCTAGAAACACTTGTCTAATGTCTGGGAGCGACAGCGCGTCACACATTTCTTGGAGCGCTAGGAGTTCCTCTTAAGTGTCAATAAACCTGATTTTTGGCACAGTTCAAGTTTGTATTCGATTTATTTGCTCTGCAATCTCTTCGCAGGCTTTGGATTTTCAGTACACTGTTATTTCAGGCTGACCAGAGCAACATTTCAGATGCAATGATTGGTCTGCTGGTTAATCCAATTATGAATGAACTATTTACATTATTTTTTTACATTTATTCTTGTATTCCTCACAAATTCGATCTCTCTTGTATTCCTCATAAATGTGTTTCCATCATTGTTTATTCTAATTATTTCTTATCAAATAAAAAAATTAATCCACCTCAAGCGAGCATATAGGTTTTTATGGTCATTTTGGAGATTTTATTTGCCTCTTGGTGTTTCCATCCAGTGTTTTTTAGGCAATATCCCAAAATGTGCATGGAAAGAAAATGTGGATACACAGCTTATGTTTACACTTTTTGGGAGATCAACCTACAAATGTCTTACTTATAGTTGTCTCTAAATAATCTTTTAAATAAAAAAACACATTTAAACAGGCATTTCGTTTTTGATTTTTGTATCCTTCTTGTTGTTAACAATTCGCTGTACAGTCATTCCAGTCATTTGAGCAATGGTTTAATTTAACTGGTGCTGTCATTAATAGATTTACATTTACTTTCATTGTTCTACCATCAGTCCTGTTTGGATGGTAAGGATGACAAATGCTGTAGATTCTACACACATTATGCACATACAATTTGAGAAATGTACAAACTATGAATTTCAGCTCTTGGGTTTGCTGTAGAAATTGTCCGACTGTGGGTATTACAGTGGTATTTCAGATATCATCACTGCACCATGGTACCACCACAGTACTTTTTAAAAAGTTGTATAAGAGAGGATAGCTCATATTACCAGGTTCCTTATTTCTTGAGGAATAGTTATTTTTATAGGATGGCTCTTCTTCGTTCCAAACTCAAAAGACCTTTCTTCCATTGAACCCAAAAAGAGTTATTTCTAGCAGAATATCCAAGCAGATCTTTGCCATACAATGAATATGAATGGTGACCACAGCTGTCAAACTAGATTTTTCAGTCTGTTCCTTATACAAAGATATTGTCTTGCTTCAAAAGACTTGGAATTTAGTATGGATGCACCGCTAAGACCTTTTCTCTTCCGATCCGATCGGAAATCTCAGTATCGGCCGATACAGATCCCGCTCCTATACCAGTCTTATTTCTTTTTGTATAATCGGTTTAGAATATCTTCACATTATTATGTGGAACTAATTGGGAGTACACTTTAATATGTAAAGAAAGACAAAACTCTAACTACATATTATTTCAATATAAATGTATAGCTTATTAAGAAACTTTATTATTAACTACTTTACTGGATAATGTAGCGCAGAATTAACAGTAATTCCAGCATAAGTCATCAGAAGAAAAGAATACTTGTATTTGGACTTTAAAGGATTTAGATCTTTTTTTGTTCAATTTAGTTGTAAGATATCAGCTCACTTTTCATTCACGCAGTTATTTTTTGGAACCCATTCAACTTAAATATTATTATCATTTGTAAATAATAATAATAATAATAATAATATATTATAATAGTAATATATAGTAATATATCTCAGTCGTGCACCTATAACATTTAAACCCTCAGGCTTTTATTTTGACATTCTGAACTCTCCAGGAAGTCGTCTAAGTGTGTCTGTTTGTAGGCAAGTTCACAGTAGTTTAATTCGCTTCTTATTCAAATTCTGGTAAAAAAAATTAAACATAAAAATAAAATAAAAGCACCTCCAGTGCCATTCTAAATGCATATTATATGTGAACCGAACTTTTGAGCATCAACATCAGAGATGTTGTTCGTGAGTTCAAATATTGCGCACTGTACGAAGGCTAAAAATAGCTGCGTGTATGTGTGTAAACAGAGAAGCGCCATTCACTGATGTGCTGGAGCTGCGCGTGCATTTTATATAATTACTAATTAAACACAGCCTTTTGTGATTCACAGAGCTATTGCACATCTTCAATTGGCTTGGAATAAAACGCACGAGTCATATGAACTACTTTAATGGTGTTTTAATGGTTCTTTTATGTCATTTTTTTGGACCGAGACCCGATCCGTCTAAAAGCTTCAGTTATGGACCCAATACCGATCCAGGTATCGGATTGGTGCATGCACAAGTCCTGTGGACTACTTCTATGATGCTTTTTTTTAATTTTATCACAGACTGATATCACTGTGATATTGGAAACAATAGGTTGACTTTTCTTTATCTAAAATCAGTCTGCGCTTATTGAAATTCGACAAGTTCCCCAAGTGACCAATGCATAAGTGTTGTTGGGCATATGGGTACACGTGAGCTCCATTTTCTGAGTGTAATGTTCACAGAGGGACACCAAAAATTGGTTGTTTTCAACTGTACAGGCTGTAATACAGTGAAGAGGTATGCATATTTTATAAACTCGATCGCCTAACCCAAACCTAAGCATAACCATCAGTGGAGTTTTTTTCTTTTTCTCCTCTTTTCTCCCCAATTTGGAATGCAGAATTCCTAATGCACTCTAAGTTCTCTTGGTGGCATAGTGACTCGCCTCAATCCAGGTGGCGGAGGATGAAACTCAGTTGACGTCTGAGACGTCAATCCGCGCATCTTATCACGTGGCTTGTTGAGCACGTTATTGCTGAGACCTAGCGCATGTGGAGGCTTTACGCTATTCTCCACGGCATCCATGCACAACTCGCCACGCGCCCCACTGAGAGCGAACCACATTATAGTGACCATGAGGAGGTTATTCCATGTGAGACTACACCCACCCTAGCAACCAGGCCAATTGGTTGCTTAGGAAGCCTGACTGGAGTCACTCAGCACGCCCTGGATACGAACTTGCAACTCCAACCATCAATGGAGTTAAAATTCTTTATACAATCATAGGGTACTGGAACTTTCGGAAACAACATGCCGACTTCCCGTGCGATCATGTTACTTAACAACCCCTGGTCCCCATCCAATTTCATTGTATGGGAGAGGGCAGCTTGGAAAGTATACTTGCTAATCTTCTCCTTTGGTTTTCCTCGGAAGAAAGAAAGTCATACAGGTTGGGAACAACATGATAGTGAGCAAACAATGGTAGAACTCTAATTTTTGTGTGAACTATCCTTTTAAATCCATTAAATGCAAGTTAAATTGAGAGCTAGACAGGCAGGCACAACTCCGAAACAATGACTGTGAAGGAAGCCGTGCAGATGCAGGGAAGTCTAATCAAATTGCTTTCATTAAGTCTGTTGAAATGACAGAAGCTTTTACTTCACTTCTATTGGATTACCAGGAATGCAGCTCTCTTATGACAATCTGCATTATCGAAACAATCTCTCTCCTCCTCTTTTACTCTTGTCTTTTTCCTCATGCTCTCTCCTCTCTCTCTCTCTCTCTCTCTCTCTCTCTCGCTCTCTCTCTGTCTCCCTCGCTGACTTTCTTGCATTCTCCCTCTCTCTGTCTCTCACTCGCTTTGCAGATGGGATGAGCTCGTGAAGACGGCAGAGTGCTTTGACAGTCGTGTGTGAGAGTGAGCTGGAATTCCCACCATACACAGATCATTTGGAAAGAAGAATTCCTCAAGTCCAGGAATATTTGAAATACATTGTCAAGCTTTGGTTTGAAGGTGCCTACCAATAAAGGTAAGCTAGTCAAGTGAAAATGATCTGTGTCTGGATACATGCATGTTAATGTGGATTCACAGGGTTCCAGACTAAATTAATGACTTAGGAGCCATTTGCTCCTAAACTTAAATATTAAGGAGCCAAACGGCTGTTTTTAGCAGCAAAATAACAGATTTTCTCGATACAGAATTGCTGTTCAGAAACAAAATAGTAAGCCAAAGAAAAGGAAGTCAGCTGATAACCCATTCATTGAAGGTTGAATAACAGTATGTTGAGAAGATACGTTTGCATTCCCATCTGTCTCATAAATGTTCACAACCCTTTCATAATTTATAGAAATATAAGAGATACATTTTTTTATTTATTTAGTACTGCTCTTCAGAATCACCATTACCGATATTTACATAAAGTATAGTATGCATATAGTGTGTCTGTATATACTATGCATATGTAATAATTGTGTACATGTCCCTCAATTGTCCTGAGTGTCAAAAGCTTGATAATATATAATTTTAATTGTTTTAAAATATTAAGAGTACAAGAGTGCACATTTAATGAAATCCCAGATGCAGTTTATTGTGGGATTAACTCCAATCCCAATCAATAATTACCAGAAGAAAAAAGTGGTACACAATATGGGACTTTTAATTATAAAGAAGCCAGAAATACACATGGGACTCTTATTTTGAAATTTCTGCATTCCCAGTTGTGATGATTCGTTGATAAAGTGAATCTGACAAAAACTGCTAACCTGATCTCCTGAGTTCAAACCCTCAGTTCTTTTTGGGTGATTCATGAGAAAGATCCGGTTCAAAAGAGTCATTTATTCATGACTCTCTCACGCTGGGTTTGTTGTTGCGTCATGTGTGTTGCAGCAAGCTCATCAGAAACAGAACGGGTGAAAAGCGGTGATATAAAATATATTAAATAACTCACAAGATGATATCTGACGAAACCGCATATGAACGCACACTACCCGACTTTTCCACGCATTTGTGACCATTTTAGTCGCAGTCTGGAACCCTGATTCAGGGGTGTCACATTTACAGTCTCAAATTATTAGCTTTTGGTAGCATGTCAACTTTAAACTCAACATGAATTAATAATGACCATATGCACACTCTTGGAGTTATTATACATGGCTCAAAATTAAATTAACAAAATATTTTATCAAAATGGAATCTCCTGCTCCCTTTCTGAAACGACTTTAAGTTTCAGTTGACATCACGAATCCCTCTTACATTTTGACAGCTTCCCTCCTATCACCTAAATACAAAGAGGTAATATAACACCAAATTATTTGCATGGCAATTAAGCACATTTCTCCCCCTAAATTCAGATTACTGTAATACATCTAGGCATTTCACTTAGTTTATTTTGTAATTCCCTTTTTTATCAGTTCTTGTTCTCATTATATTCTCATTATTGTAATCCAGTAATTTGACTGTATTTCTGTAAAAGGGAAAACTGTGATGCAATGATTTTGATTTAAATCTGCAAATACTACCATAACATATAAATACTTCACCATTTAATAATATATCATTATTTTTCATGTTTAACATTTCTAGCAGTGCCTAATACAATTACACCCATCACATTTTTTTTTTTTATATTCCAAAATAATACAAAAATGCTCACACTATGTGAGGCTCACCCCAGAGGAGAATGTAATTGGTTTGTGTCAACATTACCATCTAAGCTCTCCTCTCAGCTGTGATTTGGCAGAGGCCTGCCATGCACTGGAGAGTTCGCTGAATTGTTTGCCGAAATCCACGGTGGTACACTTGCCCTCCAAGACCTCGACTGGTTTGTTTTTTCCATTCTTGGCACTCTGAAGCTCCCACATAATTACATTCTGACAGCCCGATGGACAGTGCATATGTAGAATCCACACCTCCACATCATGAACTAATCCACCACCATTCAGGACCACGGACAGCTCCCGGCTGACACCTGCTTAAACGTATCCTGACATGACAAAAGCAGTGTAATTGTCCTAACCAGATGCATTATAATAAGATTCCAGCAACAAGCAGTTTGTCTGACCACAATGAACGTGAAGTTGCTGCGAGCCACGGCCCAGTCACAACCAATCAGAACATATTTGATATTTAATGTACTGTTATGAAGACCAGGATTTTGGACCAACTCATTTTGGGGGAAATGTGCTTAATTATCATTAAAATATAAACAAATCTTAATGTTCCCCAAACATATTGCTTTATTTGCCTTATGTTAAACATATATTTTTTTTCTTCCTTTTTTGGGGTGAAAGTTTGGCTGGCAATATTTTGGTGAGATTCACACTTATTGACAGGCCCAGATGGAATCTGCAGACTTTTTCCACATTTTAGAGAACAATGTGCAGAATGGATAAAAACATAGTAAAATTTATTGGAATGGAGCTGAGTGTACTTTACTCTTTTTGGTAGCTGAAAGCATCATGGTGGTGGTGTAGTGGGCTAAAGCACTATACTGGTAAGCAGAAGGTTGCTGGTTAGATCCCCACAGCCACCACCATTGTGTCCTTGAGCAAGGCACTTAACTCCAGGTTACTCAGGGGGGATTGTCCCTGTAATAAATGCACAGTAAGTCGCTTTGTATAAAAGCGTCTGCCAAATGCATAAATGTAAATGTAATGTAAATGTCATGATATTAGTCAAAATATTTAAGAAACAAACATACAAGTGGTGTGGAATGCGTAGAAACGTAATGAATGAGAGATGTCGCAATTCTGCGTTCTGAGTTTTCTGCAGAGTTCTGCATGCATCTGGGCATGCATATAGGCTATATGTTTACATGCACAAGAACATGTCATGTAAATGGCTTAAACAGTTTTTCTTCATTGGGGTAAGGTCATAAATGGTTTAAGCACTGATTGGCATGCATAGATTTTTTTATTATATATATATATAATTGAAGGTTGACAGAGTGATTGAAACTAGGCTGCTATCTAAAGTCTTTTAGACTGCATCTAAGGCCACCATTTTTCTCAATGGTGATTCTCATATTCATATTACTATAATAATAGAAGCTAGTAGTTAGGACAATATCACTTTGTCTCAAACAGGTTGTTGTGTAGCAGCGCATGTTGATCTAGCAGACAGAAGGAGGGAGGGGGGTTGGGTGACAGGAATTCAGGCGCCTGGCTGTGGTTGTCCCGCTCTACACCAATCTGTCTCTCTTGGGCCTGTGTCCAGCAATGCCATGGCCTCTGAGCAGGAGTCACTGACCACCGTGGTCTACACTGAACTGTGGCCGAACATGGAAGGAGATATTGATCATGGGAATTAGGCTTCTTTGTGGCGCCTGTTGTATCAATAAAGGAGTAGGTTTGAAACTAAAAGGTTTAAGCTGTATTGCCTGTACTGGTTGAGTTGCAAGGGTTTTCTCTGATGGGTTGCACAATTGAGGATTTTAATGGAATTGCGTGTGATAGACTACCCGATTCATTTAGATATATGCCAGTTATAAAGCTGTTCTACATCATTTGATCATTATTTGGTGAATTACTTCTGCCATGGTCAATAGAATATGTACACAATCATGACTTAAATTAAATTCAGCTTACCACCTGCTTTCCACATGTGGTAATAGCGTAATGTTTATTGCAATAGCACAGAGTTTTGTGGATAAAATGCAATCGATGATGGCCCTTGATATAGAAAGGAGTGTTTGGGTGATAAGGAACAACAAAGACTTTATTTAAATACTCAAGATGCAACGCTATTTTAGCACTGATTGCGCCTGCTTAAAATAGATAGCGTGTGGTTTGCTAATAAGATGCAGGTTTTTGTGCCAAAGTACCATGCAAAAAAGTTGTACAACTGTTAATTCACCTCATTGTGTTTCTCAAAAGTACAGTATCAAACTGCCAGATGTACCATGCCTCTATTGTGTAAACTTTAGCTACAAATGTCCAAGAGTCACTTTTCTTTTTCCATTCTCAGCAATGCTGGGTGATTGAGATGTCTATGCAAATGCCTGTGATTTTTTTATTCTAGCCAAGGAGCTATTGATTGAGAATTCAATGGTTGCATTGTAAAATGGAAGCTTATTGATTTTATTTACCCCTTGCTCCATGCCATGCCTTTTGAGAGGTGTGAGCGTGAGTGATGGCAAAGTGAACCAAGACAGGCGTTATACATCACTGGTTATTGGTTTGACTTTCTCAGACTGGGTATCTGTAAAAGAGAGAATATTTGATCACTCCAGAGACCGACAGACAGATCGGACTGTGAAAGGATGGACTAGTTCCCATTATAACTAATAGTTCCCACAGCATATCTAATGCATGGAAAGGAAATCATTGAAAGGACAGAACTACATTTTTAGGAGGGTTTTTTGGAACAGACACCAGACCGTGGAGAAGTGTAATCCGGTCCATGGGATGATTTGTGGGAAAAAATGCAGGTGTCAGAGCTGGTGCCAAAGCTACAATCTGCAGTGATAAATTGCACTTTTTGACTCTTTGAATTTAAATTACTGATGAAGAGATGAAGTTTAAACCTAAAATTGAGTGAAAATGACGATGAATGGATTCACAAAAAGATGTTTTCATAAAATAATGCAGATTTTTAAAGTGCACACTTTATTTGAAACATTGTGGCTATAATTTTGAAGCAGTGTGCATTTTAACAAATAAGGAGTGCCGTTGTAAGTGCCTTACTGAACCCATGATTTTTGCATTTTTTAAATAAACAAGTTGATATTATTTTTGTAGAAATCAACATTATGCCACAAATGCTGTCAATTGAGCTTAACTTGTTTTGAACCCAGAACATTCATTTGAACTTTTATATTTGGTCCTCGCCAAACTTGAATATTACATCCTTGGTGTTGATCATTCCTATGCATGGGTGCACCACTGTTTAACAAATTAAAACATGCAGCCCTTACAAGGTGACGTTGTTTCCAAACTAGCCCTCAACCTAAAATGAGCTGATGCTCCGGTTTAGAATAAAACAAATGGAACATTTCTACGTTGTAGCAGGTATGCATGATATTCTATGTCTTTTATTCACAATAACAGAAAGTAATAATTTGGCATGGACTGTCTTATCTGACAATGAGGAATATCTTATACATTATGTTGCACTGTGCAATAATTCTCTGCTGCAAGTTCTGGCAGTTCTTCACTTAAACATCACTCCATGTCAGCTAGGCATTTTTATTAGTTTGTATCATAGGGACATAATACTGCATTAAGTGTAATGGTAACTCCATAAATTTTAGGCCTGAATGTGCCTCTACAAACATAATTAAAATGTGATGAATTGTCGGTTCATAAAAGCTTTGTGTTTAATGAATGGGACATTCTGAACCATGCGTTATATTTCATAGCAGTCGTCTTACTCTCAGTGAATTAAAAAAGAAAGCTTGGCTACTTCTTGCATGGCAGGAATGTCACCTCCGATAAATGGTACATTGTTTTCCTAATTAGTATTTGTATTTTGAAATAATCACATATTGGATATGTCTTATTGAATAATGATTTGAAGTATCAGACCATGTCAAAATGATAATGGTATGATGCCTGGGTGTTTTCGATGAGGAAATATTGAATATTCATCTTATAATGTATCTCTGTAGCATTTATAAACATGTGGCTTATCTATCTATCTATCTATCTATCTATCTATCTATCTATCTATCTATCTATCTATCTATCTATCTATCTATCTATCTATCTATCTATCTATCTATCTATCTATCTATCTATCTGTCTGTCTGTCTGTCTGTCTGTCTGTCTGTCTGTCTGTCTGTTGCTATGTAGCTGTCTGTTTGTGCTAAGACAACAGTGCTGATTTTAGGAGTTAAATTATTAGATTCGTGAAAACATTTTTTTGAGAAATATTCACATTCCTTGATATAAGTGATCCAAATACATACATCAGTGTCAAGGCAATTATGCTTCATTAAATATGCCCAACTTACAAATATGTGGTAGCACTTTATTTTACAGTACTGTTCTACATTTACATACCATATAATTACAACAACTATAGTAATTACTTGGTACTAACCCTAACCTTAACCCATATTAAGTACATTTAGTTACCTTATCCTACTCAGTACTTTCATAGGTAAGTACACTGGAAGTTTGCTGAAAGTACACGTACTGTAAAATAAAGTGCAACCAAATATGCATCTGAACCACACACGAAAATGGATCTTATTCTTTTCTGTCTGGCAGTAATCAATGGTGTCATGGCAGCCAACACAAACCGAGCAAGGTGTACTGCCATCCTAGCTGGGCCTTCACTCCACCTCATTATGTTCCTCATGTGGATCCTCTGCACAGACTCAGTGGACACTCAAGGGCAAGGTAAGAGAAAGTGTTTTGAATTTATATGGCGTTTGTTCCTCAAAAATGATTCAATGGGATTACTGGTGCTCTGTTTAAGATTGTTTTGACTTTGTTTGTAGGGTTTAGGCTGTGTTTCCAATTCCATGCTTCCCTAGGTGATGCCATGTTTACGTGATGTCATACACTTGCATCTGAAAAAAGGAGTTGTGTAATTGGAGTTTCCAAGTTGGAAGTCTGACTTCAAGTGGTGTAGGTAGATTGATAGTAGGAAGTTGGAAATTCTAAACCTCCAAGTTGAATGTAATACAACATTAAACCCTGGATATCCACGTAGAGCCACCCCTTTTGGAGTAAAGCGGGGCTTTACTCTTACTTTTTTAAGTGTAAGCACATTTTACAATTACAATTTATTAGCACACAGGAGAGTGCATCAAAATGTTTTGTCCCCACTATTTTATTAATCACTGCTTCATTTTACTACTGCTACAATTTTTTTTACACAGTATTCAGTGTGACTGCACGACCTGCACACTCCAAGAAACATTACCGCGACCCTGACAACGTCCACGAGAACCAGTGCAAGTTTAAGTGCTCGAGATTTGGCAATAGCAATGCAGACATCAGACTCATTGTACATGTTAATTTTTGCAATGCTCCTTGTAGCTGGAAATTAATTATTGCACACTTACGAATGGGTACAAATTTGTCGCATATTATAATATTAAAATGCAAATGCGAATAAAATTCTTGCACTATACTTTATGTATACTTCAGTATACTACATCAGTGTCATTATCACATCAGTGTCTCACAAATTCATGCAACAATTTAAGTAAGATTGGTTTGATGCTCCTAGGTCAGTACTTCTATATTATTTATCAGTGCTGTAGTTTTCATTGTTAGTACAATAGCTCATACTGGATTAACTCAGTGTTTCCTTTATATGCCTTCACAAAATTTCAAATGGTTCATTGATATTCTTTACACAACGTAATGCTTGCTAGTCCCAGTCAGTGCACACTTTCTACATCGCACGCAGTTAAATGGAGCTTTTAAGATACGTAAAGGACCCCACCACATACTCACACGAATACACGCACGTACTAACACAGACATAACCATCTAGCAGTCCAACAAAGACTGTTCACGAGTGCTTGTGCGCAAAGGAGAAGCAGGATACCCGAAAAGGTAGACCTACCAACTTCTTGCAGAAAGTATTCAATTTAGATAACTTCTTTGAAAAGACAGTAGAAATATAACATAAGTACCAAAATTGAGTTAAACAAAAAGAACGTTTCCGAATGTCCTTAGGGAAGTGATGGTTATTATAATGTTTTATTATAAATATAGTGCAAGTGTTGTGGCATTAAATTATTTGACAGTTATTCATACATCTGTCTGGCCTTCCAGAGCCCTTCAAGTGTCAAAAACTTCTAGTAAATAAACACACATGAAAACCGATCTATAATGATTCGAAGGTCCTTATAAGATATTCCTCCACCGACGCGTGTAAATATGGATCATGGCTTGTGAATATCAATATGAATTGATCAACATGGCTGCTGCTATCCCAGAGCTAACTTTCAACTTTGTGGTTAGACAGAACACTTGCTGTATCTGAGGAATTTTTGTAAATGAATCTCTTCAAATGACTTGGTGACACTTAAGAATACTGTTACTTCAAATCTGCTTCATGCCAAAACACATTTCTCATTCTCACAAGTAGTTGCCATGTGATTGCACACTTTGGTCCAGTTTTAATTGGCATCTCCCATTGAGACAAGGCCACGTTGTCCTCTACTGTCAGTTCCTCTGCAGACTACCACCTCTCCAGCAGCCAAGCTTATTTATAGGAGAGACGCACACACACACACACACACACACACACACACACACACACACACACACACACACACACACACACACACACACACACACACACACACACACACACACACACACACAAACCCATTCACTTATGCTGCTCAGACTGAAAACAATTTGAGAAGTTCTCCTTTTCCCTTCATTGCCAAGTACCTCTGCCATCCACAAGGTTAATGGTGGGCCTGCTTTTATTTGTAGCTACATGGCTACAAATCAGTATTTTGTCTTTGTTTACAAGTAAAAGATATAAAAACGTCTTTAAAGGAATGTTCCGGGTTGAATACAAGTTATGCTCAATGGACATTATTTGTGGCATAATGTTAATTACCATACAATTTGTTTTTTAAACTCATCATTTGTTAATTTAAAAAAGATCAAAATTGCGGTAACAGTAAGGCACTAACAATAAAAAGTGAATGGGGCCAGTACATACTAAACATAAAATACACACTGTTTCAAAAATATAGCCACAACACTTAAACATTATACAGGTTAACATGGTTTTAGTGTGATAACATCATTTATTAACCTTTTCTGTTGTTATGGCAACGATATTGTAACATTCCATATGGAATGTTACAATATCGTTGCCATAACAACGTAATGGTGGTAAACCCTGGAAGTGATTTTGTCACACTAAAACCATGTTAGCATCTATATTTTCTACATCTTGTGACTATACTTTTGACACAGTATGTTGTTTTATTGTTTATGAACTGGCCCCATTCCCGTTACTGTAACCGTGATATTTGTGTTTTCAATCAACCATTCAATCAACATTATGCTACAAATGCTGTTAATTGTGCTTAACAGGGTGAGGGTTTAACATTCTGTCCTCATACGAGCTGAGACTGATTAATGGACCTCAAATGTGGCATATGCCAAAGTAAAATATGCAGGACGGCGATAGAGACAAGCTTAAATGAATGAGTGAGTGAGACTGAAATATACGAACAAGTCCTACATAACACATAACAAATCCTCTGGGATTCAGTAAAGCTTCACTGGACAGTGTTATTTGACAAAGCTGACATCAGGTTGCAGTGGTAGTTTGTGATGTGTGCCTGAGGGTTTTATTTTTGGTGCAAAGCGAAGAACTCGTCTGCTGTGTAGTGTCTATGAGCTCAAATATCTAGTCGGCGTTGCTCTGCAATGTCAGTAGGTTGACGTTTTCAGCTCAATGACTTGGGAAAGCATAATTACTCAAAAACTATTTGTCAATATAAGCTCAGGATTACGAGGGGCTTATAAAGTGCACTCTGTTTTATTAACACATAAAGATATAGTTTACCTTTAATTTATAATGTCATTCCATATACGTATGTTTTTAAAATGTTTTTATGTATATGGTTTAACACTGTCAAGTTTAAAAATGAAAAAAAAAAAAAATATTATATTCCAAGTCTTCTGAAGCCATATGATAAGCTTCAACAGACCAATATTTAACACGTTATTCACTGATAATGTTCCCATCTGCTGAAGCTCTGAAATATCTTTCTCGATCCTTTGAATCATTTCGGTATGATTCTCTTACAAAGCTATCAGATGGCTTTAAAAGACTAATTATAGCGCACAGGTTGCATGGACTACTTTAATGGTTCTTTTATGTTGTTTTTTGGAGCTTGACAGATTGATCACTATGAACAGTCATTGTTTGTAAAAGAGCTGCATGAAGAACCTTCACAAGTTCTACCCTGTGTTGCATGAAACAAAATAACAACATACAAATGTGGAACGACACATTGGTGAGTAAATAATGACAGATAGTTTGCCCTTCCCAAAAAAACTAAATTATATCGGAAAGGGTCAAGAAAGAGTAAATCAAATTTTTTTGGCCTTTTTTCTAAACCTATTTATTGCTCCATTATCCCAGAAAACCATGTTTCCTCTTTTTTATTGATAACTTCTGAGGACATCAGCAATCAATCTGATGCTAAATCTCACATGTCATGCCGGTTTTTAGATTTTATGTTTTGCTCTAGAATGTTCAGCCATGACAGAATTGCTTTTTCCGCAGTACCCGCAGACTAACTGTATTACAGGTCATCCATCTTCATTACCTGTGCTCTCTGGCTCCACTGTAGCTCTGTGTCAGGTTGCAGCACTTTGCTGGAGATGAGAATGGAACGCCCCTCACGTTTAATGTTGGGTCAGTGGAGATGTTTTCTGCTTGCGGTCGTCAGCGTGGATAACGCCAGGGTTTTGATTCTTGGTCTGCTGTAGGGAGACAGAGAAGGCTGTACCAGACTTTGATGTGATGGTAAGAGGGTATTCCTATAGTATTCTGTAGATGATGGCTGGATGTTTTGAATATGTTGCAATATTTGTATGTTTTCACAAGCACGGTTAAAGCTAGCTAGCTAAAATCCCATTAAATTCAATTGGGAGTGTTGTGGTTTTAGTTTATGTATGTTAGCTTTGAGGCCATTTTTGTGCTTGTGTACCCATAAAGGTTCACAAAATAAACTTTTTACAGATACTGTGTAGCACATTTAAAATGCTGTATTACTCTACCAGGAGAAGGGACCAAAAAGTGGTGTTGGCGTAGTGGCTAAAGCATCAGATTGTCGCTGGTTCTAACCCCATGGCCACCACCATTGTGTCCTTGAGCAAGACACTTCACTCCAGGTTGTTCCAGGGGGATTGTCCCTGTAATAATTGCACAATAAGTCGCTTTGGATAAAAGTGTCTGCCAAATGCATAAATGTAAATGTAAAATATTGATGACGTATCCAAATTTGTCCAAACTTATTTTAATAATAAAAAAAAAGTTTAAATATTGCTACAAAAAAAACCAAAAAGGCTACAAGCCCTTCAACATGCCCCCAATGTCCTGTTTCAAATGTAGTCTAATATGACAACACAGGAAGAAAATTGTGTTTGTCAAGTGAATTTTTTTTTTTTTGGTCTTGGAGTATTTAATACACATGCAAAGGTAAAATTCATTAATGTGGAACATATATAATTTTTATTTATTTATGTGCATTTTGGCTTTATTGAACAAGAAAGTAGAGAGACAGACAGTAAACTGGAGGGAGAGAGGAGGAAAAGTGACCTTATGAGCATGGATGTGACCCACTGTGCCATGGCTCTGACAAAAATTATATTTCAGTTAGGATGCTACCCTAGAAGGCAGCTGCCTATGTAGGCAGTAGGAATTGAGGTAACACAATATGTTTTGGAACATAATGCTAAATGAGTCCTCAAGAACAATCATCTTTCTCTGCCACACTGTTATTGTAGGAACACAAATGTTTTTCCACGAAGGATGCTTATTCTGTGGTGTGTCCTAATTTCCAGCACTTTTTGACAGATCTGGGATCAGTGTGACCTAAAGATTTATCGCCGCATTATGAAGTACAGTTGAAGTCAGAAGTTTACTGTACAAACACTATGTTGCTTCAGTATAGCCACATAATTTTCCTTCCTCATGATGCCATCTATTTTGTGAAGTGCACCAGTCCCTCCTGAGCAAAGTACCCACACAACATGATGCTGTTGGGATGGTTTCTTTTTTTATGGCAGTCTTGCAGCAGTGGCTTCTTTCTTTCTAAGCAGCCTTAAAGGTTATGCCGATATAGGACTCGTTTTAATTCTTGTGTACCCGTTTCCTCCAGCATCTTCTCAAGGTCCTTTGCTGTTGTTCTGGGATTTTTTTCTGAGGTCTCGGCTGATTTCTTTTTATTTTCCCATGATGTCAAGGAAAGAGTCACTGAGTTTGAAGGTAGGACTTAAAATACATCCACAGGCACACCACCAATTGACTCCAATTAGCCTATCAGAAGCAAATTGGCTACTTGCCTAAAGGCTTGACATCATTTTCTGGAATTTTCCAAGCTGCTTAAAGGCACAGTTAACTTAGTGTATGCAAACTTCTGACCCACTGGAATAGTGATATAGTCAATTAAAAGTGAAACAATCTGTCTGTAAACAATTGTTGGAAAAATGACTTGTCATAGCTATAGTTTGCTAATATGAAATCTGTGGAGTGGTTACAAAAATGAGTTTTAATGACTTCAACCTAAGTGTATGTAATTTTCTGACTTCAACTGTAAATTTCATAATAAAAACTCAAATAAAATTCATACAACAATTATATAAGCATTAGAAAAGGTTCAAATAAAATAATTAAATATGGATATGAATGGATTATAAAAGGTAAGTACCTTCTGTAAATGGCACTTGCACAAAAAAAAGTAAATGCACTGTAATTGAAGTACCAATCCATTGCTTTTCTCAGCCATGCAGCATATTGCTCTATATTTGGCGTGAGGTATGTGTAAAAGATTGCCATTTCTGCTTCAAAGCAAAACCTCTAAGCAGACTTTTTTACTCATCATATAATGATTTTGAAGATTCATCACAGAAATGGCTCACGGTCGACCATTAGCCGGTGGCCTCTTTCCGAGACAAATGGAAGGCTGATGGATTTCTGAGCGAGGAACTGCTGAGCAATAGCAATTCAAAACAAAGCGGAGTGAAAAACTTGCGTTTATCGTACTGTGAGTCAATTTGTAAAGTGTAGTGCTCTCGAGATATTAATGCCAGACAGAGACATGCCTCCATGTGTCTGGTGTACTGATGCTTTAAAATGTCAAAACATCTGAACTTAAAAATCCTTCACTCACAATAAAAGGAAAAAGGCTGGGAAAAAAGTCTGTTTATCATCACAAATGGCTATTTGTTTTTTTTCTCTGCTCAGATCCCTTTCTTTCTCCTTGGGCCATGAGTCATATTAACTGAACACATTAAGAAATCTCTAGGAGGTTTTCAGATGATAACTAGCCATCTGTATTCGAAACATGAGCCATTGAATAGAGCTCAGGTTCCCATTATAATCTTACCATTATGTTTGGTTTTGAAGTAATAGTTAACCCAAAAATGAAAATTCATTAAGTAATGAAAATATCAATGTGCCCCATGAAGCCACACGATAGCTTTGTGTGAGAAAAAGACAAAATGTAAGTCGTGATTTCCTGATAATCTTACCCACCACTGCAGTTATGAAAATCTCATTTACGGTCGTGTTCATATTCTAAAACGGCGAGTCGCAACAGTTTGAGAGCTGCATGGGATGGAAAGACTTTTTAAAGCAAATATCAACCTATCTTTTGGTCTATATCATTACTTGGTAGGGATGGGACAATATATTGAATTTCAAAATATCTAGAACCAAAACAAATGACAAACCAATTTGAGGCAAAAATCGCTATTTCAAAATTTGCAACATTGTTTCATTGAATAATGTGTCTTTTAATATCCTTTCTGTTCTTTAAGGTCAGTTGCCAATTGACAGCATTTGTGGAATAATATTGATTACTTGAAACATAGTCCTGTTTTGACTAGTCCTGCCTAGGGCAGTGGTGGCTCAGCAGTTAAGGCTCTGGGTTACTGATCAGAAGGTCAGGGGTTCAAGCCCCAACACCACCAAGACACCACTGTTGGGCCCTTGAGCAAGGCCCTTGAACCTATCTGCTCCAGGGGTGCTGTATCGTGGCTGACCCTGCACTCTGACCCCAGCTTAGCTTAGCTGGGATATGTGAAAAATAAATAATTTCACCATGTATATGCAGAAATGTATGTATAATGTGTGACTATTGATCAATTAAATTTTCTTAAAAAAAAAAAGCAAAAATCTGGATTCCAGTGAGGCACTTACAATGGCAGTGAATGGGGCCAATTTTTGAACATTAAAATACTCATTGTATGAAATGTTTCGTCATACGACAAAGGATGTGCGTTTTATTGTCAACAAACCCTAAAACGACTGTACAAATGACAATTTAAACAACTTTACAGCTCAAATAATACATGAGTTTTAACAGAAGAATTAATGCAAGTGCTTTTATAAAATTAAAAGCTTCACATTTCTGTTTAAATCCTTCAATAATTAACTTTCATTTTCCTCATTCACTTCCATTGTTAGTGCCTCACTGAAACCCAAATATTAGCTTTTTTTTTTTTTAAAGAATAGGAGGGACCAGTTGAAAACAATTTTTTTTGTAATCAACATTATGCCACAAATGCTGTTGATTGAGCTTCACTTGTATTGTAATGATATTACACTCAATGTAAATACATTATTTCAAACAGTGACAGATGATATTATTATTATATATAAAATTTTCTGATACACCATTAAACACTGGTTTAACACACACACACACACACACACACACACACACACACACACACACACACACACACACACACACACACACACACACACACACACACACACCAGAGCCCTTATACCAAGTATAGCCTACAAGTATAAGTCGTAACACGCTAGTTGACCGTTATGCTCTCTCAGATGATAGAGCCGCAGAGGTTGTTATCGCACTAGATACATGCACATTGATACCTTTTTTATCACACCGTGATAAATTGATGGATAAAGGATCTCTTAATGCTTTTTGATGTATAAAACAAGACCAAATGGGACTTGTGATAGAAATCAAGTATTTTCTGCCTATATAAGGCACAATTTAATTACCACAGAAGCACGTCAAGTCTTAAATATCACCAAAATGCAGAATGAGACATATTTTGTCAGCAAGCACTCTTCATGTGGATTTCAACAGTCAACCGACAGATTGTGGATGATTTGAGTTTAAGAGATTTAATGACTATTGCAATAAAAATGCAACCTATGTGGGTACTAGTTCTTTCAATTAGTCAACCTCCCAGTTAGACTTTGGGAAATGTTTAATGTTACTTGAATTGGTGATGTTAAGTACAGATATGACAGTGGTGGTAGATGCTGTACTGCCATCTATCGGCATTGATCAGCAGGATCGTCTCTGCTGCCCCCTCCATCTCTGGAATATCATTCGAGGATTCTCTTCTTCAAAGTTTAGTGAAACACAGCGGGTCATGCCATTTCAACATGGCGAAACACATTGAAGGTGTGACCAGCACCATATATAATAAAAACACTTTTTATAGAAAACTATGTGTTCAGTCTTCATCTCATGTGATCAGATCACGCTTCACAATGTGTAGGCCTACAACTTTTACAAAATTACTGAATGTGCCTTTAAATAACTTTATTTATCACACATAGTCATTTAAAGTGTTATTATGTCAAATCGTGAACCTCATATTGTACATTTAACTGAATCGTGAGGTAACCATATCGTCTCATCCCTATTACTTGGTATTGGCTTGATAGCAAGTCTCCGCACAGGCAAGCACAATTAAACTTTTAAAATCTAGTTCAAATATTAAGAATAAATTAATATTCAAAGTCAACCATTTTCAAGCTCGAATAGTACAATTTTACACTGTGAAACTTCGGAGCTCTCTGCTGCAGTCAGCTCTTGCGGTCCAGCTGTGATAAGCCACCGCCGCTACCACAATAATAGTGTACATGTTTTGGTAATTACTGAGAATAAATGGATGGAAAGGCCTGGAGAACAAGTGCGTCTTGGCAAAGGGCAGACAATGTTTTTAAGCTGCATCACAGAGTACAAGTTTTTGTCCAGATTGACTTTATTAGCTGGTGTGTACACTCTCAATGCAGGTGTCAAGACATGACTGGAAAAAACAATGCAGAAGAATCACTCCTTTGGCACTGGACTGATGTTCAGTATTCACCACATTGTCTTTGCCTTTCAGACGTCTCTATTCACTTCACTCTACGAAATCATTAAAAGCATTTAAAGATCTTAAATAGATAGTTCACCCAAAAATGAAAATTCGTTCATCATTTACTCACCCTTATGGTTGTGCCAAACCTGTATGACTTTCTTTCTTCTGTGGAACACAAAAGGAGATGTTAAGCAGCAGCCACAGTGACCATTGAATTTAATTCAATTGCACATTTTCTCCATGAAATGAAAGTGAATGGTAGCTGAAGGGTGAATGAATCGTTATAATGAATAGTTAGAAATAGATCTATATACAGTAGTTGAGACCAGGGCTAGTTGTCACACTTTTTACTCTGGTGAATATTTCTCAGGGTTTATTTATGAATGTCAGTTTCTGTATTGGCACATGCATTAAAGTCTTGATTGCACAAAGAAATGGAAAAGTTTCATCAATATTGCCCAGGAAAAAAGATACAGTTTATTGAACACACACTGACCTTTTATTATTGAGATGATGTCACACTATATGGGGTTAGTAAGAACCTGCCATCATAGCCTATTATAGGCTTTTTGGCTATATTTAAGAAGGCAAGCCAATATGAAACACCAAATAATTCATGAAACAGCAAAAATCGCAAAGTTAATGTTCAAAAAATGTTTTGGCCAAAAGCAATTGTATGTTATAAATTACATCATATAAAGCCTGAAACACTTAAACATGCCCAATATAATTTTGACAACTTGTTACTTCCTGACATTTAAGAAAAATACCCTTGTTTACTGAAAAATATGATGAAATTGGAACTGGCCGTGGTCTTCTCATATCGGTGCAATTTTACAAATTCCAAAAGTAAATTAAACATAAAAATCTATACAGATATAAACAATCTTTATTGCATTTTAATATGTAAATATTCTGAGTAATTTGCAGGAATGTAATATTTACATAGCTTATTTCTAGCAACTGGAATAATATAAAGTTTAAGCAACTGAGGCCCTCTTGTGGCAATCTATTAAACAACAAATGCTTTAAAACTTGTCATGCCCATTACACGCCAACATATTCATGCCAATCAGTGGTTATATAATGAGCCTTTCTCATGGGTTAGCAGACCTTCTGAGAGGACCAGCTGTGTATGCATAATGTCTGTGGTCATTGCCAAGACTTTGTTCTGCCTATAAATAAAACAGTGTATGTAACAAACAATATTCTGCAAAACTGACCTAGCTCTCAAAATGTGATATCAACATTTTGTGTGCTTTTAGTCAATTCATTTTTATGACAGTAGTTGCTGTTACCACAGTTTTATTCTAGTAACTATGAATTTAAAAAACTATGATTGGAAAACTATTATTTTATTTTATTTTAGTGTGAAATACTCCATTTGTATTTACTGATTTGTATTGTTGTATATGTAGTAGTCCCTAATGGTAACCACTAGTCATAATATGCCACCAAAAGAAGCCAAGTAGAGACCCAACCATTATAACCATTAAAACCATCAGAATTTCTGTGAGGGTTTCCATTGTTATATCAGCAGGGACTCCTTTCAAAAAGTTAGTATGACTTCCCAGACTTGTATTGAAATAGATACCAGAGCCATATAGGAAAACACACTAGGAAAACAGTATTATTGAGACTTAAGTATAGGCTCTTTTGTCTTGGGCCAGTAAACAACCATGCAGAACACCCTGGCAACCACCAAGAGCACTTAACCATTTTGGAGCTATATGTTGTTGTTTTTTAAAGTAAGACATTTGTTAAGATTCTTCACAAGTTATCCTTTTTAAAGGATAAATCAATAAATAAGTCAATACTTGCTGCAGGCCTCATGCATGCGTGTGACTCCAATTTATAACACTAAGTGGCACTATTGCCCTGTTTCACTGAAGAAAACCTCACAAACATACAAAACACAACCAGTAAAACAAACATACAGTGAAATGTGCATATAAAACATACTGAACGAAAAAAATACAAATAAAAACCACCCAAATCCCTCACGAAAACATCCCTCACCTTTTCATACCTATAAAAAACTACCATTTATGATGAATACACATATAAACATGCTTCGTGCCAGTGTAGCTAAGGTGTGTGTGTGTGTTTTCTTTTTCTTTAAACGGGGTCTCAAAGTTATATATTTCACCTCTCACTTCAAACTAACCCCATTGAATTTAGCTCCTTCTGAAATTGCCTCTGTGCTCAAGCTACCATTTCCTGTATGACATATTGACCGGAGTGGAACAGGGCTTTTCTGTCATTACCAGACTTCATAAGGTAGACATACTGCGAGAAACATAACCCAGTCTGGCCGCAAATGACTTCACGGCCACATTTACGAGCTACCGTTTGAATCGGTCGTTGAAGATGTCTTCCTCATTTCAACGTGGGGATGACCTTGTTGTCACATACCGAATAGACGGTATATGATACCGACAGCAAATCTTGATTGTTGCACTGCCTTGTCACTTGCAGAGCTCATGAAACATTACAGAAGCTTGCGAACACACAGGAGGACCCAGCGGACCTTGGCATCCCGTTGCAAGCCCCATTGACTACCATCTCTTATGCCTGGCTATTTCAGTTTTTTTTTTTTTTTTTTACATAGGAATGTTGATGATCGTCATTTCCAAATAAATGAAGAGGATGGAGTGTATGCTCACTTAAAAGGAAAGGAAAGCTGTTGGCGCAATACTTGTTTTTGATGATCTTGTAAAACAAGATGGCCTATAATCAATGTGCACCTTTCACATCAACAGAGACAATTCTATATTGCACTGAAGGAGAATATTATTTTTGTAACTGCGCTCTCAAAGCTCTTACTTTAGACATCTCTGGCCATGCAATTTTCCCACTTTTTTTTGTAATTTTATGGCTCATTTGTTGGATATGCAATTGCTTTTTGAAATGGAATTCAAAAATTCAAATGGAATTTGACTTCTGAGAAAAGTGGCTTCCCTCTTGAACCAAAACGTGCTGGGTAAATCTAATATGAGAGCTTTGATTGGCACTCACGTCCTTTCCTGAGAATAAAAAACAAAGAAGTATGAAGGAGCAGGCCGTTACTGATGAGACTCGTCCTCCGGGAGATGTTACAATTACACAAGAAAAGCTTCTGTGCAACCTTTGGCCTTTGAAATGTGTGCCTGAATGTTGCTTTGTCCTTCCCCTGAGATTCCTGTTCTCCACTGGGACCTTGTGTGAGATGTCCCCTGACCCTTGTGTTCAGCCTTCTGGAGCACCCTATAAGCTAACGACTCCCTTTCTCAAGATTAGAGGCGATGTATCCGTTATTATCGTGAAAAATCTGACCTTTCACTTTGATTCATGATCATAAATGAGCTTTTTGTCAGGTCAGGCGGCAAGACGGATGAAAGCCGTGACAATCAAGCAAACTGAATTTGTGTTCCACACTGTAATGTACCGTAAAAAATTGCATGGATCCACTCAATGCACACGGGTATAAAATGTCAATGTTAATGTAGATACAGATGATCATATTATACCTGTATTGTATTTTTGTCCCTTTCTGTTTCCCCACAGAACTTACCAGTGTTTCTCAACTGGTTTTGCTTTTGGATCCAATATATATCCAATATATATATATTAGACATCAAGTGTGGTCCAACACAGTACCAAAATGTATGATTTTTGGTATTCAGATGTTTTTTTTTTTTCATAGTTTGACTGTTTAGTTTCTAAATGTCTCTTGAATTTGAATGGTTTAATGCTTTTTTGCAGCCGATAACTCATAAAACTCATTGTGTTCAGCACAAACCATTTTTATAGTTTCTTCTACCAAGTGTCAGATGAATTTGTGCTGTTTGATTGGACTCACGTCTTTCACATAAACAACAAAAGATATGGAAAGCAGTTTCTCTTCCCCGTTAAATTGGTTAGCCATATTTTACAGCCTGATTTCATGAAAATTACATGACTGTGGCATCATCGTTGTTGAATTATATTATGTGGTTCATTACTCGTATCGTGACAGTTCTGAAATGAAATGTCCACTGTGAGGCGTTAAAAGTGAGTTACCCTACACCTAAAGCATAAAAGAAAATGTGAGATTGCAATTGCTGAAGCATCCACCTAATTTTGCGGTGCTTCTATGACACTTTCTATTTTGACTTGCATGCTCTTCAAGACACGACCCCGGTGTGGCAGCGGGGGCGTGGTTAAGTGTCCGTCCGGAGAGAGAGAGAGAGTAAGGGTGCTTGCATCTGAGCTAAATTATGTCTAACACCTGTTTCTGATTACAGTGTACACGGGAAGAGTGGCATAAAAGAGCCACATAGCCAGCAGACCAGAGAGAGTGGTTCTGTGAACCTGAAGTATTGTAGAGATGAATGTCTATTGTGAAGCTGAACCTTATTGCAAAGCTAAAAGTTATTTTGAAGCTGATGTCTACTGTGAAGCTGGCGTGCTGTGGTGCCCTGTGAAAGCCAAATAAAAGTCTACTCACTTGAGTAGAAGGAACCTGTTGTCCGGTGCCATCCCGGGTTGTGGCACCAGTGTAAACGATCCCATGCCCTTACCACTCTCTCTCACCGGATGGACACTTGTTCACGCCCCCGCTGCCCCACTCGGTCCTTCGCATCGCAGTAGCCAGTAGTGGTTCTAGCTTATTTGGCACCCTGGGCAAAACCCGCTTCAACTAGCCCCCAAAGATGTTGAAATATGGGAGAAATAGCGCATCATTTTTGTCATGCAGTAACACAATAACATTGTGAATGATTTCTTCATGAAATCAGAAACACTTTCCTTCAAATCTGAACACAAGTGGTCACAGTAGACACATTTTGTGACCAGGTGTAAACAGCGATGTGTCTCGCCTGACAACATGTGATCGGATCACCGAGACGCATCATAATACCAGGTGTAAACGGAGTCTATGAGATTCTATGAGACGTTGGTATTTTATTATTTGTCTTTACCATTGTTGACCCTATTAGAACAGACCTGGGACCTATTTTTGGGTCATGACCCACCCATTGAGAACCACTAAGAAAATATTTTACCTTCAAAGGCTAATTTCCCTCTTAGGCTGAACCACCCAACTCTCTGGCTCTTGTTCTGATTCACTTAAAATGTGTGGAATGGCACTGATCCGGGAGCCTGTTCCGTTGCTCATTTCAGGAAGCCATGACTCGTTCAGGGTGACATTGGAGAGGAACTGTTTTCCCCATGCATCACTCTCTCATCAAGAATGGCGCTGGCTGTAGATTAATGATTTTAGGAGCTGATTATGCTGGGCTGTACATCATGTCTGTCTGCCTGCTGCTCTGCTTGTCGATACTCCACCCTCCCATGTCTGCCTTTAGCCTTGTGTTAGACCAAAATCACTGGACCTCAACTGCTGGTGTACCTCAAACACTGGGGTTTGTGGACTGACAAAGTCCTGGACCATTGTAGATGCAGCTGAAGACCATGAGGATACTTAAAGGGATAGTTCATCTAAAAATAAACATTCTGTCATCATTCATTAACCCTCATGTTGTTCCAAACACATAAGACTATCTTTCTTCAATGGGACACAAAAAGGAGATGTTATGCAGAATGTTCCTTAAACATAAGTTTTTATGTAATATCAATTCCGGTTTCTGCTGAACTAATTCAGTCTTGAAAGAATGACCTTTACTTTAACTCTGGGATTTTAAAAAATGTAAGAGGGAGTTCTGATTCTATTTCTATTAAGCTTACATACAAGTCCTGCAATCATACTTCCCTACTAAATAGTATGCCACTGAAGTAGTATGTCAGAATCCTCAGTATTCATAAAACAGTAAGCAAGAAACACCCAGATGACCTACTATTTTTGGTGAGATTCTGAAGTGTGGATCGACTGGACACTTTACTATCCCATAATCCCTCTGAAGCTGAGGAGACGTCACGTTAAAAAAAGCTGGATTTAATAGAACATCGGTAAACCGCAAATTGGACGACTCTTTTCAACTGTAAGTGGTATAAATACCAAGAGAGTTGTTCCATGTGCCTAAATGGTGCTTGTTAACAAAACCAGAGTACATTATTTGATGGTTGTTGTTATTACATCGTACTGTGTTTTTGGGTCATGGGTAAAAACCCACGTTCCCGGATGAAGTATGACCAGAATCTATTCATAAAATGCTCATGCATATCTAAAGAACATACCGTTGTACTGTCCGAGAAGTGTGTCCTCCGTCAAAAATAATACGTGCTCTGACAGTACGCAATTGCAGAAATGGGGTGCCTCTAATAAGTCATAATCAGGTTCTTTACATTTTGATTATTCTCTTCAGGGATGGAATAAACTTTAGTTCATGTGCAATTTTGTTGCGAAGCAAATGCTCTTTTAGAAGGCCAAGTCTCATGCACTATTATGATATCCTAGGAAATGTGGATCTCTGAAAGAAGTAATGCACTGTTGGCCTACAGTGTGAATTCCAATGTGAAGACCTTCCAGAATAATCTCTCTTTGTGTGTAATTCACTGACAGTACTTGCACTTGATCTTCATCACAAACTTTTTCTTCTTTCTTTTGTTGCAAAAAACACTCTCACCACACATCTGGCACCCAGGGATTATACATGTAGTGATAAACAGATGAACAAGGAAAGGGAAACTAAGAGCCACGAGCCACTTCCTACTGAGCTTCCACACACCTGAGCTTTGACTTCAAAAACACCCAAGGAAAAAGGCTTTTTTCAGAAATGCTTGTGTTGTCGTCACACTTCTGTGTTTTGCTATGGTGCTACCCTGCAGCTTGCATTTTTATCTCATCTATCAGAACGTACACATGTCTCATAAATCTACTGGCTTGTTTGCCATTATGCCCAGCTATAAGCCCGAGGGTGATCCAAGCCTCTCGTAGCCATCAACGAGAACAACCGATCAGTGTCTGCCTGTAGCTTTTGGAGGCCCTGGGTATGCACAGATGAATTTATGACATTATTTATTAGTTATTAATATGGCCTGTTAAGTCCAGACTCTGGGTTGTTCTTGAAAAGACAGAGCACGTCATCAGCTGAAATGTCCACCGTTTCTGTCCACCTTCAGAAAATGTCACTCTAATAAGGTTCGTTCACACAGGACATGTTCTTGTTTTTAATTGTTTGACATAAAATGCTCATAGTGAGATCAGAAAGAGTAGGTCAACTCCTAGTGTTACGGAAATATCGGAAACAACATACCGACCTCCCATGTGATCATGTTGAATTTGCTCAACCTCATGCCATTCCAGATGTATAAGAATTGGTTTTTGGAATTTGTTTCATCTGCAGAGCACCAATTCATATTTTTAGAAGAGTATCTCAGCTATTTAGGCCTAAATGAATGGGGACCAACATTTGGAAGTTCCAAAAGGCACATAAAACAGCATAAAAGTAATCTGGATGTCTCGAGTGGTTTACTCCATGCCTTCCGAAGTGATCCTATCGGTTTTGGGTGAGAATAAACCAAAATGCAACTCATATTTCACTGTACATTTTGCCTTTGCTGTCTCTTGGCACAATTATGATTTCAAGCTTGATTACACTTTATAGTGCTTGACGAATGTGTAGAATGATAGATGGTGTAAGGAAGAGTATTCAAGTTTGAAAACATGATGGCCACAGAATTTGTTTTGTGAAAAGGGAGTTATATTTGTGTCTAATCTCACAGAAAACCGATTGGACAATTTTAGAAGACTGGGTGCTTTCCATTCTAAAGGGCTCGTCCCTATGCCCTAATCCCTTCAGAAGGTTTGCCATCCAGAGTGAGAGCTTCGAAGGGTTGAAGGGTGTAGTTCTCAAAAATATCAGTAATTCGGAACGCACTTTAACGTTATCTATCCAAACCAAGGAGCCTCTACCTTCACACAAAGGCTGACGCTAAATGAACATCACCTGCACCAAATCAGAAATATTTACACATGATTTTGCAACACTAACTGCTTTCAGAATAGAAACCAAAAATAAATTATTTAAATCTTTATGACTTTATGAAAAATGTAAGCAGTGCAAAAAGACAAATATGCAGTGCATTTATTAAATAAATAAAATACCACTTTGTGAAAAAACACAATTGTTTTATTTAAACTCCTTTAGAAAAACGGATCCAGCTAATTTACATTAAAATAACACAAGAATTAACCAGTTTCAAACAAAAAAAATGGGTTAACAATAATTCATTATAATATTTAAAAGCTATTATAGGCTATGGAGATGAAGGGATGTCACATGTTTCAGACCAGATGAGGCTAAACAATATGTGATTTAACTGGGATGAATACTAGTGTAGTAAATGTGTAGTTGACAGTACATTTAAAATGATGTGCTCTATAAATTAAAGTTATGCCATGATGCAGCATTAACAAGTCATCAGTTGATGATTGTTCATGAATAGTTAACAATGAGATAACTATGATGTGCTCCGCCAAGTCATGACATAATGATGCATTAACAAGTCATGTGTTCATGGGTAGTTAATAAGGAGTTAATAATGAAGTGCAACTCTTAAGTAAAGTCATGACATTATGCTTTATTACCAAATAATTTAATACACATGCACTAAGGTGATCCTTTTGCACCAGTGAAATAAATATGTTTTTTAAGATCTGCTTCTTTGAAAATACAAATCCACCAGCATATATGACATTTAAAAACACCTTTAATGCAAAAAGGAAAAACAAAACAATACTGAAAGAGAAGTGTCAATCTTCCACCAAGATGCTTTAAATGAGTTAAATCTCGTTTGAAACATATACAGACTTAAAAGAAAAAACAAACATACCTGTTAAGACATACATGACACTTTTAAATTATATTTAAGGTGTTTTGTCTCTCTCTGTCTCTCCTGATGTCAAATTGGAAATGCTAAAAATGCTAACGTTAGCAATTAATACGTTCAAATAACAAAATTATTTCAAATACTGCACAGATCATCGTCAAAATATATATTATGAACACTGACTTCAATACTTAATTCAGTCCAACAAAAAATCAATAATTTTAGATTAAAAAAATGTCAGCATTACCATAGGAAATAGTGGCAAGAAGCCAGCCAACACCTAGAGAGCGCCACTTATAGACCATTTCAAGAATGTAAAGAAAAACATAGGAATTAGAATGGTCAAAACGTATTAACCGGATACTTTCAACAAATTCTCTTTTAAAAGGTAAGTCAGTCCACTCTGTGGCCATCTTTGGAATGTGCTTGGGCAGTTTGGGCAGCCATTTTTCAACATAAACAAGCATCATGAATGTGCAGCTCCTAGTTGCTTGAATGGGGAAAGACCGAAATCTCCAAAATGGTTGGTCAAGATAATGATAAAAGAACATATTTCAAATAAGAAGTAAAATCTGACAACACTGTGTGGTGGGGTGAGCAAGAGACGGACACAGTGGGTGTTGGGTCAGGCCTTGGAGAGACATTTATTTAGAATTAGCAGCCCTGCTTTCCTGGACCTCTGCCGTTGAGGGGAATGGCGGCACGGCATCCTGGCCCGTTGCCCGCGGCGTATGCTCCAATCCATGTCATCGCATCTATCTTGCGGAGAAACAGGGAAAAGTCACCGCAGGTGATGATGATCCATGGGCCTGGTGTGCCACTCCATCACAACTGATATAAACAATTGTGCTTCTTTAACTCAGATTATGCTCAGATCCATTGACCGTTGGCTGCCATTGTGCATTCCAATTTCTCCCATTAATTTTGATAGAAGTGGCCCGTCTCTAGTCATGTCTAGTCATGTGGATTTTATTGTCATTTCCTTTTGTGTACAGGGGATGTAACGAAACTAAGTGTCTCCTGAGACCCCAGTGTATTTAGTCCAACAGTGTGTGCACATTTACGTAAATTTTTATATATACTCGTATTTTCTTCGTAAAGAATTATTTATGTCCATTTTCCACTAAATTATGCGATATGATCTGCTGACATCCTGAAATTCTTTCATATGGTAATTTCCAAACCTCCACAAAGCTAGAAGGCGCACAAGTTAATTTCTCATTTCAAATATGGTCAAGATAAAGAGGAATTTATGACATCATGAATAATTCAGTGCCCACATGGCAGGGACTTCCCCATTCCATCCCATAGCAGGATAAATTACATATCAAGCATAAAACAAATCAGTTGACTGCTGAGATTTATTATAAATAAATAGACGATTACAAAAATAAATGGTTTGTCTATTATTTCCATGCAGCCTCTGGTATTTATATACGATTATTGACAGTTCTGTAGCTGCAACTGCAGAAGAGTTGTGCACCTGCTATCAGCTTCATCTGCCAATAATCTGCTTTCTGCCTCATTATATGATTGGAATCCACACGAGATTATTAAAATCACTGCTATAACAACTTGATTATGATTGGAAGTAAAATATATGCACAAGATAATGTTTATTTTATATTGTTTACTATTTTGTATTTAGGCACTAATGCTAATGGCTAAATTATTAAATATAACTAAGAGTTTTACATTTATCATCATCAAATTTGAAATAGAACATTATCATACTTCTGGCTTAGCTCCATTATGTTTCTATGCATCAACAATTTCAGTGTCATATATTATTTCATATAAATATTTATGGGGAAAAAAATAGCTGATCATGTTACAGTACATTTTAGCTTTTCTAACAATCTTTTTTCATGACTTTTAATAATTTTTACTTTTAATAACAAACTTCCAAGGGTCTCCTTTCAAAAGAGACCACAATACCTGTAATACAATGTGCGATGAACTACAGCCATTCTATTTTGAGAATGTCCTTTTAGGCTTGTGCTCAAAACAAGGGGGCGTTCGGAAACAGGTTAACATGTAACATGTATTACAAGACTATCACAGGTAGACACATGAATAGTAATTCTACTAAATAGTCTCTGTTTTGTCAAGCAGGAAATGTTCTTGGAACAATGACATCACTTGACATCACCAACGAACAGACCTTGAAATGGTCCATAAGTGCCCCATCAGAAACAAACTCCTATCTGCAACCTATCTGCACTTGAAATTGAAATACGTTTACACAATAAATTACTGAATGTTTACATGCACAAATGTCCACAGAAAATGAACAAAACAAATTACTATTATTAACAACCATGTTGATGATGATGAAGTTGATGATGATCCAATGATTATCATCATTTTGATTTTGATTACTGATGAATGTAGGATATTTTGTACTGATGAATTTAGATGGGAACCGTTTATGTGCCCGTCTTCTAACACCAATATATGTTAGGGTATTTGGTATGCTAATGATGAGGTTGGCTTTGAAGCAAGGCCTTCTCATGGATTATAGAGAGTGAGAGGCTTCCTCAGGACTTTGGGTCCCAAGCTTCCTTGGACCTCACATGGAATGGAGCTGGTTCTGTCGAGATCCAGAGAAGACCATGAGGGAAGAGTCAGAGAGAAGTCTGAGCAGTCAGAAGAGCAGCAGAGACCAGCAGAGAGGGAAGACGACAAGAGAAGTACTAAAGAGGAAGAGAGCGTGTTCTTCCTGTTTGGAAACATTTGAACTGAAATTGGCCGCATCCCCAAAGGTGTCCTGCGCCAATCAGAAGTGACTTTTCAGAGTCACATGGTCAACTGGGCTGTCTTTTCTGACAGTTGATTTATGGTCCTTTGTTTCAGATTCGTACAAATCTCCCGCTTAAAAATAGCGTATATTTAATCGTGAACTTTTATATCTTGAGAATGGCACAAGAGACATGATATTTGTTGTCATCAGCTTCCTCCATGTAACTAAGCGAGCGTTTGCATACCAAATTTGACATTCTTTCATTAATATTGTATGTGTAGGTAACAAAACATGAAAATCCCTGGTTACAAATCATACTGGTTAATTCCTTGGTTATACAAGAGGTACATCAGACTATAGTCATTAATTTGTCAGTAATATAAGTTTCCATAGTTCAAAGAAATTGTCAGAATTACCTAGCAAGCCTAGGTATTGTATAAATCGTGGATTTAAATGCATTCTGTACATTTTAGAAGGTTAAATCGGTAAAGTACTGTGACTTTGTGTAGAATGTTCCTGGATTAAGATTAAATGTCTTTTGGAAACCTTTCAAAGAGAAGTCTGCTTTAACTCTGTGCGGAAGTTCAGAAGGTCGTGCTGAGGGGCCTTTCTGAGCACTGTTGATGCCTGGGCCGCTTAATTTTTGAAAGGTTGGATTTTTTCTAGATTCAAATCATGTCGTTTCAATTCATCTGCATGTATAATACTACATGAAACAAAAAGGAACCATGAATAACATTGCAAAATATATATAAGCAATATAAAGACAAACTTTCCTATTTCTATGGTCTGGAAGATCGGTACACCACAGTTTTAAAAAGAGATGGTTATCAAACCGTTGACATTTATAATTAAAGGTAATGCTTTCATTCTGCATAATATCTCCTTTTGTGTTCCACAGAATAATACAAAATTGGATTGGGATTGGAACAACATGGTGATGAGTAAATGATGAAACAATTATCATATTTGGGTGAACTATCCTTTAATATCTGTCCCTGCTGTTAATGATACAAACTGTATGTGCATATATGCATTTAATCCCTGTTTATGGAAACGTTGTATGTAATCATCTTAAATGGGCAGCCTCAATATAAAAACTCTGAACTGTTAATTATCACGCTGGCAATAAATTGTTTGAACATGCAATTACAAGTTTAGAGAGCAAGCAACACAAACATAAAGAGAAAAATAGTGTAAGTAAGGGAAGGTTTCACTTCTTCCACAAACCTGCAATTATCTCATGATGTTTACCAATATGAGCAGAAGAATGAGTTCACCCGATATTCTATCGACTATGATGGCAGAGAAGAATTACCACATTTTTTAAACTGTACCGCAGGCGTGGCTGCTGCTTTTGTGTGCAAACGCGGGTGAGGCATAAAATCAGCCATTGATTTTGCTGCTTTTTGCTGTCAAACAGGCAAAATATTCATGTTGTGGGAGGTGTGGGGGGCTTGTTAAACGTATCAGATATAGCTGGCCGACTAATTCAGTTCAGTGGACTATTTAGTCATAGATTGTTCTGCCACAACGAAAACAAGAAAGCCATTAAGGCAGAGATGTCTATTCACTGGCCTTACAGAGAGCATTGCAGATTCACAATCCAGACGCTCAATTTGTATTAGATATACCAGCCCCCATACATGACAAGGTTAGTAGGGCCATTTTTCCTACACTGTGGTGCAAAAGACCTGCAGAGCAAACCAGTGTTTGGCCACTATGACATCGGTAGTGTCAAGGCTGTAACACTTGGGACATTTGCCCTAGCGGTCGCTAAGAGGACTAAGAATTTTTGTGTGAAGTTTGGTTTTGGTTGTGTCTCTGTTGTTGTCTCGGTGTTCCCCATAATTAATCCAAGCTGTGTCTTGTTACCATAGTAAAGTCTTGTGTATATAATGCCCTCATGCCTTTGCCTTTGTCAGTTCTTTTCCTTCATGGATGTTACGGTTTGTTCTGTGGTCGTGTTTTTGTTAAAAATCGTGAAATGAATCAGTCGACCCGAGTGGTGATTCAGACTAAATCAAACACAGGAGTCATTGGTTTAAATCATGGACTTGCTCAGACTCACTTGCTCACTAAATCGGCTTCGATGATTCACTTGCTCACCGAATAATTAAATAATAATTGTATTTAGAACCCCAGTGAGCAAGCCGAAGGCGACTGTGGCAAGGAACACAAAACTCCATAAGATGTTGGTTAATGGAGAAAAATTACCTTGGGAGAAACCAAATTCAATGTGTGGGCCAGTTCCCCTCTGACTAATGTGACTAATGTCTTCGAAGTCCATCCTGGATGAACTGCAGAAGTTCACATAGATGCAATTGTCCTTTGTTAGTTGGCTGATGAAGGCTTTTGTTGGCAATTAAATGATAGTCGATGTATTCCTTTTCAAAAGTGTAGTCCATCATTAGACCGAGGTAATATAGGCAGAGATCAGTGAGGTGCATCGCAGTTCAACCTGGCCGGTAATTTCGGTGAGGTCTATCCTATGACCAAGGTTCAGGCAGCGGCTTATGATGTATCCGATTTCTTAGTTGGAGTTGGCATCAGTTCATCCTCTGGAGTCCATCGTAAAAGACTGAAGTGATGTCTGGTTAGCACCGGCTGCATTTAGTCATCATCACTCAGAGACACATAGCAGTGGAGTCTGATACCAAGCAGGAACGGAGCTGGATCTGGCCGAGGTTGAGACTCGGAAACAAATAGAATAATATTAGCATAGATGTCATTCAATTTTATGCACAGTTATAGATCACAAACTATATATACAACTATTAGCTATACAAGCAAGCCCCCAATTGTAGAACAGCTATGCCAATATGGAACATTCAATGACATGTAATGTAGCTCACTATACACCGATCAGCCACAAAATGAAAACCACCTGCCTAATATTGTGCAGGTCCCCCTCATGCCACCAAAACAGCACCAACCTGCATCTCAGAATAGCATTCTGAGATGATATTATATTATTCTATACTAGAATTTACTCAGAAAGGTGCCAAAAAAACATCCAGTGAGCAGCAGTTCTGTGGCAGAAATGCCTTGTTGATAAAAGAGGTCAACATATGGTCAGACTGGTTTGAACTGACAAAGTCTATGCTAACTCAGATAACCGCTCTGTACAACTGTGCTGAGAAGAATATTATCTCAGAATGCTATTCTGAGATGCAGGTCGGTGCTGTTTTGGTGGCACAAGGGGAACCTACACAATATTAGGCAGGTGGTTTTAATGTTGTGGCTGATCGGTGTATGTATACATGGCTTTATCTCACTATATATAGCTACATACTTCAAAGGTGCTCTATTGAAAATATGATGTTGAGGAAGCAGAAATGAGGAAAATGTAAAACATGACATTACAGTTGTGTATCACAAAAACCTTCACCACCCTTCTCTCTAACTTGCTTTTGCCTACATGTTGTATACATCTACATCTTTTATGACTCCAGGCACTTTGAGCATAAACATGAAGCTTTGTTAGATATTTATAAGGCTGCAGTGAGCAGGTGCATGGCCATTGTGGCACTCACAATTTATCGCCGCTACTGCGCTGCAGAACACATTCAATAATATGCTGGAATGATTAATCCATCAAAACATACACACACACAAACTCGCAAAGTAACAACAGCAAACTGCAAAGCGATTTACACATGTGGCAAGCACAACACAGCAGTTCAGGCAGTAAAAAGACCCATTTTAGTAGTTTAAATTCATTTAATGAATGCTTTAGCTTTCTGAAAGGAAAGCTTACCATTGTACATAACTGGCAGGGTTGTTCAAGGTCTGTGAAAATCAATGTGTTTTGTTGTGTAGAGGGCCACAGCTGGCCACTAAACTAGGAGAGCGGTAAATTGAAGTTAACTTAATCTTTAACTTTCGAGACACATTGCTCCCATGAGGATAGCTGGACTGGGCGCTTAAGCAGATGCACCAAATACAATTGCATTTTAATCTGATCAACTGCACAATACAACTGCCCCCATTCCAAAGTAGCCAATAGAATGCTTCGGTTGGAGGCAATTAGTTTTTATTTGCTCAGGTTATTTAGCAGGACTGCATTGCTAAACAGTGCACTGGCCTGTAATTGGGTTACCATGTAATAAGCAATAGATTTACATATATATGGTCTTATGTACGTATGAGCGATATATATGAGCAGGTTCGAAAAATCGACTCTTTTCCACAAATGCCAATGGTGAACTCTAGTGGACATTGGGAAATATTTTTGCGTTCCCTCGCAATTGCTTAATGACCCTTCCAAAAATTAACCATGGTTTTACTACAGTTTTTGAACTGTTTGGTATTTATAGTAAAGCCACTCTAACCATAAAACTTACAATGGTTTTACTACAGAAACTATATCTTAAAGGAATGTTCCTGGTGCAATATGAGTTATGCTCAATCAACAGCATTTGTGGCATAATGTTGATTACACATTTTTTTTTCAACTCATCCCTCCTTTTCTTTACAAAAAGGAAAAATAAGGAAATAGATTTTCACGCTGAGAAACAGTTCTATGTCTGACAAACAGAGGGAGCTTTTGCATATGAAATATGCAATAATAAAACCAAGCAAGTACACCCCCCCAACCCCCCCACCCAATATTTATATCATGATCAATGGAAACATGTCAATTCTTCACACTGTAACCCCTCCAATGTTCAAGACAAATCTACGCCCTTGGTCACACACTTCTTGCACTTATCCTTTTCTTTTGTCTCTCTGTTTTCTCATCTGTCATTCGTCATCTGTCAATTTCCTCCATTCACCATCTTCGTTATTACTTTTTATGTGAATTTAACACTTATTCACACAGCATGCCGAAGTGAATGAGATTGGAAAAGGCTCTGTATCATTCTAATGGCCACAACAAGATAATCCAGCAGCATTATTAAAAAAAGAAAAAACCCAATCATTGTTCTTCTGAATTTGCCAAGCACGTCGTTCAACGCATTGTCATTGACATCATCATCATCGCAACATCTGTGCTTTTCAGTGTCCTTATATCCTCTCCTTCACACACTCTCTCTTTCTCTCTCACTTCATTAAACCAGACTCTTGACTTTTTCTCTTTCCTCTTCAACTCCTTACAGTTCCTTCCATCTTTCTCACTCTCTGGCTCTGTTTCCAAACCTAAGCAGCCTTGCTGTCTACTGCCTACAATGAGAGCTGACTTTTAAGTTAACACCCTAACTGGTTTTATATCACTTAACTAACAGATTTGGAACAATCTAGATACTGTAGACAACAGCTTTGTGCGTAACACAAATAGCGCTTTTCACACTAAGTGCACAGGAGACTAAACACAATTGATTTTCATTTGCTATTCAACTAACAAAGAAATACTCTAATAAGCATAACAATTCATAGTAAACACAAATATTGCAAAAAGTTTTATTCGTTTTTAAACAGTACTTTTCACTTTGCTGGTTTACAGATGTGGCAGGGCAGAGGGCGGGGCCAGGTCGTGATGCTACACACCCGGCCTCTAATCAGGCTTATCAAGCCTCCGAGAGTGATAAAGGCCGACCGGAGATGGCAGTGCGACAGAGAGAGAGAATTACGGGCAGCTGCCAGACTGTGTGTGTGTTTGTGTCTTTTTGGTTCAGTTTTTTATTAACTCTTTCCCCGCCAAACACAGAATTTTCCGTGTTTTATGAAAAAACGCTTCCCCGCCAAACACAGAATTTTCCAGGTTTCCGTGTTTTAGGTGTTATACGGTAAGGAAGACACCTGCGCATGTTTTGAAAGAGTACGCAACTCTTTGATCAAAGAAACAGACTGCGATCGTCTCAAACATGAAGAAGTGGAGTATTGAGAAGCTCAAAATATCAGACATAAACATGCCTTTTTATCAGCTTTTTGTCTGAAATGTTGTTTTTTGACAAAACCTACCTCTGTTCAAGTCGCAATAAAAAAAGAACAAATGAAGATAAAATAAAATCGTTTTTTTGGCCTAAAAGCAGAGGCTCAGATCTGTATTGTGATATATAGCATCTTCATATATTCATGGAAGAAAATATTCTGTGGGCCATTAAAATTTAGCGAAAATCGTCAAAAACCCTGGCGGTGGCTGGCAACTTTTTTTTAAAAACGCTGGCGGGGAAAGAGTTAAACTATTATTTATATTGTCACGCAGGTTCTTGCCTCCTCCTTTCCATTAATCCCTTTACTACAGATTTTTACATCAAAACCAGCTTTGTGGTGTTTCTGTTCTAATTTAAACCAGCTTTAGTGTTTCACCATATTTGGGGTGGGGTGATATAAACTCAAATGTATATAGCAATATTCTTGAAATTTTTAGTCGACAACGATGTATGTCATGATATCCCCATTTTTATGAAAGTGAAAAAATTATAATACATTTTAAATAAATATATACATATAAAAATAGTAAATAAAAACATCAGAGAGAGCACTCTCATCCAAGACTTGTGAGATAAATGCTTTTTTCAATGAAAAATAATGCAGAAGTAACTAATGATGGATACAAATTATATAATGATTTTAATATAATGATAATTTGCATAGCAACCACAATTTGAATACAAATGGATTTCAGTCAATAATAAAATAACTCAACCAACTCAAAATCTATCCAACTCTTAAAATGTTTCCTATGTAGGCAGCTCACTAGATTTTGGAACAAAGCCCCAGTCACTCCCCCCCTCTCTCTCTCTCTCTCTCTCTCTCTCTCTCTCTCTCTCTCTCTCTCTCTCTCTCTCTCTCTCTCTCTTTCTCCCGGAGGTGAGGAGCTGACTCCTATAATTACCCAAGTGTCTGTGAAATGAATCATTGGGTGGGTGATTGAGCTGCATGATGGGAAACATCCATCCTGAGCCGAGCGAGCTAGTGAGCTGTTCTTTCACCACACCTCCTCTCCCTTCCTCCCTCTGCTTCTCTCTATCTTACCCCCTCTCATTCCTCAGCAGTTTTGCTGCATGTGTCTGCCACTGCTGCCACTGTCACATATCAGGGTGTGGCATAACAGCAGACATTTTTCTGGGGCTTGGTTTATTTTTCCATCAGACCAACCATCCAAATTTGTTGTTGAATGCTTGGAGAGATTGCATGTAAAACATACATCTGTCAAATGTGCTGGCTGACAAATGTTTTTGGATACTGTGCGCTCAGCTAAGCATGTGAGTTAAGCATTTCCTGCTAAGGGGCAGGAAAGCATCGCTTGACAATGGCTGATCTTTGGTCTTTGCTTTTCTAGGATGGGGATTTCATCCATAGCATTATTATATGTGGTATTCAAGACTAACAGATGAATTGACACAAATGTAAATTCTTAGTAAGACTGCGCGATGTTCATGTTCGCATGCTGTTGGACGTTTTAAACACACTGGAACAGTTTACACCAGGTGTTTTTATATCCAAATTGTATCTCAGTATTCTTTAGCTGGACTGCATTCCAATGCTTCTCCAATGTGATTAGCACAAAATGGTTACCGTCACTGACGTATTATTCAAGAGGGTGTCAAGGGCGAATTTCCTGAATTGTATAAACATTGACAGATAATTCATTTTGCCTTCTGGTCTATCGAGCACAGCAGTGTCTGCCCACTTTTTCAGCCGTCTTGGTTCCGGAAGTGTTTTTCCATTTAATTATTTCAATGAACCAAACCAAACAGCTCCGAAATTAATCACAACATTACAAACTTTGATTTGAAGCAAAAACGTTTTGTCAAAAAGACAAGACTGTGTATTTAACATCATTATTAAGGGAATGAACTACAATCACATAAAGCATCACGAATGACGTAATCAAATAAAAATTTTGATTCAAAACTGAAGTTGACCAAAAAGAAAGACGTATTTAAGTATTAAGAAAATATTTTAATATTTGTAATACAGTACGATGATACTAGTTTTAGGGCTTTCAGGATTTCACGATACAAAGTAATTTCTACATATATATATAGGTAACACTTTAGAATACTTTATCTTACTTAATGCATAACTATTAAGGAATTACTGCAGAACTAATAGGTAATTCTTCATTAACACTTAAGTCACTACTATTAACTACTAAGGAAGATGTGTTAACTAATCAGTATGTAATAGCATTTTATAGTTGTGTTAAGTAACGATTAGCTAATCAATAACTATTGAATTCAGTCATGCCTCCTGATGAACTACTTTTAATTATCTACTAATTCAGCAACAGGAGAAATAACTATTGAGTAACTACTAATGAACAGTCAATTAATTACAATTACAATAATATCATAACAATTAGCCATTACAATATTCAGGTTGTAGCCCTTTCTTCTTCCTTAATTCTAATGTTATTATTACTATGGAAATGCAATACGCATTTCGTGGAATTACTACACTCCCAAAATGAGTAATTACAGCGAATTTAGTAGTTTTGGCCTGTATGGTCAATTGCTTTGTGAGTGTGGTCTGTAACCAGAAATCAACAACGGAATGGAACCCCATCCCCACTATAAGTGACTAGCCAAATCTAAAGTGAAAATACAGGGAACCCCATTAATGAATGATTATCTGGTAATTCTGTATTAAATAATCATGGGTTCCCTGTATTTTCACTTTAGAATACTGTTCCAGGTTGTAAGTAATTCCCTCATAATTATGTGGTAATTCTTTATTAATTACTCAGGGGTTCCCTGTATGTTCCCTTCCCCTCAGTCATTGCCTTAAATACAGGAATAATTTACCCAAATGTAATGTGATATGTGCTGAGGAAAACAAGAGACACACACACTATACTGTATATAAATCATAAACCTACCTGAGGTAAGTTGGCTAGTCACTTATAGTGGGGATGGGGTTCCATTCCGTTGTTGATTTCTGGTTACAGACCACACTCACAAAGCAATTGACCTTACAGGCCAAAACGACTAAATTCGCTGTAATGACTCATTTTGGGAGTGTAGTAATTCCACGAAATGCGTATTGCATTTCCATAGTAATAATAACATTAGAATTAAGGAAGAAGAAAGGGCCACAACCTGAATATTGTAATGGCTAATTGTTATGATATTATTGTAATTGTAATTAATCGACTGTTCATTAGTAGTTACTCAATAGTTATTTCTCCTGTTGCTGAATTAGTAGATAATTAAAAGTAGTTCATCAGGAGGCATGACTGAATTCAATAGTTATTGATTAGCTAATCGTTACTTAACACAACTATAAAATGCTATTACATACTGATTAGTTAACACATCTTCCTTAGTAGTTAATAGTAGTGACTTAAGTGTTAATGAAGAATTACCTATTAGTTCTGCAGTAATTCCTTAATAGTTATGCATTAAGTAAGATACAGTATTCTAAAGTGTTACCATATATATATATATTGTATATATATATATATATATATATATATATATATATATATATATATATATATATATATATATATAATATTTCCTTTTAAGCCTTTAAAACTAATATCATATATATATATAGGTAGAAATTTGTATCGTGAAATCCTGAAAGCCCTAAAACAGACAAATAATCATCATAATCACAATTATTTGTTTGACAATTTTTTGTCAGCCAAGTTTCATAATCGTGAGAGCCCTAGCTAACTCATTAGTGCCAACCAATATATCAGTATTGGCCTGTAGTTTTTGGTTAAAATTGGTATCGGCCAAAAATGTTCATATTGCTGCATCCTTACTCATCAATTTTGCAGTAGTTCTATGGATGTTTTAAAGTTTCAGTATGACATTATTTAACCGATGGGGCCCATTTTCATGATTTCACCTAGGGCTCCACAAACCCACGGGCCGGCCCTGATTCAGGATGCTTTCACACTTTGTTTGATTTCTTGGATAGAACCAGAGTTTGTTTCCTCCCCCTGCCCCCGCTGGTCTCTGTTCACATCATATTTTTTGGGTCTGAACTGCAGTCCAATTACATAATCAACTTGAGTACAAGCCACAGCTGTTTACCACTGTATCTAGGTAACTCGGGAAGACATCACTGTGTTAAATGAAGTATTACAATTTGTCTCTTTGGATTTACCAAGAAAAACTTGCCATGCAGAACAACACTTGTGTTTGTCTCCCACAGATGCATTGAATGTGCAATGATGTGATGAATATTAGCGTTTGTCTGCCGCGAGCCCTTGGATGCATTGCAAGATATGTGAAGAATGTGAGCAAGCAGGAAGGAGAAATGCAGTATACCACAATAATAGCGATCGGGAGGCTGCAAAGATACAAATTAAACGTCATCACAAGTGGTTCACTTCTGTGATTTGGTACAATTGTGTTCATATCAGGAGCGAACCGTACTGGAGTTCACATGAATCGTACCCCAGACCACCTTTTCAAGTGGACCAGGGTACAGTTCTGGGTGTGTATCCGAGTTCGGAAAACGATCCAAACGAACCGAACTTTGACGTAATTCGACCCTGTGCGCGCATCAAAAGTGCTATTGAGAAAGCACCCTCAGAGTCATCATTATACATAACTGCCTACACAACATCCATTTAAAGTTTATGGTTGGCACATTTGTCATCCACTTTTAACACATCTTTGTCTTTGAGGCAGCATTTCACAATTCACAGCCCCCATCAGAGCAGATAGAGCTCTGTGTCTGGGAAAACCAAACGGTAAATTACTGTGAAGTCTCTCTCAGTTGTGCGCTCTCAAGGCTTCCTGCTTTGATGTCTGCTGCCTTTTCTCCTTTCTGTGGAAATGGGCAGAGGAAAGTAGCAGGGGCTTATGGGTAAAGCCTTTCTCTGAATCCGGTGTCTGGAGAGTTGCTTTGTGGTTGTGAATAAGATGACTGGTGTGACAAAATCAACGGGACAGCAGACGCAGGGCTCCAAAGGGACGACTTACCAATGGTTGTTTAATTAGCCTTTCTTTAGCATCACACGCTTTATGATTGAACTTTCATGCAAGCACACACGACTACTGTCCACCAGTGAAAATGCTTCTATTTTGCATTTTTTTCTAATTAAATACAAAAAATGTAATTACAAATTATATGATTAGCATAATTTGAGTGATAACTTTAATTGAAAACTGTACATACATTTCAGAATTTCTTGGTAGATGGTACGTCCCCTTTTTCTTTAATTATACGATGGACTTGAGCACCACAAACCTTGTATGCCTCAGTAAACACAAGGAAACCTTACCTGCACAATGGAGTTAACATGGTCAACAACACAAATGTGCTAACAATTGATCAGTGACCTAGAAATAGTGCAGAATTTTTATCATTCATTCTTGCTGTTTATATCAACTGTTTTATAATCTCTTGTCTTGACTTTGAACAATACGCATAAAGTCATTCTATATTAATTTAATGGGTGGTTATCTGCATTTCTGTGGATTAAAATACTTTTTCAAAAGAGCAGCTTGGACCAGATGGAAATTCCATGCTGGTTTGGTGCTAGTCTAATTGGTTGACCAGCATTGTTCACCAGCAATAAAATGCTGGTCAACTAGCATGGTGTTTCTAATGAACAATTGGCTTGTTGGTTGAACTAGTTAAGAAACCTGGTAGGGACAGCAGCATACCAGCATCCAAAACACAACATATGCTGGTGGGTCATTCCATTGCAACTCCATTAATCCATTTTTTGTAGAAGGTGGTCAAAATGACAATTTTCATCTACTGGCAAAACTACAGGTAAAAAAATTCTAATAAAACATTTTGGCCCATATGAGAGCCTCAAATCTCCGGGATTTTACCACATAGGTCCTTCAATATAAAGATACCAAAAGAAAGTTTGTTCTGATCCAGAATCTAAAAGGTTATTAAGATATCGTTGATACTTCTGGAGCACTGCACTGTCACTTTCTGTGCCTATTGTCTGGTTTTTATTTTATTGTACCGTCTTGTACTGTTTGCATACGTGCATTTCATGTAGTAATGTGTAGGTCTTATTTAGTTTTGAGTAGTCTCACGTAGCCATGTTGTTTTTATGTTATTTTATGTAGCACCATGGTCCTGGAGGAACATTGTTTCATTTCACTTTGTACTGTACTAGTTGCATATGGTTGAAATGACAATAAAAGCCACTTGACTTGACTTGACTTGTGTTAAATGCACTCCAAGTTTGAAAAAACAACACCAATTTTTTTTTCATTTGTGAACACAATTGGCATATAATGCAACAATGGGTTCTAAAGTTGACTGAGTTTAGTAATAGGCCTACCCTTTTATGAAATGTATTATGTGAAAATAAAATATTGTAATGAAACTTATTTTTTTATTTTTATATCATAGGCGAAAATTGTAATCTTGTAAAATAATAGATTACTCGGTAAATATTAATATTGCATCCTCATTACTTAAAAAATTACAGCCGAGCAAGTTTCTGAAATTTGGTTGATTTGACATGGAATAACCAAAGTCTTTTAACGGGGCATTCACATAACCAAACAGTAACGTTATCATTTAATTAGGGCTGTGAATCGATTAACATTTTTTAACAAATTAATTGCACAGTTTTCTGTTATTAATCATGCTTAGTTACAAGCAGTAAAATATAATCATAAATGTGTTCACTTTATATTTTCTCTTAAAGAACTTGCCAGAAATTGGTTAGTCATTGTTTATTACAATTATATAAATATGTAAATGTGTATTTAAATATGTTCAAATGTTCAGTTTTTTGCAGATAACGTTGACCTAATTAAACAAATTTTTACAGGTATAAATATTTTTTCAAGTATGCTGTATGCATACATGCCATAAAATCAGTGGACATTAAGAGTTTGTCAAAATATTTTGGCGTCTTTCAGTGGACTTCTTGATAATAGTATAAAATGGGCAGATTCGATTAATATAAAGCTTTATTGGCTAGATAAACTTAAGTGTATATTGCCAATGCATAATTAGAGACTATTGCCTTGTCCACACTAATACATTTTCGTTTGAAAACGCATCTTTTTCTCTTCGTTTTGCCCTTCCGTCCACACTGAGACGGCGTTTTTTGTCAGTTAAAACTGAGCTTTTTGAAAACACACTGCAAAGTGTATAAATTATAAAATGACATTTTCACATTGTAGTATGGACTGTGAAAACATGTATATCTGAATATGATGATGCATTTGTTGTCATGTGACGCAGTCATGTGATCTATCCAACCAAAACAATCAAAATGGCAGCCCGTGTTATACTTGATACTCACTTTGATAGCGTTGTTAAAAAATAAATGTTACTTTGTACAAACATCACATTGGTTCCTACAAAGGCGAAGGGAAGTTTTCTCAGAATTGGTGTCTGGCGACAGAACACGAGGACAATTGCGAGCAACTTTAGGAAAACACTTGAAAACGCTAGTGTGGATGGAGAGCGTTTTGAAACGAAAACGCTGTTTTAAAATTTATCCAGTTTAATGTAGACGTAGCCTATAAATATAGATATAAAACATATTGAATTCTGACGTTTAAAATCTCAAAACTATTATTTTCGCTGGCTGTCTCTATCGTGACTCTCTAGCGTGGTTTTGCTTTTGACACAGGTTCAGATGAATGAGTGTTTTTTCGAGCAATGCTAAGAGCTACAGCAGCTTGCTCGTATTTCTCCATGAATCACCACTTGCGGGTGAAGTCTCCATTTTCTGTACAGTAAATCCTCTCCCTTGTTTATTATTCTTAGGTCATGCATGGAGCGTAATGAATACGCAAACTGCTCCACATAATCAGTTTCTATGCTAGGAAGTGTAATCGAGTTGTCCGTGTACATCCTGGACATTTATATATGGCAATTTTATCCACAGGAAATGTGGAAAAACTAGTGAAGTTTAAGGAATTGAAAAATAGAGATACTGCATTTATAACGCATTAAACAGTCAGCAATTAATCGCATAAATTAACACATTAAAATTCCCAGCCCTGCATTTAATATATATATTTTTTCATAATATGAATTGTAACACCACTACTAGCTACAAACACATATCTGATTCTTTCCTAAAGTCAGCTGGACTGAGTTCATTACAGTTCAGTCACTGCTGGAAACACTATCGTGGGATATTGCTTTTTATTACCCGACACCTCACCAGCTTGATGTGTGAAAGGCACTGGACTTTTCTCTACTGACTCTGCTGAGTTTAATTCACCTCTTGTGGCTGATTTATAGCAGATTGGAGAACCGTTCTCACCTGTCGACTGTGTGGAGAAAATTGAGAATGGAGGTGTATTGTGACATCTGTGTTGTGCAACCGCAGGAACTGCGTGAGTGTGTGAGTGGGAGCCGAGCCTTGATGGCTGTGCTGCCTCTGTGACCCTTTTAAAAGGTCTGGGTGAAATAGCCTTTAGCTTGATATACTCTGTTGCTCTTGGGGCATCGCACATAAACTCTCATTTGCACACTCACACACAAACATAATAAGACTATCACGCTGCTGCAAAGAGTGTGCCTATGTACTCGAACAGCATTTCATGTACTATAAATAATAATAACATATTAACAAATCTTTTTACTACACATTCTGGATCATAGTCACCTTTTGTGTTCCAATGCAAGAAAGGAACGAAAACACTTATGGAACAACATTAGGGTGAGTAAATGATGACCAAAATTTCATTTTTGGGGTGAACTATCCCTTTAACCATTGAAAATACTATGAAACAGTGTAAACATCGGCCAATATTGCTTTTGCTCCAAATCTTTAAGAACCAACAAAAAATAAAAAGCAATCTCAGCAGAAAATGAGCTGGTCTATTTATTTTTCATAAGTGCATCGTTTATGCAACCAAACCATTATTGCAAATATTGTCAGCTGTCCATTTATTATTCATTCAAGTTGTATATTAAGCCATTCTTTTTATGAGCTTTATGCAGGCCAGACCCAGCGGAAAACAAACACGTTATTCCAGACCTCGGTTTGTGTCACCTGTTCATGTGGTCCCATTGCCCTCCTCCCAGGAATATGCTTTATTACCCAAGTGTTGACTTTAGCCTTGGGCAACTTGAGAGGTATTGTGGAAAGCTTGATGAGGATTTATAAAATCTGGAACAGGAAGGAAAAATTTCTCACCTCATAACTGGGCACCATAGTTCACAGGTTATTTTTCGAGGTGGTAGCTCTCAGTCATGGCAGACACTGATAGAGAACGGGGTCTGTGGATTGGGGATGCATAGATTTGCTCTGTGACTTTGACTGCAGGCGATAATAATGCGACAGTGCAGCACGCTGTCACACTATAGGCCAGGAAAGTGGTTAGGATTGGTCTGCAGATCTGCATATCTGCCTCTCAAGCAGGCTTATACTATAGATTCTAAAGTTGCACATTTACTGCACTGTACTGCATCATACATACTGCATTTATGTTGATATGGTAAAAAAGATGTGTTTATTGGCCATATGTGCTACTGCAACAAGCATTTTATTGCTGGTGAACAATACTGGTCAACCAATTGGACTAGCACCAAACCAGCATGGAATTTCCATCTGGTCCAAGCTGCTCTTTTGAACAAGTCTTTTAATCCACAGAAATGCAGATAAACACCCATTAAATTAATAGTGAATGACTTTATGCGTATTGTTCAAAGTCAAGGCAAGAGATTATAAAACAGTTGATATAAACAGCAAGAATGAATGATAAAAATTCTGCACTATTTCTAGGTCACTAATCAATTGTTATCACATTTGTGTTGTTGATCATGTTAACTCCATTGTGCAGGTAAGATTTCCTTGTCTCTACTGAGGCTCTTCTAAACATTCTCAAATCATCCTGACATAACCTGAAGCTTCAGGTTCTTCACAAACTTGCGCTCGCTATTTTGTTCAGATATATTCAGTTATTCCAAAATACTTTAAAAAAGCAATTCTCACAAAACAATTTCTTCAATACATGTCTACAATTATGAACATGTTTTCAATTTCAGAGTTCAAATCATTTTGATATATATTTTTTTTCTGGGTTTGAAACCATCTGGAGACCTTAACCTAGATTTTTACAAGATTTCCCATTTTATCATCTCAGTCAATCTTATTTGTCAATGGCCTGTATATCATCACCGAATATGACAGGCTAGTTCAATTGTGCGAGATTTTGGAGCAGCAATTGTCCCTTCGCTAAGCTCCGCACCCTTTGGTTACAGTCAAGCTCTGCAGAACTACCCATTGGAATGAATGGGAGATTTCCATGAACTGCAATTTTTTTGGCAAAATATGATCATAAACAGAATGGAAAACATTAGTACGTGGGCTGGAATGACGAGTGACATTGTAACGCATATTTATCTAACGTTTTCTGAAAAATAAACATTCGATTTAAAACTGTTTAGACTGTGAATCAGAACTGAGGCAAACGATTATCACTGTCACTTGAAAAGAGAAAACATCATTTGATGGTGATTACACACCTGATAACATTAATGTAAGTAAACAGAACTGGTTATAATTAACATACTCAATTTGATGCTATACTCTGTTAAATGTACTATCACCTTTGCTAAGACTAAATCAATACATAAATTAATTAACGTTCAGTTATTAGCTTTGATTTACCTCGGAGCAAATGTAGGTCAAATACATACTGTACAGCTTTAATCAAATGAAAATATACTTTTCAACAAAAGGCTGCCATGGCTGAATCACAACATGCTGATATTCAGTACACTTGTTTTTTTGTGATATTGATTAGATTTTTTTTCCCTTTTTTTTTTTCTCCCCTTTCCTCACCAATTTGAAATGCCCAGTTCCCAATGTGCTCAAAGTCCTTGTGGTTGCGTAGTGACTCGCCTCAATCCTTGTGGCAGAGGACAAATCTCAGGTGCCTCCGTTTCTTATCACGTGGCTTGTTGAGCACGTTACCGTGGAGATATAGCGCGTGTGGAGGCCCACGCTATTCTCCTTGGCATCCACTCACAACTCACCATACGCCCCATCGAGAGCGAGAACCACACATTATAGCGACCACGAAGAGGTTACCCCATGTGACTCTACCCTCCCTTGCAACCGGGCCATTTGGTTGCTTAGGAGACCTGGCTGGAATCACTCTATAGTCACTATATTCGAACTCGCGACTCCTAAGGTGGTAATCAGCGTCAATACTTGCTGAGCTACCCAGGCCCCCCTAATTTTGCTTACATTTATTCATACTAATAATATAACCATTTAATATTATATTATTGTTACTATGAGTATTATTGCGACTGCTTTGAATGTAAAATTTTTATACAGTGGTAATATTTTTTCTGTTGTAATGTCTTCAATTTCACACAATCAGTTGAATAGTGCTCTCATTTCAGCAGGAATTTTATTTTGAAAGATATTTGAAGTTCTTCCTTTAAGTTAAGGGTTTGTTCGTTATATCAAACTTCACGCAACCCGCAAGCTAAAATCTCCGAGCTGCAATGGAGAAAGAGATAATTTGAGAGTTCACAGCGATTTATACCCTAAACACACATATCTGTGGTTCTGCAGATGGATACTATTGGACACACTGCATGAAAATGAAGCATTAGTAGTATGTGTTGCATTTGTGTGTGTGTTCATGTGCATGCCTGTGTGTGTGTGTGTGTGTGTGTGTGTGTGTGTGTGTGTGTGTGAAAGAGATGACAGGGCAGAGAAGCCCCTCTTATGCTGTGGTGTGCTTCAAATGTGACTGTACTGTATATTATTTCATTAAAATAAATCCTTCTGCTGTTTAATGATCACACTTGGCCATATAGAGGCTTTTTATTATTATTTTTATACTGTATGGTCTTTGTATTCATCTCAAAACTCTTACATTACATTACTTGGCTAATGGCGGCATATTATATGGATCGTATTGAATATTAAATTATGAGATCGTACTGTTTAAATTTTTTTGATATCGCAGTATTTTGTTAGTACCAGTATACCGCACAACCCTACTAAATGTAAATATTATAAGTGACCCAGCAACAATATGTTTTGTATTTTTTATCATATCGATAAAATCCTGCATAAAACTATTCAAACACACATTATTCCCATAGACTCTCGTCATAAAAAGGGAAACGCTTGTCAGAGAAATGACAGCATAGGATTGGTCAGAAACGCTTTTGAGGGGAAGATTTTCTGTGAAATATTTTTTCTTTCATTTTGGGAGCTTTTCGTAGAATGGAATAGAGCTGTATGAATATTCTTTAAAAATGTACTTAAATTGTGTTCCACGGAAAAGTAACAGCGTTTGGGATTGGAACGACATGTTGGTGAGTAAATAATGACAGAATTTAATTTTAGGCTATTAACTATTTCAAATTTAGTTTTGGTGGTAGTTCTGAAAATCTTTACATCCTCAGCTATGAGCTAATTCCTAGCCTCACCTTCACTGACCTAAACAATATCTCGTTTGATAGCACTCAGAACCAATTATACAAAGCTCTCCCTGGTGCCGCTTCTGTCGACTCCCATTCAGCACCACACGTATAAATACCAAAAATTTATATTTGAAATGCCAAATCCTGCGCTTCATTAAAACAATGTCTCCACTAGTAATAAATAGGCTAAAAAGGGTGGGCAGGGGGGATTAAAGTGTAAGGAAGAAAACCCTTCATGTTAAATAATGACTTTAATCTAATTCCTGGGATCATATGCCCCCTTTGAAAGTCATTACTAGGCCATGAATGGCATGCACCTCTTTGTTGGGAGGTGGCAAATAAGCAGGGGCTCTATATTTTTCTTAAATGCAATATTAAGGCATTAATTTCCTGTGCCCGGCCTGACAGAACAGGGCACTGGGGAGGTGTGTTAATACAAAATGATCACATTTTCACTCTTAGTCAATAACGGAAGATGACAGTGGGCCCCGATTTTTCATCTGTTGCTGTACTACAGCTAGAATGAAATGTGGCCTCCCCTGCCTCTCAGATGGAAATAACATTTTTAGCGAGCTATTGATTGGGGCAGGTCATGCAGAAAGAAAGACAGAGAGAGAGTAGACTGACTTTAATATGTTATGGAAACAGCAGACAGCTTCAGCAACAAAGCAAAAGCAAGAGACAACACTATAAGCTTTACTAAACTTGACTGCTTGTCAAGCTCTCCCAGCTAAAGTAAGATCAAGCTTAAGTGAGCTTTGACTTCCAAGTTCACATGCACAGTCAACTTCATTTCAGGTAGTGTGGAGTGTGCAAACTATTGTGGAATAGTAGATATGGTTGCATGCCTGGATACATTTCAAAACCTTTGACAAAACCTTTGTCACCATAGTTCAGCAATTCTTAAAGTATGTGGGAGGACTGCTCTTCCCCCACACTGACAATACATTGAAAAGCCAATGAAGTTCCTTCACAATTTTTTCTCCCTTTTCTCCTTATATGGTGTCAGGTGCGCTCACTACAATTACGTACATAAACAAAGACATTAACCAAGTTTCCATCCACTTTTTTGCACTGTTCTGTTATCGACAAATTGGAAATGTGTAGACATTTTTAGACATTGTTTTTGTGCAAAATTTGCTGTCTCCTGCTCATTTCCATTCAAATGGCCTATAAAATAGTGTGTGATAAAATCATCTCTTTAGCCTTTTCCATACAGAATTTTGAATATATCGCAAATCGTGTACGTTCCGCATCTCAGACTGCCTGATCACACAGTAAAATCGGAAAGAGTAGGTTGACATTTCTTTAGCAAAAAACAGTATATGCTAACCGAAATTTAAAACACTGCTCCTAGTGGCCAAAGCAGTAAGTGCTGTAGGACTTACTTTAGGCACGTGTGAGCTCCATTTATGTCCAGGAGAGGTCGCCAAAAGCTAGTTGTGGAGCAAGTTCATTTCAGCTGTAGAGGAATGATGATTTTATGGACTCTATCCCCCAACCCATTCCCAAATCTGAACCCAACCATTTGTGAAGTAAAAATGTAATGTTGGGGGAAAAAGTGCTACCTCTGAATTACTCTTGTTACTGATTAAGCAAACGTGATTTCAACGTGGATACAAACTCGGGTCTTTTACGCTGCTGTCACATAACAGCACATATTATTTCACATAATTGCAATCATAAGAAACATTAGAAGACTATGTTGAAATGGAGAAGTATGCTTGTCGGTACCTGGGATTAGTAGAAGAAACTGATTGTAATACCTGGCAAAATACAATAGAACAGGTTGCATTATTATTAGGGCTGTCAATCGATTAACATTTTTCATCGAATTAATTACATGGTGTCCCGATTAATTAATCGTGATTAATCGCATACAAATATTTGCTGAGAAAGCCCCTTAAATAACAATACTTTAATATATAATGATTATACATATTTATATCAATATATAATTATACATAGTTATCTTTAAATATTAAAAAATTATATATACTGTATATAATAAAAAATATTCCGATAATTAAAATACATTACATTCTTGTAGCAGAAGAGTTAATCATTGATAACAATACAAAAAGCAGCTTTAGAATACAATGTATTGTTTACTACCATATTATTGATCATAATCCAATCATTGGCATACAGTTCACAGCAATCCATTTCACAAGTGAATTTGTCAATCAGTTGGAGATTTACTATGAGGGCTTGTTTAAGGACCCGTCAATTTACACCTGCGTCAGACATGCTTGTGTAGTGTCCCGTGTGCATTGCATCAAAATGTTTAGGTCACTGTGTCAAGTTAAATATAGTTTAATACTCAATCTTTAAACACATCTTGAGATCCCTTAGTTCGGATTTGCGCTCCATCAAGTGTTTTGAACGCAAGAACGTAACGCATGTTTGTGTTGTTCTGCCTACTGAAGTGTTTTCTTCCCTGTATAAACTGTGAGTTGCTCATACAGCTGAAATATCACTTACTGCCCTCTGGAGTAAACAGATGGTACTACAAGCTTGCATTTCTCAGGAATCTTCCATATTATGGTCCGAGGGGCGGTATATTTGTGTATATTTTTTACAAGCACATTATTTTTTGTCAAATTAATTGCACTGAATTAACGTGTTAAAACGACAGCCCTAATTATTATCATTACTATTACAGTATATTATATTATATTATCTCCTCCGGGCATCACCACTTTTGTGTCACTGCGTGCCATTAACATTGCGTGTATGATCAAGAACGTTGCACAAACGTTAAAGTAAATGGAGCACTTTCTGTTCACTATCAAAATCCTTGTTTATTTTTTCGTTTGAACCTCCACAGACTCATTAGAGTGCTTCAGAAATGGTTAATCTCGAAGGTTGGAGTTCAGTTGAATATGCCAATAATGGCATTTATATATTCGCTGGACAGTAGAATGTAATCGTGACATATAGACAATAGTTTTTTTATATTCTTTAGCTAGAGAATGGAATATAATAGTATTTAAATATTAATAGTACCTACTGTTGTCAAAGTAGCAGTTTTAGAAGCCACAGTGAATCAACAGTTGTTCAAAGGAATAGTTCATCCAAAACTGAAAGTTCTGTCATAAATTATTTTGACTTCATGCATTAAAAAGAGAGGAGATGTTTAGCAAAACAACCAGAATGTTCTTTCCCATACAACAAAGCTTATAGTGACCATAGTCTGACAAAGCTATTATATGGCTTCTTAGTGCACAATTCTTATGGGCCACCATGTTGAATGGAAAAGAGTACCGGAAACATTCTGCTGAACAATAGTGTGATTCAATTATGATGGAATTTTCATTTCTGGCTAAACAAATGCTTTAAGTAAAGAAGGTGAAGAAGCATTGTGTGGAAATGCATGCAAATTTGCATGTATGCAGATGTAGCTGTCACAAAAACACTAAGTTGACAAAAAGAGATTGCCCCTGGCATCATCAAACAAACACACGATACGCGCATACAAGTACATGCAAGTCTGCTTAAAATGTGACAAAAATGACATGGACAAAACACATGCTAGCACACACACACTATCACTCACCCTCTGCTGTTTTTGAACCCAGAGCATGGGGAACCACAATGGAGTGGTGGTGGCGTAGTGGGCTAAAGCACAGGGCTGTTAATCAGAAGGTCGTTGGATCGAACCCCACGGCCGCCACCATTGTGTCCTTGAGCAAGGCACTTAACTCCAGGTTGTTCCGGGGGGATTGTCCCTGTAATAATTGCACTGTGAGTCGCTTTGGATAAAAGCGTCTGCCAAATGCATAAATGTAGAATGTATGTAAATGGAACAAGAGGTTAACCAATATGGGTCATGTGAAAGCAAAAGTGTCAACTCTTCACACAACTGTCTCTCCTAACTGTTTGCCTTATGACACGGATTGATCCTCGCTCATATTTCGCACAAAAGAAAAGAAGAGGAGCAAGAGAGGGATCTCAGCTGTCTTTCAAAGATGAGAGGAGAGAGAGTGTGTTGAAGAAAGAGCAGGAGAGGGCAATGGAAATAAGCAGATGATTCAGAATAACAGAGCTGTCTAGTTTAGGGCAACAGGCCACAAAGAGTTTTTCCACTCACAGACTGTACAGTTTATCTACAAGCTTCACTCTCTGACAGATGATTTGTCCTGTCAGATGAGCTGGCTTTCGGCTTTCTTTCAGGACACACATTTTCTTTTTGTCTTTCATTTCGATTAGTTACCAAGCAGAAAACTGGGTCTCCCTAAATGCAAGTCTAAACTCCTGTGTTGGGGAGTAAATAATTAAAGTAGCAATGATACTTAACTACTTTATCAGGAGCATGACGGAAGTTCAGCTGTTTTCAGAAAAGTTTTGGTTTTGAGTGACCCACTTAGACCCTGGAGAGCCGTTACTCAACGTTACTCAACCAATGGCCTGAGTTGGGGTGCCGGCACCATCTGACTGTTCAAACAACAGCAGAGGAGGGTTGTATTCGGAAAGCAGTTTTTTAAATATTGTTTATTATTGTAATTCCATTCGGTGGCGCTAGTGTCTCAGAAATTACATACTTCAGGTTTTAACCATTAAAATGACCCATTTTGTCATTTAAAGTTGGGAACCTTCAATTCAGTTAAGTTTTTTTTAACATGGTAGAACAGGTCGGCCACTAATCACAGGATTGGTGGTTCAAATCCCGACCCACATGACTCCACATGCTGAAGTTTCCTTGGTCAAGACACTGAACCCCATGTTGCTCCCAATGGCAGGCTAGTGCCTTGCATGTATGAATGGGTGAATGTGTCACAGTGTAAAGTGCTTTGAATACCATTAAGGTTAAAAAGGCGCCATATAAGTGCAGACCATTTACCATTTAATTAGTGGCTATTTACAGTATAAAAATGTATGAAGGAATAAAATATTTTATTTAAAAAGTATGTGTAAGCACACCATTTGCTAGAATCCATTGTGTTAAAATATAAAATGATCTCTTCATTTGGTAACAGACTGTTAAGACCAGAAAATCAATACGAATTGCATTTTTTATAATATATTTTAAAGGTGGAAATCCACAAAAAAATATTTTTCACTCTTACCCCCTAGATGTGGCATAGTACTTCCTAAAATGTACTAAAGAAATTGTCCAAGTGACTTAAAGAACTGAAAACAGAAATAACAAGAACTTTATATTTAATAGAGGTATCAGTATTAGTGTTGATATCCGCAATATTGGCCTTAATATAGCTTTGTATTGAACAGATTGGTTACAAAATTGCCTGATACATTTTAAAAAGATTCTAATGTACAAACAAAACTATTTGTTATTTTGTATCTATCGTAAAGGTACAACCACAATGAGATGCCACCACATTATCTTGCATAGTGCCATTGCACTCAAAGTCCAAAATTTATGATGGCTTAATTTTGTTTACCTTGACGTTCCACTAGACAGCTTAGAAGACACCTTTGAGAGGAGGGACATGGAGGACAGGAGAGATAGATGGAGAAAATGAAGCTGCTCTAAATGATGGCACATCTGTCGAGAGCTGTGCTTCCATGCTGACTGCAAAAAATATTATACCACCTACATCACCCTCATAGGTCGTTAGAGCCAGAGTCGAATCCCCCCATGGTGCGCAGCTTGCCTGTGCCAACCCAAGCCTATAAACTACCAACGTGCCTCTCATCAGTGCCCGGTAATGAGTGCGTGGCCTCATCTTAATTACATTCGCTGTCAGAAAGCCTGTATCAATAAGTAAAATCATACGCATGCATTTGGTTATGGATACAAAATATTTGGCACTTATATATATTTTTTTTTTTATTTATTTTTTTTTTTTTTTGCAGAAGCCAGAAAACAGACAAATTAGCCTATTAGTGTACATTGTGCTTTTGATAAAGTGTGATCATTTTCGCTTTGGGAAGACAGTGGTGATGGAGCATCTGGAAGTACTAAACACCTTCTCACTCTCCACCAGTCTCACCTTCGCTGTTGGAATCGAACATTAGTTGTGAAAATGGACTTTTAACCTTGTAATCTCACACAAACCGAAATGTTCATTTAATCTGCATTATTTAAAGATACAGTACATAAATTCCAAACTATAATCACTCTACCAAATACACTGACTGAGCACTTTATTAAGAACACTATGGTCCTAATAAAGTTCCCAACGTGGTCGTAGTCTGTACCTGCATGAACTGTAAAAAAGTACCTCATTGCACTGCTGCCACATGATTGGCTGATTAAATAAATCACATGAATAAGTAGGTTTACAGGTGTACCTAATAAAGTGCTTAGTGAGTGTATTTTAATGATAGCTTGTATATTTTCACACATAACATTTAATGTTTTCAAAGTTTGTGTTTTGTTATTGTCCTCATAGCAAATTAAAGCGATAGTTCACCAAAAAAGGTATATTCTGTCATCATCAAATAACAGTTCAAATTAAATAATTAGACAGACATTGCCATGAAATGGTCTAAACTGGTTTTCAGTTGGTCAAGTTGGTCTCCCAGCCTGGTCAAGCTAGTGTTTTGTTGGGCTTGTTTCCAAGACTGACCCCTGATTAGTGCTTAAAACCCCTATAAAAAAACAGTAAATGTACAAGAAAACCATTTAAGTCTGGTTTAAGCTGTTTTATCAACAGGGGACTTATAGCTGAGACCTTTTATATTCCTGCCAAAAGACCACATCTTCTTAATTTACTGTATTCTAAAGTCCCAGCAATACATCATTTAAGAACAGTCGGAGACTTGACTATTCCATCAAAATAGTTATTTCCATATCTCATTGAATTTGCGGCCCAAACAATTTGTTCCACAAGAGTAGAATCAGTGTCTCTGCATAAGTCAGTCAGCCAACAGCCACTTACAAATATCAGGGCACTCAACAGAAGTGTCATATCAGTTGATACAGCAAGCAAAAGGGACAGTGAGTGTGCAGGAATTAATCAGTTAACAGTAGGCTACAGGCTAGCAGCCCAGCTCTGCCAGATGGAGGGTTTTACTGGCTTCACCTGGGTAAACACATTTGCTGAGTATGAACGTAAGCAAAGCCCCCTAGAGACTTGACTGTCATGAAACAAAACACTGTCTTTTTGATCCATGTGCTTGTGTTTTGTTGGATGGTTTTGCTGTTGCCTTTTTCACATTATGAAACATTTCTAGGACAAATTTCACTGTTACTATTACTCAGACCATTTGTGCTATGGACATAAATGATAAGGGCTCAAATCATTTGGCTTGTTGAGGAGAGGTACGCCCTGACTTTCCTTAGCATTGAAAAAACAACCATATCTATCTATCTATCTATCTATCTATCTATCTATCTATCTATCTGTCTATCTGTCTATCTATCTGTCTGTCTATCTGTCCGTCCGTCTGTCCGTCCGCCGTCCGTCCGTCCGTCCGTCCGTCCGTCCGTCCGTCCGTCAGCCGTCCGTCCGTCGTCCGTCCGCCCGCCGACCGTCCGTCCGTCCGTCCGTCCGTCCGTCTGTCTGTTCATCCTATCTCTCCATCCATCCATCCAAGTCAAGTTATTTTTTTATTTATAATTTGCACAGCTGACACAGGGTACACTGAGCATTGCAATGCATGGAACAAGGTTCAGGTCACAGAAACAAAGACAGTGCAGGACAATTTAACAAACAAGCAAACAGCACAGACATAGTAGCAGCAGAGAGGTATTTGTAAAAAGACAGTACTGGGTCAGGAGTTGGGGGTGGGATCCCAATATTAAATAATGACCATAGATCTGGGAACTGGGATCTGGGAACCCCAAACTGCTGTATAATATTTTCAAAAGATCTCAATACTCCATTTGAATACAGTTCACCAAGCGTAGTAACTCACTTTTTGCAATCCATTCTGTCCAGCAGAAAGGAGACTTGTTAATGCACGATTTAGGGTTTAACCAAATACTTGCGGCAATATTGTAAATGTATGAATTGATCACGTGGGAAACTTTGATCCACACTAAATGCATGTGCGAGATATTGGGATGTGTCTTTCTTCTCCGGGCTGCTTGGTAGAAACACTTTGCAATGGCAAGATAGGGGCAAGGACCTCCTGTTAAATAAAGAGCCAGGGAGGGGCTCTCTCAGGTGGAAGCGACCAATGCACCAAATGTCTGAGACCAAAAGCATAATAGTAAAACAAAATCTTGGGGAGACCTAACCCACCTTTGTCAATTGGCCTGTGTAACTTATTAAAATGCATCCGAGGACATTTACCATTCCAGAAAAAAGATTTAACAATACTATCAAATTGTTTAAAATAATAGAGGGTAACTTCAATGAGGAGACACTGTAATAGGTAGTTGAATTTTGGAATACAATAATAATTAACCTTTCCAGTCAAATATAAATGTAGTGAAGCCCACCTGTCCACATTGCTTTTTTATTAAAGGGTCAAAATTAACTCTGACTTAATCACATAAATTTTGTAGGAATAAAATACCCAAATACTTAATGCCCTGTTTGGGCCACTGAAAGGGGAATGGCTGAAAAGCTGTTACACCAGCTACTAGGCAGAACCAGCACAAAAAGAAACAAAAATGTGCCCAGCTTCCTAGGACAGTCAAGAGTATATTCAGCACCATGACTTCCTCAGTCCATTGATTTTATAAAAGAAATCGCTTGTTGTGGGCATGTAAATATTTTACGGCCATCCTTATTATCTATTCTCAATTTGGCCAGGAACTTCAGTGTGAAAGCAACCCTTCGTCGATGCAGAAGTTTCCTGATGGAGTGTTATTCCACATATCAAACTCCAGCCGCTAGGCAGAACCAACAGAAAAAGAAACAAAAATGGGACCCAGCATCCTCAGGCAGCCAAGAGTATGTGCAGCGAGACAGCTCACTTGGGGGCCATAAGAAAGTCACCAAATGGCTTACTCACCCCATTGACTCTATGAAAGACAATGCTTGTTGTGGGCATGTAAATATTTTGTAGCCATCCTTAGTATCTATTCTCAATTTGGCCGGAAACATCAGAGCAAATGCGATCTTCCATTGATGTAAGTGTTTCTTGCATTCCTTGAATTGATCAAGTTTCTTTCTTGTCAAATTTGCAAAATCTGGTACCAAGAAAATTATGAGATTCTTCCAAGAAAGCTTTACTTTGCTCCTTGCTTCATGACAAAACACAAGATCTTTATTGGATGATCTCAGAAATTTGGCCAGAATTGATCAGGGCCTGTCTACCTCAGCGATCTGCGAGCCGGGACTCTGTCAGCTTGTGGTCTGTTATGTTGAGAAGACTCAGGAAGACCTTGTCTAGGAATTTCACCATATCTCTGGCTTTTTCATGCTCAGGAATTCCAACAATTCGGATGTTATTTCACCGGCTACGATTCTTGATGACACCAGATAATCTAAATGTCACTCTTTGTCCTCGATTCTTGTACCCAACTCGGACAATTTCATTTCCATCGCTGTAATTGGTCGATGTATTACAGAAAGGTTCTCTAACAGACAACTTTCGTCAGCATCACAGAAATGCTCTCCAGTTGCTGCTGGATTTCTCCTGCCACACGGGCCTATCTGAGGTATCAGCTTTAGCATGTAAGTGTCTTTTAATATCTCCAGAGCCTGAGGATTTTGAATTCTTTGCCATACAGATATGTAGCAGGGTGTATCGAATCTCACCGGTTTATGACATAAAATAATTAAACACTAGCAAAGTGTGCAGAGCTCGTTGTTTACACGCATTGCATCACGTGACTCTCTGTAGAAACAGTTTTAATCTAGTTATTTGTGACTGAATACTTCTGAAGCGTCTGCCAGATGGCAGTGACACTAACACATTTTTCACCCAGAGTTGGGTGGATGCAGACCATGATACAGCCAGTCAGGATGCTCTCTATGGTGCAGTGGTAGAATTTTGTCAGACTTTCTGTGGCAATGCCAAATGTCTTTAGCCTCCGGAGGAAGTAAAGCCATTGATGGGCTGATCTCACTACCATGTCTGAATGAAGGGACCAGGCGAGATCATCTGAGATGTGTATGCCAAGAAACTCTTTTGACCCTTTCAATATCAGCTCCATTGATGTGAATAAGAGCATGTGTCCCTCTCTGAGACTTTCTGTAATCCACAACCATCTTCTTTGTTTTGCTGACATTCAGGGAGAGGTTATTATCGCCACACCATGCTGATTGTGATCTGACCTCTTCCCTGTAAGTCGTTTAGTCTCTATTGGACAAAAGGCCTAAGATGGTCATGTCATCAGCAAACTTGAAGATGATATTAGGGCTGTGCTTTGCAACACAGTTGCATCGGAACAGGGAGTACAGAAGGGGACTAAGCATGCATCCCTGTTGGGCATCAGTGCTGAATGTGAGCATAAAGGATGTGCAGCTGCCAATCCTCACCAGCTGGGGTCTACACATGAGAAAGTCCAGAATCCAGTTACACAGGTGGCTGCTAAGTCCCAGATTTTTTAGCTTGGCTACCAGTTTTGCGGGGATGATGGTGTTAAATGCAGAGCTATAGTCGATAAACAGCATCTGCATATAGGTATCTCTTTTCTCTAGGTGTGAAAGGGCTGAGTGCATGGCTATTGCTATGATATCATCTGTGAATATATTAGTCTGATATACAAACAGAAAGGGGTCCAAGGTGTTTGGGAGGGAAGAGAAGATGTGGGTTTTGACGAGCCACTCAAAGCACTTCATTATATCTGAGGACAGTGCTACAGGGCGGTAGACGTTCAAGCAGGAGACATCAGTTTTCTTCGGGACAGGGATGATGGTGGTTTTTAAGCATGTGGGGATCATTGTCAAACTTAGGGAGATGCTAAAGATGTTGGTAAAACACCTGCTATCTGGTCAGCACAAACCATCAGGACCTGGTGCCTTATGAGCACTGACCCTCTTAAAGGAACTACTGACTTCGGTACTGTTAGGGCCAGAGGGCAGCTGTTACTGTCAGTGGGAATTTTTACAGCCGGAAATTTGTTGTCTGCCTCAAAATGAGCATAGAAGTGTTGAGCTCATCTGATAATGAGGTATGTATCCACATCGCTGCTTTTCTTGCCTTTGTTGTCTGTTATTGTGCGCAGACCACTCCATATTCGCTTGACATCAGAGCTGCGATTGTCTGACTCCCCTCTGTCCCTGTAGTCTCTCTTAGCAACCCTAATAGCCTTTTAAAGGTCACACCTGGACTTTTTGTTGGCTATCATATCACTGGATTTAAAGGCTGCGTTTCATCCTCTTAGCCTGGCACGCTACCCATTCACCCAGGGTATCTGGTTGGGATATGTCCGTCATTGACAATTTTGACAACATTCTCCATACATTTGTTGATGTAAAAGATCATAGAGTCTGTATATTCGTTAATGTCATCGACTACTGCATCCCAGAACATATCCCAGTCTGTAGATTTAAAGCAGTCCTGGAGTTTGTAAATGGCATCTTCACTCCATTTGTGGACTGGTCTGACAACCGATTGGTCTGTATGCAGGTAACAGCAGTATGCTAATGTGATCACTTTTACTGAAGGCAGGGCTGGGGAGAGGTTTCAAGGAGGGGTTTGAAACTGTCCTTCAGTAATGAATAGGACGGATCCAAGATCTGATCACCTTGCATGGGAAAGTTAATGTGCTGATGGACTTTAGGAAGAACTTTCCTCATGTTAGCTCTATTAAAATCCAACAATAAATGCGGCCTCAGGGTGTGGATTTTCTAGACCATTTTATAATATTGTATAGATGGTCCAGTTCCATGTTTTTTTCCACTTGTAGTGAAATGTAGATCACAATTAGAATGTTTGAACTAAATTCCAGAGGGAGGTAGAAAGTGCACACTTTTATTGTTAACAGATCAAGGTCTGGAGAGCAGGGCTTAGCTAAAACTGTGATGTCTGGCCCAACAGTTGGCGAGTAGGGCCTGGCCGAGTGAGGATGGTGTGGAGCAAAGCCGGGAGCGAGGCCGGGAGAGAGAGAGACGCACACAGCCAAGTTGACTTGTGCAATCTGCGTTTTTGTCTGATAAGCAAACACATGTGAAAGAGACACATGGAGCTGTATGTGTGTGGGTCGAGGATTGTGTGCTGAAAAGCAATTTTATTTTGTGTCACACTGAAAAGTGTTTTTAATAAAAGCCTTACACTGTGGATTGTTTACCCGGCTCCTGCTTCCTCCTTCCAACACAACCAAGAACCTTGTCACAATAATCCTCCACCTCTGCTCTTACCGGAATTTAATGTTCTGTCCTGGTGAAAAACAGAGTATCCTGTCAGTGTGAGTCGGGCACCGCTGTTTGTAGTCATGTCTCACAAATAGCAAGCACACAGCAGTTCTATATGTCTCACTGGTAAGTAATCTGAGCATTAAGTTCATCATGTTGTTGTCAAGTGACTGAATGTTTGCCAGAAAAATACTGGGTAGAGTGTTGAAGCATTTTTTCCGTGTTCTGCATAGAACTCCTGCCCATTTTCCTTTTTTCTTTTTCCGATGACATCTTTGAATGCAAGCCGATAAAGGTGTGAGCGTGAATGTGCCAGTATCGCACACATTCAGAGGCAATGTTATTTTAAAGTCCAAGTTTAGTGACGATTGAATGTCAAGTAAATGTCAAGTTTGTCGATCGTATTGGATCAGTGATGTACAAAAATAAACGATAATAATACAATAAAACACAAAGTCACAAGGTATAGACGGAGCTCTCGTCAGCGATGGCATCATAGCGGCATGCCAGAAGTTGATACGATATCAGTCCATCCATCCATATAATAATAATAATAATAATAATAATAATAATAATAAATGTTTATTTTATATAGTGCCTTTCTGGGTACTCAAGGTTGCTTTACAATTCAGAGAGCCACAATAACAATGTTACACATATTACACATGGAGTAAAAACTTAAGAAGAGATATGTTTTGAGATGGGTTTTGAATTCTTGTAGGGTCACGAGGCTGCGAAATGAAAGAGGAATTGAGTTACATAATGAGGGTGCAGAGATACAGAAATCCCTGCCACTGAAGGATGAAAGCTTAAACCATGGTACCTGTAGTTGTCTGGAGTCCGTGGACCTAAGTGAGCGAGCTGGAGTGTCTGGATGAAGCGAGATTAGAAATGTATGGAGAAGCAAGACCATGTAACGCTTTACATATGATGAGGAGTATCTATTGAATGCTGTAGTGAACTGGCAGCCAATGTAGGCTTTGAAGTATAGACGTGATATGAGAACATTTCGTTGAGTGAGTGAGGACCTGAGCTGCAGAGTTTTGGATGTATTGGAGCTTATTTATTGTTTTTTTAGCAGGCCATAGTAAAGTAAATTGCAGTAATCGAGTCGGGAAGTGATGAAGGCGTGAACTAGGGTCTCTGAATCCCAGGTGTCTAGACCTGGCCTTTTTAGGACTGGGGTGACAGCCGCAGTCTTTAGCTCCAGTGGAACCACATTGAAGTGCAGCGATTGGCAGATAAGGAGTGCGATGGGCCTATAAATAGTAGACACACAGTTTTTTAGTACGAAAGTAAGAGCTGGATCTAAGTGAAAAGATGACGAGTTAGATTTCTTAATGAACTCAGAACTATAACTAGCAGCAAGGGTGGTCAGAGCGAAGTCAGTGATGGAGCCAATACTGAGGCCAGTGAGATGTTCATGAGATTGAACAGGAGTGGGGGTAGAAGGAAAGCAATTATAAGTAGCTTTGATTTTATTTAAAAAAAGTAAAGAAATTACTCACAGAGCTCAAGTGAATCAGAAGGAGATGTGACAGGATGGTTAGTAAGTTTTCTAACAGTTGAAAATAGTGATTTGGGTCTAGAAGATGCATTATTAATGAAAGCAGAGAAGAAGGTTGAGCTCTGCTTTGTATGACTTCATATGGTCAATGTAGGTAGTTGGTGTACAGATAAACCTGTTTTATTATAGTGGCACTCTAAGCAGCGGCCAGTAGCATTCAGTGCATGAAGCGCAGGTGTAATCAGGGACAAGTCTGGACTTAAGGGGGGCATGTATATCAAGGGCTGTAGAAATAGATTGATCATAGCTGAGGAGGATAACAGAGGGACTGGTATGTTCAGCAGCATCAGTGTGATGAGACGTTTGGACCAATGCCAATATCAAATGGATTTGATATTATGGCATGTTATAGTGGATTTCAACCTAGGTCTAGGGAGAGGTAATTCACAGTTTAATTCAATGAAAAAAAATGGTTAGAGAGTCCCATCTGAGACCCACATTCCATGACATTGCTTAGTCAAGTTGTACAGACTAAATCAAGAGTGTAGCCTTTAGAGTGTGTGGGAAAATCAACATGCTGTACAAAGTTTAAACAATCCAACACAGACATGAGCTCATGAGCAGCAGCACAATCAATATCAACATGTATGTAATCACCAAGTAGTAATACATAGGTAGACATGGCACATACAAGAGTTAACAGTTCATTTAATTCACTAAAGAAATTGGATAGGAGTTTAGGTGTATGGTCTAAGAAAGCCACAAGCAGCGGAGAGGGACGAAAGATTTTGAAGACTGGATATTCAGAGGTAACAGTCTCATGAAAGTCAATAATCTTGGATCGCAAGCTGCATCGAAGGCCACCACCAATATATCGTGCCCCAATATATCATCTATTTTATGTGTCATATTCTGTCAGTAATGAGAGTTGTATGCTTTATGTGAATGGAGATCCACACCAGAAGATCTGCCGAGTATGCCCTTGATGTAACTGTGACTACTGGGAGTTCTGGTGTTGTAGTGATGACAGCAGATTGTTCTGTCCCTCTTCTCTGAGAAATGCAGTCCAGATATGTTCTGTGCCTTTTTTAAGTTGGCCTGTATTGGAGCTTGGACATCACATAGGACTGTACACAACAGAGTGAGTGTGTGAGTATGTATATATCTGTTGAAAACAGCTTGTTCCTCTTTGGAGAATGTTTCTGTTGAGAGGATTGGCCTGGTTTCCACTGTCTTTCTGTAACAGTCTGATACAAGCGATCTGGCTGCCTGTATAACAACTGAATTTCACACATGGACACATGACAGTACACTCTTTCGGTTGCTCATGTTCACACATCAACACAAACACTTTGGGGAGACCATCAGAATAATGAGCCTCCATATGCTTTGATGCTGTTTGAGTGTGAGAAGCTGCAGTGTGGCGATAAAAGCTTGTGAGAGGTTTGGGATGTGCTAAAACTACAACAATCACACAACACTTCATTACTTTCCCTCACCACATTGGCTTTCTGAGGCCAATATTCCACACAATCTAGTTAAATTACCCAGAGAAACTCCTGAAAGTTACTTCAGTTAAGTTTTTTCCTCAGGTGTCTTGACATTCCAGGTTATCAAACATGCCCCAACTCTCCAATGGCAGTGAGATTAAAACAAGTTAAAAGTGTGGAATTTTCATTGTTCATTAGCTAGCTAATTATGACTCTAAATGTCCTTCTCCTCAGGGAGATGCTGTATTGACCAAGAGGTCATGTCTCCAGCTGCTGTTTGATAGCATATATCCATCTTTCTCCAAACTCTCATTAAAGAGGGTATATTTGTGTAACCGTAGTTCATTTTCATGGTACATAAAATGTTCTCTCAGTGGTGGAAAAACTTGAGGCGATTTTTTTCCAACAATAACATTAGGAAATCACCTAGAACACCCTAGCAACCACACCGAACACCCTAAAATCATGGTGGCAAGTATTGTGTGAGAAAGCAATGATCCCCTCACACTGTACTAACCATGAAGTTTCCAGTATCAAATAATTTAGCTGTTTTCACTGAAAGTGGAAATGTTGCCACACAGCAACAAAACCTATAGCTGAACTTCAATGGGTGCCATGGATGCACCCTTTGCCATAAGAACACAAGGCTTTAGAAAACTATATTTCCTGATTTAAAAAAACATATCTTCTGTGCGTCAGTGAAACACATCTTGTTTTTTTTATAATCATTTGGATAAATGGTTAAATGTAGGGCAGACTGGTGTAAATGTATTTATCACAGTTTTTACTCTAGTGTATATTTCTCAGGGTCGGTTTGATTTTGGAAGTTAATTTCTGCATAGCCACATATCTTGAGTCTTGACTACAAAGAAGCTATAAGCATTTTCACCATTCTTGTCTAGGAAAAAAACAGTTAATTGAACATTTTGTGAGGGAACATAATTAAACTGGATAAACTCAACAAATTGAGACATGTCAAAGTAACTCTAATTAATCTTATATTTCTTTATAAACTATCTAAAAATGGTGAATGTTCACATGCTAAATACATGGTTGTGGGAAGCGCTAAAGAGTGCAGCTTGGGAACTATGCTATGGTTAGCACAGAGATTACTCAATACAACGACAAACAATAAATTACATGACTTCCATCTTAATTGGAATTTTTTCCTCACCATCCTTCCACTCAACTACGCATGTAGGGTGACCATATTCTGCTTCCCACGGATTTCGACCTGGACGAAAGCATGGGAATTTTTTGTGCAAATCATCTGTAAATTTGCACTTTCGTTTGGGGATTGTTTCCACTCAGCTGTCATTTGCTGCTACTGTCAAACAACTGTTTGATGCCAAGCACAACTGCACATCGTGCGCTCGCGGAGAGATTGACAGGCAGGAATTTGGCCAATAGTTGCTGCAAGCCTCTTATAATCGACCAATTGGTGTGTGAGAAGGCGGGACTTACAAAGAGGGCCTACAGCAATGCAAATATGCACACACACACACACACACACACACACAATGAAGCATTAGACACAACTCACATCAAAATGCAACTAAAGCCGAATCCCGGACATTTTTGCAAATTTTGAAATCCCGGCCGGATGCTTTTTTAAGGTCTGAAAAACAGGACAGGTTTGGGAAAAAAGAGGATGTATGGTCACCCTAACACATGTAAACATACCAAGTGTCATTTTTGACAATTCAAAGAATAGGGATAGACAATGTACAGAAGGATAGAGGTGATGTACCACTTTCTGTGTAGACAAACAGGCAAACACAGATAATATAGTCAACTGAACAGTGGAAAGGTAAAACTGTTAACAAAACCTGTAAGAGCAGCACTGCTTCAATGCTAGCATTAGCATCTTAATCAACCTTTCATTAACAGAGAGCGGCAAACCTGCTTAAGCCACCATACTTAACAGCAAGATTGTAATTGTCATTATTAGATCAATAACCACTTGGCCAATATCCTTCTGAAAGCAAACTCGGCTTTGAAACAGAATCAATCTTTACCTCAGACAAAGAAGACACCCAACAGTTTCTCACACAGTAAATCTTGGCTAAGCAACCTTACAAGGGCTGGATTAGCCTGAAGTATCACAATGTCAAATTCGTTCTCAAATTCATTTTGTTCATCAATTATTGATGTTGTTCCAAACCTGTATGCAATTAGTTTTGTCCATGGAAAACATACAGAGGTTTTAAGATTCCTCAAACAGCTCTTTTATAAAAGCCATGCAGCTTGTGTCTAAAGTCATACGATAGCTTTAGGTATCTATTTCAGTTCAGTCTTTCCATTTTCCAAAGCTCTGAATTCCTTTTTGTATCCATGTCCATATTTGTCCAAGCAGTAGAGATTTTTCAAAAATTATAGTGTTCCATTGAAAAATGACAGCATATGGGTTTGGAACGACTGAGGGAGAGTAAACAGTGACATCATTTACATTTTTGGGTAATGTATTTATTTCAATGTTATAAAGAATGATGGATACATTTATCAGCTAATTTACATCACTGTAGTCACGGATTTAAGCTTGTCACTTGGGCTATCTGCCCCAAAAACTGTGCTGTGTCTTTTCTGTTGTGTGTGGAGTAGCGATGACCTGTCCTTTTATGAGTAATGCTTACTGGAAAGAGATAGATAGTTAGAAAGAAACTATAAAGTAACAACAGACCAGTCATGGTTACATGATAACTGGGACAGGTTTGGTGGACTTGTCCAGGTGAGCTATTCAGCACACATTTCTTTGCCCCCTGGCATGAGTAAAGCTTTAATTTAGTCTCTCTCAACTCAGGCATGGCCTCCTGGTGGAGAGGGAGAGGGAGAGGGAGATAGAAGAGGATAAGAGAAGCAAAGTAATCCTTCTATTTCAGCTCATGTCTACTATTGCATCAAAATCCACTGAGATCAGAAGGATTGTATTTCACATCCTTTTTGTGGAGTTACATGACACCTTCTTAAGGTTTTATCATCAGTTACGTTCTTTCACAATATTGATGTCAAGGAAATGAGGTTGGGATTTAGCTAGATACAAGAAAAATGGTCACTTCCAATCGTAATACAATCATAATCGTGTTAAAATCTCATAAAACACCCAGGAGTTTTGTGGGTAACTGCTCAATATTTGTCTGCTTAAAGTGAACATTAAATCAAAATTGACTATATTTACTGTCATAATACACATAACTGGCAGGGGTGGAAAGCGTACTGAACAATCATACTCAAGCAGAAGTACTGTTACTTCCTGAAAAATATAGTGTGAGTAGAAAGTAGCTGTTATAAAAACTACTCAAGTAAGAGTAAAAGAGTAGCTCATTTAAAAGTACTCATGAGTAGTGAGTATAGAGTACCGAGTTGCAAAACTTATGACCCATTATATTGAACACTGTATGCCAACTTTTAAAATACATTACATATCTATGATATAAACTACATGAATCTGATTCCAAAAAATAAAAGGGAGACATGATAACAGAAATGAAAATATTAAAAAGTTATTTTCAATACACTGATCACCATGTTAAATAGTAATGTATGAAACAACTACATTAAAATCAGTTTATGTGTGGGGTCTACATTTCCATTAATGCCGACAGAGCGTTATTGTTGTGCATAAAACATGTTCAAACAATGCAAGGAATGCCAAATGGGTTCAATGCCAAAATGATAAATAAGCACGTCATGTCCTGCACAATAGAGGAGGTAGAGCCGGCATGGGAAATGTTGTTTGGTACAGGGGTTACATCAAGCTTAAAAAGGAATAATTCACCCAAAAATGAAAATTCTCACATCGTTTACTCACCCTCATACCATCCTGGATGTGTATGACTTTCTTTCTTCTGCAGAACACAAATTAAGATTTTAGAAGAATACCTCAGCTCTTTTGGTCCATACAATGAAAGTGAATCTGTGCTAAAATATTGACGTATAGAGCTCCACAAACCACATAAATCAGCATAAAAGTAGTCTAATCCATGTGCCTCCAGTGGTTTAATCCATATCTTCAGAAGCGATATGATAGATGTGGTGAGAAACAGATCAATATTTAATTCCTTTTATACTATTAATTCTCCTCCCTGCTCAGTCAATCTCCACTTTAACTTTAACTTTTTTCTTGTGTTTTCGGTGATTCACATTCTTCATGCATATCGCCACCTACTGGGCAAAGAGAAGAATTTCTAGCAAAAATGTACTTAAATATTGATCTGTTTCTCACCCACACCCACACCTATCATATCAATTCTGAAGTCATGGATTAAACCACTGGAGTTGTATGTATTACCTTAATGCTGCTTTTATGTGCTTTTTGGAGTGTCAACATTTTGGCTCCCCTTCACTGACATTGAATGGACCTACAGAGCTGAAATATTCTTCTAAAAATCTGAATTTGTGTTCTGAAGAAATAAAGTCATAGACAGATGGCATGAGGTTGAGTAAATGATAAGAGAATTTTCATTTTTGTGTGAATTATTTCTTTAAGTAGCACATGGGGGGCTACATTGTCCTACTTTTGAGATACAATGTTCCACATTGATTTAGTTCTTGTATCTTTCAAGCCAAGAAATATTTGTGTTCTCATTCTAATGCATGATGCACAGTTTTCCGAAGTTTGTGACTTCAGCAGAATGTTCTGCTGAAGTATTGCTCTGTAAACAACAGGAGACGAATGTGGAAACAACGATGGTTGTGCACTGAACCTATGTGTGGGAAGGTCAGGAGATACCTGCATTTGTATAACTCCAGTCTGGACGACTATAAAGAGCTCTTTATGTGTCTTAACACCTGAGAAGAAATAGTCCAGTATCTCATAGCAGTCGTAGCGTGCATTGCCTCTTTTTTGATTGACATCACAAATCCCTATTTTCAGCTGCCCCCTTCCAAGCATCTGGATCCATTTTACAATCGAACATCCAGCTTTGACAATCTAATCAATTCCCAATGGATAAATCCTCACAAATTAAAAAAGGTGAATATTCTGTTTAACATTGAAATGTGTCAAATTACAAGTAGGTATAGCTGCTGGCCAGAGACATCCAAATGGGTGCAGGATCTCTAACAGAGGGTGGGGTTACTCCAAAAGGGGGTTGCATAAACTCCAAAAGGGTTAACGTTATGGAAATGGTTAGCTTAATGGCAATTTAGAGCTCACTCCCCTTTTTGGAGCTATGCCTGCATCCTTCTCTCAAATTAGAGCAGTAAAATGGGTTGCAAACTGTTTTATGTTAACTTTTAAGAAGTTGACAATCATATTTATATTTAAATATAAATCATAATAAACAAAAACAACAATCTTGAGCAGCTTTATCCTCACAAAGTGCATTTGCACACCAATACGCTGAAATCGGCTTATAAAAAAAAATCTGACAATGCAAGAAAACTGCGTTTACATGAGATTTGAAATCATTGCCTTTGACTTCAAAATGTAACTATTCCAGCACACAAGGAACAACAATTGCGCACATTGAATAACCTAGTAAAAATGTCAGCTAAGGAGTTTACACGCATCGAGACATTGTGGTAAGGGGCAATTTACTTAAAACCTTTATGATCTTACCCTGATAAAGGAACATCGTTTAAGGCATTTACATGACCTTACATGTTGTCGGTGTAAGATTGTGCATGTAAAAGTGTTCACTGTTCTGCCAAGGAACAAAAGATTAATTTATTATACGGTCACTGCAGGAGTATTTGCCCATTCACCTTTTTGCATTAAAATCTGTTCGAGTTTGCTCACACAAGAGGATTTCAAACAATATCTGGAGTCTACATTTCACAAAGTGTCCTGGCCTTCTATAATCATGTTCTGTTTGCTTTTCACTGCAAGTTCACCAAAAGCCCCGCAGATCCACCTTAAACAAACTTACCAGGCTTAGCAACAAATCAATATCTCCCGCGGTCGATAGAAAAAGAGGCAAACGGCTTTTTTGTGCCAGCTGACTTCTTCGGGGACAAAGAAAATCCATCTTCTCTCCTCTACTTTATAAGCACTTAATTATATTTCGTGAAATACAACTGACCTACTCCCCCCACCCACCAATGCCCCATTGTCACACTTGCTGTGTTATCTTGCAGGTTATTGATAATACAGAAATATTTGATTTTGTTTGTAGGTTGTGGAAGATGTTGGCATGCTTGTATAATTGCAGCAGCCACTAGAGGGTATCGGGAGAACCTTGAGGGCACAAATGACAGCCCTTTAAATTAATGAATGATTTCTATCAAAATGAAGATGTGTAATTACCATACAGTAGTTGAATTAAATTGCATGAAAGTCAATAAACTGACATGCTTTTAAGAAATGTCCATATTTTAGTAGGAAATCAGGATAATGGTGGATGACTTTCTATCAGCGCTGGTGAATTTTTTTATTTCCACCAAATCCGTACACGCCTTCATGACAGATTGAGTAGCACAGCAGAGTGGCTGGTATATACCCTTCAATAATGTAAAAAAAGGAATTGGAATGGTCCAAATGCATTTCTGGATCCTTTTCAACAGAGTCTCCTTTTCAAGGTAAGCCAGTCCACTCGGCGGCTGTCTTTGGTACGCTCTTGGCAGTTTGGGCAGCTATTTTACTATGTAAACAAGCATCAGGAAAGTGCAGCCTCTATCTACTTGAATGGGGAAAGACAAAAAACTCCAAAATGGTTGGTAAAGATTACGATGAAAGAACATATTTCAAATAACAAGTCAAATCTGACAACACTGTGTGGCAGGGTAAGCAAGAGAGTGACACAGTGGGTGTGGCATTAGGCCTCGTAGAGGCATTTATTTAAAATGTCCAAAACAAAGGGGAATCTGGAGCCTTTGCGATGGAAAGGGCTATGTGAAGGAAGAGTAGTGAAGACAGAGGAAGGTCCAGGTGATGGTGGGTGAATCCCAGCGGCCTCCTTGATCCTAGGTACATGGGATGGTGGCTTCACTCGAACAGCCCGGCTTCCCTGGGCCTCGACACTTGAGGGGAATAGAGGGCCGGCATCCTGGCCCTTCAGCCGCCACACGTGCTCCAATCACCGGCATCGCATCTAAGTCGTGCTGGGGTTCTGGGGAGCGGATTCGGCATTGCGTCTAATTTGCACCGGACTTGGGTTAAGGTGAGACCTGTCACATGCCGCCAAATGGGAAAAAGTTACTTGACATCACCAACGAACAGTCCTTGAAATGGTCTATAACAATGTATCCATCAAATCAGTGACACATATGGTCATGTTTCCCATCATTTTTCCACTTAATTTCCATTCCATTTTGATTACCGAATAAGGATTTTCAAAAATCATTTTGATTCAAAACGGTTCGCTAATGAATCATATTTAGATTCATTTATAAATGGTTCTACCAATTCACCAATAAAATAAATGACTTAAAAGAATGATTCACTTACAAATTTCCATAACTTTTCCATGCCTGGAAAACACAATTTTTAAAGTGCCTGATATTTCCAAGATTTCCATCACTGTTGGAACCCAGAATCATTCGTCACGTCTCTTCAGACATTAGAAGCATTTTACTTTCACAATAGAGAGAGAGCAAGCATACTGTACATTAAATGAGTGAAACAAACTAAGTATTTAAAGGTTAGGAATACAGCTGTATGAGCCTGCACATATGTATCTCTCCCCCTCTCCGTCAGACTCTTTGACATGTGGTCTGACTTGGCTCGTACCAGATGAGCTCATCCTCTGACAGCTGTATCCAGGCCGATCAATTCTCCCGGGTCCACCTGTCAGTCCGTGTTTCCTAACACCGTCTAAAGCGGCGCTGGCAGCCCTTCTCTGCCCTTCTCCACTGTCATTTTCTTTCCTCCTCACTATCTCCTTTTCATAATTCACAGTTAATTTGGAGAGGGTTCTGTACTCATGCTGTAATGTACCGTCTCTCTGCAGTTCACGCAGGGTTAATGTTGTGTGTGTCAAGTACCATTAGCGCTCAGTATTAGAGGACCCTTGGTGATGCGATATGTATCTCTCAATACAGACTTGTGCTACACAATAAACTCCGGAAAACTTAAACCAAGTGTGTGGTTTGAAATTTGAAGCTCGCCGGAGATGCTCTATGATCTTTCACTGATCAGTGTGCTATCAGTATCTGGACTTAAAAGGATACAGTAGTTCACTCAAAATCATCATTTAGTCATCAAAGGTTACTCAGTTAAATTTGGTGGAATTTTTATATGAAATTGAAATGTGAAAACGTAAAATTCTTTTTGAGTGCACATTCCAAAAAGTTATTTTAATAGTTACGCATTTCAATTTCATAATATTCCATCAAATGTATCTGAGAAATCTTTAAAAAATAATTAATTTGATTTAGTTACACAATTAATAAAATAAATGGCACAATTTTGCCTAAATCTTAAAAATTGGCATCATTATTTATTTATTTATTTTTGAGTGCTATTGCTAGATAATAATAATAAAAAAAAGACCTTTATATATATATAGCCCCTTTACACAGCTCAATACGGAGCCAATCCCGCTCTAAGGCAAAATTCTAAAGCAAAACTAAAAGCAAAAATCAAATATAAAGCCCAAAGTATACTCCGGTTTTAATGCTGAGCGGCCACGTACAGGACATGTGATGCAAATGTGGTCATCAGCAGAGTGCTTGAGCACTGAACGCGCGCAACCCAATTTGTTTTCTGTGGCTGTGTCTCGTTTGGAAGGCTGCGTCCTCCGGAGATTGCATTTGTCGGCCGCATACGTCATCGAGGCTGTCTCGTTTCAGAACACCAAGCAGGACACTTCGAATGCAACCTTCTTTCACAGGAATTCGGAGGATGCATGAAGTGTATCCTTCGTGGGCACTCACAACCCACAATTCTTTGCTTCAACAGAAATGTAAAAAGAAAATTATGTCAATTTGCCCATTAATTTGATATTCAAACACAAGTTATTTTACCGTCTAGTATCGCTAATGCGTATTGACAGGCGATTTTTGTATCTAAAAGGTGATTGGCTATTTTACCCAAGTTGAAATACCTCAGTAGACGGGTGCAGAGTATATAACATGTATTATTATATTAATATATTATTAAAATAAAGTATTAGACTAAAAGTACACCTGTAAAATCTATTTTCTTTTCTCTTTACATCTTTATAAGTCTACAAAAATGTACCTCATACATTCCCTTCTAAAGAGACTTTATTCCCTTCTCTCTCAAAGTGCTCGCACTTGTTAAAGCATGGCGTGCTGTCATAGCAACCATCACGTTACATTTCCGTTAGTCCTATGAAGGCCTTCTCATTTAAACAAGACTTGTTTAAAGGAGGACGCTCTGTATACTGCAGCCTTCAAAGGACGTGCCCTACCTAGCATGCAGGAGACACAGCCTGTGTGTTATTGAGCATGCAGCCTTGCGCCTGGAAATATTTGCACTATTTAGAGGATCCACAAGGTGGCAACACTCACATTTGAGCTGTTGCGGTCACCAAAAAGCACTAGAATAAGATGTAAATGGCAGTAAACAACAGAGACGAATGTTGAAACAACAATGGATGTGCACTGAACCTATGTGTGTGAAGGTCAGGAGATACCTGCATTTGTATAACTCCAGTCTGGACGACTATAAAGAGCTCTTTATGTGTCTTAACACCTGAGAAGAAATAGTCCAGTATCTCATAGCAGTCGTAGCGTGCATGCGCCAACCGTCTGTGTATGCGCACAAAGTAAAATGAAGTATACTTTGATAAGCTCACGTTCAATTGTACGCTGGTTCTAAGCGTTCGCGTCAAAACCGAAGTATGCTTTGGGCTTAAGGGTGCAAAAAAGACAGAAATGTGTATACAAAAGAAATGGTGAAATTAAAAAGAAAACAGAGCAATCGAATATCCTGTTTCTCTCAGAAATACATCAGATTACAGTGGGAAAATGGACTATGAACACAAGCAATGTTGATTTTTAGCTATAAGCGGCTGTAAACATTAAGTATAACATTTTAGAGAGGCATTTTTAAATGAATGTATCATACTAAAACTATTATAAAGGTATTAACAAGACTCACTTTCAGTGTTGACATATTGAGGACAATCCAAGGTTTTCTCGGTATGTGGTTATACACTATAAAATTAGCACTGGTAAATGAACACCCTCAAAATCTAATTTACTTCTCTGGGAGAACATTTAAACTGTGGCTGCTGACAGAACATTTATTGTGATTTGGTTTGATTATGAAAGTATTTTCTATTCACACAGTCATGCTTAAGCTGTTTTACAGGCATAGTTCACCACAAAAGAAAAATCTGTCATTATTTACTCACTCTTGTGTTGTTCTATACCTGTGTGCTGCTATATTTCCCAGTGGAACACAAAAAGAGAATTTGGAATCCTATATTACATATTCCATTATGAAATCACATATGGTCACATTTAAAATGCATTGCTCCAATCATTCAAAGCTAAACTTTTTGTTTTACCTTTTCATTTATAAAGATTTAACATTCATCACATTTGCTTCAAGGTCTCAAAACTGACTGAATGTCATATCAAATGAAAATCCCGCAGTTATTACTTTTCCTTTCACAACAGTTTGCTTCACTCCACTTATTATCATCTTTCAATCTTTTCATATTCGATTCAGAGCACCAACCTGCCCTCCTCCGTCTGTAAGCACACTAAACTGCTTAGTCTTCAGCATTTCCAAAGTTTGAGTACACATTAAATATTTAGCTCAACTCTGTTTACCGACACCTCATTTGAAAGTCACACAAATGTAGTTTATTGGCAAAGCTCTCTTTTAAAATTGAAATTGAAAATACAAACTTAAAAGCTGACGTGTTCTCAGCTTCTTGGAAACTTTATGAACTCTTGTTAAATTAAAAAATAATGCTTTAGGGTTTAAAGCGACTCCAAAATATCAAAGACACTGTTATTTATTTTAAATATAGCACAAGCCTAATTTTCAAGCAACATTCTGCTGAAAATCTCCTTTTGTGTTCCACGGAGGAAAGAAAGCCATAGTCATGACATTTACATTTATGCATTTGGCAGATGCTTTTATCTAATGCGACTTTCAGTGCACTTATTACAGGGACAATACCCCTTTGCTCAAAGACACAATGGTGGTGGCTGTGGGGATCAAACCAGCAACCTTCCGATTACCAGTTATGTGCTTTAGCCCACTACGCCACCACCACTCATGAAAATTAAATAATGTCAAGTAAGAAAGTCATAGGTTTGGGATGACATGAGGGTGAATAAATGATGACAGAATTTCCATATGGGTGAACTATACTTTTAAAGTGTCTAATCACATTTTGAGGCCAGTTTAATTTTGTTCGGCACGTTGTTTGCGTTTTTGTTTATACATATTTTTTGTATACCTTTGCTGCTGTATGTTTTCATTTTCTTCACTGACCCCATGTCATAGTAATTTATCACAGCTGCCTGTATGTGAACTTGCATTGATTAATTGTTGTGTTTTGGGTGATATGTAAACACCAAATAGATGGCCTTGTCATTTATCATGAAAATTCACCACAGGGACATAAAGTTCATACGGCACTGGAAATATTAATGATCCATGCAAAAACATAATTAATCAGTCACATTGCTTAAGCAGTAAACGCTAAGAGTCATTCTGAGCTAATGAAACGGCTTTCTCTCCGTTTACCTTATGGATTATTTTCCTCATACTTTAGACTGTTACACTGTAAAAAAAAAAAAAACACACACTTGTTTAGGAGACATGCAACAGTATCACGGTTCTCATATCCTTCACTTGCGACAATCTTGAGTCACACTGCTGTAATCCTTTATGTCCATGTGTGTACGATTTGTTCCCCTCCACTTTCCCTGGCAGTGGCATGAAATAAAGCCTTAGGTACAACAAGAGTAATAATCATTTGGCACATCGCGGTCCATAAACAGTCCGGCCACGTCTTCGGCGCTGGACAGTGATCTATGGGGCATGATGGGGAATTGATTAGCCTCTGTTTACTCTCAGCAGCACATAGTAGTAAAGGAAGGTACAGGCAAGCACAGAACCTGTCATCGCACATTTATGCTTCCAAAAGAATGAATTTTCTCCCTCCCTCACCTTTGAATTTGAAGCATGCCTTTTCTAAACATGCTGAGAAATCCACATTTTCATATGCACTTGTAATACTGGGCCAGTGAGAGCCGAAAGAATTTTACCCAAAGATTAACAGCATAAGACCATACTGAGTGAGTACATTAAAATATTTATTAGCTTTCATGCAAAGCTTGTTGCCAAAGTGTTCTTCAGATAAAATTTTAAGTATTCAAATAAAAAGTATAAATATCCATCCATCATCACATTCAAAGAGGTTATTTTAACATATCTAACTTTCAATAAGTCAAGGTAAAAATAGCGTGATCTTCATTTGGAAGATTACAATATCGATTCTTAAAATCCCAATATCGATCTTCTACTTTTACGTTGAAGTTTACTTTTGGTTGTGTTGATTATTAAATTAGTTAAATACCCGTATAATGGAATTGAACTGCATAATTTGGGCCCTGTTGTTAAATGGTCTGGACTTATATAGTGCTTTTTTAACCTTAGCGGTTTTCAAAGAGCTTTACACAGTGACTCATTCACCCATTCACACACACTCACACATCAATGATGGCAGAGCAGCCATTCAAGGTTCTAGGCTGCCTTTGGGAGCAACTTAGGGTTCAGTGTCTTGCCCAAGGACACTTCGGCATGTGGAGTCACGTGGGCCAGGAATCAAACCGCCAACCCTGCGGTTAGTGGCCGACCCACTCTACCACCTGAGCCACAGCCGCACCATTTTAATATTTAAAGGTGCACTAAGTACATTTTTCCTCATTAAAAAAGCTGTACTCCTTAAGAAATGAATACAACATTTGAAACATATGTAGGAAAACATACTCGCATTAAAATTAAGACTCCAGCATATCAGTAACCTTATAAAAGCTGTTTTATTCTACATGGAGAGGGTCCACACATGGGGGCTGCCATGTTGAGATCAAATGACCAGCCGAATACTACTTGCTAAATCTCAGTTAACCATCCTGCTATTTGACACTTTCATTCATTTATTAAGGAAATCATGGCTGGCTGTGAATTGTGAATTTTTACATTGGCATCAGTAACTGAAAACGATTGCGTTTGAATGATGCTGCATCCAAGCCACTAGGTGTGAACAAGAACTTAGTGTATCTTTAAAATTAAAGGTACACTCAGTAATTTTTACAACTCCTTAAGACATATTATGTAGGAAAATGACTTTCACTCATTAATTAAAGTAATCATGGCTGTCTGTGAATACTACATTTCTACAATGGCATTTGAAACTGAAAACTATTGATTTTAAATGATGCTGCATCCAAGCCGCTAGGTGTCAGTGTAAGTCCAAGATGACACAATGACAAAACTTACTGAATGTACCTTTAATCCTCCAAATAATGTCAGACCGCCTCAGCGAAGCACCCTGTGAACTAGGGGTGTGCAGCAAAGCTATTATCTGTATTTGTATCTGTATCTGTTCATAATTATCTGGGTCTGTCTCTGTATTCAGATAGAACCGGGTGACAGCGGGGCTTTTACCAGAAATGTGTCAAAACTAAATGAAACGCCCATTTTTAAGTGTTACTCTTACATTTATAGTTTCTATTAATAAAATATGCCTTGTATGTGTCTTATTATAATAATAGCTTAATAATAATAATAATTATTATTATTATAATTATCATAATTATAAAAAAAACATTATTTATTTGATTTTTTTTACCAGATGAAGCTGAAATTGTTGGCTACATTAACTGTGGAACATTTTGAGGTTTCTCCTGGTATTTCAGATATTAATATCTGCATGAAACATGCGTTTGTCTGTGCACATCACATGGGATACATGGGAATCATTACGTGTGAATCGTGGGATACATTATCAGACATTTCAAGAAGTGAAAAGAGTATGGGATGTTGTATCTTAATTAATGTTACACTTGACAAGCTCCAGATGCATACAATTTACAGAGACCGCAAATGGAGTCGAGAACGCCAACATCTGAAATCACACGTGCACATTTTCATTCATAAGGTTAAAAATTTAGAAATATTGGCTGCACAGATTCATAAAGCCGTTGTAATTTTGGATATGTTTATTTAAAATGTTGCTTTATCCTTGTGATTTTTGGATAATCAGTGATACAAATATTTTTATATTATTCAAATAATTTGTGGCCACTAGTGTTACCACAAAGAACTGCAAAAAGTCTTCAACAAGGTCTCCTGAACACAATCCTGCCCCAAACTGAGGACATAAGTTGAGCTGTGTCACAGTGTTTACACTTTTCGGGAAAATTAACCTTTGAATAGCCAGCTTCAAATGGAACTGGTCTTCGCATTCCCCCCCTCCTTGCTTTTGAAATCGAAGCATGCCATTTTCAAACACCCTTAGAAATCCACATTTCTATATGCTCTTCCAGTACTGGACCAGTGAGAGCCGAAAGCACTTGACAAAAAAAAAAAAAAAAAAGACAATCCTTCAGCACGCCTGCCAACAGCAAAGAGGGGGGAAAAGAAAACAACAAACAAACATTAATCTCGTTCTTGAATTTATTCATTTCAGCCATGATTCTGGCTGGATGAAACCGTTCTTGTTGGCGTATAGGGGAGCAATGGCGTTTTCGTGGAGCGTTAATCTCACAGAAGCAGCTGTGTGTGGAGGATTAGGTTCTGATGGAGAGAGCTAGCCGTGCTGATTGGATGATGAAGCTGCTTGCACATCAACACCAAAGTCCAACAAGAGAACGGTTAGAGCCCGAGTCCACAGTAACATTAGCTTGGCCAGTAGCCTCAGTCAGCCTTCACTCTGCATCCACATCAAATCACTGATGAGCTCTTAAATGCAGACACTAAATTAAGCTCGCCATTTGCACCCCGCAGTGAAATGCACTCTTGCTGTCCTTCACCTCATTGTGGAAAACTGAACTGGGAAATTGTAACATCCAAATGAGAAATCTTCTGTGTAGCAAATTTGGGATGGTAGTCATTTTTGTTAAATGGATAGTTAACCCAAAATTAAAATAAAAATCATGACGTTATTTACTCGCCCTCATGTCGTTCTAACCATGTATGACGTTATTTCCTTTGTGGAACAAACTTTAGTCACCATTCACTCTCTTTGTATGGAAAAAATATGCAATGAAAGCGAATGGTGACTATGACTAAAATACTGCATAACATCTGCTTTTATTGAGTTAATAATGACAGCTTTTTAGGGGGGGATAAACTACCCTTTTAGCCCTTAGTATTAAAATACAGGGTGTAACTACAAACAGGAATGACACCTAAAACCATGCGGCTTGTTCAGAAGAGGTGTGCTATTACATTTCTAAACTATCATATTTACTATTTTTGCTTGGTGAATAATAAAAAAATTCCAAAGATTGGGACTTGGTGGCCTGTAAGCAACCACCTTGCATCCACTTAGAACACCCTAACAACTGCTTAGCGACACGTTAAAAACACTCAGAACACCCCAGTAACTCCATAGCAACACATTAAAAACACTTAGAACTCTCTAACCACTGCATGGGAACACACACACAAATTGGGATGCACTGATGTATCGTCTGCCGATAGTTATCGGCCATGTATTGATCAAATTAAAACCATTGACATATTGGTTATAAGCATGAAAACAGCTATAGACCAATCCCATTGTTTACAAACAATTCAGCACATATGAAGTAACTGGTTGCCAAAGTATTGGTCTATATGTAAAACCAATGGTTGATTTATAATTCATTATTAACATACTTTCTAAAAGCTCCAGAAATCCAAAAATAATGATAGCCACAAAATGGAAAAGGATTGGCACTCTTAATAATATAAAATTTTTATTCTGTCTCATTCTTACGTTAATGTGGAAAAAATATGGATGTCCATAGCACACATTTTGTCAACATGGCACTTATCTATAGGCTATATGATGAGGGAAACCATTCAAAACGCTTTGAAACCAGCAGACTTTGAATTCTGAGACATCAATATAATATATCCATTACTGCTGCATGATTGATTGAATTAAGATTGAAATCGCAATATGGCCATGCACGGTTACTAAACCTTAAAATGCTGCGTTTCTGTGTTCAGCGCTTCAGTCAGTGCTGTATGAGCAAATTGGCACTTAATAACAGTCTGAATGGCATTATCCATGTCAATTATACCACTGTAATACACAATTTAAAAGGAGCCTTTGTTCCTTTGGTTTAAACAAACAAAAAGATGTATTGTATTTTTACATTATGTGTTTGACATTTCCATGAAATTACTCAACATATGAATACTATGAATTTGCAATGCTCTATCTTATGTAGTATATACATGCAAAATGTAAGTTCTGTTGTTTTGAACCACAAAAACAGAAGTGCTAAAATGTCGATTTGAAAATGTTTTGATGATTAGATATGCATTTATTTATTTTGTTTTAAATCTTTACATTTTTAATAATGTTAGTTTTGGAATAAAAATATTTAAAATACTTTTTCATTGTAAAGTGATAAGCAGTAACAATCTATTCCATGTAAATCTGTTTTTGTCCTTATCAGCTGCAGAGAATGACCGCTTGGTTTTATTTCTGCAGTGTCACACTGGCAATCTCTGCCAAACTTGAAATCTCATTGGTTCAAAATCCCAGATATAATCAGATATCTTGTGATTGGCTGTTATTGTGTCACATAGCACAGCAGTTTTGTGTGTGGACACACATATGGCTTAGGACACAGTGTTGGACTTTCTGTCCAAGGTGCATTACGACAACAAACTATTCCAATATCCAGTTTTGCATGCCAGTGAAAAGTCTTTTAAAGGAACATTCACATTCACTCAACAAAAGTTGAGCTCAATCGACAGCATTTGTGGCATAATGTTGATTACCACAAAAATTTATTTTGACGATTTTTCTTTAAAAAAGGCAAAAATCTAGATTATAGTGAGCCACTTACAATGGAAGTGAATAGGGGCTGTTGTGTAAATGTTAAAATACTCACTTTTTAAAAAAATATAATGGATATGAGTGTAAACATGATTTTAGTGTGATCAAATCAATTACAAAACTTTTCTCTGTAAAGTTATTGACAATTTTACAACTTTGTTTCCATGACGACATAATGTCAACAAACCCTAAAACCCTAAAACTACTGTAAAAATGACGATTTAAACAAATTTGCAGCTCAAATAAAGTTTTAACAGAATTAATGCAAGTCCTTTTATAAAATTATAAGCTTCACATTTCTGTTTAAACCATCCAAAAAATTGGCCACGTTCACTTTCATTGTAAGTGCTTAACTGTAACCTCGATTTTTGCTTCTTTAAAAGAAAAGAATTAATGAGTCTAAATTAAATTATGTGGTAATCAACATTATGCCACAAATGCTGTCGATTTAGCTTAACTTTAATTGAACCTGGGACATTCATTTAAGAATTCCGCACAGGCAATCACTCTTGGCCATGGATACATTGCTGGGTAATCAATTCTTCAGATCTGAACTGAAATGTTAAATGTCCTCGTATGGGTCTGGCTAGACAAATCACTATGGTTGAAGAGGATAAACCTGCTTGCCTTTCATGCCATAGTGAGTAACACCTGTGTGCATTGTGTTATAGTGACCTTTAAGGTTTGATTGGCGTGTCAGAGCATTTTGTGGGAATGACATGTTGCTGATGGGTTCAACATGCCAAAGTCAAGTGTGTGTTTGTGTGGGTGAAACAGGATGGGAAGGTGTTTGTGCATATATAGTATGATTGATGTTGATATATGTAATTATGCATGCATGTGGGTTTGCGTGCATGGGCGTATGTGTGTGCATACATATGCAACCATTTGATTTTTAAATGCAGCTAAGCAAACCAAGACATAATAGTAAACCATTAAAAAGGCTGAAATTATATCTACTCTACAAATATTACTCTAGAAAACGCTTATGACTTCAAGGGAGCTTAAGCAAGCCAAGTCATACTTTAAATCATGATGCACCACACCAATCACATAAAACGAGATCGGTCCCATTTCAGCTCCTCTTTAAGTCAGAGACGCTTCATATTCTTTAAACGCTGCCTGCAAACTTGCTGCATCAAGTGGAAAATCCCTGAAACTTCTGAGCCACCTCGGTAGAACCGTGACTGTTCAACTTTTCAACTCGCTCGCTGGAGAAGCTCCAAATTATTAATGGAAGTACATTTTCCTGCTCACGGTTGTCTGATCGTTAGTCCTGACACTTTCTCTGATTAACGACGTGTTCGTTTGTGATTAACGCCGATCTGATTTGGCTGTCAGTCTTTCAAATAGACACCTTACCAGCACTCAACCTACGGCTGTACCTCTTCAAATGGGTCAGTATGGATGTCTTTTGCAGTTCCTCATTGTTACGATCCAAACGGCCCTCACTAAATTCTCATCTGTCTGTACTGATATGGGCACCCACGGGACATGGGTCCACCACAGTTTTTAAGCTTATGACTGCCTCATTCTGCTAGTTAGCAGCCAGATTTGCAAGAGAGGATAAAGTGGGGTTAGGCTGGAGGTCGCAAACTGTAATGTTCACAATATTTTATGTTAGGCATCAATTGAAAGAACTGTCCTGTCAGCAAAAACCGACTTTCTCAAGTCCTGCTAGATATTCCCCCAGGCATTTTATTAAATAGCGTTTTGTTTTCCTTGGCTCCGCCTGCTGATATATGACAACAGTAATAATCACATTCTAAAAACGATTATTGTGGTATTATTTCAGATGATGTATCTGACTTCAGGGGAGTTGTAGGATGGCTCAGGGTCGTGGACAGCAACTAGAAATATAATCGTGCATAATTAGCAAAAAAATAAATAAATGAAATCAGCCTAATCGACTTTTATGATTGGAGGTGATAAGCTTCCATTATCTTTTATTGTCATGTTAAAAGCTTTTCGCTCAATCAAACTCAGTATTTTGGAACAAATTTGTCTGCTACATGGAAGAAGCTAGCCAAATTCGCCAGATGCCAAAATGGACAGGTTGCACTAAAAAACTCCAATGTAAAATCTGGGTCCTGTAGTCTTATATCATGCATAGAACGCCATAAATCTATTGATTTTAATCCAGTATGCAAGTATCTATATGTGTTAAAATGTCATTCAATACATATATTACACATCCATTTTCATATCTTTCTCTTCCCTTGAAGTTCACATGTATTGATTGATTGCTGTCTCTGTCACCGCTCATGTTTGTGCATGCAGTGTCTAAGCATCATTAAAAGCAGATTTATCAAAAAGAACCTTTAACCCCGATGAAACCTGAACCGTGTCCACCCTTTCGCAGTCATTATCCAAACATTCCTGACCCCATGACATCTGGAACAAGTATAACGATGTTAACTATCAACTCATCTCCCTCGCTTTCGCTTCCACTCTCCCTCAGTTTTTATATTTACATTGAAACTTTTTGCTACTATCTGGGCAAAACACATCTCATCACAGTGCTTAGCTGATAAGATACATTTCCTTGTTACTTACTGCTATAGTTCCTATCCTTGGAATAGACTCTAGTCCTATAGTTGCACTCCCTGTTAATAAATGGATCTCAGTATCATGACTGCTCGCTACCACTCAAGAACATACATTTTTAATGCAAAATTGATCCATGTCAGATTCCCTTCGGAGAATCAATCATGCCCGATCGATATAAAGCAATATGCCACTGGTCCTCTGGTTTAGATGTGTATTTTATCAAACACATTAACTTTCCTTTCCTCTTAAGGTTGTGCTTCCAGTGCAGGACTGAATGCGTGGCAAAAGCACGTTGGAATATGGCCAGATGCGAGTTGATTATTGACAGTGGTAGGTGATGTTAACAGGAGAGAGCAATGCAGCAGGACTCATCTGTAAATAAATGAATATACATCATACACAGGCACACATGGGCGTACACTTGCCTCGCCCTGGCTGCTTGTGGTTACAACAGGCCATTTGTTATCTCCAATGGATTCATTTTCACCCTGAACCAAATGCAAGAGACCCGGTGACAAATACTGTCCATGGCATGTTTTACCGTGGTTCTTCACCTTACCCGTAAATACAGTCTTTCCCCTGATGCCTTTTAGACCAACCTCCAAGTCATCAACTCTCCTTAGTTGGAGGTGAAATAAATGTTGCTCTGCCATGAATTTATTTTATGTTTTGCCATATTTATTAACTGCAGAGATTCCCTATTTTCAGGGGCAGGACAGTTTATTATATCAGAAAAAAAACTCCACAACCCCTAAATCAGGCAAATGCCAAAAGCAGTTCCTCTACCATCTCCCCAGATTTTCAACTGCCCTTATGATTGAAGCCTTTCACCCCTGTTAGCCTGCATCAATAGCTACACAAAACTTGATATCTAGCTGAAATTTCCAAGAAATGTTCTTGGGTCTTGTAAAATTAACTCTTAGTCAGGGGGCCAATTCTGAAAAGGGCTTCTGTTAAGACTTTTGTGGACATGTTTTGGTACAAGCTGTCACCCTATTTTTTTAGTTAGAAGATACCCATAGGTAAGATTTTAGGGTGGTTGTCAAGCTGAAATTTTTTTTTTGTGACTTGTACAAGCAATTTCAGGCCAATTTCTTGGTTTCCTGCTCAACACAACATGCCAACAATAAATGTTGAATATCTCCACAACCCCAAGGACCATATACATAAAAATGGTATCAAATGAAAGCCAACACTCATGGGATGTCTGCTGATGTGTCAGAATGAACATTTATTGTACAGTGTAAGAGACAACAGAACTAGAACATGAAAAAAACAATCTCCGCCTAAAGAGAACCAGTTTTCAAAGTGAATATCAGCTTGGAAACATAACATAGTATCCCAAAACCTCTATCAATCAGTACCCCTATATATGGGAATGAGTAAAGCCAAGTTTAAAGCTTGTAGGGAGAGAGAGTGCAATGCTGAACAAGTTATAATAGTTTAATGTCAAGGCGGAAATGTAGAACTGTATATGGTGGTCTATGGTGCTATTTGACTTCATTAATGTAACAGGTTGTAACACAAATTATATTTAATTGACATATCACTATAGTTATTAATTCCATCCTAACATAACTGCTCTCTCACTTCTTTAGGGTTAGTAACTAGTTAATAGTAATAACTATGTAATAGTCGTATGGCAAAGGTATGTTTTTCCCCATCAAAGCAGTGGCACTCAGGTAGGCAGCCAACCGAAGGTACCCAGGGACCATGTCCATGAGCTCAATCTTAGTCCTGGTCAGGGACACAAAAGAAGAATTTACTGTTTTGATAATGAAACCATCCAAATACAAAACATGCATTCATGCATCCAAGGGCATAATATAAATCTAATCTACAAAACAGGAAAAACAATATCATGCCAAATAATCTGAAACAATATAGTTGCATATAATGTGGCCAAACTCAATAATAATGATGTGAGTACCTGAGTATTCTTGCACCAAGCTGCACAGGCACACCCACATGCCCCACTGCAAAATATTCCAAAATATTCCCCACTGCAAAATATTCCAAAATATACACTGCCTGGTACTGCATTGACTTCCACTTTCCTTGCATCCACATATCGTCAGCTCCAAGCACCTGGCCTGTACAGGTTCTTTGGTTAAAAGCTGGGGGACAAGCATTCCATTCTTCATGTGCCAACCACAACTGGTTGGTGAGTGCAACTGTGGATGGGTCACTAGTGACTGTTTCCAAACCTTTGTTTGATAGTGGGCCCTCATGAGGTGCAGAGACAAGGCATCCTGAGTTGGTGGTAAAGTATCCACATTGGCTTTCACTTTCCGAAACAGAGCACAGCGAACATCATGGATTGAAGTGCTGGTCGTTTTTGGATCATACAGTTTGCAGACAAACTGTTCTGCTGAGGATAGAACAGCTGGACTTGGTACTTCATCCTCACCAAAGTTGTGGAGAAGATGAGGGCACTGCTGGAATACTTTCCACGCCGTCCTTTTTCCTATTCCAGTGAATTGACTGGTAGTGTCACATCCAGTGATAGCATGAAATGCCAACAGACCATCCAGAATCTCATTTGACATTTTAATATCATGCACTTTAATGTAGCATGGTTTCTTGGCAGTTCCTGCTTTCATCCAAATTTCTGGGCTCAGCAGGTGTGCAAACACAAGAAGCAACAACAGTACATCTGTGTCTCTGCACTGAATGATGAGCCTCTCATACCCTTTGGTTGTGGCATCAACAGCATGTAGCAATATGCGGGTATCTGCTTCTTCATGTGCAGCCCGTAGGTGGGAAACATCAATCCCAGCTGCCGTTGCCACTTTTTCAGCATCATCAAATCCCCCACTTACTACAATTTCAAGACCATACTGAATGACGTGCCTTTCAAGTTCAATTGAAATGAATTGTGTCAGGTTGGCCTTGTTTTCATCCATTTCAATGAAACTATTCCAGTTAGCTGGCATCTTTACATCATTACTTACAATGGTGCAAATTTATCGCTGCGTGGTGCTGCGTTTTGCTCTTGTTCCACCCTTTATGGAGTTTTGTAGGTACTGATCAAAGACTAGATCCACTCTAGTAATGTTCCCATGTAGATTGCCAGTCACTTTCTGTATGAAAATGTCAGCATAATCCCCAAAGGTTGATGCATTTGGAGGTTTTCCTATTGCTCTTACTAAAGCCATCCCATCAATGATCGTGCATGTTCTCACAAGAGATGGACTTAGCCCCGTCTCTTTTGCACCAGCTTGTAGTATGGTGGCTAAGTCAGCTTTGCTAGTAGGTCTGAGCACTGACTCTGTTGTGGCAAGTGAAAGGGGGACTGCGCACAGTTCTTCTTGGAGAAGCCCATCTATGTTAACCTCTCTGCCACTGTCCATGGATACAATGATGCGATGGAAAATATCCCTGTCAGGCTTCACACACTTGGATTTGAGTTTTCCAAGTTTGCTGTCTGTTCTGTAAAGATTTGAGAATGTTTTGAGTTTTCTCTTAGTGAGGCTGTTATGGAAGTTTGTGTTCATTGTGCTCATTCTTTTTTTCACCAGCTCAGTTACCATTTGTTTCCCAGACTCTGCAGCATGTGTTAGGTCACTCAGTATATCTTCTGAAGCAACATTACCGGTTGTCAAAGACACCAACTCATACATATTCTCCAGTTGGAAGACACGGTATCTCTGGAATTGGTCTACAAGTTGAATGACATCCTCATTATCCCTTCTGAGTCTTGATGGAAGGCAGTCTTTGTGGTTGTCTTCGTCATCTTCTCCATCATGTGTGAGTCCAAACAGGGATCTAGTGTCCTGTGCTAAAGATGCACGTTCATTGTAGGTGATGGACCAACGGTTTCTAGCTGTCTCATTTCGAGTGATGCCTACCAATCCTCCAGCAACCTTTCCAGTTTTGTTGATGTGCTCAAGGCAAAGATCAAATGGCACCTTGTTGAAGCTATGTTTGGCCTCTTTGGCTACAAAATCGCCATCTAGGAAGCCCTGGTAGACCCGTGGTGCCGTCTGTGCCAGATGTTCCATGTCTGCTATGAATACAGCACCCCATCTTGTGTAGTGGGTGTGATCATATGCAGCAAACCAGGGCATCATGCTCTTGAAGGCCGACATGTAAAGCTTCCAGTCACCACATCTCAGTGCCCGTGTGAATGCCAGGAGAATAGACACAAGGTCCATGTATTGTCGCCAGAAGGTAAATGTTGGTTTGTCTTCATTAGCCTTGTCAAACTCAGCAAGGAGATCTTGAACCCCTCCAACTTTCAGAACAAGATTTTCATAGCATGCTGCAGCTGCCTCAATTTCTCCACATCGTATGTGTTCGTGATTATATTGCACATTTGCCCAAAATGACAGTAGGTAACATGGAAGAAAATGGAAGCACTTTGGAAAAAAAATCCGCTTTTACCACTTTTAAGAATATAGTGTTAAAATGGACAAACAAAAAAAATTCTAAGCTGTCCGACAAAGTTTTAATATCAGTTTTGGCCCCCTGACTATCTCTTGTTGTGGTAAGTGTTCCCAACCATTGATACTGTTGCCTCTTTGTATATATGTATATATATATATATATATATATATATATATATATATGAGAGAGAGAGAGAGAGAGAGAGAGAGAGAGAGAGAGAGAGAGAGAGAGAATTAATGCATGTTTTCCAGTTTTTCCACAATGCAGTGTTAAAAAAAACACAATATTTACCTACATATATATTTGTACTAAACCATGTGGTTACTTATACTTATATTCTGATGCTGCAGTGTATTGTTCATCATGTAGCAAAAGGCTGTATTTTTTGTAAGCATCATAGGCAACATTCGTAACAGGATTGTAACAGTAATCATACAAGGCACGGTGGCCCCTCAGCACACTAGAGCAGAAGGAAATAAAAAACATTGCCATTTATCAAGCGCAGGGCTCGACAATAAGGACTGTCCGGTGGCACCAGCTAGTTTGAGAGAGATTCGGGCCAATTGCTAGAACTATTACTTGCCCGATTGGGCCAGTGCAGCATTTATAACGTTAGTGTAAGCAGACAGCAAGCGAGAGAACAGAAAAATTACACAGAGTGAAAAATGTCTTCTAACTGAGCACTCAGAGACAAGCGAGCATGATTATATTTAGCTTGCAAAGATGTATAAGCGCATAATATACTGGATGCGGCAAGGGATGTTCGCGTGTGCACACAAGACTACGCAGACACCAAGCACGCTCTGCTGGTGACTGTCCTCGCTCTTTTCCAAGTGTCTAAGCAGCATAAATTATCAATGCGTAGAAAATAGCAGGAAAACCCCCACTTCATAAATTTCAGAGCGGGAATTCATGTCATGTGCAAAATTTTAAGTATTCCCGCAGTATGCGAAATTCTTAAATTTTATTTAGTTTTAACATGTTGGTTAAAATTAGCAATCCACACATTGCAACACAATAAATCAACGGTTTCTTTCTGTTGGACTGTAAATCCATATAAATCCATGAATCTCTCTCATCTCATCTTGTTTCCACTGTAAAAAAAAGTGCATTTTCTGTCATCAATTTGCTTTTAGAGATGAAGTGCTGAATAAACTGTAATGGTAAATGGTCTGCACTTATATAGCACCTTTTTAACCTTAACAGTATTCAAAGCGCTTTACACTGTGACTCATTCACCCATTCATACACACATTCATACTCCAATGATGGCAGAGCTGCCATGCAAGGTGCTAGCCTGCCATTGGGAGCAACTTGGTGTTCAGTGTCTTGCCCAAGGACACTTTGGCATGTGGAGTCATGTGAGCCAGGATTTGAACCACCAATACTGCAATTAGTGGCCGACCCACTCTACCAACTGAGCCACAGGAGTTTACATAAACTGCAAAACCCTGATAATCCACATGGCTGGAAATCATGAGCTGCTCAGATTCCAAAATGGAAGTATACATTTAATTAGGTAATATTACAAAGCATACTCATTCATTTGACATGATAATGCCGTTTGTTATTAAAAGAAGCAAAATCACTTTGGTTATTATTATTAGAAGTGTTGTTCAGCTCGAAGATGATATTTAAATATGTCTACTTCATATCATTCTCAGAACACTCCTGTTACATTTCTCATTTCTAAACTGTACAGGTATTTTTTATTATGTGCTTTGTGTGACTACTGTTTTTAACACGTCACAACCGATTTATTAGCAAGGTCTCCTCTCTCAGCCAATAATCAAATCTTTAACTCAGTGACTAGATGTAAATCTTTCATCCTGTTTGTGAAAACACTACAAAAGGCCCAACAGCAAGACTAAACGGGTGATCGAAAACCCACCCTCTGCTCCACAGAACTCTTTGCTTAAAAACGTGTTAATGGCAGGCTGAGGTTAATATGATGTATTTATGAATTTATATCTGTAAAGCCCTTATTGAGATTACATAAGGCATAAATCATGTCTTGTAAATTATAAATATAATATAATTTTGGGGGAATTGACTAAAAGATGTAATATATAAAAAATGGTTAACTTCAGACATATTTTTTTAAAGCTATGATGGTAAAAACAGCTATTTTAAATGTTTGTGTTGGGGCCAGTGAAAGTTTTTGCAGGGCAAGTAAAAATCTGAAGCACTGGCTTGACTGGGCCATTGGAAAAAATCCTTAGCGTTGAGCCGTGAAGCGCTGAAACTGTGCAGAACAATCCGGAATAATGTTAAACACTGTAACAGTTACATTGGAAATCATTGAAAAAACGTTTCAGTTTCAGGGTGAAATGTCCACAGAGTTGCGCCAAAAGACCTTTTTTTTGTTGTAATGATGTATTACAATTCGAAAGCAGTATGATGTTTTACCATGTGATTATGTTGCTAGACCAGCTGGAGACCAGCTTGGCCGCACTGGGAGACTAGCTCACTTTTCACTTTTCCTTGAGGCGTTACTTAGCAACTAAACCAGCTTAAATATGCTGAGACCAGCAAACCTGGTTTAGGCTTTTTTAACCCTTAAAAGGTTTTTGTATCCTGGGGAAAATACATTTGAGAGACAGGGGTAAAGAACAAAAAGTAAGTGGACCAAATGTGTTATTATAATTATTGAAAAAAATATATCACCCATACGTTTGCTTTGACTTTCAAAAAATAAACAAATAAATAAATAATTTGAAAACATTTTTTTTTTTTTTTTATGTTTCTACCTACAATCCAAAAACAGAGAAAAAACATAAATAAGCATGAGCATACAGTGTATATTGTGTGCTAAAAAAATTAAGCAAAATAAAACCTTTTCTATGTATTTATACAGGTCAAAGCTGGTGTCTCCATACTCCTTCAGAATGTAAAAGCGGAGGTATAAAAAATTTGACTTATTGAGTCACACTGGCATAAGAATCCAGAGGCATTTTACTGCCTAACATGAAAAGCGATCCTATTTTCTGAAAGCGAGGGAGAGAGAAAGAGTAGAAATATTTCATTAAGAAGCATCAGACTCCATGCTGAGTGCTGCCTCTCTCAAGCTTATCCCCGAGAAGCCATATTTCCAGCCTGTTATGGGACCATAAATTACCTATTGACTACCTTATTATGCTTATTGGATTTGCTGTGATCAGGAGGGTTATTGAGGTGTCAGGTGCAAGTGCCAGGGCTGATAGAGCTTGCCTGGATGCCAGACGCTGCCAGCAAGAACTTAGAAGCCTAGGCGGTGCCCGATGAGTATGTAGCCTGATGTAATCGAGGAAGTTGATAGTTCTAATGGAAGGAGTGGGAGTTTCATTTGGTGCCAAGCTGGCACTCATCTACAGATGCTCTCTTATGGAGATTTATCTGAGCCAGCAGAACTTAGAGATGATCTTCCTGTCTGGACTGGGCATAGTGGCTGTGGTTAGCATTAGCGGGTTTGTAAAGTCAATTTGTCAAATTGGACTGGTTAGAATGACTCCAAAGGCATGATGACAATGCCTGTGCTTAAAATAGATAATATTTTAAAATAAAAAATTGGGCTTGTGTAGCTAGCTAGAAGCATTTGCGTTTACATACTTGCATAGAAAATGTTTCAGGGCTATTGCTTACAGTTCAGTCTGATGTTACCATGTTGCTAAGCTTATAATTTGATACTCTAAAAAGCAGAAAAAATAGATCTACATAGCATTTAGAAAAATTGGACGAAGTAATTTATTTTTTATTAAATGGAACAATTTTTATTGAAAGTGCAAAATGGTTTGTTATTAATTTTGCTTGAATCCGTCCACCATTTTAGATCACAATTATCACTAAGCTCATAATAGTGGACTAGTTCAAGATTTCTGAAAAAAAAGAAAAAGAATATGAATTAAATTAAGTCACTCAAATATCTGCATTGTTTCATTGTTCAAGGTCGGGCAAGGAGGAGATGGGAACCGTGTGAACAGTCAACATAAATTTTTAATAAAATAAAATGTAAACTAACATAGACACACATGCAGCGCGGTGCACGTGCTCTCTCTCTCTCTCTCTCTCTCTCTCTCTCTCTCTTGTACTGGCGCCTCTGGCTCCCCTTTATCTCACTCTCCTGCTGATCAGCTGATTCAATGCCAGCCATGCACCATCACGGTCCGGCCACACCCTCCTCCTCATCACAATCCTCCCCTGCCCGATTCAGCCAGATGGCAGCAGCGAGGACTCCTTGACAGAGCAGCCCTTCTCCCTCTCGGGATTCGGCACCACTGTAACAGTTCAAGGTCAGGCAAGGAGAAGGCAGAAACCGGCTGAACAGTCAACATAAAGGTTTAATGATAAAAATGAACTTAAAACAACATAAAACATAAACAAGCACAGACACATATGCAGCGCTGCCTGTCTCTCAAACTGGTCCCTCCAGCTCCCCTTTATCTCGCTCTCCTGCTGAACAGCTGATACTGTGCCGGCTGTGCACGGCCCGGCCACGCCCTCCTCCTCATTACAACTACATAACCATCTCTGCGGTTACCTAAACGTACAGATACATCCTTGGATGGGCTGGGTTATATGGTGTTTTGTGTCTTGCAACATCAGACACCCTCACCCAGGTGACCCAGCCAGGGTTGATCAGACCCCAGCTTGTGTCACAGCAGAATTGGTCCATGAGTCCCCCCTCTTTCAGCAACCTCAGTGGTTCTTATGACTCTCCTCTTCACGGCTCCCCTAATGCCTAGCAGTGAGTAGACTTTGCATCCCACTTCTATGGGGGCACAGCTAGAACTTCATCCCTGCCTCTGACACTGCTCCACCTGCTTCTGGTACTTAGCATGCTTTCTCTCATTCACCTCTTCAACGAGGTCTTCCCAGGTCTTCCTTTATAAGGAACACGTGCTTTAATGTCAATTAAAGTAAGACCATGTCAGGTCACAATGATGTTGAGGCGATATCTGCAAGGAATTTGAGTGTAGTATAATATAAAAAAATTATTTAATTAACATTGAGATGTAAACATGAAATCCAAAGCACTAACATGCCCTATTAATGATTAATTAAAGCAAAAATTTCCCTTATACTCTTTACATTCATCCATAAACAACCAGAGCGCTCAACTGTGAATTAAACTAAAATAAGTAGGGTGCTACTCCTCTAGTTAAAATTTCATACTCTTTTTGGGTACATATAATTGTAACCGTAGGAACTTTTGTGTACCCTTTAAGGTACATGTATATGTTTGGTGGCTCAGTGGTTGAGGCTCAGGGTTACTGACCAGAAGGGGGTTCAAGCCCCAGCACCACCAAGATGCCACTGTTGGGCCCTTGAGCAAGACACTTAACTCCAGGTTGCTCCGGGGGGATTGTCCCTGTAATAAGTGCACTGTAAGTCGCTTTGGATAAAAGCGTCTGCCAAATGCATAAATGTAAATGTAAATCTTAAATGCACAAATATTTACTCAAAACAAGGATACCACCCTAGTGACAACTTTGTTCCTTAAACTCTACCTTTTTAAAGACCAAACCAAAAACCTATTGACAATGAGTGTTTACTTGCACATCAATAAGCTGATAACTACCGAAAATCAGTTTATTCAAAAAATCGACAACGTAAGAAACCCTGTTTACCACTTGTGCACATTAAGCCGGTAAGAACGCGTTGAAAATGCTTACATGTAACGCAAAATTGGGGTAATGTGCTAAAATGTACATGCAGTGCCGATTGGTTTATGTTTAAAATGTTAATGAGCGTACACCGAGAAAATGAAAACTGTTTAAGGCGTTTACATCACCTCACATGGTGTCGGCTCATTAAGAATAATCTGTGTAAGATCATGCATGTAAATGTGCTTAATTAAAGACCTAAGGTCCAGCCTTGGAAATGGCACATATTCAATATTAAATTGACTCAAAAGATTGATCTAGGTCCTTTAGTGGTCTCTCTGTTTTAAAGTCTTTTAATAATTGTACGAATGAAGTAATTATTCACACAGATTCTCAAAAAATTAAATAACCAAAACCAGAACTTTTACTGTTTTAGCATTTAGCTGTTTGATCAAAACATAAAGAGACTTAATGGTAAAACAACATGTTCAATTAATTTCATCTCTTCATTTTTTATTTAATGTGGCATCAATCTCACGTACTGTGTCTTGAATTCAGGTTTCATTACCCTGGAACTGAGTGGTTCCTTTCACAGCTTCCAGTGGCTGCAAAACTTCATTACCAGTATGCTCTACAAATATGCTTTCTGCATGCTCATTTAGAAACGAGAAAGATTGTTCATTTAGCAGACCGCCGTGTGTTGTAATGGAGTTCTCACTCTAGTTGCCGAGAGAGAAGGACAGGCAGAAATTAGAAAAAGAGCGAGGAAATGAATGAGAGTTACAGACGGGAGTGGTGAGGAGGGACCACAGGAACTCGTTAGACAAGCCTGTTAATTGAGTCAGTGAGATGGAGCATGGAGTGTGTTTGTCTGAGGAGCAGATGACCTTCAACACAGACGTTGGCATTAATTAGCGTTCTGTGCACAGGTGAACCCCAAGCCAAATGAGGAGGACTGGACTGCCTTTTCAGGTTTAATGCAGTCTCTCCTAAAGTGTTCTTTGTAATGTCTTTCAGTTATGGATTAAGTTGCTGATGACTGAATGCAAACACTTGGCTAGCTGTGATGGAGAGCCATTACCTTTTCTTATCTTGTATTATGTTAACATTAAAATGCTGTTCACAATTCATTTTTCTTCCATTATCTGATGAGTTGTTCTAATATAGGCTACATGGAAAATTCCAGTTCATCTCAATGGCAGTTGTTCGGCAGATGCATGCAGCCAAAGAAATCCATGACTTGGATGCTGCCATCTTTGCTTAATGGGTATTCAGTTTCATATTTTTATTTAACAAATCATCTGAATCGTAAATGCCATGTGACTGATCACTCTAGAGGAGGGGTGTCCAAACTTTTTCTAATGGGGGCCAGGTGCAAAATCAAAAGTTGTTGCGGGTCACACTGTTGTAATAATAATAATAATAATAATAATAATAATAATAATAATAATAATAAAAAGGCTAGATGCTACTATTACATCATCTAAATATGGTATGCTTAATATTATGCAAGTTTTAATCTAATTTTGTGTTGATAAAGGATATTTCTCTCACCAAGAACACTTGTAATAGAACAGTGATGCAGGGTCAGAAATGAAGTGGTGCAAAAATGCCCTCAAAAGTGACAAAATATGCCCTAAAATTAAATTGTGGGGGCTATGTTTTATATTCAGTCACCATACACATTCATTATGTCTTTTTTATATACAATAAAAATACATAGTGACTGAGGCTAACATTTTGTGTTTCACAGAAGAAAGAATCAAGAGCGAATTGGATCAGAGAAAAGCCTGTCTGTTTTCATCTGCAAGATTTTTAAAGATATTCTCTGTAAATTGTCATTTAATTTTTTTAGGGATGCTGCTGCCAGAGTTTTGCTCATATGCAGTAATAGCACAACACAAATAGAGCGAGAGCTTAGATCTGTATTTGCATTTTTTATCATCACCTGTCTGAATCTCTTTGAGTGCGATTGACAAATCCGTGGTTCTTTATTCAGCTAAAACTGCATGTTTGTTTATTTATATATCAAGAAACGTTGTGAACAGATATATATATATATATATATATATATATATATATATATATATATATATAAAAGAAAAAACACAAAGCCACTGCTCTGACAGACAAAATAATGAGAATAAAGAAGTGACAAACCGAACTTTTGTTAAATTCTTTAAAGAATATGATAATATGCTGTTGATGACACTATAGGAGAATGAAAGCTTTTTGATGATGCTTTAGGAGAAAAGAAAATCTACAGGTTTTTTATAGCCACATTTACTCTGTCGACCAATTCAGATTTTCTCGCTTGTATCTAGCACAGATCGGATCTAGTTGAATATGTGCAAACATACTTATGAGACTGGATATTTAGTTCAATTTGGGACACTTTTGTGATTTATACATATACAAATAATAATATAAAACTGATATCTGGTAATTTGATCTACATATAAACACATCTATCTATTCATTCTAACACAACACAAAAAGTCACCAAATCTATTAACTTGTGTGATCCACTGGTGCAGATCAGTGGATCTGTTTTCACTAAAGTGAAAAGAATCAAACATTGGATGTGTCAAAATATCCATTAACTTGCGCAATCCACTTATATCTCAGCGCAGATCAGTTTGGACTAACTTGAATATAAACAAACAGGACAAACGATCGGATGGATGGAAATATCATCAGTTTACGAGCACCGCCTGCTCAGACCAGTGTCTAACTGAATCCACTTTTTAAGGTTCCATATATAACCATTTTCATGTAATATTCACCTTTTTTTGCCATTGTGTGAATGACTTGTAATGCAACTTACAAAATGAGCCCTTCCCGGACGTCCTAGGTTACCTATTAAAGCCTGTAGACTGATTTCCATGCGTAGGGAGCAGGTCAGTTTTGGTCGGCTCTAGGTTGGCTCCCAAGAGCCTTCTACTGAATCCCGTCTGGCTAAGCGGGAACTTGATCGTGGTTGAGCGAAAACAAGAGTGAACATCAGCAGGGCGTTTGATTCCGGGAGGGACCTTCCTTCAGTTTTGGGGATCAAAACCGACCCTGAAATTGCGTTCATCTTATTGGACAGGTAAGCTTACATAACTGCAAAGCATGTGAAATATAGTGCCTTTACGAATGATCTGTGTAATTTTAGCTAACTTGATCTTGCCTGCTAACGCTGACGAATTACAAGCTACCTTGCTTCATAACATTCAAATCATTTCTACAATCTTCGTAGATCGTAGTACAATATATTACATACAAAACATACAATAGTGCAACATAACTGCAGTGCAACACTAAACTGTCTGGTATAGTTTGGTAGTATGTAGCTGTATGTGTGTATGTGTATGCTATGCTGGCTAATAAATAGCTTTAATTTAGTCTCAAAGTTTATAGTAAAACAATCATAACTATGTCATTTTAAGTATCTTACCTCATCTGTCAGCATGATGCAGGTGGATCACATTCAGTCTCTTTGTACGTTACGTCATTGTTTTGGCCGATGCTCGCTCGTGTTCCTATGGATTGTGTGCACGAGCGTGAGCACGAGCAACAGGTAGCTGACTGCAGTTCTCTTGACAGCCACAGGTGTCATTAATAACAAGGGTTTCTGAATCTGACATACTGCAGCTTTAAATGACCAGATAAACAACCACACCAAATAAAAGTGGATTTGTGCAGAAAATCGTAACTTGCCATTTTTGCATGCAATGCGAACGTATTCTATTAGAGTCAATTCACAGTTAAACCTTTATTGTTTTTAGTCATGGTGATATATGCAAAGAAAAAAAAAAAGAAACATGGATATGAGTTTTGGTCAAAACAAGGTTCTGACCTTTAAAAACAACGAGTGACTACTGGGTTCAGTAAACACTTGACCCTTTAAAAAGAGAGGTCAGAGGGGCATAAGGTTAAACAAATGGCAGAGGTTTGATTTGTTGAATGTGTAACGTTTGGATGAGCTGCAATTTAACGGAGAAACAGAAACAAAACAAACACAGTTAAATGTCATTTATGTGAACACAGCATGTCATTTGGCAATATTTTCCACAGGGAGCCTTGCAGATAAAGTTCAGTATGCAGGGAGGCTGTTCCAGTCCAGTGTGTTAAATTTAAGGTGTTTGTGATTGCTGTCAGATTGTGGGACAGGAGAGAAGATCGCTGCAGGGTGGACATTTTTTTCTGCTTAAATTGTCCATATAACCGAAATCAATAAGAGGTCGACTCATTCATTAATGTCAAATGGTGTTGCTCACCCTCATGTCATGTGTTTATTAGAGATTCAAATACAAAATAGAAGTAGATTAACAGTGATTATTGACTTGCATTCAGTCTGTTTGTCAAACAACGCTAACGCATAGCTTCGGAAGACTTACAAGACTTGCATAGGATACAAGTCATTTGGACTTCTCTTATGGTGCTTTCATTTTGTTTTTTTGTCCTTTTTGGAGCTTGACTGATTTGGACGCTATTGTTGTATTGAAAAGAGATGAGTTAAGTTATTCAAAAATCACTTCTGCACCATGGGTGAACTATTCCTTTAATAATTAGACCCCTTTATGTGTTTGTATACATCAGGGGTTTTAAACTTTTTGATGTCAAGGACCCCAAAATGTGATGATCCACTTTGGAAGGACCCCCCTGTTTGAGAAATATAGATAACATGATACTATAAAGACGTGTTTTTTGCAAAATTAAATAACTGGCCATTATTAGTGCATTGTAACAAAGCTAAATTAATTATTATTACAATTTTATATGTAAAATATTAACTTTTTATTCAGTTGACCATGTGTCTAGTATAGTATTGTACGATGTTTATATCCAAACAGAAACATTTTTAAATTAAATTCAAAAATGTTTGTGTAGTTCTTGTCACTGTAGATTTTGATTTTAAGGCCGCTTTAAAGAGAATAGTGAAGTCCATTTTTTACAAATAAGAAATGTCTTTTAATTACGTATCTATGAAATTCTATGCTGGTTTGTTTTTATTTCTTACTGTTGTTAAAACAAACAATTTCTGTTAGTAGAATAAAATAATTGCTATTAATCTCATGCTTTCAGAATGAACAGTAATAATGTCAACATTGTTTTTTTCTCTGAAATTTTCCATGGACACCCTAACACCCCCTTGTGGACCCTTGGGGGTCCTTGGACCCCAGTTTAAAACCCCGTAGTACACATGATTATACCCTTAATCGCAATGGACATTGAGTGATTAACAGTCAAAGTAATGCAGTGTATGACCTCATTTTCCACAGAGATGATCACATTCACATGTATTGAAATCTGAGAATCCCTCACTCCCACACACTCACTTCTCTCGCTCTTACTCACCATCTTTATTTCTTAAAGACCCCAGAAAACTTAACATTAGAATTCACATATGTTAGCTTTGATAGTGTCAATATGCTAGTTTAGTCATTAGAGTAGACAAAATTGACCTTTAGCAGATCAAATAGCACCTTGATCTCAGAGGCGACCATTTAATTGTGCATAGTTAAGATAGCAAAAGTAAACAGGCTTATAAACTTTTCAAAAGGAATAGAAAAAACACTTCCCATATCTTTAGTTGTTGATGTTAAAGGATGTGTTTCCAATCAAACTCAATTAGCCAAATTAGGCAGATGCCAACATGGACAGGTTACGTGACATGCCCTCATCCTTAAAAACCATGAACTTCAATGAACACTTCAAAAACAAGACTGCATAAAACACTTTCAATGAGGATAAACATGGTTTTGCGCTGTGAATTATAGGCTGTGGAGAGAATTGATATTCATGAGACATTTAGAAACCAATAATAAACCTTTTAACACATTTCAATGTTTGGTTTCAACAAAACATTTAAGGGCATTTTTGTATTTTGTGGACAATTTGGTACTGTGTTGGGATGCCACATGACAACCAGTTGAGAGCCACTGCTCAACTCATTTGGCCACACAAGCTTCACCTTGGCTCTCGCTCAGGATCTGAGCTCTTAAATCAATAGCATAACTCAAAGAGATGGAGCCGACTCAGAGGCTGAGAGGCTGAAATACACAGTTTATAACTCTAAGCATATTTTCTGCCATTATTTAAAGGTTCGATCAAGGTGTTAATAACTCTTCACCATGGGTGGTGCCATCCTGACATGAAGAGTGTTTGAAGGGTGTGAATGTGAACAGACACGCTCACAGGGTTGTGGCGGTACGACTGCAACTAGAAATGAGTCAACTGATTTCTGTGTAGATATTAGTAGGCAGAATTACTCACATTATTTCCATGAGAGAGTGCTAAAGATACATGGGAGTAATGTGAAAACACAAAGCAGGCATGTCCCAAATAAGTAAAGACAAGGACGAACTTAATATTAAAGCCGACGAGTGTCATTTTTACTGTGTTAAAATACTTTTACCTATCCCAACTTAAAGTGCATCGAAAAGGATAAGCCGATATAGCAAGGAAGGATAAGTATATAATGTGAGTCCTATTCATTTGGTTGAAATATTCTTATCACTTGTTGTGCACCCATCAAGTTTCAGATGCAAAGAGATAACAGTTTTTCAGTATTTTGAAAAATGTATCTTGCATTTTATTACATGGCAAATTAAGCATTACCTTGTTTATTTAAATTGAATTTTCTCCCAAAACTGAAAATGTATAATATAGTGAATAAAGTCATAATTTATTTACCCTCATATTGGTCCAAATACATATTACTTTCTTAAATTAAGTAATTTTACACAAAATGTAAATGTTGGGCCAGACTCAGAACCTCAGTCACCATACAGTTGTATTGCATTATATATCCACACAGTGAAAGTGAATGGTGAAAGAGACAAAAATTCTGCCCTATATCTCATTTTCTGTTCTACAGAAGAAAGAATAGATTTGAACTACAAAAGGGTGAGTATATAATGACAGATTTTTGAAAATTGTGCATGCCTGCTTGTGTCAGTAGATATGAGTGTTACGCTGAAGTCGAGTTAGAGTGTGTGTGGTGGAAAGCCCGATTTAAGCTGCCGCTGGAAGGCTGTTTTTTGTTTGAGAGTGTAAATAAACACGATACACGGACTGATCACCCAGCTCCAGCTTTCTCCTTTTATGAACATTGTTTTATATATATAGGAGGGCGTGGCCGGGCCGTGAGGGCCACGCGGCCATGTGCGTCTCTCTCTCTCTCTAACTGGCATCTCCAGCTCCCCTTTATATCAGTCTCTCGATGATAATCTGATTCAGCACCGGCCGTGCACCCTCATGGCCCGACCACACCCTCCTCCTCCTCCTCACAATATATATACACATATATATTCATTTTACAAAAAAATAACTCATTAAAAAATTGTATGCAATTAATCGCATGCCCCCGGACCATAATAAGGAAGATTCCTGTGAAATGCAAGCTTGTAGTACCACCTGTTTACTCCAGAGGGCAGTAAGTTAAATTTCAGCTGTATGAGCAACGCGCAGTTTATACAGTGAAGAAAACACTTCAGTAGGCAGAACAACACAAACATGCGTTACGTTCTTGCGTTCAAAACACTTGAAGGAGTGCAAATGCGAACTAAGGGATCTTGACATGTGTTTAAAGACTGAGTATTAAACTATATTTAACTTGACACAGTGAACTAAACATAATATGTTTATGACGCAATGCACCCAAGACGCTACACAAGCATGTCGGATGCAGGTGTAAATTGACGGGCTCTTAAACAAGCCCTCATAATAAATCTCCAACTGATTGACAAATTCACTTGTGAAATGGATTGCTGTGAACTGTATGCCAATGATTGACTTATGGTCAATAATATGGTAGTAAACAATACATTGTATTCTAAAGCCACTTTTGTATTGTTATCAATGATTAACTCTTCTGCTACAAGAATGTAATGCATTTTAATTATCTGAATATTTTTTATTATATATATATGCACAACACGTAGAACCATGAGGTGGATGAGCTAAAACAGCAGAAGACCATGTCAGGCACTTTATAAGGACAATATTGTTCCTAATAAAGTGCTCAGTGAGCATGTAATTACAATAGATGTGATGGTGATACAAGATAACCACATGTAGGCATCCACTTACACAAATACACGTGCACCACTTGTGGCAAAGAAAATGGCTTACCAGCACCACCCACTTCTGCTAATCTTCCACTCCCCCAATTCGCAGTTAGACATAACGTTCATCTGTAGATGTATACTAATGTAGTGTGGAGGGTATTTGTGTGCCCTTGGCAAAAAGAGGACTTGGCGTCGTGGACCAAGTGTGTCCATAAATTGCACTAGCGGCAGTTTTACTGCCAGTTGTAAATAGACTATTCTGCCATTTTTTATGGCAGCTATCACTAACTCATTCTGATTCTTATTGCCTCTCAAACACCGCCGATGGCCTGCCTTACTCTCCCAGTGCCGGCTCTTCTGTGCTGACCAAACTTCTAATGGCAGAACGATTTATGACATTGGTGTAACTGTGCCTTAAACAAGCACTGCAGAATTTAATTTAATCACTTGTTTTCTTGTTCATAATCACACTTCGGGATGCAGGCAGAGAAAGATAAGTTTTGAACTAAATCTAAGTGGCTTTGATGATTTTTTTAAAATCAAGATGTTTGGAAGATGAACAAGGAACATTAGGTTTTATGTACAGTATGTAGAATCAACAATGTTTTAGGAACTTTAAAATGTTCAGTTTTAAGTCAATCATGTCCCATTAAAATTTTAGCAACTGTTTTGCACCAATCTTTAAATGACTGAGGCAGTCATTTGCATTATTGCAGTCATTTGCATTGATGCACTTTCAGCCATTTTGCTAACGTCAGCCACATGTCTTCTCTTCAAAGCCACTTCAAAGACATGTCAACCCACCTGAAAAAGCCAAATGATTCACAGGCAGAGAAATGTAAGTGCAGCGTAGTTCTAGCGGGAAGACTAGCAGCTGTACATCATCGTACCATTAGCTTGGTAACTCCTAGCCAATCACATGTGAGCCATTGCTTTATATATGCATATTCATATTCCATATGCTTTTATATTTGTGCTAACACGGCAACCTCCACCACCCCACCACCACCAGTTGAGTCCCGTCCTGTCCCGCCCCGGCAAGATATGACGTTTCGAGTACAACTTCTTCGGACTGCCAGATGGGGCTTACACCAAAGAGAGGCATTACATTTCTGTTTTATATTCATCAAAGAAATGTCATCTTAAATTTCACACAAGTCTGTGAATCTTCCTGATAGAATGTTTCTTACGAGCTAGCTTTCCCGATTTGCTAAAAGCAACAGGACTTATTTTGCTGTCAACAAGGCCTGTTATAGAGACAACTGATATCCATCAAGTAACTGGGACATTTAACATATTATTACAAGGAACATACTGTAACCAGCCTTTAAAAAGTTGTTAAACAAATTGCCAATGCTTATCATTTACAGTTGAAAAAAACATAGTACTTCTCATATGAAACAAAATATGCAAATGTAATACAAATTTTATTATACTATTGGGCAGCTTTCTTAAGTAGATGCTGATATTTTGAGATTCTGTTCATTACTTTAATCACACTTGTTTAACTCCTTGGACTTATGGAAATAGAAGAGCTTCAGGTTAGCTAGGGAAGTCTTGTGATTAGTCAGGTGATGTAAGTGGGGGAAAAAGCAACTGTGATTGGCATCATAATGTAAAGGCCAAATCAAATGATTGAGTTGGAATATTTCTCTATTTGTTTATTCTATGTTTTGGAGCTTTGTTCAGAACCTCCAGTCCACTTTAATGAAAATGAAGACCAAAAATAATAAAAATAATATATTTTTGTTTTCTACACAAAAAAGAGGAATCTCATAAACAAGGATCATCAACAGTGAGATCTGTTTTATTTTTCTAACTAGATCAAGTTATGGCATGCATATATTGTTGTGTTATTAATAATTTATACAATTATTTAGCTTAATAATAATTAAAAACTTTATGCAAAATGGCAAACCAAAATATGTCAAAACATTATATAGATTTAGATATCTCATAGAATATCCAACTATTATTTGATGTACAGTATTTTTTTATGTACAGCACTGTTATATTTTTGTGTTATATATTTTGGCTCTGTTCCAAAACATGTATATTGCCTGCATAGACAGCTGCCTTCTAAGGGAACATCCTAACTGAAGTGTAACCTCATTAGTGACTGATTTGCAACTCTTTACATTGATTTTCAACTCGGTACGGGTACTGCAGAAACACTGGAATATTGACTTTGATCTTTTTGAAGTCTTTTTTAAAATCGACTTGGTACTTAAGTACTGGTATTTTTAATGTCCTTACATTTCAATATTTTATATATTATTTTTGAGATTGAATAAAATTCAGGTATATTTATAATCAGCATCTCTCTCACTTCATTCACCATTTTGGGTTTTTCACAAGAAGATATCTTAGAAGGCAGTGCCTTACTGTCTACCTTTTACAATAGCCTATGTGCCTTAACATGCCCTTGATAACGTCAAAAACACTGTCTATATTAGCAGCTTACTAGGTTTTGGAACAAAGCCATGTGTACAGTATAGGTATACTGTATTTGCACTTCAGCTTATATTGAGTGAATGTGCAGATTTCTCTTCCTGATATCTCATATATACAGCTGTGAGAGCAGTAGTCCATATTTTATAGTAGATTTGATGTCTTATTCATGTGGGCTGGCTGGTGAAGCCATGCAGTGGTAGTCCTCTTCTACATATTATTCAATGGCTTATTCGGCTGTAGGACGACTTACACTGAGGATATTGTTTTTGCAATGACACCAGGTGTCACAGCAAGCTCTGTTGACATGCTGAGGTTTCTGTGTTTGCGACGTTAGGTTGTCAGGTGGTAGGATATATCTCTCTCTCAAACACACACACTGATGCGTGCATGCACACACACACACACTTCAGCCAGTGTCACCTGTCGGTCAGTTCATGTTTGGAATAGTGTACACATACCATGTTTTTATATAATTGTGGGGACTCTCCATAAACTTCAAAACATTTTATGGATTTTATACTGATCAAAAGATAATTTCTATCTCTTAACCATAACCCTACCCCAAAATAATGCATATGGCTTCATTTAGAATAAAAAATCAAATATTAAGCAGTTCGTGGAGAATGCATTATTATTATGTGGTAAGCTTATTTTCCATTCCTGGTCAGGCTGGTCTGATTTGCTGTTTTAAAAGGGTTTTGAGCAGTTGTCAGCTTTGGGAGACCAGCTGGCCAACCAGCTAAACCAGTTGAACTCCAGCTTGACCAGGCTGGAAAACCAGCTTAAGTCCAGCAATCCATTTTAGCCTGGTTTAAGCTGTTTTGTCAGCAAATATCTGATATTCCCAAGGATGCAATCATATAAATTGATCTACCTCATTACAAAAAGCAATGTGGACCAAAGCTCACTCATTATGACAGTATATGAAAGCTATTGTAAATATTGATTCGCAAAGCCCATTAAGACTGAATGACTCAGAGAGGAACGAGCAGTATTGTTCCCTCCAGAGAACTTGGCTAAACAAGTCAAAGTTTGAATTTTAGTTTAGCCACTCGCATTGTTCAGTTCAACTTCTTCAATGTGAGCTGAAATAAATGTTTTTTCAAGTTTCAATGGACCCTGTGCTGCTTTGGAAATACAGGCAATTTGTTTCCAAAGTTGAGTTTGTTAGTTTTATAGCAATGTATAAGAACAAGTCCATTTGTAGGATTAAAATTCATAAACCGGAGTACTTGAGGCTAATAATAGCTGCTGTCACAGCCGTTGTTGTTTCCTGCGTTGGAAGTTGCTCTGATTGTGCAGAATACTAATTGGAATGTTAATCGGAAGCCAGATGGTATAATGCTGGAGAATTATTATTATTTCAGTACTGCATAACAGTCATTTGTACAAAGACAAACAACCAAATTGGGTCCGGTACGGATTTGCAAACCATGCTTCTCTCATATGAGAAGAGAAAGCAGTGACGGATGTTTGGATTTAGAGACAGAGAGAGAATAGATTTGCCAGTATCTTGTCGAGCAGTTGCCCGAGCTGAGAAACTAGTTACAAAAGAGGCAGATTAGAAGCACATTTCATGGTGAGCCATCAAGAGCCAGGCTTTGCTTTGGGAAAAAGGACTTTGGATTTCCCCTTTAGTCTTTTTTCTACTTCTTGTTTAATTTCATGCACTTTTAGTCCTGTGAACTTCTAGAAAGTAAAGTGTTGCAAAAACATGTATTTATTAATTTATTATATTTGTTCACTGGCAATGTCCAACAGTAAATGTACATGAATCAAATGTCATTTTTTTCTGATTTTGTCGTGAAAATTCCCATCACAGTGTCATTTCTAAATCTATATTGGTTTTAATAGAATTCTATGGTGGAAATGTTGATAATGGGAATTGATGATATTTGAATGTTTTTTAAATTAAAGGTTTAATTAATAGCTAACATTTTATGTATCCTAAATGCACACTATTAGATAATATTTTCACACTTTTTTCATAATTTGGCAAAACCACATCTTAATTGGAAATAATTGCAGTCCAATAAAAATATTCTGCTCACAAGTAATGACAAATTTACATTTACATTTACATTTATGCATTTGGCAGATGCTTTTATCCAAAGCGACTTACAGAGCCCTTATTACAGGGACAATCCCCCCAGAGCAACCTGGAGTTAAGTGCCTTGCTCAAGGACACAATGGTGGCTGTGGGGATCGAACCAGTAACCTGCTGCTTACCAGTTCAGTGCTTTAGCCCACTACCCACTACTCACTACTCCACCACCACTCCATTAAAAAATGTAAAACACATCTATTTTATCTAAAGCATTATCTGCGCTGACGCTTTTGTCGACTTGGTTGACAGGTACGCTAACTTTTAAAAAATAAGTTTATTCTGGGGCAAAATTGTGGGACAGTTTTATTTTATGAAAAAAAATATATCGAAACTTTTCTCACATGTAAATACTGTAAATCATGTTCACGAGTGCTATAATTCACGTTTACAAATATTGAAATAGTTTTACCAGTTATACTCATTGTTTAGATTATAATAGTTTTAACATGTACCGTAATTTCCGGACTATAAGCCGCAACTTTTTTCCCACGCTTTGAACCTCGCGGCTTATACAATGACGCGGCTAATATATGGATTTGTCCCGCTTTCAAATTTTATAAAAAAAAAAAAAAACATTCTGTGACGTGCTCAGTTTTTTGACGGCGTGAAGCTTTCATTAGACCAATGAAATTGCCGAACGGGTTAAGGTCAAAACAACTTTTTTTGTTTACTGTTTAGATTAAATCGAGCGCGCTCAAACTTCCCATCATTCTGATTACGGTAGTAATTTTGTCACCCTCACCATGGCAAAGACATGGAGAAACGCATATGATGCAGCTTTCAAGTTGAAGGCGATTGATCTGGCTGCTGCACGGGAGCTTGGTCTTAATGAGTCGATGATAAGACGTTGGAAACAGCAGCGTGAGGAATTGACTCAGTGCAAAAAGACAACTAAATCTGAGGCTATTCAACTCTGACACTTTCTTGGTAGGCTACTGTTTACTGCAAATGTTTTATTACAAGCCGTGTGTGGCAGCGGGGGCGTGGTCAAGCGCCCGTCCGGGAGAGAAAAGCTGTAAGGGCGCTTACACCTGCGCTAAATTATGTCTAACACCGGTGTCTAATTTCAAGTGCCCTGCTTCACGTGTCCTTCTCAGCAGGGCACTTGACGTTCCAGGTAAGGCTTTTAATGGCCACAGCAATGTTTACAATCAATTTTATAAAGTTTCTCAATTCTTCTATGTGCCAACACTAGACTGACGTGTGTCACTTTCTCAGCTCTGTGGCTGCTGCCTTTTTATGCCGCTCTCCCCATGCTTACTGAAATTAGACACCGGTGTTAGACATAATTTAGCTCAGGTGTAAGCGCCCTTACCGCTTTTCTCTCCCGGACGGGCGCTTGACCACGCCCCCGCTGCCACACCGTGTTTCGTTAAAGCCTGAGTAAAGTTCATTTGTTTCAGTGTACCGGTAGGCACCTGCGGCTTATAGACAGGTGCGGCTTATTTATGTTCAAAATAATATTTTATTTAAAAATCAGTGGGTGCGGCTTATATTCAGGTGCGCTAAATAGTCCGGAAATTACGGTAATAATTTGTATTTTTTATAATGGCCAGGAAAATGTTCCCAAAAGTTTTTAATTATTATTTTCTTTTATATATGACTTCTAAATAACAAAAAGGAAAGTTGATTTAATAAAAATCATCCCGACGCATTAAAAGTGCCCTTAGTTGAAGAAACCCCCATACACACAGTTGCACCTTTGATAGCCTACATTGGCCGCTCCTGGTAAATGGCTGTGTAAATTTTTTAAGAGGTTTAGCCGTACAGCACTGAAAAGGCATTCCTGGCAATACTAGTGCTGTTGGCACTCTCTTCCCAAGGCTTATTCTCTCCATTTTTCTCTATATCTTTCCCTCTCTCTCCTTCCTTTCGTATTTTGCCTTACCAAACTTCCTCTGCTTATCTCTGCTCTGCACCCCGCTCCCGTTCGTACTGTGTTTATCCGGGGGGTTCTTGTCTGGGGGTGATAAGCCGTCAGGCTCTGCCCAACATGGATCTAAGGGTCCGTCTCTCTCTGTTTCCCCACTGTTCAAACACAGAGGCAAGGGCCAACCTCCCTGTGACTGTGCCTCCCACTTCTCCCATCTATCTATCATACTCCACGGCTTACCTCCTTCTCTTCTTTTTTCTTCAATGGCAAAATAAAGAGGTAAAATGTTTTTGAGTAACAGACCAACATGATCACTTGGGAACTCATCATATTGCTAACAAATGCTTTGATAGAGTTCGGCATCTCCCATCAAACATTTCTGCATCAATTTGAATGTGTATACCGTTTCCTGTGGAACGACTATTATACAGCAGCCTCAGAGACACCGGATCTGCTCCTGTGGAAACCAGGAAGGAATCATGTTCACAAACAATGCTTAAGATACATTTTCCCTCTAACAATACTTTTTTTACTCCACTGACAGTTAGTTTTAGGGTTGGGGTTTGGGTAAGGGTTAGGGCATATTTAATAAAACATGCATTCCTGTTGAATGGATTACATTATTTACAACTAGAGCTGCACGATTAGTTGTTAAAAGATTGTGATCTCGATTCAGACACCCACGCAATCTCATTTCTAAGTGACACCGATTCTGTGATGTATATTAACTTTCCAGTGGCATGCATTTGTAAGGCGGTCACATTTCAATTCAAAATTCAGTTCAAGACGTGTTTTTAAATGTTGATAAACCTTATATGGTAAATGGTAAAATGGTCTACACTTATATAGCTCTTTTTTTAACCTTAGAGTTTACCAAAGCGCTTTACACTGTATCCCAATCACCCATCCACACTCACATTCACACACCAATGGCGACAGAGCTGCCATGCAAGGCGCTAACCTGCCATTGGGAGCAACTTGGGGTTCAGTGGAACCACCAACATTGTGATTGGTAGCCGATCCGCTCTACCACCTGAGCCACAGCCGATATGTCATCTACAAAACACAGCGCTCTTCCACGGGGCGCTGAATAAACTAAAACACAACTACCAAAGATGGTTGTCTAGCACTGTGCTTTACAAACTTCAGGGTGCAGCCACAATTAGCTAGGAGTGTGACATATTCTCTGTTCAGTTCAATATTTTAATAGCCACCGATGCTACAAAAATAACGGCATTACCAAGATCTGACTAAATTTGCTACTGTGCACTGTTTAATTACAGCTGATTGCTCTCGCAACATGATCAAACCTGAAGTCGACATAATGTGTACGATAGTTTCGGTACGCTAGGATCGGCGACTGTATGCCAACACACTGACGTGCAGCTTTCTTATCAGACATGTTTGCAGTGGTTTCAATGAATGTACCTTTCTACTTGGTGCGATTGGCAGCACATTGCATCAGCTGCATAGGGTTCAAAGCCAGGCAGTAAACACGTTTGAATAATCAATAATGAACGTGAATTGGAGGCTTCATTTTTCCCTCTAACATTACTTTTTTACTCCACTAATGGTTAAGGTAAGGTTTGGGTTGGGGGATAGAGTCTATAAATATATTATTTTCTCTTCATTGTATAATGTCCTGTAAAGCTGAAAACAACTTGCTTCACTACTAGTTTTTGGCAACCTCTCCTGAACATAAATGGAGCTCACATGTCCCCATATTCCCTTCAACACTTACTGCTTTGGCCACTAGGGGCAGTGTTTCGAAATTTCGGTCAACGTATACCGATTTTCACGAAAGAAAATTCGGTCTACTCTTTCCGATTTCACTGTGAGATCAGGCTGGCTCTCAAATGCTCACATGCATGTGTCTGCATGCATTTTTGTCTTGTGATGTATGCAGAGCTCCTGCACAAACTCTGCACTGTTTTTAATCAAAATACACCTCTTTAGGTGATATTAATGTAAACACAGCTGTTAATGAATTACCAGTGTAAACAAAATTACATCTGCACTGTCTTGACAAGCTATTAAAGCAAACACAGCTGGTACTGTTTAAGCAGATGGGACAAATTCTTCAAAATGTTAGATCTGTGCAATGTCTGAATGTATATAAGCTTCATGCTGTCTGTTATAGGCATTCAGGCATTCTTACTGCATCAAGTCAGTATTAATGTGTATCTATCACACAGTAAAGAGTGTCAATGATTTAAGTATTTTATTTTTGCATTAAATTACCGTTTTTAATGTTTTATATGATTATTTTGTTATGTTTAATTGATACTGTTGCTGAAAAACTTAAAGCACTGTTTCTCTGATCTCTATTTAATTTCTAAAATGTTGTTTTATTGCATATTTGTTTACAAGTGCAATACCAAGTCAACATAGAACTGTTAATGAAGCTTTTTTTTGCTCATTTTGCTTTTTACTTAGCATGTGAGAAACAGGTAATTCTTTTATTATTATTACGCAGTTTTTTAACAGGATTTTGTATTATTATTTTATAATTTTTTTGCAATAATCACAAAGTGCTGTTTGGTTATAATGTATTCGTTGCACCCTCTTGTGGACTAAGGTCACAACTTTATTGCATGTTTGCTATGAAGCAAAGAACATATTTGTCATAACCTCTAGTAAATTACGTTACATTGTTTAGTACCCTTATGTCCAGTTTTTGTAAATCACTGAAATACTAATTTTTCTTCAGAATCGTGAGAGAATTGTGATCTTTATTTTAAGCAAGTGATTCTCAATTTATTCAGAATCGTGCAGCTCTAATTACAACTAAAAACAACTCTCTTTTCATCTCACTTTTGGCGAGATCAGTCTGAAAGAACCCATGTACAAACCAATAATTTTGATTAATTCTAGTGAATTGACTAAAAGATTCTTTCAGATGTTTTTAAATCTTTCTGTCAGTTAAAGAAGGAGGAAACCAGTGAGTTTCTTTTTCAGTATTATGTGTGAATAATTGAAGCATTCACTCAATAGATTTGTTCAAAAGCACAAAACACAAGTCTTAGTAGATCTGGGTATTGATAAAGATTTACCAATTTGATTCGATTCCATTTCACAAGCTCTCGATTCCAATGTTGATTTGATATGGATAAGAGTACATTTCTGTTACTATGTCTCTTTTGCTTAGATATTAAATACATTCTGTCTTAGCTAATGCTCTTAATTATAAAGGAACCTTCTAGGTACAATCTGACAATATAATATTTTACAAATAATTTGTTATCATTAGTTTTTCATCAAATTGGTCACATTTTAGATTTTGAAAAATGTTAAAATTCAGTCCATTCCATCAGTTATGTTGCATGTATTTTTGTAACATTTTTATTATTTACTTGCATAATTTGTACATTTACAAGTATTTACTTTGATATGTAGAACACTTAATAGGGTACTATCTCTTTAAGGCTAGTGGCATCAGCCAGTTGTGTGGGGTTTCTTTATCGCATCCATGTGAGATTAGAATTGTTTTTAATCAAAAACTGACTGTACATTGTTTTTTAATTAAAATTATGTTATTAAAAGAGACATTATTCAATACAAATCTACGGATCTCGTCTTTGGACACACAGAATGCGTTAAACCAAACTTTTACTCTCAGCACACAGTGAAAGGACCTCAGTGCTAATAACTTCTTCTCCACAATACTGCCCAATCACTGGTGAGTGATATCTGAACATTTATTATCCAGTGGCTATCGTAGACATTTTTAGTCGCATTGCACAAGATTTTGTTGCACATACGCATGATTTACTTGCATTGTAGATGGTTGCCACATAGAGTGAAAGACCTATCTTGGGATTTAAGAATCAATATTGAGCCATTAGTATCTAAGTCTAGTATCCAAAATTATAATGTACACGTATGCAAATCTACAAATAGACTCTAGAAAGAGTGTGTGAGCGTCATAAGCACTTTCAAAACACATCAAAACATAATTTCAGTCTGTTTGTCACACAAAGCTATTGAATTCTATAGCTCATGAGTTTTATGGACTACTTTTATGGTGCTTTCATTGATTGCAATTGCAAGGAAAATGGAGTGACAAGTACATTTTGTAAAAATGAGAGTCTGGTTTAGAACAACTTGAAGATGTGTAAATGATGACAGTATTTTCATTTTTTGGGTGAACTATTCCTTTAAAATTTAATTGTCGTTCACGACCGAAAATCCACTACTACTCACAGTTTAGGCTAATAGCCTCTTGGGAAAGCTTAATATACACAACAAAAGCACTAACTGCCATCCTTCCTCACAAGATTTACACAGTTCTTTGTGTTAATGTTACACAAGAGCTTACACCCATTATATCTGCATCATAGGAGCTCTTAAGTGTGATAGTGCCAAGCAAATTAGTTTTTATTGATAATGTTTCTAGTTTTCTCATCCTGAGATCTTCATATTCCATCTTGGGCTTTACTGAGGCAATAATTAGCAGATTATGCAAATGAGGATTCATTTATCAGACAATCGCTGTTCTTTAAATTACACAGCGTGATGAGAGAATCTATGCCTCTTTCATTGGCTGTGCCATTGACTTTGTCCTCGCATCACAAGGCCTTGACTTTTGATAGCATTTGCTTTTGTTACTTATGATGTGTGTGTGTGAAGACAGTAATTTGACATTTTATTGTGAAAATGACATAATGTTTTTTTAGTGACTCACCCCATGCGTTGCATTGTGTGTCTCATCTGAACTTTGAGTAAATCCACGTGAGCCACTCTCAAAACCAGTCAAAACACAATACACACCTATTCATATAGGCCTAAATTGTTTTTTAACCTTTTTGACTTTTCGAAGGTCCCCTGCATTACTTCTGCTGTAATGATTACAAAGCTTCTTTTTTTCTTAATGTCTTCAATTTCACCCAATCAGATGTAACGGAGCTCTCGTTTCAGTGGGACTTTTATTTTGAAAGATCTTTGAAGTTCTTCCTGTTTGTGAAGAGGAAGAGGTTTGCGAGCTGAAATCTCAGAGCTTCAACACTGAAAGAGTTCATTTGAGAGTTCACAGCCATATATACACTCAACACACTGATCTGTGGCTCTGCAGATGGATACTATTGGACACACTACATGAAAATCAAGCATTAGTAGTGTGTGTTGCATTTGTGTGTGTTCGTGTGCTTGACTGTGTGTGTGTGTGTGTGTGTGTGTGTGTGTGTGTGTGTGTGTGTGTGTGTTTGTGAAGGAGATGACAAGGCAGAGAGGTGCCTCTTATTAATAATAAGACCAAAAATAATAAAATACAATAAGTACAATATAGGCCCTGCGATGGACTGGCGACCTGTCCAGGGTGTCCCCCGCCTTTCGCCCAATGTTAGCTGGGATAGGCTCCAGCCCCCCGCGACCCTGTACACAGGATAAGCGGTTGACGATGGATGGATGGATGGATGGAAGTACAATATATATTTTCATATTGCACCTAGACAGATGGTCCCCTGTATAATTCACAGCATTAACAGATAAAAAAATTATTTTATATGTAAGCAAACGTGACATTATAACTGAAAAATACCCATATTAATTGATTTCAAATCAAATCAAATTGAATTGAATCGAGAGCAGTATCAATAGCTGTATGAATACCCAGCCCAAATAAAATAATGAATGGCCTTTAATTTTTTGATTCCAGAAGTTTCAAGAACTAGGCCTGTATGTTTTCAATGAATACAGCTGAAGGTGAAGCTGAAGTTTAGGTAAATCTTAAAATATAATATATAATATAAATATATAGCTTATTAACTTTTTAAGTCATCCTAAGCCCCCATTGAAAGTTTGCTGAGGCCCCTTAGTGGGCACCGACCCCTGGTTGAGAATCACTGGTCTTGACTACACATTATTGTCTGCATTTATCCGAAACTTATCACAAATCTAGCTATTCAATTTCATACTTATTCAATTTCTAATAATAATGTAGATAAATAAACATTCCAGCTTAACATTTTCCATGTTTCTAAGGCCGCTGTGAGTCTGATTTTTATGTGTATGTGTGGTTTGATTGGGTTATAAATTTTATTGTAAATTTAGCATAAATATGTGCAAACTTATTGAATCACGATATCTGCGTGACACACAGGTTTTATACAGAAATATGTGCGTTTGCACAGTTAGAGAATGAGACCTATTGTGCATCATTTACAGCACACTTATGCAACCTTGAGGTGACATCTAACGTATGACAATATGAACAAATGCTTATGTAATCTTTCCAGTGTTTTGTGTGTCACTAAGGCTCACAGTGTTATACAGGTGCTGTGGATTCTGAGAAATTCTATTGAAGAGTCCTTACAGCTGAACTGTAGCCTTCAGCTTTACCATGTAACACAAAAGAACAACAAAAACACACAAAACTCAGGTTTTGAATTAATTTATAGATATATGGTTCAAAGAAGACTATATCGCAGCTTAAGTAAAGCTATTCAAAGGCATGGGGTTAAGTCAGTGCACTGGAGTTGCCCTCTGAACTGTAAAGTGGTTTGGCTTTCATTGTTCCACTGTTGCCACAAAAGTGTTTTGTTTTTGTAGTTTGCCTACACACCAGTTTGTCTTGATTAAGATGAGCTTTGTGTCTCGCAGGATTGGATTTATCGGCCTTCATTTCAGTTTAACTACATGTTTGCATTGAGAACAGATGCTGTTTTGCAGTTAGTGAGAATGTAATTATGGCAATGCGCTTCTTCTTTTGGTTTGCAAGAAAGTTGATATGAGTTTGTTTGCATATGTGGGGATGTTTACTAACTGCTGCTATTTAAGGTTTGGCGGATGTAACATTAACCAGAAATACATTATGCCTGTATTATAGATGGATGTTGATTTGAATGAGAAATAAATGACAGTACACTTGCATAAATTGAATAAATGGTGCCCATTTATATGAGTATTTCTGGTTATCCTGATGAATCGCTCACAAAGAGAGAATAATTAACTTCTAATGGATATGAGGCGATAAATTAACATTGTATAACCAACATTAAACAACAAAACACGCAAAACAAACCCTAATCTCTGTTTACGTTGTGTAATATTTATATAGCACCAAGACTGTGAGTTCAGCAGTGGTTTGTGTGTTATGTATGAGTGCACGTTGTGAACATGTGCATCTCCTTCACAGATACTTATTAGAGCACTCATCTGTGACAGTCCCACTGTATAACTTAACTCACGATACACTATTTCCTATATTCTGCTTATGTTAAATTAAGTACTATAAAATAATTATTTCCCACAATTAACGTACATACATGTTTTTGTTGCGTTTTCCTTTATTGCTTCATGAAACATAAACAGAATGTGGAAAATGGCATGTTGTTACTTACAGCAGATGATCCTGATTAAAACCAGCTCTAAAACATAACAAGGTGCAGAGAGGTTCAAATAATCCTCAAAGAGTGACACAAGCTTGTCTTGCAACACAAGCCCGACACTTCCTGTCAGACATGTTGTGTGCGCACGCACTGACGCAAGCAAATAAACCATTATACATTTATGTCGCAAATATCAACGGTATTTCCACTATCGTGCGATTTAATCATATTTTGATCTTCAATTACACAAATTATACATCGGCCTCTGATATGTTATGCATCCCTTATGAATTCTCCTGTTAAAACTTGTGCATTATTTGAGCTCTCAATTTGTTTATATAATAGTTTTACGGTTGTTTTAGGATTTAAGGGTTACAGCATTATGTCGTCATTGGAACAAAGTTTTAAAATTGGCCATAACTTTACACAGAAAAGGTTAGTAAGCAATTGTATCAAACTGACATCATGCTAACATGCATATTGTTTATGTCTTGTCGCTATGCTTTTGAAACCGAGAGTATTTGCAATTTACGGATCGGCCAATTTAGTTCCATTGAAAATGCCTCACTGTAAACCCAGTTTTTGCTTTAAAAAAATAAATTAAATGATGCAGGAGTCCAAATATATATTTGTGTAATCAACATTATGCCCCAATCGTGTCGATTGAGTTTAATTTGTATTGAACCCAGAATATTCCTTTAATTAGGACATGGACACTATGGTGTTTAGGCTACAAGGAACTGGAATAAAAAGGATTTTAACGATTTGATGCCAATTCCAATTCCAATTCCACTTTAAAGATCTGTGCAGATCATTCATAAATCCATACTTATGTACAGTATGTTAAAGTAATATGCCATGAGAGGCCATGTGTTCCAGTGATTTTTTTAAGGGGTGTTCTTAGGCATGATGCAAAGTGGAAGCATTAAATGAACCCGTGTTTGCATCCTTGTGGTTATGTCCCGAAGCACTTTGCTGGCATTCAAAAGCAGAACACGGACACACTGGCATTCAAAAGAAGTCAAAGAGAAACATCGTCTCGCTCTCAGGGAATCATTTAGGCATCAAGGTTCTACATACTTGAACAGCAGCAATGAGAAATGTTCTTCAGGTATATAATATAATATAATATAATATAATATAATATAATATAATATAATATAATATAATAAGTGGTTTATTTATGTAATTTTAAGATTATGTACGATTATTTTTTCTTTTTCCAGAACTGGAAAGTGTTCCATGATTCATAATGGACACCTGATTTTGTATTTTGATCTTCAGTGTTTTGACCCGCATTGGCGTATGTTTTTAATGGATCTAAACGTTTGCAGCTCCATAGTGCTGATACACACTTGAGACTCAATGTTTAAGGAGTGGGTAGACGATGTGAAGCTACCCGTATGAACCGAGGTTGAGCCTATGTTGAGAACAAAGAAATACACTCACTTTAATAGGAACACCTGTAAACCTACTTATTCATGTAATTATCTAATTACCAATCGTGTGGCAGCAGTGCAATGCATAAAATCATGCAGATATGGGTCAGGAGCTTCAGTTAATATTCACATCAACCATCAGCATGGGGAATCTTTTTGGACTGTGGCATGATTGTTGGTGCCAGACAGGCTGGTTTGAGTATTTCTCTAACTGCTGATCTCCTGGGATTTTCATGCACAACAGTCTCTAGAGTTTACTCAGAATGGTGCCAAAAGCCAAAAAACTTCCAGTGAGCAGAAGTTCTGTGGATGAAAATGCCTTGTTGAATAGTGAGGTCAATGGAGAATTGCCAGACTGGTTTGAGCTGACAGAAAGGCTATGGTAACTCGGATAACCACTCAGTACAATTGTAGTGAGCAGAATAGCATCTCCGAATGCATAACATGTCGAACCTTGATGCGGCTACAACAGCAGAAGACCAGATCGGGCACATTATTAGGACCATAGTGTTCCTAATAAAGTGCTTAGTGAGTGTAGATAAAGAACAGTGAGTGGGTTTGTCTTTTTTCTCGGTAATAGTATTGATTTATCAGTATTAACTACAAAATAGACAGCAGCCAGATCTGTTTGGGCATTTTGTTTTCTCTGCAATGCCTAAAGTTTAATGCTTAAGTAATTGTAAGGCGTTGATATTATACTGTATTATCTGTAATGTCTTAAATGTATTGAGCAGTTTATTAAAATCATGCCTTAAAAATATATATGTCTTTAGGCCCCCAGAGAGCAAACCATGTGTGACTCTTTTTGTCATTTTGTACATTAAATTGAACTAAAATACACTATATGGCCAAAAGTTTGTGGACATCTAAACACCAACATTCATATGTGCTTGTTGAACATTTTATTTCAAAACCATAGGGATTTATTCCTCTCTTTGCTGCTATAACATCTTCCACTCTTCTGAAAAGGCTTTCCACTTGATGTTGGAACATACTGTAGCTGCATGTTTTTTCTCTTATTTATCACAAGAGCATCAATGAGGTCAGTGTACGCAAATATGCATTTGAGCATTTTAAAGTTGCTACCTGTCAGTCAGACAGTTCTCAGGTACCAAATTAGGTAATGATTTCTACTGCGCCTGATATCGTTATTATTTTGTATTGTGGTACTGCATCAATGTGGTACCAAATATATATCTGAAAGAAATGGCACCATCTTCTCCATATGGACAATCAAATTTTGTTCTTTTTAAATGTTTTCATTCATATGACACAGAGCCTGTTGGAGAGTACTTGTGTAATGTACAAGTCAAGGGATATTGATTGACAGTAAACACACCCAATCAAATGGTTTATAGATTCACTGCAGTGTAGAAGGAATTCATCTACTGCTCATCTTAACTTATTCATATAAATAACAGGAAATGTTTTCTATGTCATTGTTTGCTGTACTGTAACTGTCAGACTAGTCGTCACTAATTGCTCCACTGCTACAGACGTTATTATGCGCTCTGAATGAAACCAAATGATAATCAATCTCTCACATATCTTGCACACCCTAAAACCCCAAGGCAAGTGACAGTTTGCCCTCTTAGCAAAACAAAAAAACAGTCTATAAGGTAAGTGTTTTGTGACCCTCAAACAAATCAGTCTTTATGACAGTTTAGGCAGTCTTCATTTGCATGAGAGCCCTCTGAGGGCATTTAATGCCTCTAACTTCCCCAAGCTGAGAACCGGGTGTTTAGGCAAACCTGCTGACTACGGCAGGGTCCAAAATCACCCTTTCTCCCCCTCCTCTTATCTCACCTTCCTCTCATCCTCCAGGAGTTCTTGCTTTCTTTCTTTCTACTCACTCATAGTTGAAGCTGAGAGCATTATTATTGTGTAAAGAGCTGCTTTGCTTCCACTGCCTCTACGTCTGTTATGATCAGAGCTCCAATGTTAGCGCTGTCACCACATCACATCTCTCTCCTGGTGCATCCCTTGTGACCCTCGGTGCATGTTACACTATAATGTCCTCCCCACCTCCTGCCTCCCCTCTCTGAAAACTCCTCCATACGGAAGAACACACGCTGTGGATCTTTCCTGGTGCGCAGAGCGGGAGAATAAGTGAATGAGAAGAGAGTCACACCGTGTGGGAATAATCTTGCTGTGGACAGAAACACATCCACTCAGTGTCTGCAGGAAAAAGAGCAGACGCAACGGCTTTGGGCAGCGGTGGCAGCAGAAGCGTGTGTGTGTATGTGTGTGCATGCATCCGTGCGCATGTATCGACTCAGAGCGCGTGTGTCTCTGAGCAGGGTAGACTGAGCTGCACTGGGATTCTCACTCGCTCTCAGATGATGAAGGCTCACGTTCGGCATATGATGGAGCTTGACTGAGAATCTCTTGGAAGTGTGGCAGAGGCACACGTACATTCCACGCCTGCTTCTGGACTGTGACCGATGACCGGACATACACATCAGGCTCCTTGCGCCCCCCCTGCTCCGCCGAGGAGACACACGGGCAGGTGAAGGACCTTCACCTTCAACCACCTTCCAGACCTTTGGAGATGTTCCTCAGGACCAGCTCTGGACTCCTACTCTCTCCCTGGAGAATCACCTTGTTTTTGCTGGTCTTCCTGGATACTCCCCATCTGTCCCTACAGGGCAGGAATAAGGGCAGATGGAATAAGGGCGGTAAGTTTGGAGTATTGATCTTCATCACAGTAGGAACTTGGCACTTTTTCTACTGTGAGGTCTTTGCTGATTCTCCAGATAATTGGTTGTTTGTGTTTGCTGAAATGCAAGTGTCAGGACAGTATTTGTATTAGTAAGTTGTAAATCAGTATTAGTTTGAAATGTTTCTTTTTTTCAAAGAGCGTTTTTTCTTAACTGGTGGGTCGCAGCCCAAAAATAGTTTGCAAGTCTGTTCTGATAGGATCGCAGACAGCAGGAAATAGCAATGCTATACCAAACAATTAAAAGCTACTAACCATATAATCATGCATAGATAGGGTAGCAAAATAAATAGTCTTATTAACTTTGTGATTAATACTTTGGAGATGTTCTTTTTAGGAGAGCAGTGATTCTCAACTGGTTGGTTGTGACCCAAAAATTGGTCATAGGTCTATTTACGATGGGGTTGCATAAAACAAATAAAATTGGCTTGTCAACATTTAGTATGGAGGATAAAATGCTTACCATGTCTTGTTAATGTCAAAGGCATTCAGATGTGCATCTTATCAATCTTTGTTCACAATTAATCTTTCTATTGTTAGAAGCAGTGCAAATATTGCAGATGCCAACAAATGTACTATTAATAAATGTCAATATTTCAGTGGACAGATACAACGATTCTGGTAATGTGTTGAGTGGAAACATTATGCTAAATGCATAATCTGGATCTTGAAGCAAAACCAGTTTGGGTTCTGAGAGCATGGAAAGTTGATGGATGACATTGCTGTCATGTATCCAATGAAGATATTTTTTTCCTGTTGTCTCTTCAGCACTATGTTTCTTCTTTGTGTGTGTGCAGACACTACTCAGCTAAAAGCTTTCCCACCGCGCTGATAGAATTTCACTTCCTCTGCGCTCTGTCGTTATTGGGCTCTCAAAAAGACACAGGGAAAAATAGCAAAGGAAACCAAAGGAAAAAGGAAGCAAGCAAGTGCGCCCATGTCCGTGATCCCATTTGTATGAATATGTGTGTGAGAGTGTTAAACCATAGCCACTCTTCCTGTCTCAGTGCTGTGATTTCAGGATAAAGTCCTGTTTTACCAGGCTGTGGGGAAGTGTTAATAATTCAAAGCAGACCCCCCATTCTAAGTGAGAACCACTCTCCCCCTCTTCACAGGCAGCATCTAATCCCCTTTGTGGGATTAAAGGAAGAACGGTAATCTTAACGGCCACTCCTGGCGAAGGCGCACTGATGCTCATCCGAAACCCATGGTCGTCACAACCTCCACAGTCTCTTGGCTTCAAAGAGTCCCTGCTCTTGCGTGCCTTTGCTGAACAAGTACTCTCCTTGCAATGGCTTTTCCTCATCTCCCCTGTTGAATCAAAACGCTCAACTCCAGTCAGCATTCCTACGGCTGCCAGCTTTGTTTTTCTCTGATCGTTTAATGCCGTGATGGTGCTAGTGGGTGTATTCTTCTGGCACCTTGTGTGTTTAGCAGGTGTCAGATGGACTTCTAAGCTGACTCACTCCTTGTTGAGTGTTGTCTGGTTGAATGGTTCAACTCAGGGTCTGCTCAGACAGATTTGTACTTCTGTTCCAGACATATTTTTGCTGGAAGATGCTTGGAGCGAAATATTTCATAAGGCAGAAGTCTTTGGTGTCACTAACGACTTCATCAAACTCAACTAGGTCCTAAAAGTCAACATTAAATAAAAATTTATTCTTAATGCACTTTCCTAGTTATATTGTGCATGATACCTCAGTGCACAATATTCCAATTTAAAATGAAACTTGTTTGTCATCTTTTTGTCAACTAGGTCCACCTCTGAAACAACTTTCCTTTATTTTATTTAACCCTCACCTCCAACCACCTGGCTAAATTTTTGTACAATATGCACCTTTTCACAATCCAATCAATTCCTGATTAATAAAATCAAGTCTTGCCCTACAGTTTCACTCTTTTAATATCCTGTTTCACTGGCACATACATTAGATTACAGAAATTAAATAGGTTGCAAACTGCATTTCATGTTGATATTAAATTCAGTGTCGAATACATTTATTCACAGCAGTACCATTCATTTAAATTATAATTAGTGATAACACATTATGAAGCTGATTTCAGCCCATATTTTGTAAAGATCAGTGATGTTGTCCTTGAGCAGCTTCCGTGGAAGTGACAGTACAGTTGCTGTGTGTAATCTGAGCTCCCTCCCTCCTGTTTAAACCATTTCTGATTAGGTTTGAAATTTAGACACAGTATTAGCCTCTACACATTCTAAATATGGTTATATATATTTCAGTGGGAAGCAAATAGCTTAATATATCCTATAATCTTTGGCCTCTGGTGAGTTAGGGGGCATTAGCTTTCCATGGAGCAATTAGGGCACATTCTGAACAGCTGTGAGGATTTGGCTTCAGCTTTCCACTCTGTAAATATGACACAGGACACCCAATTGCCCTTCCATGACATACTTGAAAAGGTGTAATTTTACTTGCGGATATGATAAGATCAGCCTAGCATGGTTGAATTTTTGTTGCTGCACTGTTCTTCCCAGCATTTTGAACAATCCCTGGTACTAGTGAGCCAACATGTGCGGGCGTATGTGAGTATTTGTCCCGTAACAGTGGTTACCATCGCTTCAATGGTGCATTGTCATAGGATTAAAATATCTTTCATATCACCATAATTCCTGTTACTGAATTGTAGATGGTGTAGGATATGCATTTCCTTTTTGCTTTGCGTTAAGCTTCATGTATTTCCTCAATATGTCAATATGCAATGCAACTTCACCAGTCGTCCTTAAATCACCAAAAGTTGTAATTTTTTGTGTGTGTGTTAATAAAATACTTTCTTTGATCCTAGTTTAATATGCAGAGACAACTTTTAGTATGAAAATTGTAGGTTGATTTCCAAAAAAAGGGTTTACACTTAAACAGGCTTAAAGTTGCTTTTTCGACCAATGAAAGAAGAGTGTTGTGTTTGGGGAAACCTGTTTGAATACAGACAGTATTTTTGCAATTCCATTAGGTGACACTAGTTGCACACAAATTACACACTTAATTTGTAAAATAATTTCAAAGTTCTCATAATTTAGGGCTAATAATATGGCCAATGTTCAACCATTTCTGTAATTCTGTGCCTCAGTGGGACTTCTGTGTAAAGAGATAAGTTTAAAATATCCCTTTTAAATATCCATGTATGATGCTCTGCAAATTGAATATTTTAATATTTTGTTTCAGTGCTTTTGAAAGTGTTGAATTGGACATGCGTGGACACAATCAAACCTGATCCCTGTTAGCGTAATGTTTCTCCAAGTCTGTGCCTTTGGTTGTCCTTCCACTGTCTCCCAGGTTATCTGAAATGAAATTTAAGCATGATTTCTCCCTCATGTATTTAAAAATGTAACTGTCTCCATGGACTTTCTCAATAGCAAGGGAATTCTCAGGGGCCACCTCTGCACTATCTCTCACTCTCTCTTGCTCCCTCGTTCTCTCCCTGACATAAACGCACAAAGTTGCATAGCTATGCCCTCACAAAATTTGAATGTGGCATTCAATCTCTCGATCCTAATAGAGGTTTATTCTCCCGGGCCACCTGAGGGTTGTGGTATTTAGAGGGCAAACCGAACTCACTCAGTGTCACCCTCCATCTGTTTCAGACCATGACCCATGGGGTAGTGGTTTGACTGGTTAGATTCGGCAGTTAACCCATGCTGATAGAAGTCGTAACTACACCATTATGCCAATATACCATTATGTTTCTTCTTTGACAGCCATGCAAAATTATTTGTGTACTCTATTGCAAGCAATGTGTAAATTAATTGTAAATATATATGCAAGGAAGATAAGACCAATCACAATTCAGTATTCAAATAGAAGTAACCAAGACCAAACGAAGACCATGTTATTATGATTTCGTCATTGCTGACGGTTACACTATCAATGTCAGTTGAGACTTGAGTTTTCAAACCTTTTTCTTTAGTATTAAGTTTAAAATAAATCTCTAAAGGCTGAAAAAATATCACACTAAAGGCTGAAATGAACTACAAAACCAAGTTAGTCTTTATGTGAAGTAGCTCTTAATTAATTGTTGAAGTTTAACTCTTATGGTTAGGAGTTTAGAAAAAGGTATTATTGGCGACTCTAGTTGTTATACATACTGTGGATGTCCTTGCAATAACCCAAACTTCCCTTAAATCTCAGACCTGAAAATATCCTCCATTGCCTCTTCCACCAGATATTATTTTGCTGTTCCATGGCACATGGTCGCTGTACAGCTGAAATGCACTTTCTTTATATTCCAGACTACATGAAGACCTGTAGACCGCCCACTGTGAGGAGTCGTCTGACACACCCTTAGAAATGGATCTGAATTCTAATGCATTTGGCTGCCTGGCTACATCATGAGAGTTCAGTCCATGAAAATGAACATAAACTTAAAGCTCTGAAGTGTACTTCTCCCTTCAGGCTTCCGTCTGCATGTGGCTAAGAAGCACCTTCAAAGTCATGCAAGCTGCTGCTTTGAGACTAATGGAAAAAGAAGTAGCTTGCTTATGGATCCAATTTATAATCCTTTCCGCTATTCTCTGATACAGGGTATTATAGTTTAGAATTATTTACATTTTTTATTTAATTTATAATGTATCCATTCAATTTAGTTTTTGTATGTTTTCACTCTGTTTTAATGCAGTTTTTTTTTTCAGTGTTTTTATAATGAAGGTGGGTTGTACATTTACATTTACATTTATGCATTTGGCAGACGCTTTTATCCAAAGCGACTTACACTTATGACAGGGACAATCCCCCCATAGCAACCTGAAAGTGTCTTGTTCAAGGACACAATGGTGGTGGCAGTGGGGATCGAACCAGCGACCTTCTGATTACCAGTTATGTGCTTTAGCCCACTACGCATCCACCACTCGGGTTGTAAAGGTTTCAAATTATATAAATTAATACTGCAGGGCTAGTCAACTGGTGGCCTACTGGCAAAATCTGGCCTGCCATTCACTTTTGTCTCTTTTTTCAGTTTTAAATCTAGTTCTATGTTAGATTGCCAGTGTTTTCATATGTGAGTTGATATTTTCAAAGATACAGACATAAGCAGATGTAAATGTTCTTCCTCAGTTTTTATAATTTGTAAGTAAATGCCCTGAATTGATAGAAGTATCATTGTTTTTTGTTGTTATTTTTTTTTCAAAGAAATCAAAACCTATTTGTTAGTTGAGAGTGTGAGATCATATTTGTTCTTCAACCAGATCTTTAGAATGAATTTATGGCCGGACCTTACATTTTTTTAATTGAATACCCCTGACTATTTTAATGTATATGAACACATAGTATTAACAGTGTTTAGTTTTGTTTTTCATGTTAAAATTTTAGATTGACAAAAAATGTCAGCTAAGATAAATAGGGAAAAAAGTTTTGCCCATGTCAAGTTTTCATTTGGATAATCTGACCCCTGCAAGAAAGTAGTTGAAAAGCCCTGATATACTGCCTAACAAAAACTAAAATTAATTAATGGTCATTTTTTAATTTTAATATATTTTACTGTCATGAATGTATATTCTCAGCCTGATCTCATGAAAATTAAGTGACTGTGGCGACATATTTAAATTCTGTGTTATAATGGTAAAATGGATAATGCCAACCAGACTGCTAGAGGGCGCCATTTGCTCGCACAGCACTGACTGAAGTGCTGAATGCTGATGATGTCTGCTTCTCAATCAGAAGGCTACAGACTAGTTAGGCTGGATATCTCTGCTGCCATGTCATCAAGCACCATCAAAGGCCGTCCAATTGTGAGGACCCTTGTAAGGCAACCTCATTTTTCAGTCTTCGTTCACCATATTTTGGCGTATACATCAAGCACATCTTTCAATCACCCACAATCCCTTGCACATGTCCCAATTTACTAATAAATATTGCGGAAAACAAGTCCTTCTGCGTGCCATTACACGACTACGATCTTGATTTCTTCCTCCATATTTACGAAGAACTTGAAGAGGATCAGCACAATTTCCACCTCTGTCATCTACGATGCCACTTATTTTCTCTTTGAAGGTTTTTCTCCATGACAACGGAGGCAGAAACCTTTATAACGTAGCCATGCGCACTTACTAGACCGTCTCATTCTAGTGCTGAATGCTGAGGAGGAGCCTAGCCTCAAGCAAGGACACAGACTATCTGGGCTGCAGACTTCCATTTTAAAAGCACCCTATAATTTAAAACGTAGGGTTTAGTAATCACGCAAGGCCATGTTGCGATTTCAATCTTAATTCAATCAATCATGCAGCATTAGTGGATAATTATACTGATGTCTCAGATGTCAAAGTGTTTAAGATTGTTTCCCTCATGTAACCTAAAGTGCTGCTTTCACAACTGTCACGTCCATTTATGGGTTTTTTTCCGCATGAACGCAACAATGAGAAAGAATACAAATTAAACAGACTACATGTTCTTAGGAGTTCCAGCTCTTCTACCCATTGTGGCTATTATTATTTCTGGAGTTTTTACAAAGTGTGTTACTAAATACTTATAAATAAACCGTCAGTTTTTCATATTGGCATTTCCATGCTTCTAACCAATATGTCGATGGCTTTAATTTGGTCAATAATTGACTGCTAAATTTCGGCAGCCGATATGTCGGTTTATCCCTACCTTAAACCAAAACCTAACTGAAAATGCCATAAAAGCAAATGCGAGATGTAAAACAATTGCTGAAGCAAACACATCATTTTGTGGTGCTTCTATTACACTTTTGGCTCACTTGTGGATTTGCATGCTCTTTAGGACTCGTTCTGTTCCTCAGTCCTTTGCATCGGTAGTGCAACACTATCTGTTGAGATACTGTGCAATTTAATTGTGCTTGAACAACTTATATCTGTAGTTGGTTATGAAATGCAACTGTTAAGTTGTATCGCCTGACATGATCTGATTATCTGCCGTTTTACTTGTGATTTGTGTGAAAGTGAATAAAAGTGGTTGTTGTAGTTTTCATTTCACCAGGAAACTGAGACCAGTGTTCACTGTTCACCTACATCACTGTTTCGGTGAGACCAGGTTGTGTTTCTCAGTTTTGTTTCAGATAATTCTAACCTATTTTATTATTATGTTTATTTCATTTATCGAAAATGTTTTCATTGAGTTTTTGGTTTTACTTTTGGTTAACAATAATGTCTTGGGGATCCTGGGTGGCAAGATTTTCAGAGTGGCTAGAATCGGAGAAGCAATTAACAATTCTCACAACTTGCTGCTTGTGTGGAATTGGATTTCAGGCACACATGCGGGCCCATGTTCAATTATGTGCCTGCGAGACAAGTGATACCAACTGTGCACGAGAGAATAATAATTTCTCTATTCCTCTGAACAGTCTGCTGCGCAGGACGCTCGGCGCGTGCCGCGCAACAATGGCACATTCAATTATTCTCTCCCCTCACCATCAGTGTCGCAACATCTCGATAAAGCGCCCTCAACCAGGCGGCCACTTTCTTAATGGGTAATAATGTCTTTCCGGGGACTGGCTGTGTGGTGGTCTATGGTGGGCTGATACACTCGTATGTGCATAAAGAGTCGCCAACACACCTCAAGGAAAGGGAGAATTATGACAAAAATGAATCATGTTCTCTTTTTGAAGTTTTTGGTGACACAGATTAAATGTTCTGTATACATACTATATATTGGGTTGTCTTTTGCCACTTTTTATTAGATTGATGATGCAGAGAGAAAAGGAAATAATGGGATTGGGACTTCAATGAAGCTGTCAGCTGAGAACATGTGAGGCGTCTATTTCTCAAACTAGAGACTCTAGAGAAACTAGAGTTTTATCTGGGCCTTCCACATCTCTTTCTGTCCTTGGTAGAGCCAGTTATCCTTTGTTTTTGAAGACTGTAGTGCACACTTTTTATATGAAATTTTCAGTTTTTTGCAGTTTCAAACATTGTATAGCCTTCTTCTAGCAATGATTGACTGATATGTTTTTAGAGAAAACAGTTTTAACTTTTTTGCAATTTTTGACCTTATATTGACCTTAAGACATGCCAGTCTATTGCATACTGTGGCAACTCAAAAACAAACACAAAGACGAAATTAAGCTTCATTTACCAAACTAAATAGATTTCAGCAGTGTTTTATATAATGGCAAGTGATTTTCTAGTACCGATTTAGCATGATAAATTGGATAAGGTGTTGGAGTTATGGCTGCTAGAAATAAGGCTTGTTTAGGTTTGATCAAAAATGACTTTTTGCAAATAGTGATGGTGCTGGTTTTTACATCAGTAATGTCCTGTCTATACTTTGTGATCAGTTGAATGCCACTTTAGTGAATTAAAGTACCAATGTACTTCTGAAACTGAAAATCTGTCCATTATTCCAAACTTTGGCTGCCAATGTATATACTGTATATGTATACATGTATACATGTATATATGTATTTATGTATAATATATATATACAGTGTATATACTGTATATTTTAACAGTTAAAGGATGGGCAAGGAGGAGGCAGGAACCGGCTGAACAGTCAACAACAAAGTTTTAATGGAAAATTCAACTTAAAGACAGACACACATGCAACGCAGCCACGTGCGTCTCTTTCTCTCGAACTGTTGCCTCCAGCTCCCCTTTATCTCGTTCTCCCGCTGATCAGCTGATTCAGCTCCGGCCGTGCAGTCCCACATCCTTGTCACACACACACATATATATATCTATATATATCTATATCCGAGGATGACACCTCAAGATGTTGGTTGAGAAAATGTCAAGAGTGCACTTTGTCAAAGTCTAGTCAAATGGTGGCTACTTTGAAGATAATAAATAAATCAACAATATTACCAAGAAAAAAAGACAAACCTACTCACTGCTCTTTATCTACACTCACTAAGCACTTTATTAGGAACACTATGGTCCTAATAAAGTGCCCGATGTGGTCTTCTGCTGTTGTAGCTTATCCTCCTTCAGGTTCGACATGTTGTGCTTTCGGAGATGCTATTCTCCTCGCTACAATTGTACAGAGTGGTTATCTGAGTTACTGTAGCCTTTCTGTCAGCTCGAACCAGTCTGGCCATTCCCCGTTGACCTCTGTCATCAACAAGGCATTTTCGTCTGCAGAACTGCCGCTCACTGGATGTTTTTTGTTTTTGGCACCATTCTGAGTCAACTCTAGAGACTGTTGTGTGTGAAAATCCCGAAAATGAACTACTGACTGAAGTTTAACTAGCACATAAAGCTATTATTCATGTCGTAGGAGGTGTTTCATCATTGAAAACACCATGTTATTTTCTATGTGTGATTCTGATGGACAGCGGGATGAAATATTTGTCCAGATTGGACTGTATGAGCAGAGCACATCTGTCCTCGACTGGCTCTTTCTGTGATCACTGCCATTTCCATCTCACTCTCCCTAATGAATCTGATGTCTAATTGCAGTGGGGAGCGTTCCAACAGTAACAGTGTTTTATGGGGGATTTTATGCCATTGAGATGACAGCACAGGCTAATGGATGGGAGGACATAGATTTTACAGTCTAAGACTCTCTCACCTCAAGCTTCCATTCCTTACCGTTCTCCTTCTGTGCAACGCCCCCAACACACACTCAAGACAAGCACACACTATTACTACTCCAAAGTGTTTGTGGCCCTACATCCTCATTAGCAAGGTTTGTAGATATGTTGAAGGCATAGGTCCCTCCTTCAATGTAGTAATAATAATAATAATAATAATAATAATACATTTATTTTGTATAGCGCTTTTAAAAGTTAATTCTCAGAGCGCTTTACATAAGCAGAATCAAAAGTAAAAAAACACATAAAAAGGCATGATCACACAATACAAAATATTTCACACATGATTACAAACCTATAAAGAAATTATAAATAAATATCAAGACAAATTAAGACCATAATATACATCTCATTAACAGCCTCTACCCAAATGCTTCCGTAAAATAATGAGTTTTAAGGGATGTTTTAAACCTTTTCAAAGATGGTGCAAATCTTATTTCGGAAGGCAAGGAGTTCCATAATGTAAGTCTAGGTTTTTTCCCTCTGGCTGTTTTCATAATTCGCCTGGAAGAAAATGTGAGTCTGATGGTTTAGAATAGTAATAGCACACCTCTTCTCTACAGGCCACATGATTTGAGAGATCTTTCAAGTCTGTAACACAAACAGTGTGGGATAAGTTATGCGTTAATTACGTTTAAAAGGAAGCAACACTAATCTTGCAAGAAACTTTTGATGTATGATAGTAATATAATGCTGATCTCATTTAAATAGTGGTGGGTAAAAACATCAGATTTCCGATGCATTGCGATGTTCGAATCTTGAAACCTATTCTTAAATCTTTTAATCAATGCGCAAACCTCCACTACAATTTACAGCTGGTAAATTTTTAGATTTCACTCACCAGTAGTTGTGTAGTATAGTGGTGGAGCATTCAGCACAGCATGTTGAGAGTTAAAAGTTGTTCAGTGTAATGTATGTCCAAAGACAAGATCCACGTGACCATTTTGTCATTGACTACATTTACATTACATTTATGCATTTGGCAGACGCTTTTATCCAAAGCGACTTACAGAGCCCTTATTACAGGGACAATCCCCCTGGAGCAACCTGGAGTTAAGTGCATTGCTCGAGGACACAACGGTGGTGGCTGTGGGGATCGAACCAGCATCCTTCTGATTACCAGATTACCAGTTATGTGCTTAGACCACTACACCACCACCACAAGGAAAGATAATATAAAGCTGTTTCAACGCTCCTTTACAGACTCTCTTACTGAAATGCTGGTTTTCTTAAAGAGACAGTACCAGTTTTATAATCAATGTAAATACTTGTACATATTGTACACTTGTACATTCAAATAGTACAAATTATGTTATTAAAAAAGTTTAACACAAAATAATGTATGCAATATATTATCATATTAATTGATTGAATACATGGATGCTAAAATGTGACCAAAATGATGAAAAACAAATACAATATAATTAGTCAAATTAAGATTTCCGTAATGTACCTAGTTAGAAGGTACCCTGCCCTAATGTATAATTAACAGCATTAGGTGTGAGATTATTTGTTTAATATGTAAGTAAAAGGGACATTATAACAGAAATATACCCATATGAATATGTATCGAATCAAAATCTGAATCGTTTTGAGAGCTTAAGAATCAGAATCTAATCGAATCAGTCCATCTGTATCAATGCCCAGCCCTACATTTGAATCTTTTTCACATGAACAGTAACAATGCGCGAATGGACCAGTCTGTAATCTGTCTGTTCGCTGCTGATCTAATGGAGTGTGATCTCTGTTCGCTGTACTGTAGAACTGAAAAGTTTGTTTAGTCACAGTGCCTTGGTCTCCCTTCTGCACTGCAGTCTACAGTAGTATGACCAAAGTCTTGTATAACAGTATTATCTTTATCTTATTTATTAATCTAATTCATATTTCGTTAATGGATGTGTTTGATTGGGTAGTGAAAGAAAGCTAATCATTATTTTGATGTGTCTAAGACTCAAGAACTCAAGAAACATCTCTGCTTTATTATCCCTGTTAAAAAATGGCCCCTACAGCATAAACACCACCCAATGACTCTCTTTATAGTTCCTCAAATTATGTCACATCCCAAATCATGTCATTAGACTGCAACATCACCAGCTCTTGTTGGACCAAGACCACAGAGAAGATCCCTCAAGGAATTATGTCACTTTCCCATCCAATGGAATTCTACCACCGTTGGCAAGGAGGCTGGCGCTCTCTAGGCCAGAAATATCCTTCAGTTTGCATTAGAGCAAACATGTCACTCGCGCCGTCTTTTGCATCCTGCGCCTCCCTCCCCACTCTTATAGCGCTCTACACTATAAAACTTTGAAGAGATAAGAAGCTGTTTTTCTATTTCAGGGTCACCATTAGCTTGAATAATGCAAAGGCTTGAGTAGGAGTGGCTGAAGGTCTACAGAGGTTCAGAACACAGCCTTAGATTAAATTATACATTATCACAGTTGGTGAGGACCGTTCTTCCTCCAAATGCTCTGTGTTGTTGTCTCATCCAATAACAGTTAGGAAGAAATGGTGGGATGCTGAACAGACCATGCTCAGAATAAAAATGTGTACGACTTGGGCGGGAAATTGGACCAGGAGGGATCAGTACACATCAAACAGAAAATGTACTGTAATTCTGACAGGACAGCTAAAGAAACATTTCCATTGTAGCTGCTTTTATAAAATTACATTGTTTACTCCTAGATTAGTCTATCTTTCTCTTTCTCGATTGTTTTTTTTTTCTTCTTCAGAATGCATATTTTACATTGGGAAATAATATTTCTTAGTATTATAATGAACTGCACAGACTCAACTAGGGCTGAAACAATTTGCTCCGCTGAAGCAAAACTTGTGTTTCAAGGATCTTTAAAGGAAACACCCTGGCGTTACATCTTTTATATTTAATGTGTTAAAGCTTTATTAAAGTTCAAATAATAAGGAAGCAGGTCATGTAAATAACTACAAAGTCCGAAACTGCCATTTCTCTGTGCAGTCAGCGCCTCTTATATGAGTTACACGAAGTGTCCCGATCTAAGGGGGGATATTGAAACAGCATCCGGCTGATGCACTCTCTGTCACGGGGACACTCGCCCCTCGAGCACACATTTGCTGCAGCTAAATTGTAACGTGATTGCTCGCGACTTATTGAATCATTATATATGTGTCACTGTGCATTTCTTAACATGAAGAAAATGGGCAATATGTAGCTTTTTTAATAAGAGAGAGTTTGTTTGTTTCTCTGTCTCACAATTTGTAATTATCAGCTGTGCTCTTCCAAGTGATTGCTTTTTAATGTACCAGGGGTTGTGACAGATCTGGGGAAAAATGCATTTGCCTACTATGCTCCTTGGATTTGAAATTATCTACAGAAATATCTCAAATTAAACTTATTTATATCCATTGATGAATTTAAGGGCATCATTAAGTATATGGTGAAGGAGGCATGTGACTGTTTTTCGTGAGAGACCACAGTGATTAAATAGCTGTTTATTTATAAAAATATTATATGTTGTGAGTTTGTATGGCTGCTACCTTGGCCAGGTCTCTCTTGTAAAATAAATTTTTGATCACAATGGGACTTCCTGGTAAAATAAATAAAAATAAGAGTTTGTTTTTTTGTGAGTTAAAGATGGATTAAAGTGAACAGAAACGAGAGAGAGAGAGGGAAGTCTTCGCCCCATTATACACTGCAACAAAATATGTTTTTGATTTTGTTTTGGCTTGTTTTCCAATATTCATATCTAAAACTCCTTTAAAACTATTTACATTTTCTGTAGCAGCTATACTGCAGAAGAAAAAAAATGTTATTTGAGAATGTTGAATATAATATTAAAAATACAAATAAATCTAAAAATCCTTTTAAAAAAGATGCATTCACATGAGAAGCAGCATATAAGTTATTTGACTTGCGTATAGAGAATAGATCTTGACTATAAGTATATTTTGTCTTTACTGCACTCGCAGAAGTATAAACAAGTGAAAAAATACACTTATATACAAAATACACTTATATGCAAAATACACTTACTGTATATTTAATATACATTCTCTTAAAGCACGTCTAAATATCTCACATGTTGCTTCTCAAGTAAATGTATCTTGTTTTAAGGATTTTTTGACAATTTTAAATGGAAAACAAGACAAAAACACTTTTTGACTGAATTAAACTTAATAAAAGTATTTTATTCTCTTTAATTCAGTGAATGTCATTCAGAGATATTCTTTATTGTTAGTAAGCACGTTAATACAACCTTTTAAGTCGGGGGACAAGCTGAATAATCGGTAAAGCTCTAATGATTATTCGTTGCAATAATCGCCAGAATAGTCGAATAATCGTTCTAATAATCATTAGATTAATCGATTATCAATATAATCATTAGCTGCAGCCCTCGAACCAACAATATGCAAATGATTAACATGCCATGAGAAAAGGAATATTTATTTGGCTTTACTTGGTCTTTATAGTTGTTAGTTGTTAAAGTGAGTGTTTGGTTTCTAAATATCTTTTAAATTTAATTGCAAGTGAAACCATATTTCATTTGGTCTGGGTTGTATTTTCTTATATGTGTAGTTTGGTTCATGGTTTTTAAGGATAACGCCATGTAACGCAATCTGTCTGTGTTTCAATCTGCTAAATTTGACTAGCTTTTATCAAGTGACACATGAATTTGCATCAAAAAGTGAGAGTGATTTTGAAATAGCAAGAGTGAACGTATTCAAATGAAAAGCTAACTGTATTGAATACGATTATGTCGTAAGTGTATAGATATTTTCCATGCTATAAAAATCTAAAGAAATACAGAGATAAATCTAGTTTTATCTCAATGTCATGACCCAGAAGTACTCCTATCTGTTGTATGATATTTCTGCATTATTAGCAAAACGTATTCACTCTTCATTAACCCTTAAGACCTTAATTTATGCACTAATAGACTATAATGATAAAATAACTTCAGGCTATCAGTGGTCACATTGATAAATGAAGATTACCTATTACCATGAATTTTTGATAGGTTATATTATCTTGCATCGGATTTATTATGGTTTCATCTTGGTGTTGGGATAGTTAATGTGCTAAGCTTTGAAGTAGCTTTATGAAATGACAAAAATTAATAAATATAAAGACTCATTATATTTGGACAATTCATGTGCACATTTCATAATCATTTAAAAAATAAATAAATGATGTGATCTCACATAAATTACATTTAGCATCCAGGGCCCACATTCACAAAAAAAAAAACTACTTAAAATTAGCTCTTAACATGGAAATGTTGGAGAAACTCTTAAAAATGAGGGGCGTGTCACTCCTAATTTGAGGATTCTAGGAAAATTTGCATGTAAGAGTACTTCATGAAGCATTTCAATGCTAAAAGTAGCTGCTAAACACATGACAGCTTAGAAGTCATCCTTAAGAGTGACTCATAAACAGTCTGAAGCATGACTGCTGTCGTCAGTCCACATTAAAAACCATATATTCAAATATATTAAAAAAGGCTCATTCAATGTGGTCATTCCATTTCATGAGAAATTGTTTAAAATTAATTTTTTAATTAATTGTTCCTTCCGAAGTAGAAGAAAAGGAAGACTCGCGACTCTCTAGGGTATACAACTTTTCACTTGCTAAAAGCAAAACAGTGAACATGCTTCTGGTTCTAAAGAGATTATTTTGGGCATTGTGCAATCAAAATGTGTTTTGTTAAAAGCTTCCAAGTGCTCTAGGGAACTGCTGCACCAGGCTAATGAATTTTATGTAAAAGGGGGAAGAAAAAAAAACTGCTCTAAGAAATTACATAACCAGGATGTTGAATATTAAATGACACCCACATGATACCCACATTCCAGGAAACATTGCAGTTGATGTCAGTGCTCATCTTAGAAGGTTACGGTTATGTTTGGTGGAAGTTAGCAGTCACAACTTTTAGCTTGAAATACCTGGAGAACAAAAGTGGGATTACATTGATGTGGCAGACTAAAGACTGAATCCAAAATAACTGAAATAAGTAAGTACAACTTCATATTGAATAGGTCTTTTTGTCTCTTGTGTTTGACAACAGCTCTTCTGTGCCTTCATCTGGAAGTCCAGTTTCTGTCATTTCCTGCCTCCACAAATTCTTCAAAGAAATGCTCTTAATAAAGCTGTCAGGTCTAAATATAGTTATTAGATTACATGTTTCTACAGTATGTGCTTGATTTTAAATGAATATGCTGAATAGGCCCAAAAATGAATATTTGGTATTTTAACATTTCCCCTGAAACACAAAGGGGGAAATTTTGAAGAATATTTATGCAGCTCTTTACCTTCCAATTCATAGGAACCAAACTTGTCGAGCTCCAAAAAGTCCAGCACGGTTTTAAAGCATAATTGTTTTATTATTACTTAACAAAATATGCATTTGCAAATGAGATAGCAGAGCTTCTTTAAAGGATATTCATTGAAATGTTTGACTGTTCATTGATAGTCTATGTTTTTTAAGGTTTTACATATGCACTATATAGTGCGTATAAGTTGTAGGGGCTACTTTTATGATATTTTTATGGTATTTATTTGTTCTTTCATGAACCTTACAGCCATGGTTACTAGAAAAAGACTAGGGGTAGGTGATAAGATGAAAATCTTATTACCTGATTTTAGTAATTTTATTTCTATCTGGAAGACACGCAGGCTTGAGTGAAGTTTAAGATGCTATTTATTTGATAAACGTAAAACAGAAAGTAATGTCTCTCTCTTTGGCGTAGGCCCAGTCCAGCAGTCCGAGGGAGTTGTACCCGGAACCGTCATGTCCTGCCGGAGATAGGAGGCAGGGGCGAGGAGCCTACCCCAGTGCGTGACAGGGCTCAACTGGTGGTGGTGGGGTGGTGGAGGTTGCCGTGTTAGCACACTGAAACAGCAATGCGATAGATTGTGAGCAGATGTTAAGAATCAGAAGGCAGACAGGGAGTGAGGATCTACATGCAGGCTTTATTAAACAAGAATGAAAACATGTCAAACAGGAACAAATGAAACATCCACGGTGGGAAAAACTGAAACTAAAACATGAAAACATCAGGGGTACACGAACTGGGTAAACACGGCAAGACAGGCAAGGCAGGCAAGACAACTACATCCAGACATCTACAAACATCAAAACAGTGGGAACAACGAACGACAAGGGAATGGAGGAACAGCAGGGTTTTAAGTAAGCAGACACATAATGATCACAAACGACAATCAGGTGCGAACAATGACAGAGTGATGAGGGCCGGGAATCATGGGAATTGTAGTGCAACACGGGGCAGACAACAGGGGATCGTGACAGCAGACTGATAAATCAATGGCTTACATGTGATTGGCTAAGAATTACCCAGCTAATGATGTGATGATGTACAGCTGCTAGTCTTCCCACTAGAACTACGCTGCACTTCCATACCACGATAATGATATATATCACAATATTGTAATTCTTTTTTGGGAAATCAATAACAAATGGTTAATGTATTAAGTAACCATATTTTAATGCCTATATTTGGAAACTCCAGTCAGTGAATTAAATTATTTTTAAATGAAAACTACTTCTTTTATAAATTTGCCCTTAATTGGAACTGCAAAATCTGACGTTATGCCACATTTCAATCTGATTTGTTGTCATCCATTATTATTTTTATTATAAACTTTTCTCAAGAAACTCAAGATCTTCTCAAAGCAATGCAACAAAGCAAATAATATATAAGTTAAAAACTATATATCCAATGAAAATAAACGCTACTTTAAGAAAATACACATCAAACAAAAATAAACACTTGCATGATAAAACAGAGATGTCTTTTTCCATTAGAGTTTTGACTGGGACAAAAATGATTGAGTAGCACGAGTGATCTGGTAATCTGTGGTGCACAAATATTGGGAAGCCTCCTGGACTCACTGGCACTTACATGCTCCAGAGATAGCACGCCACATTCATGTGAAATACAGATGTGTGCGTCAGATGAGAAGCATATTTAGCGCTTTTGAATGTCAAATTTTGAATTTGTTGGGGCGGTCACAAAATAAATAAATAATAAATGCCGGAAAAACTCATGTTTCTTCAATTCTATTCAGATTCAAATGAAGCCCTGCCCACTTATAGATAAGCCAATGCCACGCACATGGTTATTTACCTATCGCAATATACACAATGTAGAAAAATCTCTATCTATTGTATTGTATTCACTGCATCATATCGCCCAGCCCTTAAAAAGACCTACATCTGCTTCTTTAAAATAAATCCATCTGCTTCTTTAAAATAAATCCTTTTGTGTTTCACAAATAAAACAAAACTATTTCCTTAAAAACCATCTGTAAATCTGTTTCTGTTACCTTCTCCCAGATCAGGATAAATGAAAGAATTCTTCTGGTATAGTGAATGTCCTGGCGTAATGGTGTTAACTCTAGTGCTGTACTAATCCTTAGCTGGCCTTCTCCAGGGAGAAGTCTCTGTGTACACCACACTCATATTCACCAGCCCATTAGCGTCCTGCGCACGTCTACCATATTTGATTAGAGTGTTTATTGTCCAATTTATCATAGGCGCTTTGTCTGGCCTGATAAATATCTCGCTATCGCTGAATATGTAAGGCTTGGGGCTCTAGATATTGAACACAAGTAATCATAAGTAAGCAACGTCATCACATACCTATAACTATGTCAACACACACTTGAGAGAGTAGTGCATGCTGGCTAAATGAGAGAATAAAAAGAGGGAACATATAGTTGAGTGTGAGGTGTTCTAAGGGAGGGCAAAACTTCATCAGAAGCTAAGATTCATCGCAAAGGCAATTCGGCCATTAATTAACATGTCAAAGACTGACAGTTTTGCCATACAACAAAATCTATTTTATTTTAAATTTAATCAAGGGCCCTATAAAATCTGTTTACATTTTTCCAAATCCCTGATTTGTATTACTTTCTTTCTTCTGTAGAACAAAAACACTGATTTTTATCAGAAATATCTTTGTCTTTGTCTCGAGGACCCCCTCGAAAACGAGATGTTTCATCTCAAGGGGTTATCCTCAACAATAAAAATTCAAATTCAAATTATAAGAATATCCCAGCTCTGTAGGTCCATACAATGCAAGTGAATGGTATCCCACACTTTCAGACTCCAAAAAGCACATAAAAGTAATCCATAAAACTCTGGTCGATTTTGGGTGAGAACTGACCAAAATATAACTCCTTTTTCACTGTACATATTGCCATTTATTTCTCTAGGCTTGATCAGGATTTCAAGCTCGATTACACTTCCTAGTCCTTGACTCATGTGCAGAGGGGTAGATGGCACTTGTAAGTGTAATCAAACTTGAAATCATGATCGCCAAGGAGTTTGCAGTTGTCAAGTTTGATAGTGAAAATCAAGTAGAGACATATGGATTACTTTTATGCTGCCTTTAAGTGATTTTTGGAGCTTCAAATCGACCCCCTTTGACCCTATTCACTTGCAATGCATGGACCTACAGAGCTGAGATATTCTTCTAACAATCTTAATAGGTATTCTGCAGAAGAAAGCTAGTCATACACTTCATCTTATGATGAGGTGTTTTCTGTTTATGAGCAGCTAGTTTCACACATACACTTTGAAGCGTGCAGCACATGCATACTGTATACTTATTCAATTAAATTACAGTATTTCACGATTTAATAATCACACTAGGACATATTGTGATTTTAATTTGATTAATTGTGCATTTGTAAAATTATTTGTATACCAAAAATCTCAAATTCTGTAACATTCCATGTTTTATAGCTGATTCCATCTTTATGACCTGGTCTCCATGATTTTGTAGGTGTTTTCCGCATTGGCAATAATATGGCCCAATGAATCTTTAAAATATATTTTTTGTTTGTCCAATTGAATATTTTTGCATAAAACAATAGTAAGAGCTCTGACAAAATGTAAACTCTGCATGAAGCAAATAACTTGAAATGTCAATTTCATTGCATAGATTAGAATAAATGTTCATTCCCAGGGCTTGTTTTGAAACTCAAGACGCTAATCTGTTTGGCAGAGTTTTTGTAGTATGGTCAAACCCGTTGCTGAGTACACAACGTTATTAGGTCAAACACAGTTAGCTACAGAATGCTCTTTAGCTCAGCTTAGCCATGCATACGCCTCACCCTGTGTCTTTGGCTGTCTAGCTCACAAGCGGGAGATGCTCAGTGGCACTATGGCTGTAATGTGATGGCCTTGTCAGTTTTGAGCGATGACGAGGAAGGTGTGTGTGAAAACTGGATTTAGTGCTTAATGACTGGTAAAATTGTAAGGCTGCATTCAAGGTGACCCCTCTGAGGCGACAGGGCCTATTGGCAGGATCTAGAGGCTGGGTGACGGTAATCCTTCCTGCCTCTTCCCAACCCTGGTGGCTGTCACCACCGCCACGCATTGTCACCAAAGCCAAAGGCATGTAATTACCCCTTTATTGGCTTTAAGAATACTGCAGTATATATCCATCCACTCCACAATCCGTCTGACTTGGTTGTGTGGAGGAATGTTTATAGATCATTATTATTCATTTGGCACTGTGCTTTCTGAACCCGAGTAAGTATTACTGTTAAGAGCCACTCTACCGTGGGCCTGGGTAGCTCAGCGAATATTGACACTGACTACCACACCTGGAGTCACGAGTTTGAATCCAGGGTGTGCTGAGTGACTCCAGCCAGGTCTCCGAAGTAACCAAATTGGCCCGGTTGCTAGGGAGGGTAGAGTCACATGGGGTAACCTCCTCATGGTCGTGATTAGTGGTTCTCGCTTTCAATGGGGCACATAGTAAGTTGTGCATGATCGCGGAGAGTAGCATGAGCCTCCACATGCGGAGTCTCCGCGTTGTCATGCACAGTCAACCATTTGATAAAATGCGCGGATTGATGGCCTCAGAAGCGGAGGCAACTGAGACTTGACCTCCACCACCCGAATTGAGTTGAGTAACCGCACCACCACGAGGGCCTAGTAAGTAGTGGGAATTGGGCTTTCCAAATCCTGTTGGAAAGCCCAATGCCTGCTGTTGACTTGCAGCATAAAGTCTGGTCCATATAGTCTAGAGTGCAACAGTGACCACCCACTTTTCAGCTGTCTTGGTTCCTTCATAATAGTTCAAAGCAACAAACCAAACTAAACAGCTATGTGGTGAATCACAAGAATACAAGCTTTGATTTGAAGTTAAATCTGTTAATATTGTAAAATCGAATAGGGAGGTCTGTGGCAATTCCCAGACCCTATTAAGCTCCTTACCTTGTATAGCGCCAGCCAATCCAAAAACGACGCTTGCTATTTTTGAGCGCAGTATACATTACACTGTCTGTGGCAAACAATCTGTAGCCCTTTTTTAAAACCAAGTTACAAATTACTTTTCGTGATGAAAACAAATATGTTATTTTAAAAATCTACAGTATTGAATATCTTTGAGGCAACAGCCTCCGCAAACTCTTTTTACAATCGTCCTTGGTATCTACGAAAGGGCTGAATACACTCAAAACATCACACAAAAAAGGTATGTGATGTCCTAACGTCACATGCTTCTGAAGTGCTTTTGCTTGCTGTGCCACAGTGGTGGTTTGAGGTTAGTTGCATTTTGTAGTTGCAGTCTGAGCGGATGAACATACGCAGGGGAATGTGTATATACACGGGCAGCCAGCCTTGACACCATTAGCCTGGGTGACACATTAAGGTTCTCTTTAGTGTGTAATTTGTTTTTGTCTGTCAAGTTGTTGGATGACTTGTTTGTTGGCAATTCCTTTTGTGCTTTGGACACATGCAAATGACCAATGCAGAAAGGTAGCCCCAGGATAAGTTTAAATGCACCTCAGAGAGTGAAGGAGATTACATTTGTTTTTTACAGAAAACAGAACTTTTGTATTTATTTAGTTAAAGACTTAAAGGTGAAGTGTGTAATTTTTGTACCGCTAGAATCACCAAGCAAAATTGGAAAAATACTTTTTCCAAACAAGTTTTCTCAAACACACTTGGGACTCTAGACATCTATATTTGGTTGGACAAATAGATGGTCCCACCCGGACAAATAGATGGTCCCACCCTGACAAACGATATGTAATGCCTTTCGGAACGCTTTTCACAACTCAGTTAATTCCTAATGCATAAAATCAAGTCGACCTCTGCATTTTTTTCTCTATGAATATCGTGTTTCACTCAGAAATACATCAGAATATGGAAGTAAAATTGGTTGCGAATGCATTTCGCGTTGACCTTAAATTTGAAACTGTGATTTTCGACAGGGTGGATGGAGGTGAGGTGTTTGGGGTTGTAGTGGCAGATGGGACACGGCTGTGAAAGGCTTTGTTGTGATTAGCGAGTTAGGCAGGGCTGCAGGCTGACCATTGTGTTTATCACCTGTCACTCACGCTTGCCGTTCACTGCACCTCACCTTCACAGTACCTTAAATGTCACAGATCATACCCCCTGCTCTCATTTTTTTTCTTTTTGCTCTTGCTGAGCAGTTTAACCCAGAATGAGTTTCTTTTTCACAGGCGTCAAGGGCTTTTCACTTGTTGTTTGTGTTACAATTGAGGCGTTGTGTTTTTCAAGAGAAAGAAAGAGAGCCATTAACTGCAACATTGCCAGTGTTTGGGGGTAACTAACAAAATTTGCAGTAGCAGCAACTAAAACATTTGTTGTAGCGTAGCAGTAGTTCAGCTGTTTTCAAAATAGTTTTTCTCCAAAGTTTTTTTTCCAACAAGTAGCTGTGTAACTACTGAAATTAATAATTAAGTAGATACTGTAGGTAAAGTTTGTGAAGACAAACTCTGATGTTGGATGACAAAGCCTTGTCTGAAAGTTTAATATAGCTTTAAATATTTGAAGGTTTACCAGGCCCAACGGACAGACAGAGGGAGCAGCTTAAAGGGGTAGTTCACCCAAAAATGAAAATTCTCTCATAATTTACACACTCTAATGCCATCCTAGATGTGCATGACTTACTTTCTTCTGCTGAACACAAATAATTTTAGAAGAATAAGTCTGCTTTGTAGGTCCATACAATGCAAGTGAATTGGCATGACATTTTTGAAACTCCAAAATGCACATAAAGGCAACTTAAAAGTAATCCATAAGGCTCCAGTGGTTGAAATCATGTCTTCAGGAGAGATATGATAGGTGTAGATGTGCTTCTTTTGTTTTTGGCATTTTAATTTATTTGTGCATATCGCCACTTACAGGGCAGGGAGAAAAATATGATGTAAAAACTGACTTAAATATTGATCTATTTCTCGACCACACCTGTTGTATCGCTTCAGAACATGTAGATTTAACCACTGGAATCTTATAGATGACTGTAATTTAGCCTTTGTGTGATTTTTGGAGCTTCAAAGGTCTGGCCACCATTCACTTGCATTGTATGAACCTACAGAGCTGAGATATTCTTCTCAAAATCTTTGTTTATGTTCAGCAGAAGAAAGAAAGTCATACACATCTGGGATGGCATTAGGGAGTAAATGATAAGAGAATTTTAATTTTTGGGTGAACTATCCCTTTAAAGCTCATTAAAGGTCATGTGTGGGTTTTGTTTATTGTTTTGTTTATTTATTTATTTTGACATTTGGATTTTAAATGGTCAGGACTCATTTGAACATTGCAGCAATGTAATGATATGTTCACATCATTTCAGAATTACCGCAATAATGAGATTCCAACTTTTTAAAAAGACTTTTAAAAGAGGTCTTAGTTGAAATTGTGATGAAAAGTTTCACTCAGAGATTTTTGAAAGCTCTGAATTGACAGATGTGACGTGATGTACAAAGAACCAATATGGTATATGCCTCAACATTAAAGGTAATGAATTTCTGTTAGATATTCCATTTTTTATGACATTGTTACCTGGAGTGCTTTCTTTGTTCTTAAACATTTTGAAAGAACACATAGAGGCGAATTGTGCCATCCCGCCCCTGGCTCGCGATGGGTGAAAGGTGCCCCAAGTCACGCCACCACACCCCTGGCTCGCAAGATCGTGATGGGGGAGAGGTGCCCCAAATCATGCCACACCCGCCCCCGCACAGATCTTGCAAGATTGCGATGGGGGGAATGGTGCCCCGAGTTGTTCCTTTCAGACTACTCAGCCAAGTTACATCGGATCTCGCCTAGGGCACCAAGTAAGCCAGAACCGCCACTGTTTAAAGTGTATGAATTGCATTACATTAGATACAAAACAAATGCAATAATTAAATTGAGACGCCACATAAACATAAAAAAGAATGTAAGTCATTATCTAATAACATTACAGTTTCAGTTTGTATCAAACTGAAGTTGTAACAAGCATTTTAAGTGAGTGCTGTATGCTCCTGATACCTGTGTGTGGTGAGTTTTCAAAAAGTGTGAATGAAATTTTGTTGCCAAGGACGCTTTGCATTTGATGGGGGCTTTGAAATGAGCAGCGTTTCATGTCAGCCACAGTTCTGGTGCTAAGAGTTTTTCTGGTGCTAAAACTCTCCCCACCAACCCATCGATTCTTGTTGGGCACCCATGTCTTCACTCAGAAAATATTTCCACATGTTAGCCTCATTAATTCAAGCGCCACTGAGTTGTTGCTACAGTGCTTTTCAGCTCAGCAGTGTTTTAAAGAAAGCACAGGTTAGTCCACTCAGAGTCATTTCAGTAACATGCTGTAATGTGAGCTACTTTTAAATGATTATAGAGTCACACACTGGGAATGAGAGTGTGAAATTAAACATAACATCTCTTCACAGTTCAGCATGCCTCAGTGGAATTATAAACTTAAAAAGAAAGAAGGACATTTTAAACACAGTGAGGGTTTATTCACATCCAGAGTGAATATTTTCCCTTTTACTCTTGTTTGTTGTCTACAAAGCACGTTGGGAAAGTAATACCAGGATATTTCTTACTACACACTTTTTACATTTGTAGGTTGTAATTAAAAGTACAATTAAAGGGAGTTTTTCCCCCCAAATTGAAATTCTCTCATTTTCTCACCCTAATGCAATCCCAGATGTGTATGACTTTTTTAGAAAAATATTTCAGCTCTGTTGGTCCTTATAATGCAAGTGAATGGAAACCAAATTTATAAGAATAAAGAATAAAAGTAATCCATATCCTTATTTACTATCAGTCTTCACTTTCACATTCTTTTGTTTTTATCGATTTGATTTTTTCATGCATATCGGCATCTGCTGGGCAGGGAGATTAATTGATGGTATAAACTGACTTAAATGTTGATCTGTTTCTCACCCACACCTTTCTTATCACTTCTGAAGTTATGGATTTTTATCACTGGAGTCATGTGGATTACTTCTATGTGGCCTTTGTCCATTTTGGAGCTTTAAAATGTTGGTACCTATTCACTTGATTTATATATATATATATATATATATATATATATATATATATATATATATTATTTCTTTGTAATTTTTTTTTTGCGTAATTCCATTATTTGTATGAAAATTAAGACATTATTACCTTATTACCATAATGCAAAATAAATAAATAAATCTAATAATAATGATATGTGTGTGTGTATATATCTATAAACAGGGTTGGGGAGTAACGGAATACATGTAACAGGATTATGTTTTTAAAATACAAAATATAAGTAACTGTACAATTTAAATAATTGTAATTAGAATACAGTTACATTCAAAATGTATTTTGATTACTGAGAGATTAATTTGTATTTTATTGTCATTTGTTTAATTTAATATTCAGTCCTTTCAGATGGAAAACATTTCTACATATAAATTATGTGATCCAAAGTGCATTTGAACAGTGAAACACTTTCTTATGATGTTTTACACTCATATGAGCAGACAGAGAAGTAAGTTTGAAGTAAGTTTGGAGCAGAAAAAATAGAAATAAACCCTGTGTAAATTGTCAGCTTTACACTAAGCTAAAATGCTATTTCTAGCCATTTTACATGCACATGTTACCAGACATGATCATATTTTTTATCAATAAAATTCATGTTAGATCATAATTTCTTTTTTTCAATAAGACCTTTGATATTAGGGTGAAAATCGTATTCTTGATAATTATTTCTGTAATCTTTTCCTGTAAAAATATCTAAAAATGCTTAAAACAAGATCAATTAGATTTATCTTGTTTTAGAAACAACACTGCATAAATTATTTAAGTTTACAGAGAATGTATTTTAACATGTGTATTTTGTCTTACTGTACTGGCAGACTTTTTAGTGAAAAAATCTACCAGTGCTGAAGAAATAATCCAAAGTTTTTAAATACGAAATACAGAATACTTTATATTCATATATATATATATATATATAATGATATTTAAATGGTGAAGTATCTATAGGCTATATCATGGAAGTATTTGTTGCACTATTTTATGTAGATTAAAAAGGTATTTTTATTTTCACTATAATAGGCTTACTGTAAAAAATGACTGAAATCATAATTGAGAAAAATGGGAATAACATAAATACAAAAGTCTGGATGCAGTTTGGTAATAAGAATATAACAATTTATGTCACAAAAAAATAAATAAACTAAAACAAAATTCTATATAAATACTGATCAGCCACAACATTAAAACCACCTGCCTAATATTGTGTAATTCCCTCTCGTGCCACCAAAACAGCACCAACCAGCATCTCAGAATGACGATATTCTTCTCACCACAATTGTACAGAGCGCTTATCTGACTTACCGTAGACTTTGTCAGTCCGAACCAGTCTAGCTATTCTCTGTTGACCGCTCTCATAAAAAAGGCGTTTCCATCCACTGAACTGCCGCTCACTGGATGTTGTTAGTTTTTGGCACCATTTTGAGTAAATTCTAGAGACTGTTTTGTGTGAAAATCTCAAGAGATCAACAGTTACAGAAATACTCAACCCATCTGGCACCAACAATAAGCCATGCAATTATCTAATCAGCCAATCGTGTGACAGCAGTGCAGTGCATAAAATCATGCAGATATGGGTCAGGAGCTTCAGTTAATGTTCACAACAACCATCAGAATGGGGAAAATTTTTATTTCAATGATTTGGACTGTGGCATTTTGTGGTGAGAAGAATAGCACCTTAGAATGCTATTCTGAGATGCAGGTTGGTGCTGTTTTGGCGGCACGAGGGGAACTTACACAATATTAGGCAGGTGGTTTTAATGTTGTGGCTGATCAGTGTATACAGAGAGAGAGAGAGAGAGAGAGAGAGAGAGAGAGAGAGAGAGAGGGAATTAGTTAATGCATTATTATTCATTCATTATTCAGAGATGCAGTTTGATCAAAATTGGATCAAGCCATTCAGATGCACTTTATTGTAACTTACCCATTTGTTTTGTGCAAGAATCTACTTTGTAACAGAATTCCAAACTGATGCCTTGTATTAACCAGGCAGAAAAAGTGCAATTTAAATTTAACAATCCATGTAACAAGATGGGGAACTCTTTGATTTTTACATCTTCATGGACTGTGGCACAAAAATAATTTCTCTGTCTGTTATTCCGTTCTGATACTGGAGAAATGAAGATTTCAAAGCTTGAATATAATATACATACTGTATAGTACAGCAATTTGTTCTACTGTAACTATATTTTGTGATTGCCCATGTCATGTTGTGATGGCCTAAAGAAGGTACCTTAAAATGCAGCCTATGTAGGAATCTCATAATTTTTTGAACAGAGCCTGTTTACGCAATAACATGTTTGGAAGAGGGTCAATCCACTTTACGAACATTTGCCATAGTCATGCAACACAATCTTTATCACTATAAGTCAGATCAAAAGTGTTGCAATATGTTTCTTTAGAGCGCTTTACGTGTCCTTGTTGCTATTTATATACATATTTATTTTTTGCCAGCGGCAGGGTTCTGAGACTACCATGTCAAACTTGTATGGGCCTGGCTTCCATCTCAGCTTCATAACCGTGCCACAAAGATAAAGTGTGACAGCAGAATCCTTTTGCTTTTCTAATCCATAGAGCCGCAGATGAAATCTTGTTTAAAGATCAGCAACGGCGGAATCCTTGCCATTCGATAAGAGCACACAACTCTCTGCAAGTTCTTACTCGTGATGTTAAAAATGTGTATGACAGGAGGCTGAATAAATAAATAAATAAAAATTCCTTCTGGCAGGTCGACCCAAGAGAAATGACACATCCTGCATTTCAAGTAAAGCATCTTTTCAGATTCAAATTCTCATCTTGATGGTTTGAGTCATAATCTTCTCAGTCATTCACAGTGTTGTCTGTTAGAAGTGTGTCATTTCTTTCCCACTATTGTCACTAACAGGGCTGGACTAGCAATCTGGCATTCCGGGCATTTTCCCTGTGGGCCGACGCACTTTGGGGCCGATCAGGGGCAGAATGGCCAGCAGGAGAACCGAGCGGCCCAGTGGGTCGGCCGCGAAATGTAACAAATGGGCCTCGATAAGCAAAAATGAGCCGCCGTGTCATGCAGAACATACCACAAAAAGGCACAGCGGTGTGCAGAAAAGCACCCACCCTCCCAACAACTTTTGGATCAACTCCCCCATGCACCCCCCCTCCTGCTCAACAACTTTTGGGTCAGTTGCCATGTACATTTACATTTACGCATTTGGCAGACACTTTTATCCAAAGCGACTTACAGTGCAATTATTACAGGGACAATCCCCCCAGAGCAACCTGGAGTTAAGTGCCTTACTCAAGGACACAATGGTGGTGGCTGTGGGGTTAGAACCAATGACCTTCTGATCTTCTGTGACCTTCTGATTAACAGCCCTGTGCTTTAGCCACTACGCCACCACCACTCGCAATCTTTATCGCAATCTTTATGTAAATTCCAGGGCCGATTTGTCTTCCCAGTCCAGCCCTGGTCACTAAACAGAATTGCAAAAATGACATCTTCCATTGGTCGGTAAACATGTTTGCAGATAATCTGGCCCTAAACTCTGGCTGGAGTGGCCATGAAAATTTGTATTTGTGGGAATTAACATATGGATGACTTACTTATGGTCTTTCCATATTGAGTTGGGATAGGAGAACGTATTTTAACAGTGAAAACATTAAATACTTGCCCCCTTACTTCCATTTAATTGTTCTTAAAAGATAGTCCTGTGCTTCATTTTTGCATTCTGTTTTGGCTTTTGTGTCTCTCTGAATAGAATTGAACTCTGAAATAGAGTTAGAATTACTTAAAAACATGCTATGCAAGACAAAACTGCAATATATAACCTTTAGTATTTTTTATTTGGGTAGTTGACACGTTCTGCGGTGTTCCAATTTTACAATTATTAAATTTAAATGATACAATACATATTAATTGACACAACATGGAATATTTTTACTTTAATGAGAACTTCAGTTATATGAAATCAGTTCTATGACACTTCCTCTCATATGATCACATACATTTTATCCTCAAATCTTGTTGTTTCAAAAATTAGTAATAAAATAAAAGAAATAAAAATCAATGGACGCATAACACGTTTGTCTTGATATTTTTTTCCAGTGTTAATTTTTCCACGTCAAACTGTAACAGTAAAAATTAACCACATCTTCACGCATATTATTAAAAGAAACATGTATTAATTTATACATGTATTGAGACCCTGTGACATCCTGAAATGCGTTCTTTTAATAATAGTGTACAATGAGTATATTGAAGTATTCAGTAGCCTACTATTTAGTTACTGTGCTGTGGATTCTTCATGCTTTTATAGACACATTTTTGTCAATTTCGTTAACAAGATTAACACTGCTTTTTCTCAGATGTCCGTAAAAAAATATAGATATAATCATGTCTTAATCGGACAGTATTCACAGGTCTAATGATGCAACAAGATGCATAAATCAACCAAAACAAGCTCTATTTGATGCGCATTTATCTTCATGTTGTGCCAGGGCTCTTGAGAAGCCAAGCTGTTGCCAAAGTTTGCACCTTAAAATACCTGCTGATGAGAAGGAAACAAGGATGGATGCTTTCGAAGATCACAAACTGTATTTGATGTACAGGTTTATCCTGTGTTCCTTTTGGCACCAGGAATCTTGAGAAGTCAAGCCCTCATTAAAGTTAGAGGCATAGTAAATACCTGCTGATGAGCGGGAAACGAGGCGAGATGCTTCTCTCAGCACAGTTTGCACAAAATCACTGAACCTGCTGGCTGCGCACACTTACACCGAAAATCAGGGTCTCCTAGGTGCCGTGAAAAGCCAGAGGAGCCTGTCAGTTCTCATAAAGACCAGCTCAGGAGAGGTGTAACTCCACTCAGGAGCAGCCCGGGCTGAAAACAACTTCATCGCATTTTGATGGGCAGCCCGAGTCTCGATTGTGCATGACTAGCTGCTGACTGGCATTTAGCAAAGCAGAAACCCATGGTGTTCCCATTTGCACTGCAATTACTCAGCCTGTGTCTTGAGAGAGGGCCAAGTTTCTTCGCCTCTACTTGGGATAGTCTGAATAATGCACTGAGCAACAGTTCATTAATGGAGACAAAATCTTTCCATTATCAAAGCGAATTTGTAACGAGGCAACAAGCAATTAGTTTGTTCCACAGTGTCTTGGGTAATGAATCTCATGAAATATGGACCGTTCGCAACTGATGTCTTCATCTAGCCTTGCCTTGTTGACGGCGTATTGTTGCTATTGATGGTACACCACTTGGAATCAGATGAACTTGGTGGGTAGATCATTCACTGATGAAAACGTAGCACCAGACCTCATGCACTTGTCGAAGTGTAAAAGCAAATGGGTCAGGATGATGTTGTGTTGTGTGTAATGGTTTGTAGCCTATAGAGGCATCTTGTTTAATAAGACTCAAATGGATACAACAGATAATCTGCTGCCACAATCCAATATCCTAGCGATAACCATATATATAGCTTTAATATACTGTACAAAATGTTTTGTGCGGTAGTTAGAGTGATGCCAAGGTTTGATGGATTCAGCAACGAGTAATGTAAGCATAAAGTGAACATAATAAATTTGGATATTGCTACACAGACAATCTCATTATCGTAGTACTAGCCATTTGCATTTGATTATCGCATAAACCAGACCTCCGTACCTGAACAAATGCGAGACAATGATAAAGCCAAACAATGCAGGAGTCGCATGTCAGAGGTTGAAAGGCAATGGTTTCATCAAACAGCATGCCTGCGTCGCACGTATGATTAAAGTCTTACTGTACATGGTGGGAGACGCACACTGAGTTCAATGCTAAGAGGAAGAAGAGCGACATGTTTCTCTGTCTTCCCAACCCCCACTTCCTGATGTTAGGGGTAAAAAGGAAACAGTGCATCATAAAAGCCCTGGCAGCCGCTCAGAGCTGTAGGAAAGGATACCTGGTGGTAAATAATTCAAAGTTGTACTGTGCATGTTTAAGCATGCTATGAAAAAACGAGACAGCGTGTGTGTTAGTCTGCACTGGGGAACTCTATGGGGCTGCTTCAATCAAGAATAAGAAGACACTTCTTTCTCTATCTCCCACTATTTCTTTTCACTTTAAAGTTTGTCTTAATACCTCCCTGCTGTCGACCTGTCTCATGACAGCCTGCTAGCGCCCTCGGGGAAGAGATTGAGGGGAGACGGGTGGTGTTTTTTTGTATCTGTCCCCCCTGTTATCATATCCTGGGAATCACAGATTTTGATCTTAATCTCACAGTCAGGTTTATCTAAATTTTCTTTGAAAGCACAGGGTTCCTTCATGTCACCAACAAACACAGCTGAAACATAGAGACTCCAGATTAGAGCAGGCTGGCCATTGGCTCTCTCTTCCTAGCATTCTTTTGCAGTGAAATTGGCTCCAAAGGGCAAGCGAGAGAGATGAAAACTGATAGTGCTGGGGCAGCAAGAAAAAGGCTCTGTTCTAAATCTTAGTGAGCTGCCTTGCTGTGTACTTCTTACATCTCATAACTCAAATGTAACCTCACAAGTGACCGTTTTGGAACACTATGTAGGCAGAAACTCTCATTCGAAGAACACAAGAAACATAGCAACACAAATATCTGCTAAAATATAGTGAATTTTTTAGATTAAACAAGATCATTTATCAATTGTTTTGTATTGAATAAATTAGGGCTGCAACAACTATTCGATATAATCGATAATTATCGATAATGGAAATCATTGACAATTAATTTCATTATCGATTTGTTGGATATTTTCAGTAAGCATGGAGAAGCCCTGACAGTGACGTCACTTCACAGCCAAGTGTAAAATGTCTTGCAAGAATAATCTTGTGAAAAACAACGGAGATAAGTTGAAGCGGAAAAAGCACGACCCAAGACGTCCAGTGTATGAGGGCTTTTTATAAACACTTTAAAGAAGATCATAATAAGCATACAGTTCAATGTGGAGGGGTTGCTGCGTCAGGTGCATTGACAAAGTGCTTGTGCTGTTTGATGCATGAGAGTTGGTTCTCTCTCTGCTATTTTCTTTGTTTTATAACGTAAATATGTTATGAATTCAAAATCAGCGACGTATTTCACAAAACTATTTGTTCTTACCACAAGCGAGTCTCGGTTAAACTCTACTGAGAAAGCAAGCATGCGCATCCGCATCATTCAAACCGGTTGCAATTGAGAAAGGGATCACAATCATTTACGCCATACCACAATTTCATTTTCAGTGTAATCAATTGTGCAGCTTTCATGGATATCAGACTGAAGTCTCAGCAGTCAAGGTGTGCTGGTTTTTAAAGTGTTTTTTCTCCTGCTCATGTAAGCGCATGTAAGACAAACAGTGTGCTGAAAAGTGCTGAGACTTTTCAGCGCAAGAGTGAATTTGCAATGGGTTTACAGATGATTGTACTTTATTAAACTGTATGTAATGCTGATTATAATGTATTATAATTATAAGGGGTCCTGATATTTGAAAGTTCTCCTGATAATGCCACACGTAAAGCCTAATTTCACTAGTACTCAAGCAAACATTATTTTACTGGATAAGTATACACAATTGTTTTTAGAAACATGCAATCAGTGAAAATGCAATATTAAAAACTATAATATAAAAATACGTAAATGTATGTAGTCAGAGGCAGTGTACAAGCAAATATATCTAACATAATTATGTATTTTTCAATTGGGCATAATATATCTATTCTAGTGTCACTATTGCCCTCTTCTGGGCTGATTTTTTTTTGTCTCAATTCATGCCCTATGCATCATATTACTCTTTAATGATGAGAATTTTTGGTTAAGTTAACTATTTTGCATATGTCCTAAAAGTAATAATAATAATAAATTCAAACTTTTCATGATTCAGTCTTTGTTCAATGTTTTGTGAGCGTATAGAATCGTGAATTCAGTAATGTAAATCAAACCAAATCCTTACGCACTTTATCATATCAGTTTTTTTAAAAAATCATATTTTAAGAAAATTCAGGAAATACAATTTCATTTTTAACCGATTAATCGTATAAATAATCGAATATTAATCGATTATCAAATTAATCATTATTTGCATACCTAAAATGAATTAGAAGTATTTTTAAGGGCTCCATAGTACACAATGAAACTTTGTGTTATTATTGTTATATATGACTTTAACTATACATAAGTAATATTTACATTATATTCATGATGTTAGCCAGAGGGGAACTGGCCCCCACAGTGAGTCTAGTTTCTCCAAAGGTTATTTTTCCTCCATTAATCAACATCTTATGGAGTTTTGTGTTCCTTGCCACAGTCCACTTCAGCTTGCTCACTGGGGTTATAAATATAATTATTATTTAATTACTTATTTTTAAACACGATTAACAATCGTATTTTATGTAATTACACAACGATGATTCATCGACATTATAGACGTTACAGTTTTATCGGTTGTTAATGCCTGATCTTCTGTAAAGCTGCTTTGAAACGATGTGTGTTGTGAAAGGTGAAAATAAATTTACTATTAAAAAAAAACGTGGTGAATGTTGGCTTTTTATAATATCCTCTCTGCCTGTGTTAAGAGATTTAACGCACATGCTGTACACAAATACTGGTCTAAGAAGCTTCAGAGTTTCTTGTACCGCTTCACATTTTCTTTCCACCATAAAAGCAGATACTTGTCCGATGGTATGTATGACTCCAACAAGAACTGAAAACGAATAGATTAGAATTGAATAAAAATCAAAATATTGTAGGTATTACAACATGAAAGCACTCAATAAGACACCATGAAATCTCTGTCTCTCATTAATAACCTCAACAACACACATTCACAGCACCCCTCCAGTGGACTCTGTTGTAACTGCAAGATTTGGTAAAAGATTCAGAGGGAAAGTACAGTATAATTCAGAACTGCTTACAACAGGCAATTGTGAAAAAGTTCAATTTCATTTGCAATATTTCAGTAGTGTTTTACTACGTGGAAGCATTCACCATTTTTTTGCTAATGGAAGTGATCTTTCAAGCACACTCGATGTGTTGTTGTTAGCTTTAGCATGCTAGCCATCCTTAGCCCAACACTTATATCTCAAATAATGTACATATTCACACAGTGTGGGGTGAAGGTAAAGCATTCAACTCACATTTTCTGGGGTGCTGTCTTCAAAGAAATGTATCTTCTGCCACATTCACCATTAATTCAAATAGTTTTTTTCAGTCCAGTATTATGACCAGATAGCTCATCCCTTACACTACGTAGAGCAAGTCGTGACCACATGAAGTGTGGTACATCATTCGGGTGCTCATAATTCTGTGCCAATAGCTGTGCTAACAGAATTGCTAAAATGCTAAACTCTGACATAATCATTTTGTGAAGATATGCAATGCTCTAGTAAGCCTTAAAATGTTGCCATAAGTATGTTTCAAAGAAGGTTTCACCTACTTTATTCAAGCGGCCTTCATGTTGGGGACGTGCCTAGTATGCTTTAGTATTGCGCATACATAGGCAGCTCAATAGGTTTCACTGTTTATCTCAAGCTGGCTTACGGTAAGAAAAAAGGGGAGATCAAAATTCTCCTTGGACTCTTAAGGGATGAGGCTGGATTGGTTCCAATCGCGTGCTTGTTTTATTGAAGAACAAAACACTTTTCTGTAGATCCTTTTTTGTAGAAGTCATCATCCTTCATGGAGTGTAAGGGGTTTAAGGAGGGATGGGCTGGGAAAGGATTTAGACAGATCAATGCGCCCCTGTAGTTGCTGTTTGAATCATGAGCCATGGCCAGGGCATCCTTGCTTCTGTTGAATTGTGGGACAGTGGAAAATGTGTCTATGAGCCATCAATGATGTGTAGCTAATACAAATGAAATGTGGTGAATTTGAAGATTGCTGCCCACTTTGAGAATGTGAAAGGTTTTACAGGCATTGTTTGGCATATCACAATATTGTCTCTAATATCTGATTGTTACAGCTTACATTGTGTATTTTATAGGTTCTGGTAAAAGAGAAGATTTTTATTGAATAATGTCTCAAAGTTTGGTTTGTTTCTCAAACAAAGATATAGTATGATGTCAGAAGCACAAATGATAAGGACTAATTGTATGGTGTTCATTTTATTTTGGAGATTGACAGAGTTGGTCATAATGAACTTCTGTTGTATGGAAAAGAGTATTGTGAAGATTTATTTGTGGTGAATTATTCCTTTTAAGTAAGAATTTAAAAGTCAAGAATTTAGTTACTGAACTGACTGCTCCATTTTCGAACATCATCGTTAAAATCTTATACAACAGCAAGATCAAGGGCAAAGACCGACTGCAGTTGTTCAGCTTAGAAAAAAAAACATTCAAGTCCCCTCTGTTTTTCTATGTTTCTTTTGCTTTTTATACAATTAATTTTGTTCTGTATGTCTCTAACCTTCACACGATGTCCCCCTCATGGGTTTCACTAAAGAATTCCTCATCTTCATCCAGTGTAGCTGCGATTGGCAGCTTGTATAATCATGGATCTTCACCACACTTTCTCTCTAGCTAGGCCTGCAGAAACTAAAAGAGCCTCTGCTATCTTCTCCAGCCCGCAGCCAGTGTCTGAGCAGAAGAGCTAGAACTGTCACTGGGTCATGGGCCTCTTATCTCCCTCATTTTAAAAAAGAATTCATAATCCTCCTAGTTAATTGCTGGAGGACAGTAAATTACAGAGACCCTATCTCCATTTAGCCCTTAACACAAACAATAAGGGAAAACCACACTTTTCTTTGCATCTCAATATTTATTTGACAGAAACTCAGATACTGCCACGCATGTATGAATGTATATGAGACATGCATTCTTCAGCTGTTATGTAAGAGGGGCGATATGGGATGGTCTCTTAGGAGGCAGTACTTACAGGAAGTTCACAACCTAGACTGAGTGTTTGAGGGTTCTCCACAGTGCAACACCTTTAGTGATCGAAAAGATGTCTTGTAGACATGGACTACCAAATGAAAAGATTGGACACATCTACTCATTCTATATTATTATAATTTTTAGAAGAATAGAAATGTGGAGTGTAGTGACCAAAGTATGTAGTGACCAAAAATGCAATACTGTGTATATATATATATATATACAGTATTGCATATATATACAGAGGCTACAGAGGTTAGTTCACTCTCCGTCTCTGTAGTGGATGTAACCTGGTCCTTCTGACGGGTGAACATCCGTAAAGCTGCGGGTCAAGACGGCATTCTTGGCCGCGTCATCTGAGCGTGCGTGAACCAACTGGCTGGTGTTTTTACAGACATTTTCAACCTTTCCCTCTCTTTGTCTCAAGTCCCCATATGCTTTAAAATGTCTTCCATTGTGCCTGTACCAAAGCAATGCAAAATCACTTGCTTAAATGACTGGCGTCCTGTTGCTCTGACCACCATCATCAGCAAATGCTTTGAGAAACTAATCAGAGATTACATCTGCTCTGTGCTGCCTGCCTCACTGGACCCACTGCAGTTTGCTTACCACAACAACTGCTCCACTGATGATACCATTGCATCTACACTATACACTGCTCTCTCCCACCTGGAAAAAAGGAACACATATGTGAGAATGCTGTTTGTAGACTACAGCTCAGCATTCAACACCAAAGTGCCCTCCAACCTTGATGACAAACTCTGGGCTTGAACAACTTGCTGTGCAGCTGGATCCTGGACGTCCTGTCCAGCAGACACCAGGTGGTTAGAATGGGCAGCAACATCTCATCACTGACCATCAACAATGGAGCCCCACAGGGCTGTGTTTTCAGCCCACTTCAGTGTTCCCTGTACACACATGACTGTGTGGCAACACATAGCTCCAATGCGCTCATAATGTTTACTGACAATACGATGGTGGGAGGTCTGATCACTGACAATGATGAAACTACAGAGAGGAAGTGTAGGAGCATTACATCTCCCTCAACGTCAGCAAGACCAAGGAGCTTGTGGTGGAGAAAAGACTGCACAGAACACAGCCCCATCACCATCAATGGAGCACAGGTGGAGAGAGTCAGCAGCTTCAAGTTCCTCTGTGTCCACATCACTGAGGAACTCACATGGTCCGTCCACACTGAGGATGTTGTGAAGAAGACTCACCAGCATCTCTTCTTCCTGAGACGGCTGAGGAAGTTTGGAATGAACCACCACTTCCTCACATGGTTCTACACCAGCACTGTAGAGAGCATCCTGACTGGCTGCATCACTGCCTGGTATGACAACGGCACTGCCCTCAACTGCAAAGCTTAGAAAAGGCAGGTGTGAACTGCCAGACACATCATCGGAGGTGAGCTTCCCTCCCTCTAGGACATACCAGGCAGTGTGTGAAAAAACTCAACTGGAGGATCATCAAAGACTCCAGCCACCTGAGCCATGGGCTGCTCTCACTGCTACCATCAGACAGGTGGTATCACCGCATCAGGATTCAGGCCAACATCAGGCCGAATTCATGACAGCTTCTTCCCCCAAGCAATCAGACTTTTGAACTCTTGATCTCTCATGATCAATATATATCAGCACTGCACTTTATTAATCTTACACTAGACTGTCATAAATTATATTCTCTCTAAAAAACACACTGGCAACTGACTATCAACCGACAGCCTGAATGTCAATACAACACATACAACCTACTGTATATTTTATATATACTATTTTTATTGTATACTGTGTATTCTATACAGTGTGTATGTGTATTCTATATTTTGTGTATTGTATACTTTACATTGTATATTATATTCTATACAGTGTGTATGTGTATTCTATATTGTGTGTATTGTATACTTTACATTGTATATTATCATTTGTATATTGTGTTGTGTGTAATTATGTGTACATTAGATATGTAAATTGTGTTGTGTAAATCTGAAGTTTCTTGTAAATTGGTATATGTCCACTAAATACACTTACTGATAAAACAAAAGAAGCATATTCTAATATGCTTCTAGCATTGATTATGGTGCACATTCGTCAAGCCTTAGTTTCGACAACCATGTACAACATCACAATATTTATTTCCATACAGAAATGCATACATTTTTGGCAGAGATCTTGTATTGATGACAGGAGAGTTGAAGCACTCTATGAAGTCTTCTTCACCACATCCCAAAGTCTCTCAATAGGGTTAAGGTCAGGACTCTGTGGTGGCCAATTCATTTGTAAAAAATTATTCCTCATGCACCACTCTTCTGAACCACACTTTCACAATTTGAGCCAGATGAATCTTGGCATTGTCATCCTGGAATATGCCCGTGCAGTCAGGGAAGAAAAAATATATTGTTGGAATAACCTGGTCATTCAGCACATTCAGTGATGATCTGGGGGGTGCTTAAGCAAGGCTGGAATCAGGCAGATTCATCTTTGTGAAGGATGTATGAATCAAGCAATTTACAAGGTTATCCTGGAAGAAAACTTGCTTCTTTCTGCTCTGACTATGTTCCCCAATTCTGAGGATTGGCTCCATGCCACACAGCCAGGTCAATCAAGGTGTTGATGGAGGACCACCAGATCAAGACCCTGTCATGGCCAGCCCAATCTCCATACCAGAACCCCATTGAAAACCTCTGGAATGTGATTAAGAGTAAGATCAAACAAAGCCATTCTGCTTGAATTTTTGTGCCAGGATTGGCCTAAAGTCACCCAACAGCGATGTGAAAGACTGGAAGAGAGCATGCCAAGATGCATGACAGCTGTGATTGAAAATCAGGGTTATTCCAACAAATGTTGATTTCTGAACTCTTCGTAATTTAAAACACAAGTATTGTGTTGTTTAAAAATGAATATGAACTTGATTTCTTTGACTTAATCGAGGTCTGAAAACATGGCATTTGTTTTTTTATTTTGACCAGTTGTCATTTTCGGCAAATAAATGCTCTCATTTAAAAAATCGGGGTTTTAAAATCTAATGATACCCATTTTATCCTCAGAAATCGCTAAATTAAAAATCCATTTAATAGAAGTATTGTACTAGTATCAATATCGCCGTTATTGGCCTTGATAGTACTTGGTATCGGATTGAAAAGAAAATAATTGATTTCGAAATACTTTTCGATTACAAGTCTGCACATTGTGACCACCTTCTCTCAACCAACTTCATGAGGTGCATCCTGAGATGCTTTTTAAGTATTGTTAAAGAAGTTCCCATGTGTGTAAGGCACTTGTTGGCTGCTTCTCTTTCACTCTCTGGTCCAACTGAGCTTGAATACATTTTCTTTTTTTTCTTTTTTTTTGGATGTTCATAATCTACGGACAATTTTGTATTTATTTACACAAATAATTTCAAGGAAATAAGCATAAGCCTTAAGATAAAAAGGTTTTTAAGATCACAAAATCATAAATTCAATCAAGTGTGTCCAAACATTTGACTAGTAATGTATTTGCAGATGTGTGGTGCAGATCGGAATTTCACAGGTTTGGGATTAAGTCATTCCCTACGTAGCGTGCCTCCTCTTTGCATACTGATTTGTCCTTAAATTTTATAGACTGTTTCAATCAGTAGGATGTCAAGGCATGTTAGCTGATGCGATTAATGGTGTAGTGTGAGATCTTTTCACAGCGTGGGTATACCTGCGAAAGCCTGTGACATCTAACGATGATAATTAGTAGAGAAACAGTCTCAGTGTGCATAATGCTGACCTTAATTACATGTTAACGATGTTGCCTTAAGGAAAGCCCTACCTCAGTTGAATCGAGCAGGTCCCCATGTAGAATCTTGTATGGTTTGATTAACACTTAGAAAATATTAAACAGGAAATGGGGCGAATGAGATTTTAAAAAAGCTAATTTGTGGCTGGTAATCATATTTTAGATGCATTTGATTCTTTTGATGTTAGCTTGACAGTCATCTCCACTTCGATAGGGTGCCTTATTGTAATTAATAGTATTAGAAGATACTAATCTGATTGGATCTGTCTTCTAGGCCGATTGAAGATTTGAGGGCTAGAAAATAACAATCTTTTTAAAGGAATCATTTAAAAAGAATACTCAATCTCATGTTGTTCCAAACGTATATTACTCTCTTGTCTTCGTGGATCAACAAAGATGATGGTAGGCAGAATTTCAGTCACCATTTACTTTAATTGCATCTTTTTTTTCCATGCAATGAAAGTGAATGGTAACATTATTCCTAACATCTCTATTTGTGTTCCACTGGAAAAACAAACAAATTACAGTATATGGTTTTGAAACGCCATGAGGGTGAGTAAATAATGACAGAATTTTCATTTTTGTGTAAAATCCCTTAAAGATATTTTGAATCCTCATTAAAAGATCTATTGTGTGTGTATTTACCTTCCAGAAAAGCTTCCTCACACTTTCGTTCTTGCAATATCTCAGTTTTTCCTCACCCTCCTCTGGGTTCTAATTAATGTGGGACAAAAATATTTTGCCTATGCCACAGTAGCAACACCATGTCTGTGTTTCTTCTCCCAGGGTAGAAGAATTGCAAGACATGCTCATTTCTTGTACAGACATTGTGTCTTTGTCTCACGGTTTTCCATTTTCCTAACTGAGAGTTCACTGTATGATAGTTTTTTGTCTTTCAACATATTAAAGGAATGTTCCGGATTCAATACAAGTTAAGCTCCATCGACAGCATTTGTGGCATAATGTTGATGGCCACAAAAATACATTCTGACTCGTTCCTCCTTTTCTTTAAAAAAAAAAAGAAGCAACAATCGAGGTTCTAGTGAGGTACTTACAATGGAAGTGAATGAATGTTAAAATACTCACTGTTTCAATAGTAAAGTCACAAGTCATAACTGTAAAGTTCTATCCAATTGTACAACTTCATTGGCATGATGACATAATGTCAACAAACCCCAAAACCCTACAACGACTGTAAAAATTACTATTTTAAAAACTTTACAGCTCAAATAATACACAAGAATGCAAGTGCTTTTATAAAACTATGAGCTTCACATTTCTATTTAACCCCTCCAAAAATTGGCCATGTTCACTATTACTATCCCCATTCACTTCCATTTTAAGTGCCTCATTGTAAGTGTAACCTTGTTTTTTTTTTTAAGAAATTCATTATTATTTATGATTATGATAGTGCCTGTAACCAGAGAAGAAACATTGTAAAAAAGATAAGTTTACCCACAAATGAAAATTCTTACAACCATTTAGTTTCGTAACACTAAAGGAGGATTTTAGATAAAACAGAAAAAAGCACCAAAGTAGTCCATACAACTTTTCCACTATATTCAGAGTCTTTTAAAGCCATACGATAGCATATTCGTCTCAATCAACTCTCAAAATTAATTTGTGATTTCTTGTGCATATTCCATTGTACCATGTTGCGTTTGCATGCAACACACATTTTTCCTTTTGTGTTGCACTATAAAAAATAAGAGCATATACTGTACATTTTGGCATATATATATATATATATATATATATTAGGGCTGTCAATTGATTACCATTTTTATTCAAATTAATTGCATGGTGTCCCGATTAATTAATCACGATTAATCGCATATACAAATATTTGCTGAGAAACCCCCTCATATAACAATAACTCAATATATAATGATTATATATATTTATATCAATATATAATTATACACAGTTATCTTTAAACATTAAAATTTATATATATATATATTCAGATAATTAAAATGCTTTACATTCTTGTAGCAGAAGAGTTAATCATTGATAAGACAATACAAAAAGCAGCTTGGCATCACAGCAATCCATTTCACAAGTGAATTTGTCAATCAGTTCGAGATTTATTATGAGGGCTTGTTTAAGGACCGTCAATTTACACCTGCGTCAGACGTCTCAGGTGTGTTGCGTCATAAACATAAAATGTTTAGGTCACTGTGTCAAGTTAAATATAGTTTAATACTCAATCTTTAAACACATCTTGAGATCCCTTAGATTGCATTTGCGCTCCTTCGAGTGTTTTGAACGCAAGAACGTAACACATGTTTGTGTTGTTCTGCCTACAGGAGTGTTTTCTTCACTGTATAAACTGCGCGTTGCTCATACAGCTGAAATTTCACTTCCTGCCCTCTGGAGTAAACAGGTGGTACTACAAGCTTGCATTTCTCAGGACTCTTCCTTATTATGGTCTGTGGGCATGCGATTAATTGCGTTAATTTTTTTAATGCGTTATTTTTTGTAAAATTAATCGCACTGAATTAACACGTTAAATCGACAGCCCTAATATATATATATATATATATATATATATATATATATATATATATATATATATATATATAAAATATTTGGTGAACAGCTTTTTAGCTCATTTCTCCTGAACTTGTGAAAATGACTCAATCTCTCACTCTGAAGACTGTGGTTCACAGATACCCTTTAGGTATTTATTAGCCAGCTGCTTCTTTTGACTTATCTTTGCCTCCTTCCTTCAAAATGTGGCATTGCTCATATCAATAATTAATTTAGATTTATTCATTTGCAGATGCTTTCATCCAAACCGACTTGAGGTACATTCAAGGTTCACATTTGCAAGATATTTGGGAGACCGGGGCTAGTTGTCACAGTCTTTACTGTAGTGAATATTTGTCAGGGTAGGTTTAGTTCAGAAAGTACATTTTCTGCATAGCCTTAAAGTTTTGGCTGCCAAAAAGCTATTGAAAAGTTTCACCGTTCATACCCAGGAAAAAAGATTTTACTGAACACATGTTGACCTTTTGTGACAGGATGCCTCAATAGTGGGGCTTGTAGTCACATTATGTATTTAAGCTAATTTCTCAAATACACATGCCACTAACCGGTGGAGTAGGTATAGGAGATTGATGGAGGAATATTTACCCACTAAAGGTAGACCGATATATTGGTTTTACCGATTAATTGGTGCAGATAGTTGCTTTTTGGAACTATCGGTTATCTGCAAAAAATCTATGCAGATTGAGGCAGATAGTTTGTTTTGGGTTTTTTTTCACCGTGTTCCTCTACAGATAGAATGGCTTGATTCTATAGTATAACAGCAGCCTCACTGACATCTCAAGGGGATTAGCTGTTTTTAAATCTTTTACATTGACAGTATTCATCCATATTTTTATTTTCATATCAATGCATTTTATTTATTTATTTATATATATATATATATATATATATATATATATATATATATATATATATATATATATATATATATCCGGGGTCACACTGGATGCATCTGGTAGACAACATGGCATGTTTTTAAATTGGAAACACTAGTTTTCTATGAATGTTCGCACACCACCGCCACAGCTACTGTCGGCGGCACCCACCTTCGACTCCGGAGGCTGCTCAAATTTCTTTGCCTTGAAGTGCAACTTGCATATTTTCCATTAAATTAGACTCAAATCATTATCAGTGGACATAGATTATATAGCCTTGGTCATTCTTTAAGAAGGGAAAAACCTTGGTTAATTCTGTGTGTACTGTCTGCCACCTGAACCGCATCGACATGTCCTGTGTTTGATACCTGTGCCATGTCCTAGCTGTGACGCAGCGTGGAGCTTCTCGTCTGGTGTGCAGCAGCCTTAAGAGTCCCTGGTGATATAAAGCGATTGTAAAAATTATTCACCGATTAATCGGTTATCTGCCTTTTCCACCAACTTAGTTATCTATATCTGCAAACCCCACTATCGGTCCACTTCTATTCCCACCATCACAACCACCAAAATAAAATCTTTTTAAATCTACACCTGCATTAAACGTACTAATTTTTAGCTACATTTTAAATGCACAAAATGATCAAGCACATAAAAATGCCCTGATAAAAATGTGACAACATGCCCCAACCTCACGTGCATGCATTAGACCTTGCAGTAATAATCTGCCTTTATAATATAGCTGACCCTTGCCTGAATGTATGTCAGTGTGATTTAATTGTGTTTGCTTGTTTACCCAAGAGCTATACCAAAAATATACTGATAGTGAAATTGACTTTGGAGAATAGAATTCACAAAAAATATTAAAAATTAAGAGGGATTTGAACTAGATGTTTGAAACCAACTCCTTGTGACAAAATCCCGTGTGACAACCAGCCCCGCTCTCCCGTACACTGGCTCTGCCAAATGAGCTACAGGAATGCTAATTCTGACTCATAGCTATAACGGGCACTGTTACCATCAAGGTTTAAGAATGTTTTGCACTAGCTGTACAGTCCCATATTCTACAGTTGTCATGAAACACACTCTGTTGAAATTCTCTGTAACAAATATGTTTAATCCGATTATAAAAGCATGGAACTAAATGGTGACAGGTGTTATATAAAGCTACTTAGCAATTCAGTCCCCATGTGATACTGTGTGATTGCACTTGCTGGGGATGGCGATCAAGCTCCAGGCTCCTGAATTAACATTAGTCTTGTTCCGACCTGGACCCTAAAGACAAATGTAATGTCATTTGTCCTTTGTAGGATATTCTGCACTTAGGCGTCGTTTGGAACGACTTTATACTGGCTGTTTGCTGCGGTTTACAAATAATACTGCCAGTGAATTATGTCACATGAATGCAGTGGTATAAATTCTGTGACCCTGAGGATGGAAATTAGTTTTTTGTAGTGAACTAAATTTGAAGAGCAGTGTCCTTTTTTGCTGCACGTATCTTATAAAGCTCCTCCTTGGCTCAAAATAGTTTTGATTAGAATTTATTTGACAAGCTTTAAAGGAATGTACAAGATTAATTATATAAATCACCATCCCATAGAACAGATGAAAAAATAAAACACCTTTTGAGGATAAAACATCAAAATAAAGCCAAAGGCTTATTTCCATTGTTGTCCTCTATGCAATTAAAAAGATGGAAGCACAGGTTAAAGATGCTAACAAAAACCTGTGAACGCTGCCACCCGAACCTTGGTGAGCACCAAACAAACAGACTGAGACCGCCTGAACAGTGTGGGTCTCGGTCTGCTTCCAAATGAACTCTGGTGCAGTTCGATTGATATATGAACGCAACATGGACCAAAGATGTATAAGCAGACCAATAACAGGAAGTAATTTGCTTAATACTGACCTCAAGCATACCTGGTTCTTCTCATCATAGGACCAATGTTGCCCTTTACAGTTCGGTACTGGTGTCGGAACCGCCGTCAGCTGTTCTTGCAGTATATCTTCGTTTGTGTGCACAACAGAGGAATTCCTGCCGCTGTTTTGACTCCTTTACACATTTTATTAACTCTTCTTTGTTCTCAGCAGGTAGAAATACCAACATGTATACATATATAAATAAAACGTGCGCATTTCGCCCAGCAGCCAGCATTGTTTTGGATGATCGGCAAGTTCAGTCAAAAAATATACGTCATAAAAGCTGTCCAATCAGGTTGTGACGTTTTCCTGATTCCTTTGGTTTTGTATGGTTAGGTTCAGTGTTAAAAATGCCAGTGTGAACGTTAAGCGAACCAGGACTAAATGCATCATTTTCTTTTTTGGGTCCGGACCAAGAGGACCAAGAGATCCGAACTACAAGTGTGAACACATCCTTAGAATTCTCAACGTATCATTTGAGGCGAGCTTGTCCTGCATTTCCATCTAAAAAGCTGTTTGAAGAGACAGAATGCTGAGTAGAAAAGAGACAACAGCTGACAAATGTTTCACCGCAACTTAGCAATCCTAAATGTATTTATTTCGGGTATAACATTCATTCCTGACTGTATATCAAACAAACCGCAACCAGTACAAAGGGGTGCAAACAGTTTTGAATGCAAGGTGTGTATGTCAGAGACTGTTTGAGTGTATGATATGTTAGTTGTCATTGTCATTATAGTCTTATTATGTATGATTTATCTGTGCGCATTAAACCATAGAGAGAAAAAGCAATTGTGGTTGGAGGAGAGGGGTTGATAAGTAAGATGGATTTGTGACATCAGCTGACAACGGAAGTCATTTCAGAAGTCCAGTAAAACCTCAGCAGGGTTTTACTGGACAATTGTTGGTAAATTACACTGTGCTGAAGTTTTCTTTGATTTTTAGATGTTGTTTACTTTGTAAATTATCTTCATACGCTTTATCACACACTCACATACACACTCCTCCCTCTCAAATCACTTGAGATGGTTTGTTTTAGCCCACCAGAAAACTCCACTCTCAGATCATTCCTTTGCTCAGATGAAAGGCCTCTGTCTGTTCCCATTATCTTCAAGCCAGAAAAAAAGGGTGTAGAGAGGGGCTGGAGAGAGAGAGAGAGAGAGCGAGAGAGACAGAGAGAGATGGGATTAAACTGCTTAATTATGCATCTTCCATACATTCATCTTTTATGATTTGGAACTAACATTGTCAATTATACAACACTTCCAAACAAAGGAAAACTGGATATGTAAGAAATGTCAGGAATAAAATGAGAAAAGATGTGAAAGGCAAAGAGACAGAATTCACATCCTAAGGAAGATGATAAGCTGAAGTCTCAATATTCTTCTCTGTCTTGTTATCAAATGATTTCCTTTTCCATTCTCTCATTCGACGAGGACTATTAAACTCGCAAAAACTTTGACTATCCACATTAAATTCAGTGTATATTGTAGCTTAATATTAGCCATTTCGAATATTAAGGGGCCCTCTGACTCGCATGTAAAACCAACAATCACACTTATTTTATATTCTTTACAGAATGCTTAGGGACGGCCAGTAGACTCTGCCCCAAAAGTGATAGTTTTACAAACATAAGAAACATTTTAGTACATTCGACTTCGACTGCATATGATTCCCCTTTTAAGGAAAGAAACTAAATGATATGTACATAAAATACTTTAAGTGCCTAAATGAAAATATATATACACACAAACATAAACACACATGACGGACATGCCCGTAATTCTCTCTCTCCCCTCTGGAGGTTCTGTGGCCATCTTTTATGCCATTCTCCCCATGCTCACAGAAATTAGAGACAGGTGTTAGACATAATTTAGCACAGGTGCAAGCGCCCTTACCTTTGACTCATTAATGGATATTAATATTTAATTAAAGTAAATGTTTGTCACTCCCAACCCTCCCAACCCTGAGTACCGTAACACAAACCTGCATCTCGACGGAATGGGAGTTGAAGAGTTTCCAAGTTATAAGTCTGACATAAAGTGTCATTCCGTTGCACTTTCCCCAGTTGAAAGGTGTAAATTCCGACGCTCCAAGTTGAATGGAACACTTCTTGAATCATCACAGGAACAACAACATGGAGCATCACAGCATTCCCCACAGGAGTGAACACTGAGACACACAACAAAGACCCCCCATTTAGCCTTAACAGACTGTAGGGGCAAGTGCTGTTAGCGAGCACCTATGAAGGCCGGAACGGTACACAAGGGGGTGGGTGGCCAGCACCACGCCCGACCGACCTTTGTCTCCCCAGTGGCGATGTTTTACACACCGCACCAGGTACTCATTTTAGGCTGAGTCGACCTAGGGGAGGCCCGGGACCGGTTCAGATAATCGTCACTGGTGTTGGCCATGAGCAGGAATCGAACTCGGGTTGCCAGGTCTACAATATAAGTAGAAATGCACTAAAATATCACCAATTCAAGTATTATTAAATGTTTCCCAAAGTCTAAGGGGGAGTTTGACTAAACACATAGGTTGCATATTCATTGCAATGGTCATTTAAATCTCTCAAACTCAAATCCTCCACAACATTAATCTGCCGGTAGACTATGACTATACACTTTGCTACAGAAATCGTGAAGCTGCGTTCATGATTCATGTCAGGTCGTCAGTGCCACCGTCGAATGCCGCTTTGTACGCACCATGAAAAGCGCTTGCATACAAAACCGTCTCATTTTGCGTTTTGGTGATAGTTGGTGTGCTTCTGTTGTAATTAAAATATGCCTTACATAGGTGGAAAATACTTGATTTCTATCACAAGTCCCATCTGGGCTTGGTTTGCACATCAAATAGCGCTTAGAGGTCTTTTCTCCATCATTTTATTACTGACAGTGAGGCGCTATCAGAGATTCTTTTATTTACCTGAGATAACAACCTCTGCGGCTTTATCATAAGAGAGAACGTACATGGCAGCGAGCAATAGATTTTCAGATTAGTCTGCTTGTTCTTCCTTCGATGGATATAGACTCAACAAAATAACTAAAATGCTTCTATTTGCGATATTTGACCATCTTCCTGAAACTCATATTCTTTAACAGATAGGTGGGGAAGAACAATATCACCTCACTATAATTCTGTGATAATTTGTTCCAGTTTCTGTAAATTGTAATGCTACATTATGTTCTTAGTTAATCAAATTTGTCTATATTTGCAGAGAAAGGCCCCCAAATAATAATAATTCAGTATATTATGATTAAATCATTCTTAAAAAATAGTGTTTTAAAAAATTCAAAAAAGTTTATCACAAAACAAATCGCGCATTTTTTTTAATAGTTAATCGTGATTAAGAACAGATTTTAAAAGTGCTAAAATTTGACAATAGCCTATAGGCTATATATTTATGTTTCTGTCAAAATGCATTTATTTCCATCTTAGGAAAGAAAGCAAAACAAAATGTAACAATATGCTTTATTAACATTTTCCAACAAAGCCTAATATAACCACTAATATAGCACCAATTCAAGTAACATTAAACGTTTCCTAAGTCTAAGTGAGAGTTTGACTAATTGAAATATGTGAAATGTGTCTCCCCACAGGTTTAGTATTCATTGCAATGGACATTAAATCTCTTAAACTCTCATCCTCCACAATATTAATCTGCTGGTACACTGTAGCTATTCGCTTTCGTACAAAAAAAAAAAATTTGTTTTGCAAACAAAAATGCCTTTGGCTTGCTCACTGGGTTTCTTTTTTTTTTTCTCCCCTTTTTCTCCCCAATTTGGAATGCTCAATTCCCAGTGCACTCTTAAGTCATCGTGGTGGCATAGTGACTCGCCTAAGTCCGGGTGGCAGAGGATGAATCTCAGTTGCCTGTTTTTATTTTCATATTATTGAACATAAGCCTATCATTGGCATGCAATCCAATTTACAATTGAATTCATCGATCTGTCTGAGATAATGTAGATTTATTATAATAGCTTTTCTATGGACACATCAATGTACACATGTGTCAAACATGGACACTTCTGAAGCATCTCACTTTTGTTATGTTGCATCATAAACACTTCGTTTTTTAGATCTCTGTGTCAAGTGAAACGCATGTCAAGATGCCTGCATACAAAATTACACTCCGTCCAGCCGTGTTTGAGTACAATAATGCATTCTAATTTTTTGCTGTAGCTAGTAACACGCATGTCTCAGTGTGTGTGTGTGTGTGTTTTTTTTCTTTATGTGCAGTGTGCCTTGCCTATGCAACTGGAGGTTCGCTTACTGCCCCCTTCTGAAAACAGGTTGTATGTCAAGCTTGAATTAAATGGTAGTAATGTTCCTTATTACACGATTATTTTGATATTATTAATCGTGATGAATTAACACATTAAATTACCCCTCTCTCTATCTCTCTCTCTTATCATTGTCATTAATGGCATGTGAGGTTTTGGGCTATTTGCTGGCTATAATTACTTGATGAAATTTTAATGTGCAGTGGCAGAAGGCGTAGCAGGGAACAGACTCAAGTAAATGAGACTGAAGTGATCTCTGACCATCATCCACTGATATGCAACAGTAGGAAACAGGTGAACCAGTGTGTAATTGTGTGTTTGTGTGTGTTGAACTTTGGTTCATGGTTGTGCATTGATCTTTACATTGACCATCCCTCCTGTGTAAGCTACGCAATCTGCCATTCAACCACCTGCAATGTTCCTCTAACATCTATTAAATATGATAACGATGTTTTAAAGGTCACATAATTGCTTGCTTAATGTGTATGTTTCTATTTAGATCCTAATTTTTTTTATCCAAAGGGATTGAAGGGGGTTGCCCATCGAATGTGTCTGGCGGACGACACACAGTGTCCTAAAATTTCAAACCATTGTTTTCAATGAAAAATTCTGAAGCTTCTTTAAATGTGATAAAGAACTGTCTGTGTTGACCCAATGTCAACTCCCTGTTTCAGGAGGGCACTCCGACCACTCTGCCAGGGCAGCGTGTGGCTTCACGGCTCGCCTGCTTCTGAACCGCTCCAGAACAAAGACTTTGACGGGGGCCAAGACCTGGCATGGCTTCTCTAAGCTCATGCCAGTGGCCAACACGCACAACCTCAGACATGCACATAGGACAACAGCGGTTTCCTTTGGGGCCTTTTGGCCAACACATGACGGTACCCAACAATAGCCTTGAGCAGATGCCCACAGTCCAGGGCCAAACAGATGGGAGGACTGGAGTGGATTTGGTTTTTGCCCACAGTGCCAGCTTAAGACATGGGGCTGTCATAGGAGTGTATAGAGATAAATGAACACAGTGGGGGGCAAAACAGAGGGCAGTGCCAGGGTCCTGGAACAGCTTGCAGAGGGACAGGCTTGAAATAGGTGTGGCACGTACAGAGGGTACCACGGGAGAGCTGGATACCCACCAAGGCTAATCCTCCACCTGAGGGTAGGAAGATAGTTGTGCCTGGGGTGAGAAAAAAACATGAGTGGGCGACATGGTGGAAAATTAGAGCCCTTTTGAATGAGCAAGAAACTATTAAAAAAAAGTCTATATATGTAAACGTCAATGCAATTTGGTAGCTAGCAAGTAAATATGTTGGGATCAGTCATTTTGATTATCGTAAGTTATTAAATGCATAGTTCCAGCCCTAAAATCTAAATGGATTAGCCATGTTCAAAGTCGTTGTATAATAACCATCATATGCACAAAAATGACCATATACAGTGACCCCAAAAAGTACTTGGACATATAAGAGTGTTTTTGCGTCCATCTTCACTGTTTTTCCCAACCTGGTCTTATAGAATCACATTAATATACTTACAAATGAGTTTTCTTGGCTAGTTGTATGTATCGCAGCAGTTTCCTGGTATAATGAACACTAGGGGTGCTACGTCAATGACTTTTATTCACTTTCATACAAATCCCTAATAAAACGGCAGATTATCAGATCCTAAAAACGCAAACAAGTTTCTCACACAATGCTATTATGACACAAACACTTTTACTATTGCACATAATTTGGAAGGCAATGCAGTTTAATTTTTACATTACATATTCAACTATGATTAGAAGCACTTTGAGTGCAAGCTAATTGCATGTTTCACTTGCGATGCAACAGACCTTCAAGAGCATGCGAGTCAACACGTTAGCTGCAAGTGTCATAGACGCAACGCAAAATGATGTGGTTGCGTCAGCAATTGTGTTTTTCATATCAGATTTTCTTTTATGATGCTATCGGTTTGGTTTAAGGTTTAGGGTATGGAGGTAGTTTTTTTTTTTTTCCATTTGAAACTCGAAAGAGAATCAACCTTAAAACTCATCTTATTGGGAGAACTAGTTTTTAGCATCACACAGCGGACATTTCACCTCAGATCTGACGAGAAACATGTAATGAACCATGTCAAATCATTTTGCAAAAATGTCACCAGTCACCAGTGTTTCCCTTGGGATTTTTTCAGCAGTTGTGCTGTTGTGCATGTGTCCACTAGCCTGCAATGCTGGACACGTATTGACTTTTGTTGTTTGAGGAATAGCTTAAAACAAGTGTCAAACTCATTTTTAACCTGGGCCACATCAGGGTTTATTTCTGCCCTCAAAGCTGAAATTGTGGCACAAGCACATGCTTTGGTAGCACCCATGCAATTACCAGTAATATTATAGTAAAGCATTGATTTTGAGGTTAGGGTGCAGATGAAAATTATGATATTAACAACAGTAACATCTGTAGTAAAAATGAAAACCTGATTTTTATTAGCTAAATTTAAATATCCGGACAGTGTAAGTTTTCTTTTGCAGATTCCTTTCATCAGGCTCCTACTGATTAAACTAGTCATTTCTTTTTTCTGAATGCAAACCAAAGAGATTTTATACAGATGGAAAACTAATTTCCTCCATAACATCCATAGTTTTAATAATGACATTTGTAATAAGACCATGGTAACCATAGGTAAAACAATGCATGGCTCCTCACTACCATGTTTAGTAACTATGGTTTCTATATTAAGAACTATGGCATTTTTATTGTAATTAAACAGCAGTCTAAATACATCTAGAAGCTTTTTCTGCCACAGCTAACATAGTTAATACAGTTAGTGTTATTAGAGTAAATTCATGGTAAATGTTTGTTAGCATTGTGATGTGAAGATTGCTTTCTAATTTATGTTTTCTCCTGTTTTCTTTGTCAGTGCCATTTAGAATGTGGGAGCTGTTTGTTTTAAATTAGTTTCATCACCGAGACATTTAAGCTTTTGCATCAGACTATTCTGTGCCGCATTCAAACAGATTTTGCGATCCCGCCACGCATCTCACTGACTTCGTTTAAAATAGTCTGGTTGGTTGAGACAAGTCCACAAATTACCGCACCTGCTCTGCGCTCGCACTGCTCTATCCATTGATCCATGTTAATAAATGGTCTGTGTATCGCTTTCATTCCACTTTTGAAGCGAGCAAAATCCGCTCCAAAAATATAGGGGAAACACTGGTCACCTAATATTTATGAGATCAGTCTAGTTTTTCCTTTTTTTCTATGTAAACATTTGCTAGATTGACATTGTTGACTGTTGCAACACTTCTCGCTGTTTTTTTTTCCCTTTTCTTCTCTTCATTATTTTGGACAGCATGTCAGGTTAAAAAGAAAGTCTACTTTAGCATAAGGGCGTTTTAGGTCTGAAAACCCTCTCATTTACACTTAAACATGTCTGTATGTCATTGCATTAGATCAAAGGAAGTGGCATCTTACAATTGCTTTTATTTAACTTGGGACAAGTTAATTTTTAGTGGATGTATGAAGTCAGATCCCCTCAAGTTCACACAGATAGCCTAGCAGAGTAACCACAGGTGTCATTCATCACATTGAATTCGAACATGTTCAAGTATCATTTGACAATCAGTTAGTGTTCAAATACTTTTGTCCTAATTTTGAATGATATAGTGTCTATTGTTTTATCATTTGAAATGTAACTATTTTTCTGTCTATCTTTAAAATAAATGCCATTTGGTTTGATATTTTATCATATAATGCAAAGACATTCTTACTTTAGTGTCCAAAGATGTTTTGGGGCCACTGTAGCAGTTTAATTCTATATTAAAATGCCAATTTGCACCATTCATATAATCTTTGATTGTTACATTCCTTGGCAACAGTACACAGCCTATGGTTAGGCTTATGAACTATATTACTTCTCAGAAGAATGATTAAAGTGCTGCAGCTGTTCTCCTGCTCCAGGCGGTCGGCCAGGAGCCCTTCACTGCTCACGGTCTGTGGTCCTCTCTTGACCCTGCCACGTTTTAGCGGCCGCTTGGGGTCTCCTCCACCCCTGGTAGCAGCCTTGACAACTCCAGGCGGTCGGCTAGGAGCCCCTCCAACCCTAGCGGTCAGCGGCCGTTCCTCCGCTCCCAGGCGGCTGGGCTCCTCCGTCCCCCGGCGGATGGCCGCGGCTGCTCCGTTGGGGTGGATGGTAGTGGCAAGGACACTACTATAGCGCATCCGTCCTGCTTCCCTGGTTTCGGCACTAGAGTAACATGATAAAAGGGAAAGGAGGAGGTGAGAACAGGACAAAGCATCAAAGTAATATTTAACTAAACAAAAACACACAAACTCTCTCACATGAGCAGAATCAGCTGAAGTGAGCAGGTCAGGGATTGTTCCCCTTGAAACGCTCCCAGGATGCTGACTCTGACAGACCTGTGATTAGCTTTCCGCTGCCAATGAGAGGTAATCTAAGGAGGAGAGGGCACAAGGGGTCTGTGTGCTACACACGCACACACAGAGATACATTTATGGCAAGCCCCTCACTTACCTATATCAATATTCAACACTTTAATATATATACATACATGCTAGGAGGCACACTTAATGACACTTTTTCAATTACAGCTTATACTTAACACAAACACAGTATGCACACAAACCCTCGCACTCATGTTCTGAATGGCATAATGACTCTGAACAGAGACGAAGAGCTTACGGAGAGTAATTTTAGAGCTGACCGAACGGATGAAACTGGGGTCAATGGGCTACTCAGAAGTTTGTTCGCTACCAAACTGGAGGACAATCCAGCAAGTATAGATGGAAACTACATTGTGACATTCAAGGAGAGACAGATAGACTCTGTTCCAAAGCCTAGTCAGTTGCCTTGCTGTCTACTGTCTATATAGGTAGCATCCAATCTGAAACGGAGTCTCATTCTCTCATCTAACTGATTTGAAAACATGGTAAAATTTTTTACAAATTTGTATTTTACCCGGTATTCATGTGTGCTATGTATTTTTTAACTTATCAGAGTACTGTGAGCTTGGCATTGCCAGGCTGTCAGTATCGCATTGTTAGGTTGTCAGTCAGTGAGTTGCTTGTTGAGACAAAACAGCTCTGTTTGCAACAATTTTTGTTGTAAGTGAAGCAAAAATAGACAACATAACAGGCCATGCATCTTAAGTGTTAATAGTTATGTTAAGTAAGATATAATGTTCAATCAGCCAGTCGTTATCGTGAAATAAACCTTTACCAAGTCCTCAGTCTTGTATCATGTTTGATTTAGCTATAAAGACTGGCTAACTGTAAATGATCCAGCCTATTATACAGCTACTTAACAAATAAACAAGTCAACAGACACTTAATATTGATTCACATTGAAATAGCTGAATACATCTGAACTCTCATTTTTGTCTTGATGTTTATTTAGCGAAAATGGCTGTCTGACTGCTCATTATCCCACTTATTACACTTCTACTTGAAAAATAATGAAATACATTTACATGAAAAAAGTATTTGCGTTGAAATTGTTATTATGTGCGAAGAAAGACACTGTGAAGTCTTCAGAGACAATGAATTCCATTTTCGGTTCTGTAAGGTGTTTATAATGCGAAAAAATTATTCTGCTTATTACACGTCTACTTGCCAATAAATAAATGGACATGACAATTTCATTTGAGTTGAATATATATTTTTAGCTTACTTGTAGATTGCAGAGTGATATGAGAAGTAGGAAAGATGACAGTTGAAACTTCATCCCCAGATGTGCGGTCGTTATTCAGAATGAACAGACCGCTGGATGGCTTGATTGACTAATCAGAACAGAGTATTCCAGAGAGCCGTGTAATAACAGATATTACCTTCTTGTTTACAGATCTGTTGTATAAACACAATTTTACACTTGTTGTTGGGCTCGATTATTAGCATGGCTGTGATTTACCTTGAAGACAATATCCTGTTTATCAGTCACCATATCCTTGCATGGTTTATTCAGAAACGACCATAGACATCCGAGGTATAGAAACATTATTGTCTCAAACACAGCTTGGCATTCAACCATCGTCTATCCCCACAAAACTACATGCCCAGAGTGTCTTGCATGCCACTCACCCATGTAGGGTCTTACCTGGAATTGAATTTGTCTTGTGTGAAGCTCAAATCACAATCCTCCAGCTACCCATTGTCTCACATGTCTGCCTGGACATTAGGCATAATGAAAGCCAAACGTCACCTGTCAGGGAGCATTGGAAATGACGCAGATCAACTGATCCTGCCTCCCTGTTAAATGTTGTCGCACTTCACACTTCATTATGGCTTTGAAGTGGAACCCGCTGCCCGCTGAATGCAAATGCAGCTCACTTGGGTCTGGCACGCGCAACCATCCGAATAGAGACAGTGGAAGCAGGGATATTCTGAGGGCTGAACTCTGGAATGGCAACCACGCTTCACAATTCTTTATGTGTCTTGATATGCAGAGAATTATATTATGGTTTATTATATAGTAATAACATTGTAATAAAGTTGAAATAATGTTTTACAGTAGCTTAAACAAATTTTAAATTTAAGGATAGAAATAATTCTATAAATAAAGGGATATTTCACCCAAGATGTTATGTGAGGACAGACCTCTGAATGGAAACCACACTTCAGTATTCTTGATGTTTCTTGATATCTAGAGAATTACCAATCAGCTTGATTTAATAAAAAACTGTAAAATGTATATCTTTACAACTGTTGTTTATTAATGTGCTATTATATAGTTATAACAATGCTATTATATAGTTATAACAATGCTATTATATAGTTAAAACAATGCTATTATATAGTTATAACAATGCAATTTTTTTTTACAGTAGCTTAATCTAATTTTAGCTGTTAGGATAGAACGTTTACAATAATTAGTGGTATTTCACCTAGAAATGAAAATTCTGTCATAATTAACCCTCATATTGTTCCAAATCCATATTTCTGGAACAGAAATTGATATCTTAGTCAGAATGCTAGCCTTAGTAAATAGAGGTTTGAAACTACATGATGGTGAGTAAATCATGACAGAAAAAGCATGACATCTTTGCCTTAACTTTGACACTATATAAATGTATTTAAATCTATTTCTGCCTCAGACAGCACCATAAGAAAAAAAATATGTAATTTAGGAGTTGTCTGTGATGTTTAAAATGAGATATGTTAAAACTTTTTGGCACGATAATGAAGTCACACTTTTGTTTTGATGACACGTTTGACAGTTTATATTCATCCATAATTGCCTTTCAGATGTGTTGGAGACTTTTTATCAACATAGAAGGGTGGATTGGCATTTAGAAGTGATGGAAGGAGCGATGTGATTAGTCGATGGAAGAATGGCTGAATAACTTTGGAAAATGCGGGGACTGGTGTAAGCGTTGGTGCTCTGAGAAGACAATTCTACATAATAACTATTTCATATTTCATCAAATCATATTTGCAAAAAAATAAAAAGCAATTATTCAAATGTCTTTGAATAAAGTGAATACAAGGCAAGCTAATTTATTTAATGTAAAAATAGGTTAGAACAAGAACTGGCAAAATAATGCACTTTGTTTTGGGAGGGGGGGTTGTTGTTGGCTAGTTGATGAAAACTAATTAAATAGGGAATAATGTTTTAAAAGCAGAACAAAATAGTTATCATGCAGTTAGACATCGTGAGTGGCTATTCTTCTTTCTTTTTCTCCCTCATCTTTTCTCTCTTTCTAGCATTTGCAACTATCCCTTCTCATCTATCTTTGGTCTCATCTCAACCCTGTTGAGGTTTGGTTTGTTGAGAGAGAGAGAGAGAGAGAGAGAGAGCGCTCATGATGATTAAATGTGATCATGGCGAAGTTCCAGAAGACCCCAGACACAGAGAGTCTGTTTCCATCTACCTGGGCTGCTCTCCTATCATCTTGTGTCATCTTCTGATGACCTTGTCAAAAAGCTTGTTCAAGGGAGCTTGAATTAGCCGGTTTTATCACGACTTCGAGCATTTTAGTTTACTAAGCTGTAAGCTTTCATATCACTTGCCAAGATGCGATGTCCCAGTTTTGGGAAAATATTTTTTTATGAGAATATGCCCTCACCAGTGGAACTAAACATTCCCTCTGGGCACAGTTTCTTTTCGAAACTGCATGCACAAAACAACATCAACAAGGCAAGTAGGTGTATGTGGAATGGAACGTAGCCAACAGAGCTTTACTTTGATTTAGAGTTCCAGTGATGTTTGTAGCAGCTTATTTTTATTTATTTAATGAAGGCTGTATATTTATTCATTTACTTATATATTCACATTGTTTTGCTTGTGTGCCAGTTTTGATTGGTATGTGAGTCCAGAAAAGTGTAAATGAAGGGAGTTCATTTTTTCAGGTTGATTTAAATAATTGAATGAAAAATAATATTATATTTTTACATAATTTTTTCATATTAGCTTTACACATTCATACATTTTGCTTTGAGGCAATGGAAACATATACACCGATCTGCCACAACATTGAAACCACCTACCTAATATTGTGTAGGTCCCCCTCATGCCGCATATCAGCGCATGGCATTCTGATATGCTATTCTTCTCGCCACAATTGTACAGAGAGTTTATATGAGTTCCCATAGACTTTGTAAGTTTGAACAAGTCTGTCCATTCTCTGTTGACCTCTCTCTTCAACAAGGTATTTCCATCCGCAGAACTGCATGTTTTTTTGGCACCATTCTGAGTAAATTCTAGAGACTGTTGTGCGTGAAAATCCAAGGAGATCAGCAGTTACAGAAATACTCAAACCAGCCCGTCTGGCACCAACAATCATCCAGGTGATTAACTAACCAGCCAATCATGTGGCAGCAGTGCAATGTATACAATCATGCACATACGGGTCTGGAGCTTCAGTTAATGTTCATATCAACCATCAGAAAGCGTAAAAATGTGATCTCAGTGATTTATACCGTGGCATGATTGTTGGTGCCTTATATTATTTTCATTCAATTATTTAAATCAACCAGTCTAACGATATAAACGCCCCTGCCTGGCCACCCCTTTGAAAAACTCCTGTCTCCTCCCCTGTTTAGACAACAGATACAACCACAAAGGATTTCACTAGTAGGTTGCTTTTGTACCCATATATAAGTATATTATTTATTTTAATGACATTTTTGTCTGTCTTTATCGTTTTATTTATCCAAAGGATATGTAATTAATTGAACATTTGCTTAATTTTGTAAAACCTTTGTGATGAAATGGATTGCAACACTTTACTATAATCATTTCATAAATCCATCAGGAATTTATGTTTAAATTTGTGTATTTATTTATCTCTCTATAAACCCACATATCATTTCCCTGTTAATCTTGATGACTGTTGATGAGTAGATGTTCTCTGTGGGCTAATCCTGATTTTATGTTCTTGATCCTCATTCAGAGTGTGTTTCAGAATCTTGCCCACCCTCTTCAAGAACATATTACCCCATCCAAGTGTAACTGCATGTGTGTGTTGGGGGTTTGAGTGTGTCGAATGGTATTAGCTCATTGTGGAGCCACACATTGGCTTAGAGATTAGAGCCGAACTGAGCTGTGCTGGAAGGAAGGTGATAGTTAGATTAGCCTTTAGGCTGCAGTGGAGGGGATGACCAACTTTGAACACTCCCCTCCCCCCTCAAAAGAGACCCATATGTGAATGGTGTTTGGCTGACCCACGTTTCCATCGGTTTAAAGGGATAGTTCATCCAAAACGAAAATTCTGTAGTCAATTACTCATTTCTCATGTTGTCCCAAATCCGTATTACTTTTCTCTTCCGTGGAACACAAAGGAGATTTTAGGCAGAAGGACAGCCATAGTCAACATTAACTTTTATTGTATGGAATAAAGATGTAATGAATGTTAATGATGACTGAGACTTAACATACTGCCTAACATCTCCTTTTTTTATTGCTTGGTGATCTCGAAAATTAATTAGATCTCAAACACTCTGTGGTCTTTAATTTAACTCACAGTATGTTATTTTTTTTTAGCTATACAGGGACCATAAAGCAAAAAGTAAGTTTCGAAAAAGTCAAAGAACAGTGAGCATTTAAATGTATAATATAGTATTAAGCCTCAAGCTGTATATTATTGAAACCCAAGCCCTCCCTTTAAATACAATATCCAAAAATGGATATTTCAAGCTTCAATGTAGCATTCATTAATTTCCAAAGTTTGTAGTTTGGCATCATGAATGTCAGATCTCTTAATGGGCTTTTAATGAGGTTTGTTACAGCTCTAGTAGCCTTCAAGATGTGTTTTATCATCGACTGTTTTACCAAACATTGTTTATCAATTAAGAAGTAAAAAGGAGAAAATGCAGATTTTTCCATGAGGCCTTTATCAAAGATATTCATGTTTTGTCATTAGCGGTGATTGGAATGTTGCTATATAGATTTTAATCTTTTCATCTCTTTCCACAGATTGCATCAAAAAGCATTTTAATGCTGAGCATGTAATGTGCATTCATTCTCCCAAGTTTCCTCACATATTCCCTGATGTTCTCCTTTAATTCAGACTCTGTCTAATTATTCATTTACTCTTGCCTTAATGGAGGTTAGCTCTTCAGCTTAAAGGTTCTTAAAGGTTTTCTGAGCTGTAGGGACCTAACTTACTAGGAACGAAGTCAGCTAATGTCACACTAGAGATGGATTGTTCTGCTCTTTCATAACCTTTCATTTAGTTGGCTGCTCTGCAAAGTTAATGAGAACATCTATCAGATTCCTTTTTCAAGCAAGTGTGTAAGTTAAAGGAATAGTTCACTCAAAAATGAAAATTATGTAAGAATTTTTTCACCCTCATTTTGTTCCAAAACATATAACTTTCTTTATTACGTGGAACTTGTGATATTTTGGAGAATGATCTGACTGATCTTTTCTAATGAAAGTGATTAGAAACTGGGGCGGCAGAGCTCCCAAAATTGGTAGAAGCGGCATAAAAATACCATAAAAATGGTCCATATGACTCTTCCACGCTATATTTATGTTTCATGAAAGAATGTAAATGACAGAACTTTCATTTTTGGGTCAACTGTTCCTTCAGAGTCTGAGATAATGATGTGAAGTAGTGCAATATTCAATAAAACTGTAAAATTGTAAAGGAATTCGACTAAAGCAGTACCTATTTTCATTTAAGCCATTTAGCAGATGCCCTTATTCTTAGCGACCTTCAAAAAGGACTTTGTGGTCAATTTAACATTGGTATTGAAAATAAGCAATATTATAGGTCTATAATGTAGGGATGCACCAATGTGACCAATTTTAGCAAAGATCTATAGGCCAATACCGACATTTTACAACTCACATCAATGTTTTTCTTATGAAATGCTTTAAAACAAAATTACAAAAAGGTATAAAAGCTATAACATGTTTCTAACATTTAATAATTTCCATTGAACATTGACTGGATTGGGGGGTTGGCACTTCTTAAATATTTTTGCACTTCTGTTTTTAGCATTCTAATCAATAGAACACACATTTAACATATGATATAACATTATACATCATGCATATGCTTTATGCTTTTTTAAATTTAATAAATTTTGGTCAGTGTTTCTTTGTTAAACATTTTTTATTTGTATGTAAACATAAAAAGAAATACTAATGTGAAAAACCAGTGTTTTTTTTTTTATTAATTATGCTTATATATTTTTACGTAAACAATTGTAAACTAACCAATGGTTTTTCATTTCAGTATTTTCATGATAGTCATCGATATGTCGAGGGTTTTTATCTGGTCAATAATTGGCCGATAATTATCATTGGCCAATACATCAGTGCATCCCTTTCACTAGGGTTTTGGGGGGTGAATTTGGTTGTATAATGAGGTTGTCATTCCCATTACCAAACTGTGTGATCAAGCTCTCAGATGTGGAGTGACAAATGTATTTAGCTGCAGTGTGTAGATACACATAATGTCTGCTGATAAAGGCCAGTTTGCCATGTGTCTTTCAGTACGCATGTAATGAACCTTTGAACATGACGTGGGTCTGTGTTAAGATCAAACTGTGATTGACTTCAGAGCAGGCAGGTGTTGTAAAAATTATCTTGTTTGTTATCCGTCATCGCAGCAGAGCTGTTCTGGGCTGACTAATGGTTGTGAAAGCCATTGAAGTGGCACAGCTCAAGGCTTCTGCTTGTGCCCTCACACCAGACTCGTTTTTGTTTATAACCACTCATGTTTTTCGTGTCAGCCTTGTCCGTTTTATGTGTGGCCTTCGTTTGGAACCAGAGAGGAACCTGTATGAATTGCTTTGCTAAATTTTGCAGTGTAATGGAGGTAAACCAAGCAGATCTATAATGCCTGGAAAAAGCTATCCGAGCATTCCCATTCATCTTAATGAAATTGAAAAGTTTGCAGCCAGGTTATTATTTTAAAGGTGCACTCTGTAATTATTTCCTCATTAAAAAAAGTTTAAATTCTAAATTCTAATTCTGAATTGTAATAATGCAATATACACTATGTAGAAAATCATAAGCACTCACATTAAAATGAAGACTCCAGTCATATCAGTAACCTTAAAAAATATGTTTTATTCTACATGGAGAGGGTCTGCACATGGGGGCTACTATGTTAGAATCGCATGACCAACCGAATACTATTCACTTAATCTCAGAAACCATCCTGTTATTGGACACTTTCACTCATTGATTAAAGTAATCATGGCTGACTGTGAATACAACATTTCTACAATGGCATCTGAAACTGAAATGATGCTGCATCCAAGCCACTAGGTGTCAGAGTATGTCCAAAATGACACAAAGACAAAAGTTACTGAGTGCACTTTTAAGCCAGTCAATTGAGTGGTAAATGCCATGTGACTCTGGAACTGCCATTGAAGTGGCATTTTGTATTCCATTTAAAGAGTGTAGTCCATCAATAAACAAAGCTGATGCAGGCAGAGATCAATGAGGTGCATTGCAGTTCAACCTGCAGGTCATTTCGGTGTGGTTCGGTGGTCCAAGGTTCGGGCAGTGGCAAATTAAGTATCCAATGTCTTACAGTTGGAGTTGGCACCAGTTCATCCTCTTAAGTCTGTCGTTAAAGACTGAAGTGATGTCTGGCTAGCACCGGCTGTAGTTTATCATCATCACTAAACAACACATGGAGTCCGACACAAGCAGGAACAGAGCTAGATCTGGACGGCTCTGGTTGAGAAAGGGAAACAAATAGAATAATATTAGTGTAGATACCATTCAATTTATTGCAGGGTTATAGATCATGAGAAACGTTTCTGAGAAATGTTTCTGGTTACAGCAGACCTAACTAAAGCAGTCTAATTGTGAGTTGATGGATGAATTGGGTATATGCCTGGCTAAAAAGATGAGTCTTTAGTCTAGACTTAAACTGAGTGAGTGTGTCTGCGTCCCGAACAGTGTTAGGGAGACTATTCCATAGTTTTGAAGCCAAATAGAAAAAGGATATACCTCCTTTTGTGGATTTTGATATTCTAGGAACTATTAACAGGCCAGAGTTTTGCAATCGTAATGAATGTGATGGAATATAGCCTGGTAGAATGTCACTTAAGTACTGTGGAGCTATACCATTTAAAGCTTTGTATGTAGTTCACAGAATTTTACAATTAATACAAAATTTAACAGGTAGCCAATGTAACGATGATGAAATTGGGCTAATATGATCATAATGCTTGATTCTAGCCAGCACTCTGACAGCTGCATTTTGAACCAATTGAAGTTTATTTATTGAACTTGCAGTACATCCTCCCAGTAATGCATTTCAACAAGCTAGTCTTGAGGTCATGAACACATTCATTAGTTTATCGGCATCAGCAACAGAGTGCATGTGTCTTAACTTAGCAATATTTCCGAGGTGGAAGAATAATGTTCTACAAACATTGGAAATGTGATATTCAAAGGTCAGATTGGTATTAAATATAACACCCAAGTTCTTTGCTGTAGAAGCTGACCTAACTAAGCTAGGGTTAGGGTTACATGTGGAATGCAATGCAGGAAGAAATAACATGAGTGGATGTCATGACTTACAGCAATTTTGTTGTTGTTGTTATGGTTGTTCTTGAGCAGTAAGGGTTGGAGATCGATGTGGTTCTGAGTACTAACTCAGTATATTACATATTACCTATAGAAGTATTGATGCCTCCATAATGATGTAATTATGGCATCTACCAGAAGGGGATAACTGGACTTTGCTTACCAGCTAAATTTTGACCCCTTAGATAGAAAAGTGTGGTGAACTTGCTGGAGGACTTTTCTCTGTTTCTCTCTCTCTTTTTTCTTGTTTTCCTATTTTATAGTGCTTGTATGCTGATATCTTATAACCTCTATCACAGGGTATGACTATTGCAATTCATGTTAAACTGTTATTGGAGTTTTTATGACTTGGTAAATGGTAAGCACATCCATCTTGGATACAAGCACAGTGCTTTAAAGATGCACACACACTCACAGTCTCATGCCCTGAAAAAGGGCTGAAGTCAACATTGGGCTCATTAGTTGCATGGGTCGCCATTAATAATATTCAGGTAAATAAATTGGCTTTACACTGTCAAACATGTCTTTGGTGTCACATGTTAGAATCACAAGTAAAAAGTTTTTTATTTTCATTTGTGTTTTCTTTTGAAGAAAAAAAAAGTAACTCTAAAAACTACTTAACTAGCTTAACTGCTTAGTTCATACACATTTACTACACTATTTGAATGCTTTTAACTCTCTTCGATTGTTTAAGAGTGCTTTATTTTGCTATCTGATTTGATTTAAATGAGAATTGCAAACAAAGCATCATTAGGCCAATTCCAGGGTGACAGACATGACATATGTGCAGGGAAAACTTCAACTTTAACATCACTTATAAAGTACTAATGACCAGTATATCAAACCATTTGAATGAACAATCACAGAAACCTGTGTATAACATCCAAACATCAGAAAATGTTCCTTCTATACAAATTTTCTTCCACTTTAACAGAGTATGTATTGGGCAATAATCTTGCGTTTCGGACGTGGCTAAAATAGACACAAGTTTTTGGGAGACCACACACTTTGTAAAAACTCTGTGAATTGAAAAGCACAATACTATTATATAGAAGTATAATAGCCACATAATGTAGGAGGGTTGGCACTCCTAAGAACATGTAATATTACAGTTGCGGACATGACATTGCTTCATTACAGATGTGACAGTTGTGAAGCAGCATGACAAGGGGAAAACCAAAAAAAAATGCTCAAACTTGTAGACTTTGATCTCTGAGACATCTGTATATTCATCAAGGCTGCATAATGGATTGTATTTGACTGAAATCGCGATATGGCACCAATACTAAAGGCTGCTTATTAATGTCTGCATTGACAGCGCTGTGCGAGTGAGTGGTTCTCTGGCAGGACTGAAATATAAGCAAAACATGCAGAGTAGTGCAGCAATATTAGATTAAGCTGGTCATATTACAATTCAAATTGCTAAGTTTGTCAAAATGGTCCCTTCCCAAATGCTAGCTATAAATGCAGGAGTCAAGGGGGCGCCTGTGGCTCAGGTGGTAGAGCGGGTTGGCTGCTAATCACAGGCGTTGGCGATTCGATTCCCGGCCCACATGACTCCACATGCTGAAGTGTCCTCAGTACTGAACCCCAAGATGCTCCATGGCAGGCTAGTGCCTTGCATGGCTGCTCTGCCGCCATTGGTGTGTGAATGCGAGTATGAATGAGTGTGTGAATGGGTGAATGGGACACAGTGTAAAGCGCTTTGGTAACCTCTAATGATAAAAAAGGTGCTATATAAGTGCTGACCATTTACCATTTACAAAGTCACAGATCAAATCAATAATCAGTGATCAGTGTCAGAATCATCATGATAAAGAACAGGCAGTGGAGGTTTGTGATTCTCTCATTAACATACACATGATTTGATACGAAGCGTTATGTAATGGTCACTTCTGTAACACATTTTAACACAAGTGTTTCAAGTAGCGAAGGGAGCCAATTTTTTCATCATACTTTATTTACATCAACAGAAGGTAGATGTACAGAAAGTATCATCTTATGTGAATGAATATTGCTTGAGTTATATAAACGTAACCTCTAAAATGTTACGTACATGACACAGTGCTGAAACGCAGCGACATCAAAAATGTGGCTCTTTTATAAGTTTGAAAAAATGCATTGTCATGACTAAGTAAGTGTGCATATTTTTCAGATAATTCATTATCTCTAGAAAATGATTTTTGTTAATATAAAGTGAAAATAAAGAGTGCTTAGATCCCTCTTTTGCAGTTATAGATTATTGCTGTTTAAAAATGTTTTAGAAATGGTGCACCTTTATGTGAGGTGGATAAACTATGCCATTTAAAAGAAAAATCCATTATAGCACTATAATACAGTACAATATTGACCTAAATTAACAATTTAAAAGGGGGTTTGTGCCATTGCTTAAAACTTTATTTTTCCTTGGTATGGTTGACATTTTCGTGTAATTGCTCACCACTAGTTTTTACATATTTTTGAAGAAAATGTGAGTTGTGCTTTTTTGCACAAAACTCTCCTCCAAGGTTTTTTTTCCTAACCCCAAGTCTTAGCAATGATTGCCTTTGCAAGCATCACTAAATATTGTGGATATTTGGTTGTGACACATTGTGTGTAACTTTGATTCAAAATAAATCATTCATGATGCCACCTTAATCTATGATGCTTTTCTGAGTGTATGAACTTGTTCATGCTAATAAGTGCACACCCTGCTCTTTTCTCTCACCGTACTAGACACGTCATGGTAACCTTTGATGTATTCTGACACCAACACTTCCCTGTCAAGAGACGCCTACATTCAGCCCTCAGTCTAATGTCATTCTGTGTGTTTACCCTCGAGTTACTTCCCCTAAAGGCATACCTAGATCTTCTGCATACCTCTTACTAACAAACCCCAAAAATAGGGCAACCTGCTCAGCACCAGTTACTTATTCTGCAGAGGGACAACTATCATTAATATGTAAATAAATGCATGTTTAAGCTGGAGGGAGCGGAATCGACTAGCGAAGATGAAGTATTGCACGTAATTAGCAGAGAAAGCATTTTGTTTGAACCTCGACAGTTTCAACTTTGGTGTGCACTAATCGGATGCCAGTCAATAAACAAGGAACAAACAAACATTGTGGGTGAGGGGGTGGAATAATAGGCCTTTCATCTGTCAAACACACACAGATAAGGCAGCCGACTCATCAGCAGCTAAATGGCTGCGTGTTGTAGTGAGCTGCTGAATTAGAGTGCCTCTGATGTGATTGTCATCAACTCTTTAATTGCAAATAAAGGCTGATTTGGAAGGTGGCACTAGGGTTGTAACGATACATAATCATATTTTGCAGTACTATACCAGCTAAAGTAATACAATACCAAGTAGTATCACGATACCACAAGATAGTGTGTTAATTCTTAACACAGTTTGTCATAGCAAAGGAGGTTCTTAGAAACTAGCCATTCCACTTGTTGCTCCGGAAGGGATGAAAATAAATAATGTGTGAATTAGGAGAAGGGTAAAATGGAATATCCCTGCCTTCCTGAATCTGGGAAGGGACAGGTGGAGGGAAACAATAATGAAAAATAGGGGGGGTACACTCCTGTAACAGTGCAATACCCCCCTAACAGTGCAATACCCCCCCCATAAAAAAAAAAACCGCAGTCAAATTTAAAAGAGAGGGAAAAGGCCAACGCGGAGTGGCAGTGGAGAGAGAGAGAGAGAGAGAGAGAGAGAGAGAAACACTTTCCACCCTCTAGTGGACGACAGCCACGCCTCCCCGAGCAGATCGGAGGCAGTCCTCCAGCCCCTGGCGGACAGAATGCCCTGCTGGAACAGAAGGGGTTCTCCCGCTTCAGGCGGTCTGCAGTGAGCCCCTCCCTGCTCGCGGTCGGCGGTCTCAGACCTCGCCACGTTTCAGCAGCTCGTAGGGGTCTCCTCCGCCCTTGGCAGCGGCCCTGACCACTCCAAGCGGTCAGCTAGGAGCCCCCTTCTCCCCTTGTGGTCAACGGCCAATTCCTCCACTTAAGTTGATTTATGTCATTAATAAACTCTTGAAAAACATGCTGACTGTTCTGCTGGTTCCCGCCTCCTCCACGCCCATCCTTTAACCGTTACGTTGGTGCTGAAACCCAGGAAGGACGAGGGATGTGCTGTCATGGAGTCCTCGCCCAAGTAAATGTTACGCTATCAAGCTCTGATTGATTTTAAATGATTATGTTACTAAAAAATGATAAGTGGATTAAATATATCATCTGTGCTTCTAATAAACTTATGTCAGTTACATTTGTAACTCAAACTGACTAAATTGAGTTGTTTTATCTGAGGTGGCCATTGGCTCTTTCACCTGCATATTAAATTAAGTAGGCCAGGGATATGAATGGGGGCTTATAAAATATTTTGACACAAATGTGTCAAATTATGTTTAACTCTAAGTCACCATGAAGATTAGTGTTTCTTCTTTCTAAAAGCATTTTTCCACCATCAGATCAAACAGTTCTTTTGGACGGTTTCAGTAGCATTTTCATTTAAGAACAGCTTGGTTTGTTAATTCTTGGCACAGAACTGTAATTAGGACAGAGAACCGTGCTGGTGGAACACATTTAGTGAAGTGGCGTATCAAGAACGAGCAATGAACAATATATTATTTACAGCATTTATTAACCTTTGTTAATTTTAGGTAATAAAAATACAATTGTTCAATGTTAGTTCATAGTGCAATAACGAATATAAATATATACAACATTTGATATTTAAAATACTGTATATTACTATATGTTAAAATGAAAAGTACCCAAAATTAATAAATCATGTCAAATTATTGTTAATTGTTAGTTCATGTTAACAAATGTTGTTAACTAATGTTAACAAATGGAACCTTATTGTAAAGTTTTACACACATGTTCTTCTAATGGATCTATGGAAATTCTAGATCTAGACACTTTTCTACATCTGCATCCTATTATAAATCCTCAGCAAGTACATTAAAGGAATAGTTCACCCAAAAATCACCCTCATGCCATCCCAGATCTTCTAAAAGGTTTTTAGAAGAATATTTCAGCTCTGTAGGTCCTCACAATGCAAGTGAATAGTCACCAGACCTTACAAGCTCCAAAAATCACATAAAGGCAGCATAAAAGTAATCCACATGACTCCAGTGCTTTAATCCACATATTCTGAATTATATATAAAATGTGTGTGTGGAATCAGATCAATACTGTTAATACATGACTAAATCTCCACTTTCACTTTCACATTATGTACGTAAGTGAAAGAAATGATAGAAATGTTGATCTGTTTCTTAATCAGAATACCTGCATTAAACCATTGGGGTCGTATGGATGACTTTTATTCTGCCTTCATGTGATTTTTGAAGCTTCAAAGCACTTGCATTGTAAGGACCTGCAGAGCTGAAATATTCTTCTAAAAATCTTTGTTTGTGTTCAGCAGAAGAAAGAACGTCATACACATCTGGGATGACATTAGGGTGAGAAAATGATAAGAGAACTTACATTTTTGGGTGAACTGTCCCTTTAAACATGAAAAAATCTGGTTTCAGATTACTGACTCGACTCCGGTCTCTAAATTTGCAGCCTAATGCACAAATTTGATCAAGGACTATTATCAACAAAAATATAGAGGCTTTCTGAAATGTAGATGATTGTGTTTTGTGCAACCACTTATGTTACAATTTGTAAACTGAAAAAGCCTGTCAGGGCTGTCATTGTTTCCAGTACATTCCCCAGCAATTGGAGTCCCTCACATTGAACATCTATTCTATAGATTACTTCTATTCTCTGGCTTCTATGCTTCAGGAGACAGGGGCCTTTTCTTTATTTTCTCACATTGTGTTTGTGTGTATGCACAGTATATATGTGCGTCTCTGCCTTTCCTCTGAATACATCACTGATTGAATGTATGTTTGTTTAACATAGTCAGATTTTAACTGCAGGGCAAATAAATCTATTTTAAATGCACTTAAAGAGACTCTATGTTGAAGAGAGTTGTGTTTGTTAAGCAGCAGACACCTAACGTTCACTCAAAGTGAAAATTCTGCCTTCATTTATTCACCCTCATGTCTTTCAAACCATGACTTTCTTTCTTCTGTGGAACACAGAAGACTACATGAGGAATGAACATTTTAAAGAAACAAATATTAAGTCTCAAAATGTATCTTTCATATCTTTTTGACATAGTTACTTAATGAGACAAGGAACAGAGTGACATCTCATTAATGATTACTGGCAAAGACACACTGTTGATTGCATTAATTGTGGTGCCACTAATGAACGTAGCACTTTTGACAATAGACGGAACCTTTGAGTGCAATTTCGGCAATTAGTTAGGTTTGTTTCAAAACTCTGATTACCTATGCAAATTCAGCAATTAGCCCTGCTATTTCCCTTGGCTTTTGTTGGTTTATAGTTACACAGCTGTCTGATGTGCCGTTTACAATCAGAGGACTTGAAATGTGTTATTGACAAGAAGCCAAACTGTTAGAAAAGCTTAGTGAAACTGTTGCTAGTTTGAATATGTGGATTAAGACTGTAAATTGATTTTGAATCACAATTAATTGCATATAACAATATTTGGTGAAAAATACCCCAACTGAAGATTATGTAAGACATTATTGTGACAGACGAGTAAAGCATTGAATAGACAAATTGGCTTAAGAAGTCTATAGTTTTTTTTTTTTTTTCATTTCGTATAATTGAATATAAGCCATGACTGGCCTACAGTCCACAACATTCCATAGATTGTTATTTAGTTTGTCAATCTGTCCAAGCTAAATGTAGGGGCTGTTCACACAGAACATGTTGTTACATTCTGCACAGTTTTTTTAATGGTTGGACTACATGCAAACAGGTAGCGTAAATGTGTTCAGTTTTATATAATACATTTTTGTAAATGAACATGTCAAAGTTTAGACACAGTCTAACTCTGAATTCTACAAAACATATTCTACTAAGGCATGCATATGCTTCCCAGTGGCAAAAGATTTGTAATTAGCCCACGCATACTGAGCGACTCAAATGCACCGCCTTGATTTATGATCTTCTTTCCTTTATTTGTGTCTCTCTCTTTTCTTCCACACTACGTGAAGTTTGTTTTCGTCTCCTCTTCATCACTCATAGTCTCCTTGACCTCTGTTAGCATTCACTAGAATCCGTTAAAACAATGAGCACTACAGGCACAGTTTGTGCATTAGTAATGCTCTCAAACATCAACCCTGCACTGTGTTCTTTTCCTCAAAGTTACACACATTCACACCCGCATAGCTCACTCTCACTTTCGCACATGCTACAAACACACAAACTGGCTCTTGTATGTTGCTACAGCCATTGGTGAAAAAAGGAGTCTTGTGAAACCACATTCTACAGTTCCCTAGAGCAGATTAGCTTTCTGGAAATGTGTTTGTTGTGTTAGCACAGTACCAAGATAGTTTCAGAATAATATTTTCTACTTTTGCCTTGGCACTCCATTGTAATATGACAATTTATAGACATTATTGTTGAAATAGAAATAAGGATGAAATCAAATTTGAGGCTACTTAATGATGAGGTATGTCATTTCTATGCCACTAGTGGCACAAATGAATGCAAAAGTAAAATAAAGAAATAATAATGAGTAATAATAATAATAATAATAATGAAGAAGAATAATGTATCCAGTCCTCTAATCTGATTGGATAAGCGGTGCTCCAAGCTTAGTATAACAGCACTATTTTTATCATTCCACTTAATGTTTCTGATGTTACTGATACATTTTTTGTTGCAATTAAGTATTTTTGATGTAACACTTGCAAAAAAAAAAAAAAAGATATATTTTCAGTATATACACATGGTTGCTTTTGAATGGCCGTAAATGGAGAACCATGCTTTTTGCCCCCTTAATGGAGCATTTGGTAATCTACCAGTAGGGTTTGGCGATAATCGCGATGATTTTGCTGACAATAAGTTGACACGCTGTTCTGGGCACGAGCGGGGCTCATGGGCTTGTGTTTTTAGTACTTTTAGAGCAGTTCACATGCATTGTGAAAGAAAAGTACAGTACTTGCTGATTCAAACATTCATGCAATTTCAAACACTAATTCTAAAAAGGTGGCACATTATAACAGAAAAGAAGATGACTCCATTTCACCAATTGTGAAACATTATAAACTTCACACTGCACTTTCAGTGTCAAAATAAAAGCTCCAGGTGAAAGTGAAGTAAATAGGACAAAAACAAATTACTTTAAAAAAATTAGGATAATAATCTAATCCTCAAAATATAATGATGATACAGTATTTTATAATAATAATAATAAACTTAACTGGGTCCTACAGTAATAATTTAAGCAATATTCAACTGGGTTCCAAAAAAATCAGTTTTTTGCACACCTTTTTCATTCTCAAAAATAAAAATAAATATTGGTTAAATATATATCTATGAAGGTAAACCATGCTTTTTATTAAGCTACTATGCATCATTGTATATAAAATATAAATATAAAAAATTATAAATCAACTTTGCTACAATAGCTGGGTTTCCATCAACGTAATTGTATGCGCAATTTGGGATAACACATAAAAACTGCTCAATGCAAACACCAAGATGCAAATAAAATCTCCATAATGCACATAAAAACCTATTCGCTCGCTTGAGGTGGATACATTTTATATTCAATAAGAAGAAATGCGCATAAACTAAGATAACACAATTACCGAATATAATCCTATTGAATTTATTCAGGAATATAAGATGGGCATCAGACAAAGTCATGTGACTGAATAACTCATTTATAACTGGACTAACCAGCAGACCAGTCGTCGCATCTGAAATGTTGCCCTGGTCATCCTGAAATAACAGTGTCTAGAAAAGAGTTTCAAGAGCAAATAATTTGGATACAAACTGGAACTGTGCTGAAGAGCAGGTTTATTGACACTTTTGAAAAAATATATATTACAGATCCACAAGGCAAATACATAAGGAAGGAGGAACACACACACACACACACATAGTGCTTCCAGAACAGTTTGACGTTCTGATGCTCCCAGACATGAGACAAGTTCTTCTAGAATGTTTTGGCTGCATGCTCTATACCACATGTATTTTTATTTTAAAGAGTCACAGTGGCTAAAATTTCTCTGAAAGGGACGATTTTGTCCTTATGAACACAATGGCTGTTTGTATGAAATGATGGTTCCTCTGATAAAAAATAAATAAATGTTGAACCATTTCAGAGCTAATACATAATTATCGAGATATATAATTTCATCAATAGACTGAAACCGTGTGCTTTGTGGCTGGCTATGTTGGTCAGAGGTTCGAATACAAACTTAGAGTTTCCTGCTTGTGTCATGGTTGCTGACAGGGGTGCAAACAGTGAAAAACAGCGCGCCACTGTGCTGTGAATGAACTTTATATTACCTCTATATATCACCCAGCCGCTGATGGATACCAGCGTCCAAGATAAAATGCCCTGAGAATACTGTTCTAAGAGCAGTTATCTGTTTTCACTTGTTATGGGCAGATGTTAGACAGTAGGGCAGGAAATTGATCTCAGAGCAGTGCTTGGAAAGTTGTTGTTTTGAGAGCGTGGGATTCACTTGGTGAAACACGAATGAATTTATAAGGAATGAGAGGCCAGGCCACCTGTGGTTAAGTACAGTCACTCCCACTCACTATCATCTCTGTTCATTGGTTTAGTCTCTCTTATAGTAATTTATTAGAGATGATGTTGTATTTGGCTAACATTTATGTCTCATTTGTACAGTTCTCAAGGATATTTAAATTTTAGGAGCATCCTCCTTTCCATTGAACTGCTTTACACTGGTACCGAAACCCGGGAAGGAGCAGGGATACGCCGTAGTTGAGTTCTCGCCACTACCATCCACCCCAATGGAGAAGCCCGGCCGTCTGGAAGCAGAGGAACGGCCGCTGACCGCGAGGGGAGAAGGGGCTCCTAACCGACCGCCTGGAGCGGTCAGGGCCGCTGCCAGGGGCAGAGGAGTCCCCTACCGGCCGCTGAAACACGGCAGGTTCTGAGACCGCCGAGCGGGCAGGGAGACCCCTTCTGTTCCCCGAGAATGCGTCGGGGTGTTCCCTCCGCCAGGGGCTGGAGGACTGCCTCCGATCCACCCGGAGAGGCGCGGCTGTCCTCCGTTAGAGGGTGGAGGAGTGGCCGAGGAACAAGCTACGGAGTATCGGAGAACTGGCGAGTAAGTGTTTTTTTTTCATCTCTCTCTCCTATCTCTCTCACTGCCGATCCGCGTTGGCCTTTTCCCTCTCGTTTAAATTATAATAGTGTTTTAGCCTCCGAGAGGGATAAAGGCCGATTGCGGACGGTGGTGCGACTAGAGAGAGAGATCGTTTACGGACATGTCCTTCGTGTGTGTTTGTCTTTTGTTTAAGTTAACCATTAAAATATTGTTTATATCGCCAGGCCGGTTTTCACCTCCTCCTTTCCATTGAACTGCTTTACACCTACCTCTAAATGGCATATAAAGAAACTAAATTAATCGATTGGTTGGTCACTTTATATGTAATTCAGACAATCTTGGCAAAGTAGGCAGTCCATGGCCAGAATATGCTGCAAACTGGACAGGAGTTGTCAAAAGTCTACCAACACTATGTTTCCACTATGTTATTGCTTCTCTGTGCAGAGTGAAGGAAGAGCTACGATTTGTCTTGTCACGCTTCGAAAGGCAGATTGCAGTATGGATAAATGGAAGGAGTAAAATAAACGAGTGTAAGGGAGGAAAAATGGATCTGTGATGAGTGCAGTGTGAATAGAAGGGTGATTTTTCTAGCTCAGTATGAGGTAAAAACACAGACTAATGGTGATATAGGGCTTCAGATTCAGAGAAATAAAGGCCTGTGCATTATTGATGAGCAGATCATTTAAAAGGATGTGAGATGGTAATGTCACCTGGAGCCTTTTGAACGGCCCTCTGTGTATGTATGAGAAAGAAAGGGGTCGGCCATATGTCGTTCCAAACCTGTACGCCTATATATATATTTCTTTTTTCGTTCTGTGGAACACAAAAGTAATTTTTTTTCATTCATTGTGATCATATCTGTCAACCTACAAAAAAGATACAACATCAGCATAAGAGTACACGACTGTTTGAAGAACAGACCAAAAATGTAAAATACACTGATAATCTTCCCTTTGCTGAAGCGCTGAAATCTCTTTCACGTCCATATATAGAATATATATATATATATATATATATATATATATATATATATATAAAATGGTATTGACCCTAAAATGCCATTTATTCTTGTATGCTGTAACTTAGGACTGCACAATCAATCGGAAAAAAATATTAGCAAAAATTAATATAATTACAGCACAATTATATAATCGTAAAAATTATTAATTACAGCATTCCATTTAGGTGTACTCCCATTGCGCCAAAATTGTCCTCTTAAAGTACTACATATTTTTTGGGCCATTGTGTGCATGAACGCAGAGGCAAATCTGACGCGTTAAAATTAGTCTTAAGGCATGCCAGTAATGCTCACTGTCTAAATTATACTGTGTACACATTTTGTTTTACATGCAATTAAAATATTAAAGCAATTCAGGAACATACCCTATCATAACAATAGTTCTCAATTTCTTTTGATGAATAGCCTTCATAAATAAAATGGTATGCAACTGCCCCACACAAAATAAGTATTTTAATGTTAATTATATTAATCGATATAAATAATCCGAATTAAAATATCAAAGGTAATAAATGGCAGTTATGATTTTCATCATAATCCTGCAGCTCAACCGTAACTGATCATGGCATGCCAGTTTGAATATGTGGAATAGAAAAATGGGATTTGAGAACTTCGACTGAGGGTAAGATGTACAACTATGAATAAAAAACTGAATTTTAGTCTTTCCACATATGGGTGCCGAAGGCAGTTCATATGAATTTCATTGCATCAGAAATAAAATGTCAAACCAAGCTGAATCTGAAAGCACATGATGCAAGACCTTTTCTTGATGTGTCGTAGCCATTATAGCAATTACTTTCATTTTGAATAGTATATCTAATATTTTATCATTTAAAAAAAATTGCATTTTGTGAAGAGTTTTGCTTTAAGTGTGCTTCTGCTTACTTTAATTCAAATAAATGCAACTTTGTTTAATATTTTGTTTTCTAATGCAATTAATTCAGTTTTATGTTTGCTGGAAGTGCCAAAAAACTTTTTTTGGGGCCACTATATATTTCTGTAAATAAAAGTGACTATATGTCTTTGTTTTCATGTATTAATAGCTGACTTCAAACAATAGTCTATATATAGAGTCTCCACAGTGGAAAAGGAGGATATCTTTGTACTGACACACTTAAAAACACACTTTAGTTTTATGTGATGCTGTACAGACGCTATTGATTTTACAGTGAAAAAAAATAAAGATCACAGAGCCGAACGCAGCTTGAGTTCTCACAGTGATATAAATGAACCTGGGGACATGGCATATACATACAGTATATATTTGTTTGTATAATGTTAATCATAATTACTATACAGTAGATTAACCATAACTGTAACCCTAAAAGTGACCTTTTTGCATTTTGTAGTATAAATAAAATAAAAGCACTTATCAACATGCAGCCCTCAAGCCAATTAACAATGAAGAAAAAAAAAATGTTGTGGCTCATATGATGATGTCATCATCATAGCAAACACAACTGCAATAGTCACAATTGTTAATAAGTAGCAGGGCTGGGTGGTATAAGTGTACATATAGTACCATACAATGATAGAAATGTGGTAGAGATTCTGCTATACCATTTATAATGTGGTATATCCATGCTGCAATTTACCAATATACAGTAAAACAATTTTGTCCAATTCATTATGTATATATTGACATATGATTCTATCTTATCAGTGATATTTATATAATTCTCTGCTCGATTATCACAGGATGCAGGCTGAATCTGTACAATCAGCTGCCACTCATGCTCACTTCCTGTCTTTCATTGCTATCTTTATGGCGATGGTTGCATTGTTTGTTTCTTCCTTGTTGCCCACACATAGGCTACATACTCTCACAGATTCACGGTTACATAAGTATAAATGTACCATCTGTCTCCGGTACAGCACACATTCTCATACATGCTTGAATATTTAAACACCACATATTTCACCACCTGTCCTCCACAACCTGCCATCTAAAGTCGTGCCAAAACACACACACACACACACACACACACACACACACACACACACACACACACACACACACACACACACACACACACACACACAAACACACACACACTACTTTTAGTAATCTGTTGTAGATATTAAAGCTGATGTTTGTAATTTCGGCTTTAAAGGGCTAGTTCACCCCCTTACTCAAATTTGTTGCGAACCTGGTTGACTCAATGCAGCCGCACACCAGACGGACACATCACGGCTAGGACACAGCACAGGTATCAAACACAGGGCATGTCGATGTGGTTCACGTGGCAGACAGTACACACAAAAGTTACCAAGGTTTTTCCCTTGTTAAAGAATGAACAAGGCTAGAGTATCCATTGATGTCCATTGATAATGATTTGGGTTGAATTTAATGGAAAATATTCGAGTTGCACTCCGTGGCACGGCAGCAGTTTGAGCAGCCTCCAGAGTTGTAGGTGGGTACCGCCGACAGACTGCAAGTGGCGGCGGTGGTGTGCATACATTCATAGAAAACCATTGTTTCTAATTTTAGAACGGGCCATGTCGTCCGCCAAACGAGTCCAATGTGAGACCCCCTTTACTTTCCTCTGTGAAACACAAAAGGAGATCATTTCCAATTGAACTAGATTGATAGAATGTTCAACATTCAATATTTGTATACAAAGCAGCTCTGATGCAGCATTTGAATTACACAGGACAAAGCTTATAACCTAAACTTTAACTGTAATCCTTAGTACCTTAAAAACACTGGCATTTTCCATGTCCACTTTTTCTCATAGTTCCGATAGTATTTGTAGCCTGTGAGCAGGAGACCAGAGAAAGCCACTTTAATGAAACCCTGTTCTCATACTGGAAATGCAGTCTGTGGTAAAATAGACTGTTTGTATATATTATTGATGATTTATCCCCTGCCCTCTGTTTTAGAGGCGAGGAAAACAGGTCAGCACCCAGAGGGTTGACTGAGTCATATTTTTGTCTCTTATTAAAGTCATATTGCCATTGTTTTATTACTGCTTATTGGTTCTTCTCTTGATGTGAGTGGAGTCACGATACTCAGAGACCTTCTCGTGCACGATTAATATTTTTGTGATGTTTGTAGCTCTGTTTTTTCTTGACTGGTAATATGCAGTATTCCTTATTTGTTTTTTTTATTGTTTTTCCTGCAACTACTAAATCAAAGGCAGAGTTCAACCAGAATTCTGTCATCATTACTCATGACTCCCGCCCATACTGTTCCAAACCTGTTTGACTTTCTCTTTTCTACAAAAGGGGATGTTTGGCAGTTTGGTAGTCTCAGTCACTATTCACTTGCATTGCATCTTTCCATACAATTAAAGTGAATGGTGCCTGAGGCAGGCAACATGAGTGTGATTAACTTTTTTCACGTGAGCTCACTCTTTAAGCCTAGTGATGCACCGATATGGAATTTATGGGCCAATACGATAACTGATGATTCACAGCTCACTGTGACCGATACATTAACCAATATATAAAAAAAAACACACTTTAAACTGGAACTGCTAGCAAATTAATTAAAAGCTTCTCGTATGAATTATGTGTCATTTAAAAGCTTGGAATTTGTGCTTGCTGCTTTTAATGTTTGGGGGATGTAACGTGAACCAGAAATGTGCCTATATTACAGATGAATGCTGATTTAAAAGACAAATAAATGAAAATAAATTGTTGGTGCCCATTTATATGAGTGTTTACGGTAATCCTAATGACTCTCTAACAGAGAGCGAATAATGCATTTTGAATACTGTAATAATGCATTAAGCCAAAATAAGGTGATAAACAGCATGTAATGAACATTATACAACAAAACACACAATACAAACCCTAATCTCTGTAAACATTGTGTAATATTTATATAGTACCCAGACTTTGAGTTCAGCTGTACTTTGTGTGTTATGTATGTGTGCACATTGTGAACATGTGTGTCTCATTCACAGATACTTATTAGAGCGCTTATCTGTGACAGTCCCACTGTATAACTTATTGAATGTGAATACAACAACCATAATGGTAATGGGTAACATCATACAGATCTAATAGTTATGAGTCAAAACGTTAGAAAACTCTCAACTTATAAAATACAACAAGTACTCCCTTCCAGGAGGGGAGGTGTTGCCCGTCCTTCTGCCGGTAGGTCTTTCCCGCCTCTCTGGAGCCCTTTGAGAAATGAGTGGAGGGAGATGGAATGAGTGAGGGGGAGAGACAGAGAGAGAGAGAGGGAGGAGAGAGAGGAAAACTTGCTCGCCGGTCCCCGGACACGCCGTCACCTGGTCCTCAGCCACTCGTCTGCCCTCTAGCGAATGACAGCCACTCCTCCACTGGTGGATGGCAGCGAGTCCTCCGATCCCTGGTGGATGGAATGGCTCCTCCCCTTCCTGGCGGATGGCAATGGTTTCTCTGTCTCCCAGAGGCCGGCAGGAACTGCTCCATCCCCTGGCGGACGGCAGCGGCAAGGACTCCACGACACCACATCCCTCCTCCTTCCCATGTTTCTCCACCAATGTAATGGGTTAAGGATGGGCAAGGAGGAGGCAGGAACCAGCAGAACAGTCAACAACACTTTAATTACATAACTTAGCTTGCGTTCGGCCATGTGTGTTTCTCACTCTCTCTTGAAATGTGCACCTCCAGCTCATCTTTATCCCCCCCTCCCGGCTGATTAGGTGAATCAGTGCCAGCCATGCACCCTCATGGCCAGACCATGCCCTCCTCCTCGTCACACTCACAAAATAGTGTTTTTAGCTATCTCACAAACCTCTGTGAGAATTATGATCTGTTTCGATAAAGTTAGGCTTTAGCATGTTGCTAAGCTAACAATGTGTTTAATAAGCATATAAATATTGCTTAAAGTCAAATTTAATATATTTATTTGTGATTTATCTTTTGGTATAAAATAAATTACATGTACAGTATACATGCCATCTTGGATTTTTTTCAACTGAGCTCAGGATACATTTGATGCTGCTTTTGAATTTGGTATCTTGGAAGGTTTCATACTCATGCTACCTACCTTTTGGAACAGTCTTATTATCGGGAATACATCTGTGATGCCTTAAAATGCTGTCTATTTAGGCAGCTTAATAGATCATGGAACCGAACCATGGATTTTGTTGATCCTCAGACTAAAGCAGTAAAAAAAAAATGTAATGCCTGTGGCCATGCCTGCTGTTTGTTTATTCTTATTTTGTAAAAACTGATCCTACCCTGTGATATTCTTTTAAGTTTATAACATTCCACTTAACTCTGGATTTGTTTGTGATGATCATATGATTTTTCTATGATAGCTGCTTGATGTAGGGAAACTAAAAGTTGTGTCAGTTGCAATTTTGACCCTTTGGTTTGGAAAGTCTTTACAGGACTTTGTTGCAGTGAAGTGGGTTTTACGAAAACAGGATTAAAACAGTGTGTTCTACGCAGCCGTTCAAGTGGGTGTATAATCCCCAGCTTTATGGACTGCCGGCATCGACGGGCCGCTTTTCTGGAACTCATTCGCTGATGTTAAGTGTTTATTCCAGGTCTGCTCAACTCTGACTTTGCATCAGGTGGCTGGCAGTTTCTTTTTAGGCATGACAGTTTAGAATATATTATAATGAACAGTCGGTTTTGACAAGAAGTATATAACACACACACACACATACAGTATATACTGTATATATATATATATATACAGACGTGTGGCACTTTATTAGGAACATAGTGTTCCTAATAAAGTGCTCAGTGAGTGTTTATATACTCAAGATGTGTGTGTGTGTGTAGCTTTAAGGTATGGGCCTGTTCACAAATTGACTTTTAAAAACAAACCTACTTGAAATACTCAGTGGAGTATAGATGTCTGAGAACTAGCCCTGGACTCCTCTAAATCATTTCAGTAGTCATTGGCTTTCCTCTCTGTAAGAGAATGTGTCTATTTCTCTTGGTAAAGTCCATTCAGGCCTTGCATCATTGGTTTTAATGGAGTAAAGGGGGACCAAAGGTGAGCGTAACTCCCCATGCACTTTGGGTCACTCATAATTAGCTGGGCTGCCACCCAAGGGCCAAATAAATATGGAGCCAGGTTACCTCAATCTTTTTCCATCCGGGCTAATCTTCTCACAGTGGTGATTATTAAACGTGTTCAGTGACCCCCAACAAAACACCCCAATAAACTACAAAGCAATATTCCAATGCACTCAAGCATTAAGTCTGATGGTAATTTTCTTTTTCCTATTTGGCTGAAGGTTTTTTTTTTTTTTTTTAAATGTTCCACTCCCATTTTAAGCATTCCAGCCTTCAACATTTTCATTCACTTTAGTGCTGGAGGCAATTGCAGCTATCTGATGAATATATTAAGTCGATATTTTGGAATATTCCATGAAATAAAAAAGACAAGACGTTGTTATAGCAGAAACTGAAAATGCATTTTAAGCAATTTTACAAGTAGTTAGTGTCTTGGAGTGTGAATTTAAATGTTCCTCGCTGACATGTTTGAAGTTGCGTTCTTTTTATTGCGTATGAGTAATGCACTTGATCATTATTAGCATGGTTTACTCAGCTAATAATTATTGATAGTGTCAAAGCCTCAAAGGGAGATGGCTAATAAAGGTCTTTAAAGGAACATTTTGTCTGTGACATCTTTCATGGATCACAGTGCCTAACGCTGATGCATTAAGTGCTAAAGAGATGTCTTGTTTTGCATTTGCAATCATTTGCAACCCGAAAGATTGAAGGACCCTGAGAAAGCAAGTGAAAGTAGGGGACAGTATTTATTTGATGCAATAGCGACATGTTTATGAAAAAATGGGTTAGACATAAGGTAACTAATACAGGGCTGAAATTTTAGAGCTGCCGTACACCTTTAAGAGGATTAATTGACTCGTCAAAGTTCTAAACTTCAAAGATTTAGGCCCTTGAACTACTAAGTGAGATGGAGCGGTGTATGTCTAATTCTGCCAAACACAAAAACTCTTTGGCTGTTAAATGTGTTCAATCACAGCGGCATTAATTCATTTAGTGCCTGCTATCTGGCAAAGAGGTCGCCTGTGGGTAAATGCGCTTCTGTGAGTTTTTCGAGGAACAGTTTGTATTGTTCTGGGTTGAATTACAGTTCAAGAGTTCCTCTTCTTTTGGTCTATAATGAAGAAACACTCACCATACAGACTTGCATAATGTTTCATGGTTATGTCAAATAATTATTGTATTCAAGTGTGTAAAGGGTAAAAGGGAAAGGAGGAGGTGAGAACTGGCTTGACAATATAAATGATAGTTTTTATAAAAAATTAACCAAAAAGACAAACACACACAGGTGTCGGACAGCAGAAGAATCACGACCCAGCCCCACCCTGCCACATTCCTCCATTGTACTCTCAGGCCGGGGACAAGGCCAATGCGGAGCAGCAGCGGGAGAGAGAGAAGAGAAAGAAAGAGAAGGAAAAAATTTATACATTTACTCACCAGTTCTCTGATACACTGTAGCTTGGTCCTCGGCCACTCCTACATCCTGAAGTGTTCGACAGCCGAGCCTCCCCGGATGTGCGGAATCACGACCCGGCGCCACCTCCGCCCTGCCACAGAGTGTTTAAAAAGGAATAGTTTCATTTGTATACAAAAAAGAAAATCAATTCTTATTTACTCACTAAAAAAGCTCCCAAAATGAAAAAACAAATCACCCTTAAAGCACCGTGTAAGTACTTTATACGACTCATATGTTATATTCCAAGTCTTCTGAAGTCACATGATAGCTTTGTGTAAGAAACAGACCAAATTTGAAATCACTGATATTTTTTCCCTGTGCCAAAATTCTAAAATGTCATCGAGGTTCAAAAATGGCACATTTCACCAGGTTTGACATTATTTACACCAGAACACCACTGTTATTAAGCAAATTTCACTTGCCAGTTGGAATGGAAAATTAGATTTGAGAAATGCAATGAAGGAATGGATTTGAAGTAAATAAAGACTGAAAGGCACATTCCTGGTTCAATACAAGTTAAGTTCAATTGACAGCATTTTTGCCACAAAATATTAATTGGACTCCAAAATCAAAGTTAGAGTGATGCACTTACAATGGAAGTGAACGGGGACAATGTTTTTTGAGGGTTCAATAAAAGCACTTACATGAATTACTCTGTTGACACTCATGTATTAGTTGAGCTGTAATGTTGTTTAAATAATCATTTTTACAGTCGTTTTAGGGTTTGTTGACCTTTTATCATCATGGTGACGAAGTTGTACAATTGTTTATAACTTTACACAGAAAAGGTTGGTAAGTGATTTTATCACACTAAAATCGTGTTAATATGCATATTGTTTATGAATTAGTGAGAATTTTAATATTTACAGATCGGGCCCATTTACTTCCATTGTAAGTGCCTCACTGGAACCTAGAATTTAGCTTTTTTTAAATAAAAGGAAAATTAAATTGAGAGAACTCAAAATATTGCATCCATACAGGCTTGGATTGACATGGTGGCGAGCAAATATATATTTTTTGGTGAAATATTTAGGTGAACAAAGTGCAGAGTGTTTAATAGCATAACAGCTGTGCTGATATATTTCAGCACCTTGGACAGCGACACACATATACATACACGTCCTGAATTTCCTAGTCTCTCTCATTTATCCTCTGGCCTCTCTTGCTCTCACATTCAGGAAGTGATGTCTTTTATGGTTACTATTGGAAGAGCTTGCCTTCAGAAGCTGACACAATGGTGTGAGTAGTCCCCTGGGAACATTTTCATATCAAGGTTAACTTCAAGTGATTAGGATAAGCAGCTGAAGTTGTTGCCATGGGGATGATGATGGGATGCTGAGCTGTAGACCATTATAAGTAAACGGAGGGAGAGAGTTGCATGAACTGCTTGTAGGACCAGTAAGAATAGAGGTGGGTGTGAATGGCCCTAAACTATAAGTGTCTGTCAAACTGTGATTATCTTCTATTTTTACACAATATGCATATAAGAAATATGCATTTATTCTTGTCATCCACAAGATGAAAGAGCTGTACAGATTTTTGCTCACTCTTTCATTCTTTGATTTGTAAAGCCATAACTTAACCAAAAAAAGGGTATATTGTCTGTTAAAGCTCAGAGTGTTAGATTGCTAATCATTGAACCAAATTTAGACTCCAAATATTTCCCATGAAAAAAAAAAGAATGTGGCGAAATTTTTGCAAAGTGATATTACATGGCTCCAGCTATCTTGAAAGTTTTGGGGTGAAATTGTGTTAAAAGCAAGTTAAAATGTCCCCCAAACTGATGAGTTTTATAAAGATTAATGCTCTATTGAGTTTTAAATGAACAAAACCAACCTTCCTACCTTAAACCTAACTGATAGTGTCTTAAAAAGCAAATGTGTGATTAAATATTCACTCAATTTTATTATTATTATTATTATTATTATTTTTTTACCTCATTTTAAATAGATTTACTTCTATATAGATTAACAGTAATTTTGAAACATATGTGTAAAATCATGACCACTCATGTGAGATGAAGACTCAACCTTATCAAAGCTCTTGGGGCAGGAGCACATCATGGGAGCAGCCATTTTAGTATCACATGACCAGCTGAATACTACTCTCCTATTCTCTTCTCATTAATCCTGTGCATATTTAATTTCTATAAAGTCATTGACTGAAACTTAAAACTACTGTGGTTGAATGATGCTGCATCCAGGCCACTAGGTGTCAGTGTAAGCCAATTTGACATAGTTAAAAAATTACTGAGTACACCTTTAAAAAATACAATTGCTGAAGCAACCACTCATTTTATGGTGCTTCTATGGAAATTTCAGCTCACGTATCGACACGTGTGCTCTTTGGGACTCGTACCCCAGACCTTTGCATCAACTCTGTCAGTTGAGCAACTGCACAATTTGATCGCATCTGAACAAGATTCAAAATGTAGTTTTTTTGTAATTCAAACAATAAAAAGTATTGCCTTATAAGTAATTTACTTTAGAAACAGTGTTTTAATGCAAGAAGATATCATTGTTTGAAGAACTGAGAAAAAAAGGGTTGTTGTAGTGCCTCTAGTGTTCGTCTCACCAGGAACTTGTCAACAAGATACGTACAAGAAGCCTTAAGACTAAGCCTAAAAAGCCCATTACAACAAATTGTATCAAATATTATTTGAGAAATTATTGTGTAAAAGGAATTCGATGAACATGCTAATTACATGCATCTGGCAAATGAAAGGTTTAGAGAAAAACTATTATATTGCTTGTTATCAATAGCACATCCTTATTCAGTGCTTTCAAACACTGTTTAAAATGTCAGCTCACCATCCTGAAACTTTTAAGGGAGAATTGTAATTTCCGATGGCCTACTACATTTTCCAGAAAGGTCGCTCTCTACCCACAATCTCAGTAAGCTGATTAGCCATGCTGTCTAAACTCACATGTCAATCTTTCATTATCAGTCTGGTCATCCAGAGAAAGTCAGCGTGCTGTTATTTGGCCGATAAATGTCTCTTTGAACCCCCTGCAAACGATCGCTCTGCATGCTGCACCAAATGTTTAACAATGCATGAGTTTTCATCTGCAACTGCAATCCATAAACTAGATGAACACCATCAATTCTAGAAGTGGACACCTGGAATAATAACATCATTGCTGGCTTGAAATACATTGAATATTGAATGATATATTGTGTCATATATAATATTACCATATATATGATAAATAATATTTATAATAGAAGATGAGACTGTGAAGATTGATGTTTTCATAGCATCTCTGAATGAAACTTAAGTAGCAAAAACAACTTTTATGTTGTTAACATTTTCATTTAATTTTTTGGATCGTTTTAATTATCTATCTGTCTGTCCGCCTGTCCATCAGTCCATTACATTACAAGCTGCATGCTTCATGCTAAATGCCTGCAACTTTCATGCAATTATTAGTGAATGAGACCCAATGTTTCCTGTCTAGAAAAGAGGAGAACTACTTCCTCCCCAAGTTCTTCAACAATTCCCTCACACTCTTACTTCCTGCCTAAGAACACATTTCCCTGTGTCTACGAGTACCTATCATCTACCACGCCATGTCCATGGCAGTGCAATTTGCTCTTTTGTTTGCACCATAGCATCATATATTTGACTTACATAGGTGCTAATTTTGCACAATTTAAAAGGCAATTAGGAAAATGCATTCTTATGACTGGCAGGGGGGATTAAGGCTAAACCCCAACTCTACACGTGCTCGCTAGCAGCCCACAGAGAGCACATTTCTTTTTTTTTTGTGGAAGCCAGGCCCTATTTGGCAGCATACATTATCAGTCATCGTGTTGATAACCACCCATCTAACATATATATAATTTTATGTGTTACTTTTAATTAAACTGGAAGATAGCATGACAACAGAATTGGAACACACCTTTTAAAGGTTCTTTCCAGGGCTGTAGCGGTGCAGTATGGGTTGAATAATGGGGTCAAATGTGGTTGTATGGCTCCCAAGTATTCCAGTGTAATTTTGCCATGCTCTACCCTAGCTGAGTGGTGTTGTGGGGTTGGAGCTTAATGCTCTGGGTTTCTGTGACAAATACAGGCACATTTTTAAGTACTGTGATGAATGGTGGTGTGATGGCTTTACTTACTGTACATCCCCGCACACCCCCTGCTGTCGGTGACCGCCATTCGTTTCCACAGAGATGCTTTTATGAGCAATAAATCAATGAGTTAAGCATTATTTTAAACCTCTTAATTTCCCTTAGATATTGCTCTGAGTTGAATTAGAATGTCAGTGCTTGTGGGGAAAAGTAATGTGCCTTTTGTGTAATCCATGATTTCGGGATCTGACTCCCAGTCTGGTACTGAAGAAACCAATCTTTCCTTTAAAGGACTTGAAACATGATGCCTACTCTGAAAATTTCTGGTAGTTAACAAATTCTGCAGTATGTTTGATGGAATTCTGTGTTTATTTGATGTCAACATGAAATGCTTTTTGCAAGCCATTTTACATCAGTACTTTTATATCAGAGTAAAAAGGATAGGCTATTCAATGAAAATGAAGCAATGTATTGGATTATAAAAAGTGGGCATTTGCTGGGAAGGAGTATAGAAAGAACGTTTCTTTGGTGAGCCAAAAAACATGTATTCAGAAAGTACATTTTGATTCCATGTTGACTGAAATCATCCCTGGCAACCTGTGCAAGACCCTTCCTTTATCATTCCTTTACAGCTCTACTGCAAAAACTCCTTTATGTAAACGTGGAGACACAATAATAACTTCTCTAGGATTGCCACATCCATGTGCAATGTTTCCCCTCCCTCTAAATGGAACCCAGCAGGGCCAGGTGTTGCACATCCAGACAGTGGCTGGTCTCTGCATTCCCATCAATATTTCCCATGCTAAAGAACGAGACACAGTAACAACTGGCCTAGATTTCTACAAGGGCGATTCACTCACCCAAAGCTTTAGTATGCATTCTGCCTCATAGAAATGTAAATCCACAGCAGGGAGGAGAAAGGTGATGGGCTCAGTAAGAAACACTTCAGATGAATGGAGTATTTTTCACTCACTTATCCCTCCTGTCTATGCTCAAATCTAGCTTTCGAGAGCTTTTGGATAATCTGACTTACTTGGCTGATTTAAATATAGCATTGGCATTGTCATCGTTTTTGTACCAGATTGAATGGGAAATGTGTTGAGAATCAAGTTGGCGTCATGAACGGGATGCACAATACTCTCCCTGATGTTGTACTCAGTTTCCCTGTATCAGAACACTAGGAAACTGAATAACAGTTTTATTTATTCAAAGATTTACAAAGGACACCATTGCAACTGCTAATTCTGTCCTGGTCAATGTAATAGTTATTTGCATAATGTCTGCATATTTGAACCACTTCCTGAATTTCATCCCCGATTGCGCTTCGTTTCCTTGTTTTTATATGTGTGTGTGTCCTTGTGTGACAGTGCTGCACAGCAAATTTAATTTGCCAAAGAGCTCTCGCTTTAAGGAGCTCCCTGAACAAACAAGTTAGCAGAATTTACGCTTGCCTGATGTCAAATTACACCAACAAACGAACCTTACCTGCACAGAGGATAAATTGCACAGTGTTGCAATGTGGGAACGAGCCATGTCCCCTTTCCTCTCCCCTCCTCCTCTTTGCTTGTTTTCATGTAAGCTCTCGTATTAAATATACATTTTGCACTCCTACCTCTACCTCATGCCACTTGGTAATGCTTGAGGCCCTGAATGATTTATGCAGATATTGATTTAACTGTTAAACATGAGATTAGATGCATACCTCCCAATAATATTTATCATAGACATTGACATCTATTTAAATTGTCAGCTCTAGTTTTATGGCTGTACACTTATATGAAAAATGTAAGCTGGTTCTGAGATTATTGTGGCCCTGAATCAGGGCTCGGCACCTGAAAAAAATACATAAAAAAAATTACATGCAAAGGAATGGATGTGGGTGGAGGTTTGGAATATTGGACTAATAAGGGCAAAGGTTGGAGGTGAAATAATTTGTTCATTTCACAGTTATGTGGTTTGCTGTTTGGGGCTGTCTTAACAACCTGAACACGGCGTTGCCAGAAACCTTTGGTGATTAATGTCAGCAGTGGTCCACATATGATTGTATAATTTTTTTACATTCTTTTTGCACCTAGTATAATAGCTATTTACACTTTCACAAGGCTACAAAAAGCCACCTTCCCTATTTTTTCCTTTTCACCCTCCTATTGTGTTCGGGACACACATACTGTATATATATATATAAATATATAAAACATTGATCAGCCACAACATTAAAATCACCTGCCAAATATCTTGTAGGTCCCCCTCGTGATGCTTCTATTCTTCTCACCACAGTAGTACAGCGCGGTTATCTGAGTTACCATAGAATTTGTCAGTTCTAACCAGTCTGGCCGTTCTCTGTTGACTTCTGAACTGCCACTCACTGGATGTTTTTTTTTTGTTTTTTGCATCATTCGGATTATAATCTAAAGACTGTTGTGTGTGAAAATTCCAGGAGATCAGTAGTTACAGGAATACTCAACCAGCCCATGGGGGAGTCACTTGACACCATGCGAGGTTCGGACATGAAAACAGCAAGCTCTGTGCACTTTGCTAGTTTTAATAACTTTTAATGAAATAAACTGGTGAGATTCTATACACTCTGTTACATAACTGTTCTAGGAGGACAACACGTCAAAGAATTCAAAATCTTCGGGCTCTGGAGACATTAAAAGACACTTACGTGCTCAAGCTGACCCACCTCAGCAGGAGGCCGCAAGCCCGGGAGTCGATTTGGTCAGAGAAATTAGGGAATTTCGGCAAGAAATGTTGAATATGTTGGCACTGCTCATGCAGATCATTGCTAACTTGGAGGATCTTGCTGTAATATGTTGATCAATCACTGCCATGGAGACAAAATTCACTAGAGCGGGGGATGTCAAGAAACGGATCGATTATCTGGAGTCTTCGGGAGGGAATTATCTGCTAATCCGCTCGAGACCAAGGTGGATTTGGAACATGTCTGGGAGAAGTTGGAAGATGGAGAACCTTAGCCAATGGAATAACGTCTGAATTCCTGAGGGAGCAGAGGGTCAGGATATGGTGAAATTCTTGGACGGGCTCTTTCCGAGTCTGCTCGACATAACAGGCCATAAGCTTGAAATCGAGCAGGGTTCTGGCTCGGCGATTCGCTGAGGGAGACAGGCCCAGATCAATTCTGGCCAAATTTCTGAGATCATCTGATAAAGATCTTGTGTTACGTGAGTAAAGGAGTAAAGGAAGGCTTTCTTGGAAGAACAACAGCATTTTCTTGTTCCCAGACTTTGCAAATTCGACAAGAGAAAACATGATCGATTCAAGGAATGCAAGAAACTCTTTCAATGGAATGTCGCATTTACACTGATGTTCCCAGCCAAATTGAGAATAGATACTAAGGATAGCCATAAAACATTTACATGTCCACAGCAAATGATGTCCTTCATAAAGTCAATGGACTAAGTTATTTTGTGGTACTCACGTTGCAGCCGAATGGACCGACTCAATGAACATCCACTTGACTGTCCGAGGAAACCGAGCGCCTTTTTTTTTCTTTTTGTGCTGGTTCCACCTAGCGGCTGGAGATTGTTTTGTGAAGTAATACTCCTTCGGGACAGTTGTGTGGATGAATCTGCACATTCTTTGTGCTTATGCCTCGTATTTGCTGGAGTTTGTTTTGTGGAGTATTTCTTGAAAGTCATTGGAGTTCCAGGTCATTTGTTGCACTCTTATAGCAGCCAAATAGGCCGGCACACTGAACATTCCTTTGACTGTCCGAGGAAACCTTTTTTCTTTGTGCTTCAATCTTCAAATTTGAAACATAACTTCTTTAGACTTTCTGGGTTGTCTTGGTACTTTTTTATTGTTTTTTTAGATGATAAAAACATGTTCAGCATGAAATATTTCCATTAATATAAACTTCATCTTCTCTAACTTTATAAAATAACAACATATATTAATTCTGATTTTCTGAGTGTTAAACAAAAAAATAAACGAAATCTCTACTACTGTCTAAAGAGGGTGTGGCTAGAGCAAAAGTTCATGCACACATTAGTCTAAAAAGTGCTTGAAAGAGGAAACTGTCCACATTTTACTGCGAACCCGCTTGCGGCATTCTCGCTCATCAACATTCGGCATGTGTTTAGTTAAAAAATAATACGTTGGTTTCATAACTTTTGACCACCAAGTTGCATTGAGCAGTTATGAGTAAAAGGAAATGAATTCAAATGAGTAGTTATTCTCACAATAGATGTCAATATGAATTGTATATTATGTTATATTTAGATTAAATTTCACTTAAATGTTGATAAAAAAGATGTCTTCACATGTATCACACTGGTTTTGCAATAATGTATAGTTTCAAATATCAAATAAATTATAGATTTATTTAAAAAAAATAAAAATAATGTTAATTAATAATTTTTATATTTGTCAGTTAATATGCCAACAATATCAATCTTTTAAAATGTATGAACAGTTAAGAACTTATTAATGACTTAATTGATTTAGATGAAAAACATTGGGTTATGAATGATTTATCAGCTTGAAATCCACCGGGTCAAAACTGACCCGTAAATGTAAAAGGTGAAAGCAGATTCTGAACACAATAGGAGGGTTAAACTAACTTTATCAAGCCTTTAAGGCATGTTACAACAAATTATTTTCAGCACATATGACTTTGGGTCTGTTCCAAACCTTAGTGAGCTGCTTCGCATAGGCAGTTGTCTTCCATTGCATTGCCTAACTGAAATGAAGCCTTATGAGAGATAGATCAGGAACACTATTTACAGGTAGCAACTGCAAGTGTCATTCAAATGCACTCCTCACGCAGAGCGCACAGGCTACTCGACTCACAACTGATTTCAGGTCTTTCTGTGGAAGGATACACACAATGATGCCTTAGAGTTTGGCCAAAATAAGATTCTTAGGAGGCAGCATAATTAAGACGCACCTTCGGGAGCACACGTATGATGTCTTAAAGTGATGCCTCTGGAGGCAGCTCACTAGGTGAGGAACAAACTCTTTGTTTCCATGGGAAACAAAAGTAGATGTTAGGCAGAATATTTAGTCTGTCCGCATTCAATTTTGTTGTATGGGAAAAAGAAGCAATGACCATTAATGGTGACTGAGGCTACCAATCCATAACATACTTCCTAACATCATTTAATATTTTCCTCAGACGAAAGAAGATCATATGTGTTCGGAACAACGTCAGGGTAATTGATGATAAAAATTTTGATTGAACTATCCCTAACAGGCTACAGTATTGGACAATGGCGCTGCTTTACTCACAGTTATTTAGGCTAAGCAACCAAGCTCAGCTCTGCATTGAATATAGACTGCGGTCCTACAGTATATTTCAACAGTGACTGGTATCCCTTGTGCCACCATTCATCTCATCTGTTTCGGCAGAGGTAAGATCTTCCGGCACTTTCCGTAAATTAAGCTTGACCCAGATTCTCTTATCTGCCAGCGTGAGAGTGCTGTAGACTGGGTGGGGTCGTCTTATCTTCCTGCTTTTTGCGTGTTCCTTTGATAATTCATAGGAACACACAAAACACGGGCACACTAATAAAATTACACACAAGGGGACCGGTAACACAAGGGTAACACAAGCACACACACACACATTAACATGCTGTGCTCATGCTGAGAATTGCGTTCCATTGCAGGAAAACAGCTCTTTCCACTGCCCTGAATGCACAACGCAAACACACCACCCCTACCTGTAATAACTGTTTTCTGACAAACTATACATTATCCGTTCCTTTCTACGGCACAGGCCTGCTTTTAATGAGCACTGAAGCAGAACACAATTTACTTACATGCCATGCAGTTTGCATTTCCACTTTCTCTCTCTCTCCTTCTCCCTCGCACACACACACACACACACACACACACACGTACGCAAACCTGTCTTCCAAATTCACTGGTACATTTAAGCATGCTGTATGCTGGCTCTGTAATTTTCCACTGAACGCATGTTCGTTTAGCTGATGCTAAGACTCTGAATTTTTTTTGCTGTATAGCTGATTCTCATTCTCCCTGTGGCACATTTATGATTTAGGGCTGATATGAAGAATTTAATGGCTGACATGCATGAGGCCAGAAAAATGCAGGAACCCAAAACATCTTTTTCACTATTAAGATTTTGAAACAGCCATCTTGGAACCTTTTGAGTTGCACTAGTCCTAACTGCTTAAAAGGCTCACAAATCACCCAAATTATGTTTGACTTAAAATCTACTAATAGCCACATTTTTGTTTGAGGATTACAGGTAGGGTACTGCAAGTATCATTATCTCCATACAAAAACAATTGTGTCTGTGAGATGTCCTCACTAATTAGATGTCTGCATGGGCCCTTACGATACCATCAGATTTCAAGCCCGAAACTGACCAAAACCCAAAATCGCTCACTGTCTTCTCCTTGCAAGTACTGTTACAATAGGTTGTATTTTATATTAGCATCATTGGCAACATACATAACAGTATTGTAACAGTGAACATATACAGTTTTAACAAGGCATGGCAGCCCCTCAGTACACTAGAGCAAAAGTGGAAAAAACATTGCCTTACCGTTTATCAAGTGCTGAAACTTTGCTTGGTGCAGAACAATCTGGAATAATATGAAACAATGTAACAGTCCCTTCTATGCAGCCTTAACATGTTCAGAATGTTGAATCTTTGTGACACCTGCGCTAAAAACAAGCTAGACGCAGCGCACCCAATGAAAAAGTGTCAGAGTGAGAGCACGTGCTCAAAACAAGTTCAGTAAGCCTGTTTATTTTTTCAGTAATTAATGAACCCGACATAAACCCAAAGTCCTACTTGAAAAACTGACCCGAAATTCAGACCAAAACCCTAAGGGTTCTCTGGTCCAGTCGGGCCAGGGCTTCACTGGGAAGAGAAATCGGCCCGCGGCAGCTCATTTTTGCTTATCGCGCCGGCTCATTTTTGCTTATCGCGCCCCATACGGCACGTTTCGCGGACGCACCACCAGCCCGCTCGGTTCCCCGCTGACCAGTCCGCTCATGATCGGCCCCAAAGTGCGTCGGCCTACCAGGAAAATGCTCTATATGCCAGATTGCCAGTCCAGCCCTGAGTCGGGCCCAGGTTGGGTTGCAGACCTCTATCTCTGATACAAAGCACTGCCCCCACTGGCTGAAGCTGGAAGTGTTGTTGAACGAAGGGGGCACTGTCAACAGAATTAGATATTTAATTAATGATAAGCCTTAACACAAACCACAACCTAAAACCTAATCATTGGTGGAGTGAAAATGTCATTTTAGAGCGATATGCTCATTGATTTTGTGCACATTATTACTTCCTGATTTCCATCGGACCAGAACATGTATATCTGAGGCTATTTGTGCAACGTGCCACAGGAAAAGGTAAACACATTTAAATTGATGCAAGCATGTCAGATGGCATTTGTCAGTTACTCTGCAGAATGGGGTCTGTTTCAGGGTACTGGAAAATTCAGATCATGTTGGTATTAAAAAAATTTAATACTCACTAATATAGTGAAACCAACATGTGTGTGTGCATGCGTGTTTGACGGACAGATTGTTTATGATTGGCAACTGCTTCTCCCTCTGAGCTGTGTGAGTTCTACGATGTGAGGCATGTTGGTGTTTCTGATAGGTTGTCAAAATGTCAGAGGTGTCTGGACACACACACACACACACAGACTGGCACACACACACACACACACAGACAGACATACACGTACACCAAATTTGTCCTCCTCTTTAATGGTTTCCACTGTGTTTTGGTGGCAGAATGCTGCCTCAGTGGTGCAGCCCAGAATGCACTGCTGCTGTTCTCAGTAATAAGTGGCTTGGACAGGACAGGCGCTGTCTCCATCATATACACATCTTGCTGTTTTTTAAGAACTTCTTTTCTCTTCAGGGATAGCTCTGTCGCTCACTTCAACAAACTTTATTGAAAGAAAAAAGAAAAACTATTGTGCAGTCATTGTAGACATAAACTGTAAAATGACTCCTCAAAACAAGCAAAACTGCCCATAAGACTTTGAGCAGGTTTTGTCAAATCATCTTGTGTAAGAAGTCTTATTTAAAGGGCAATCACATTTCCAGACAGCAAACAAGGTAATTAAACATGATATGATGCATTTTTCCTGGTTGTGCCATTTGAGAAAATAGAAAGATGAGTTGTACGGTTGTGTCTAAATTTCTGTCTTCATTCATTTAGATTAAAGATAAGGAAAGTATACAAGATGCACCAAATATAGGGAAGTTGATTTTGGAGACTTTATGTGAAAAAAACACAACATCCAATTTTTTTAATGCCATTGTGCTATACATTATTGATAATTAGGCAATACAGTAACAATAAACTAGATTATAACATATGTGTGGCATTGTCCCATACAACACTCACCGCCATGATGTTAAGGTGCTTTGGGTGGTTGCCAGGGCGTTGCTGTGCAGTTGCTGAAGTGTTCTGTGTCTAGCTAATTGCTGTGCAGGTGCTAAGCATTGCTAGGGCACTTCTGGGTGGTTTGCTACTGTCTCAAGTCAAAAGAGCCCACCCCTAAGCCTCTATATAAGGCTTATATCCCTCCTTCAATGTAAGCTAATGGGATTTTTTTTTTCACCTGTTTTATCATCTGCCATATGGTAATCTGTAAATCTGATCACATACAAAAGTAATAGCACATCTCACTTTAACAAACTGCTGCTTGACTTGATGTATAATTTGTGTCTATAGTACATTCTTAGAGGGTTTACAGTTAGAACATGAACAATAATAGCAAGCACCATACAACTTTATCAATTCACTTGTTGCTATTCAGTCTTCTGAAGTTATGTGTTTGGCCCTGACCGAGTTTCAACACAATACTGCATTTTAAAAGCAGGACACGTGTAAACCTTTATCTGCAGACAACTGTTATATGGCTGCTTTAGCACACCACCACCCTTTCAAGAATGCTCTTTTGAAGAATGCATCCATCAATAAATCATTGTTGTATTAGTTCTTTCCATACATGTCACAGTTTGTCTGCTTCAGAGAATGCAATAGTGCCATCATGCAAAGGTTACATCGTAAAAGCTTCACATTGGCTGATTGACCTGTTTTCTGCATAGAAAAGTCCACACGTGTCATGCAGTCATAGTTACAGCCATCTTTTATCTTGGTTTCTTTGCCTTGCCATGATTATGTTTTGACTATTTTGGAATTGTTGACAGAAAAACTTCTGGTTGTAAAAACAAGGGTTGTGAAATGTTCACCCCAGAACTTATAATTTACAGCACTGCCTACAAAACAGACCATGCACCTATCATTAACCGACTCATTTTCATTCACACTAAATAAATATGGTGTCATCCCTGACTAATAGGAGAAGATTGTAGGTCATTGGCAGATATGTCATTGACAGATACAACATTCCCTCCTCCTCTCAACAGGTTCTGCGTAGCCTAAAACAAGCCATTGACTGGTAATCCAGAAACCAAGCTGCGTATCACACCAATGACACTTGACTTGGAACGTCAAGCAGAAAGGGGCCATTTGTGCCCGTGCCCCCCACTGCCCCAACTTCAACACCCACAAGAGGCTATCAAACTTGCTACACATGAAGCGATTACACCCTTGTTTATAGAGTGCCCCTATTATGGAGCTCTGCTACATGAGAGCCACCCTACTGGGCCCTGCCCATTGACTCCACAGGTTTTAAACACAACCTCAATGGAGGCAAATATGCTGGGTGCCAAGTGCCCCTCAAGTGGCAGTTATGGCTAATACGAGTCTCAGAATTAGAACCAGAGGAGAGGAGAGAGAGCATAGTATTGACCGGACTGGGACTTTATTGTTAGATAGCTGTAAATGTTCAGTGTGGAGCCAATTTCTCGAAGTGTTTTCAAATCCAAATTGGATTTATTGGTTAATTGGAGCACCAAGCTCAATCTTTGAATTAAAACGTGAATAAATGCATAATGATAGCTTTAAAGAGTAGGTAAGTTCTATATGTGTGTGAATGTGTGCAAAGTTCCCATGCTAAAAAGACCAGGTAATAACCTCACTGAGAACTTTACTAGGAACACATGTACTCCTACTTATTCGTGTGATTACAGGGGGGGATTGTCCCTGTAATAAGTGCACTGTAAGTCGCTTTGGATAAAAGCATCTGCCAAATGCATAAATGTAAAATGTAGTGGAGCTTTTCAATCAACATGATCTTTCTGGTGAAGCTAGTTGACCATCAGGGTCTTTCTGGTGGAGCTTGTCAAACATTATGTTCTTTCAGGTGGTTCTAGGTAACTATCATGATCTCTGATGTAGCTTATTGGCCAGCCTGGTTTTGTCTGGTGGAGCTTGTCAATCAACATGATGTTTCTGGTGAAGGTGGTTGACCATCATGGTCTTTCTGTGAAGTTGCTTGCGTCACCAGCCTGGTCTTTGTGTTGATACCATTCAGCCATTATTGTATTTCTGATAAAGCTTGTTGACCTATGTTTCTTTTGCTAGTTAAGCTATTTAAGAAGCCTGGTGGGACACCAGCACCACATGCTGGGGACAAGCATCCAGAACAACATATGCAGGTGCTTAGCATTTATTGTCATTTCAATAGAGTTAATCAGGCTGCTGTGGCAGAAAGGAGCTCCTTTTTTTAAGGACTAATCAAACCTCACTGTGTTCTGCTAATTCACACTTTGCCATTCTCATAAATCTGCGGATAGCTTCTGGTGAGTGACAATGTGTTTGTATGTTGAAGGGTCAATAAATGTTGAGTATATCTAGAACTCTAGCTGACGGTAAAGTGTTATTTCTCCCCTCAGAAACCGAGAGGGAGAAGACTCTCTGTTCTCAGCGGGCTGTCTCCTTTCCCTCCACCGTCACGCATGCTGAGCCAAGTATCTAAGACACTCTGCTTTCGAAGTTTGAGATGACAAGGGGAGACGCTCTCCAACTGAGGAAGCGAGAAGTGTGAGTTTTGAAAGCAGAAGTGTGCAGAATGACAAACCCAGACCCTCAGACAGCAGAGTTCAGTGCGAGCCACCCAGGTCTCCTGCCACTGATTATTTACAGTGTTTTGGTGTGTCAGTCTGTCACCATGCTACCGTTTGTGTGAGTTCCTCCTTTATTCTGCACAACAAAAGCACCTTCATGGCAGTGTTGACCTTGCCCGTTCCTGTCAGTCCGACATAAAATATGGTAGCATATTTTAGTTCTGTAGTCTCCACTGCTGCTGTCACATAATTAAAGCACTGGCAAGGCAAACTTAAAATACCTCTTACTTTTTTCATTCAGCTTCAGTTGCTTATTGTACACTGAAAATGAGCAGTTATTACCTTAAGGAGCTATTTCTTCCTGGTCTGACCCACAACATTTGTTTTTTTCTGTGTACCATCTTGTAGATGATTCCATTAGTAGCATCACTACTTGTAGTTAGTTACTCCCCAACATTGTCTCTGTGTGTGTGTGTGTGTGTGTGTGTCTTGCCTTGTCTTTTGATTCTCTCAGAGTCAGTGTCTGTGCGGCTTTCTGTCTCTTTATCTCAGTTGTCTCTTTGTGCTGGATATTATTCTCGGGGGCTCTAGAAATGTTGATCCTGTGCTGTGAAACAAGTCACCCTGTCACTGTCCCGTCCTCTCTTTCAACCGCCTTTCCTTTTTGTAGAACAGTCATGAGGTCCAGGGTTGGATCTCAACCCATCCTCCTCCCAGTAACAGCACACACACTTGAACACACTCCCTCTGGATGTGTCTGCAGGGCCCTGCATGCATGACTGCATTGCTGATGGCTGACAGGCTTTTTGGGCTTTTATCTGTCATTGTTGAGGCTGTCTCCTCTCAGTTCCTCTCCTTCCTTCCTTCCTACCTTCCTTCCCTTATAATTCCTTATCCTTCCATTTTCCTACCTCTTCCTTTCTTCTCTCTTGCTTCATTTTACTTACATTTATAACCTATTTATCTTCTTTCCTTCCTTCCTTCCTTCCTTCCTTCCTTCCTTCCTTACATATTTCCTTCATTCCTTCCTTTCACTTTAATTTTCCTACTGATTCCTTCCTTCATTTTTACCTTCATTTTCTTTATATTTTCCTTCCCTATTCGTTCATTCCATCCTCATCACCTCTCTTTCCTCCCTCTATCCACCTGTCACAAAGTCAGCAGCTAGAGTATGCACTGCCATAATCCTGCTCACCAGAAAGCCAAAATTGACCAGGAGATTCATGCAGGGATTACTCCTGTGATTTTTTGGAGAAGGTGATAGTGCCAGAATTCAGTTAAATTATAGACAGATTGAAGCATTTTAGAGCTGAATACGAGGACTGTCTTCCAAAACCTAGTCAGCTTCCTGTGTAGAAACCATTTTAAATGATCATAGGCATGCTCCAGAAGTCTGTTCCATAAGTATGCTGCCTTATAAGATTCCTTATTTTGTTGAAAGCAAGAGCTGGTAGATTTGAAATGGGTCCATCCTCCTTCAAATGCCTAGCTTGACATGGTCGATATTTTAGTGCATGATGCTGACAGCCAAAGAAATCTGTACCCATCTGTGTGCAATACACGTAGGAATAAATACAACCTTTAGAAAAGGATTATTTCACTCCAATGAAGCACTAGAGAGCAATTTGTCTGTTTCTAAAGTCACTGACTTTGTTTATCCTCTGTGTCTCTTTTCCGACTGCCGCTTTGTACATACGGTGTACTTTTCAAGGTTTGGCTTCAGGATATCGGTTTAGGCCAGTAGTTTGGTTTGATTGAAACTGCTCAACTGTATCAACTACATCTGTGTTTTTGAGCAAATATTTGTCCCGTTCCGTCCCCTTGATGAAGCAGCACTGAACGACAGTGGTGTGAGAACTGATGTTTTCTACCGAGGGTCAACAAATACTTTTTTTTTCATAAACTATGAAATCACAAGGATTAAGGTTTAAATTTGCGTTGATACGTTGAATCCAACATACAGTTGTGCTTTATTTTGGAAAATTTTCATTTTTAAGCAAGCTTTTGATTTCCCAAAGCCTATTACAATACAGCGACAAATGCAATAAGCAAGTTGTATTCGGTTGAACTTTCTGCTCAAACAAAGAATGAAATGTCTTTTCCAGTTATCTGTGACTATAATCGTGTTACACCATCTATTTATACATGAAAACCAGTAATTAACATACATATAAAAACATGAAATACAATTATTTTACAAACTTTTAATTGCTGATGGACTGGATCATTTAAAGGATACCAAAATGCAGTTTGTAAGTTTTTCAGTGTAATCAGTTTACTGTAGATATTAGAAGCATGTGGGTTGTACATCAAACTCTGCAGGATTTAAAAGGCTTCTAAATCTGCGGAGGGATGTTGAAGTTTATTTCCTCCGAAGTTTATAAGCTGCTTAAAGCCTTTAAGGACTTTAGCATGTGCTGCAATAGAAACATCAGCCTTGGAGGCAGGCCTGACTAGATGCCACCGAAAACTGTGAAATTGTGTGTGTAATAGAACTAAGTGTGGATAAATGTTGTGTCCTAGTTTCCAATATGGATAAGGTAAACTATATTGGTTGTTGAATGTCCATTGAAGTTGTACCAGCAGCACTAATAAAACAATTTGTGTAACATGACAGTGCGCTTTTCCGGAAAGGTCTTTGTCTCTGGTGCTATACAAGGATGCTTGAAACCCACAAGGTATTGTGTTACACAGCTCTCATTTAAAAAAAATGTTTTTAAACATATTTTCTCAGATTCACCATCTGAAGTCTTGTCTTTCATTAATTTGCACTTTTGGAATCCATTTCCTTTTAGAAATGTTCTGTGCCCATCTGATCTTCTAAACTGATGCTGTTGTGAATTTATTAAGGTTTTTTTTAAAGTGATAGTTTAACCAAAAGTAAAAATGATATCATCATTTACTCACTCTCATGTCCCTTATGACTTCCTTTCTCCCATAGAACACAAAATTAATCTCAATTGACTTTGTATTGTAAATGCAAAGAAAGTGAACGGTGAATGATGCCATCTTTACACTGCAATGGTGGCACAGAAATGTATTCTCGCTTTATGCAGCATTGCATCTTTTCTCAGAATTTGAAGCATGTTCAGAAAGGTCTTAACTCGGCTGTGTAATAATGCAGTGTAAAGATGCCTTGAGATTAACATAATGCCAAACATCTCCATTTGAGCTGCATTAAAGAAAAAAGTAATACAATACTGGAACAATATGAGGATTAGTCAAATAATACAGAATTCATTGAGAATATCAGATAATCACAAAGACTTGGAGATGGGTCCTTTGGACTTGGGTGACCATCTAGTAACCATCCAGAACCTGGCAACCACCCAAGAACCTAGTTTTGTGGCGGCAACATTGCTTTCTTTAGAAAGTTTAGAAATTAAGTTTATCTTATATTGTTGACCAAATAACACAGAAAAGCACCCAGACCACGAAAAGATTTGATGGCGGAGTGGATATTTCCAGGCTGTTTATGACACATTTTTGCCGGTTTAGGCCAAAACATGTTGACAATAAATATAATTTTATTCATACCCCTCAACTTTCTCTTGTATCGAAATATGTATTTGCCAGGTAGCTGTTCTCCTGAGGCACATGCAAATATGCACTTGCCAATTACAAATTACTTTTTTTTTCCCAATATGCACACGAAAACCTAAGCTTCTCATTCAAAGGTGTGTTTTTCCCAAATCTCTCTCCAGACTAATATCCTGACTGTGTATTTTCAGTTTTATGAGCCTTGGAATGAGTAAACCATGGATTTGGTATCATAAAAATGTGTAATGTGTAATGTATGATTTGTGGCTGTAATGAGAAAGATGTGGGGCTCTTTGAACAAGTAGCACCCTCCGTGTGGATTTGATTGATTAGCAAGGGCTGTATCCAGCCAAATGTATTCACTCCTGCCCCAGTGCTGTGCAGTGTGGACAGGGATATTAGCCTGTATGCATTACAGTGACATATTCACCTCAGCTGGCTCAATAAATCTTACTGTGGTGGAAAGAAATCTCTGGAACTATTTTCCACTTCTCCTTTCTTTCTGTCTGTCTGTTTTCTGTCCCAAGCAATGAGGGTGTTATTTGAAGCACAAGGCATTAAGACGAAGATACACCACAGGGTGGGGCCATAGAACTGTTACTACTCTGCCTGACAACATAGTTCAGTTACAGCTACTTTAGGATGCTGCCTTAGAAGGCAGCTGCATATCTAGGTAGTAGCCAGCAAGGTAGCTTACTAGGTTTTGGAACAGAGCTCATGATTACATGGCTGCAAAGCTACTACTGTTACACACAACTGAATTACTGCACTTTTTTAGACTCTAAAAGCATTGGGTTGCGTGGGAGGGTACGTTAACCTCAGCTCACGTCAGTTTCTAACCATTTGATGACATTGTGCAAATGACACATTAGACATTGTGGGAAAAAAAATGATTGCAATCTATTTCAGTGAGAGAAAGAAAATCACAAGCAAGGCACACAGGGAGAAGGACATTTAGCGTATCACGTGTCATTTGTTTGGAAACATATATTACATTAGAGGAAGTGGGCTGATGATATTTCCTGGTGCGTGGGAGCTTTATTGTGCCCTGGGGCAACGTGTGTTGAGTAATTGAGGTGCTAATGTAAATAACGAACATGGATAGCAGATCAATCATTAGCCAATACTGCAGACTTTAATATTGGAGTCAGACATATGCCCTGTATAACACAGATATGAGGCATTGCCATCACCATTACCTCAAGATACTCTGAAACCTGCAGTGTGTTTATGTAACGACAAATGTAACATGTGTAAATGCTCCCTCCCAACTCTGTCCCTCTCTCTTTTCATCCTCATCTGCTGATACTCTGTCAGTCTTTTTCACTCTCACACATGATAAATCACAAATTAGATCTCTTTAAAGTCAATATGATATAAAAATGACACTTTTCTTTCTTAATGCACGTTCTTGGTCTCATTATGCACAATTCCTCACATTATTTGTATGGGTGTTTCCTTAACTTGAGTCTTGTTAAAAAAAAATTCACACTCTTATTTTTTTTATACATTTATTTACTAACAATGTCCAAATGTGTGTACATGCATGCATCATGTCATTTTTATCATTTTTTCTGAAAGTCATGGAAATTTCCACAACAGTGTCATTTCCCCCAATTCTTAAAGGGGTCATGACATGCATTTTCATGTATTTTTAAAAATGTTTTCCTTAAATTTCAATTACAATATTAGTAAAGTTTTTGTTGTACAAAAAACTGTCATACAATATATTTGTAAAACATTTTCCATCTTCATTCTGACCCATTCGGTTTTGGTGCTGCTTCTCCTTTAAGACTTGACAGCTGCTTTCTATTGTTGTATTTTGGCTTCGCTATATGCAACGCATAATTTAAATGAATAAAAACTGCATTCTCAACTAAAACTTTATTTATAAAGAACTTTCAACTCTACAAAGTAGACCAAAGTGCTGTACAAAGATAAAAATTCATTACATAGTAAAACATGAGCAGAAAATTACACATATATGTCTTAAGACCACTTCTAAACATGTCAAGAGTACAGGACGATTTAAGGTATAGAGGTAAGTCATTCCGCAGTCTCGGTGCTGCAACCGAAAAGACACGATCGTTACGCTTCCAACAAGAGTGAATACAGTGAATACATTTCACAAGACTCTAGAATGTCATTTAAAGGGCTAACTTCTGCCATACCGAGTCACGTGAAACAACAGCAATGCCATCAATTTCCTTGAAGCGCATCTACGAACGCAGTGCCAACAAAAGTGCCTCTGGTAAGATATCTCGAAGTTTTTTGTTCACTGAAACCAGTTTGGTTGTAAAGTGGAGAGTCTCTTGTTTCATATGATATGCCGCTTTAAAAAGTACGTTCATTTTTTGCATGCCAGCACCCTGATAAACATGGTAGAAGCCTTTATTTATTTTGGTCACACATTGTACATATACCGTATATATTATTTTCACATATCCCAGCTAAGCTGGGGTCAGAGTGCAGGAACAGCCATGATACGGCACCCCTGGAGCAGATAGGGTCATGGGCCTTGCTCAAGGGCCTAACAGTGGCATCGAGGCGGTTTTGGGGCTTGAAACACCGCCCTTCTGGTCAGTAACCTCAACCAGAGCCTCAAATGCTGAGCCACCACTGCCCCAAATTGCAATCTTTCATGACTTTGTAGACTTTCATGATGTCCACGTACATAGATTTTGGGACACAATTCCCTCAAAAGTAGAAAAATCATGTTAGTTATTTTCAATAACTTTCAACATTAACACATCTGTGGGTCATTTCACTTCATTTTAATATGCATTGTGTTATTTTTTATTTTATCACTGTACAATACGATTCTATTCATTAACATTAGTTAATGCATTCCTATATATTTACTATGCATTTTCACATTGAGAATCAGTGGTGGAAACATGTTGCTTTTAAAGGCTTTATATGGAGCTAGGATAGAAAATAAGGTGCATTTCAAACTGTTCTGAGACCAGTAAAGACAGATAGCACACTGGAGGTTAAGTCATTCACTAAATAGGGCGCAAGGGAGCATCATATAGCTTTCTATGCAGCTAAGTGCATTCAATCCTAAAGTCCGACCAAACGTCAACATGTTTGGCAGACGTGAGACAATGGTAATCAGTACATCGATTCAGAATTTTATAATGCAACATTTTATTTTAACATGGTTGGCTGTGATTGGATGATGCTGGACATTACTTTGAATGAGATTTATTTATTCAGATTTATAGAAAATCAGCTTTAATATCTATAATGTCTCACAAACATGACTATCCAACACTCTTGGAAAAATAATAAACAATTTGTGAAAACAAATATGACTTTCTGTGTGCTATTTTTTCAAATTTATCAACGTAGTCCCACTGTCCACATATGTGGACATACATTTTTAGGAAAACTATTTGATCTAGAAAACATTTTATAATTTTTTGCTTGTTTATTAGGTGCAACTAGTAACTTTAAGAAAATACATATCAAATTGGCATCTACATTTTGTTGTAATATCGAATAGGGAGGCTCAATTCACACCCCTAATACTTACCTTGACTTTATTTTCTTCAAACATCACTCTATCTTCTCATATTGCATCTCAAGCATGCTCTTTTTGGTCACATTTTGGTGTTCACTGACACCTATTCTTCCATGACCAAATTAGCTGAGCAATCTACATTAATTTCTTAGCTCCACACGTTTACTATACGTCAACAAATGTCTCATTCATGTCTATTTATATTCAGATCTTTCCTTCAGAAGTTAGGAGAAACATCAGAGACAAAATTGATACTTGAATTAAACTCAAGCGAGAATTCCACTAGGTTTCCCAAGCTATTTTAGAGCAACCTCTGCGCAATACAGTTTTCCCCTGGGCACAAACAAACATACACAGAGTATCTAAGACAAACAATCCCTTCCATTTCACTGTCGGATCAACATTATTTAGAGCTGAGCCATAGTGAGAAATGCCCCAGATAGGATCAGCCAATGGCTGGGCATCTGCCATCTATCAGCAGCAACTGCAAATACTGGGAATTATAAATAACACGGGCAGGCAATGGCGGAGAAATGGCTCCCGGTAAACAGATAATAATTATGTAAATATTGTTGGACCTCTAGATTTAGAGATACATCTGTAACTGAGACTCCATTTAATGCATGCATATAGTGGTTTTAATTTACTTTTTCGTTAGCTCAGTTTTTATTATTATTATTATTATTATTTATGGCTGTTTAACAATACTAAAGATACTTCTTAAAGAAGTGTTGTTTGCACCAATGAATCTGATTATTGCTTATATAATGGGCACCCTTTGACACAATGTCAAAAATGTCTTGAAATTCAGCTCACTTTTGAAGATTTTGAAATGAGTTCAAATTTATCACAAGTAACCAACCATCATTTGTTTCATCTGGGCTTGTAAAGCTCAACATTATGGCAATATTTCTTCTGAGCAGCATCTGCATCCCACCATATTTGCAGTTTTAAGCTGATTTGTCCTAATTGCGGGATCTAACAGTTGTCTAATGTGTTATATGGGGAGTTAATTATCCGAGCACGGCATGCCAGTACACACGACATTGCAAGCTTACTTTACAGCCACTAACGGTCTCTAGCTAAATGCCAGCTTCTCTTCATGCCGTAGACTGTGTTCCGCCAGGAAAAAATGGGAGCGCTCTTCCAAAAATAACATGATTAATGAGCCCGCTCGCCCTGATGTTCTCCTGACTGTGTAATTCTCAACAAATTCCTTTTAATATGCATGTCAGAAACATAAACTCCAGAGAATAAGCTGTCCTGCAAAAGATAAAGGTTAACATTTCACTCAGGTGCTTGGGATCTTCATTTATAGCTTTTTGGAAATTATTCTTAAAGGAATTATTTGGGTTCAGCCCTATCAACAGCTTTAGTGGCATGATGTCAATTACCACAGAACATAATTTTGACTCACAGAAAATCACAGTTACAGTATTACACTTTCAATGGAAGGCTATGGGGCCAGCAGTCCAGAGTGTTAAAAAGCAGAAATGAGATTGTTTTTGCTACAGCACTTCCATGAATTATTCGTATTATTATTATTAAAGTTTATCTACTTTTTATTTGTTTTAGTTTTTTCTTCCCAATTTGGAATGCCCAATTCCCAGTGCGCTCCAAGTCCTCCAGGTGGCGTAACCTCAATCTGGGAGGTGGAGCGAATCTCAGTTGCCTCCGCATCTGCAACCGTCAATCCGCGCATCTTGTCACATGGCTTTTTGATCGCGATTCCGTGGAGACCTAGTGCGAGTGGAGGCTTCACGCTATTCTCCGTGGCATCCATGCACAACTCACCACGCGCCCCAAGAGGACCAAGAGGAGGTTTCCCCATGTGACTCTACCCTCCCTTGCAACAGGGCCAATTTGGTTGCTTAGGAGACCTGGCTGGAGTCACTCTGGATGCCCTGGATTCGAACTTAGTGGTAGTCAGCGTTAATACTCGCTGAGCTACCCAGGCCCCACTGCCATGAATTATTACATAAAAACCTGCTTATGATTCGAACGTTAAAGATGTCTAAACTGTTCTTTTAGACTCCAATTCACTGGTCACTGGTAATGTGTTACCAGCAATATGTTGTAATGTATATGCTTGGCCCCATGTACACCATTGTAAGTGCCTTACTGTACTCACATTTTTCAAAACCAAAAACAAATGAGGGACTGCTCTAAACTGTTTTCAGTAGCAATCGACATTATGCCACAAATGCTTTTTATTAAGCTTAACTTGCATTGAACCCGGAACATTCCTAGAATATCATCATATATTGAAATAATAATAATTATGAAAACAAATAGGTTATATTTATGTGTGTGTGTGTGTGTGTGTGTGTGTGTGTGTGTGTGTGTGTGTGTGTGTGTGTGTGTGTGTGTGTGTGTGTGTGTGTGTCTTTATCACTCTCTTTCCTCCCTGAAGGTGCACAGGCAGTAGGTAACAGGATTTAGAGTCATTGCCTCTACCTCGCCTACTTTTCCTGTGCTTTGCCTTGAGGGGCCATCTCTATGGAAATGCACTCTTTACAGGATTGAAGGAATTCTATTATTTTCTTTTCATCCATAAGAGGTCAGCCAATCCGTATTTCTCTCTCCTCCACGGCAGATCCTAATCGTTAGCCTATTTGCTTTTTATTATCAGCAAAGCTAAACAAATTGATGTCCACACACTTGATGAAATAGACCCTCGGGAGAGTAAATAACCACACCGCAATCTCACTCTTCCATCTCCAGTAAACATTCCAGGGAATCATGTCCTTCTTTTAGACAAAATTATCCATAAACCTACCGGCAAGCCCATAGTTATGCTGTTTATACGATAATAATTAGAATAGGTCACAATGATCAAATATTCATCTAGTTGTCCAACAACCCAACTAGTTGGCTACTTAAGATTTCTTATTTCTTATGTAGAAATGTTTGCATCAGTGGTGCCGAAAATCTTTTAATTTTTTTTATTAAATATAAATAAAATTGGCCATCAATTCAAAGTCAGGTGGTGTAACCAACTTTAAAAAATAAGAGATGACCATGACAAGGCATATTTTGTTCAGGTCATGTGGAGTAACCCTGAAAACAATTTACCTAAAAATAAATGATATATACAGTTGAAATCAGAAGTTTAAATACACTTGTAAATACACGGCAGGGCTGCTGCTGGCCAAATTGATGCCCTTTCGCAGAGTTCCAGGTGGATGGGGGTTGGGGGCACGTGTGATATGAGCGTGAAGCAATCGTCTGTGTTCGGCAACTGTTTCTGGGTCCTTGAATAACGTATAATGTGTGAGTGAGGGCAGCCGGTGGACTTTCTGGTGCCCTCCGAGGGTAAGATGGTGCCCCCCTAGGGAGTTGGTGACCTAAGCAGACTGCGTAGTATGCGTTTAGGGAGAGGCAGTACTGCACTTAGGTTGAAGTCATTAAAACACATTTTTTAACCACTCCACAGATTTAATATTAGCAAACTATAGCTATGGCAAGTCGTTTAGGACGATGTGCATAACATGAGTCATTTCTCCATTGTTTGCAGACAGATTGTTTGCCTTTGAATTGACTATATCACAATTCCAGTGGGCCAGAAGTATACATACACTAAGTTATCTGTGCCTTTAAACAGCCTGAAAAATTCAAGATAATGATATTAAGCCTTTAGACAGTTAGCCAATTAGCTTCTGATAGGAGGTGTACTGAATTAGAGGTGCACCTGTGGATGTATTTTAAGGCCTACCTTCAAACTCAGTGCTTCTCTGCTGAACATCAAGGGAAAATCCAAAGAAATCAGCCATGACAAACAAGGAGGCCAGCAAACCTGACTCAGTTACACCAGGTCTGTCAGGAGGAATGGGCCACAATTCCAGAAACTTATTGGGAGAAGCTTGTGGAAGGCTACCCAAAATATTTGACCCAAGTTAAAGGCAATGCTTTCATCTCTACTAACAAAGTGTATGTAAACGTCTTACTCACTGGGAACGTCTCACTCACTATTATTCTGACATTTCACATTCTTAAATAAAGCAGTGATCCTAACTGACCAAAGACAGTCAATGTTTTCTACGCTTAAATCAGGACTTGAGTTTAAATGTATTTGGCTTAGGTGTATGTAAACTTCTGATTTCAAATATATATATATATATATATATATATATATACACTGATCAGCCACAACATTAAACCCCCCCCCGGGTCCCCCTTGTGCCACCAAAACAGCGCCAACCAGCATCTCAGAATAGTAGTCTGAGATGATATACTTCTCATCACAATTGTACAGAGCGGTTATCTGACTTACCTTATGATAGACTTTGTCAGTTCGAACCAGTCTGGCCATTCTCAGTTGCTCTCTCTTATCAACAAGGCATTTCCATCCGCAGAACTGCCACTCACTGGATGTTTTTTGTTACCATTCAGAGTAAATTCTAGGGATGGTTCTGCATGAAAATCCCTGGAGATCAGCAGTCGCAGAAATACTCAAACCAGCCCATCTGGCACCAACAATCATGCCACAGTCCAAATCACTGAGTTCACATTTTTTCCTCATTCTAATGATTGATGTGAACATTAACTGAAGCTCCAGACATGTATCTGCATCATTTTATGCACTGCACTTCTGCCACACGATTGGCTGATTAGAGAATCGTATTGATGATTGTTGGTGCCAGATGGGCTGGTTTGAGTATTTCTGTAACTTCTGATCTCCTGGAAATGTTCACACACAAGAGTCTCTAGAATTTACTCAGAATGGTGCCAGAAACCAAAAAACATCCAGTGAGTGGCAGTTCTGTGGACGGAAATGTCTTGTTGATGAGAGGTCAACAGAGAATGGCCAGACTGGTTCGAACTGACAAAGTGTATGGTAAATCGGATAACCACTCTGTACAATTGTGGTGAGAAGAATATCATCTCAGAATGCTAATCTGAGATGCTGGTTGGCACTGTTTTGGTGGTATATTAGTGCAGTCAGTAGATTAAAATATATATATATACATATATATACATTCTGTTATATGTCGTAATATTTGTATGTCTAATAAAACACTTGGCAATAAAGCTCATTCTGGTATATACAGTATATATATATATATACAGTACTGTATTTATGGGGTGGCATTAGCATCTAGCTATGTGAAAAACTACACATTTTAAAAATCACTAGTCAGTGGGTTGCCTAAACCAGAGCTTTACAAAAAAGCATTCCAGGGTCCCAAAAGGCTGCTAGTGGGTTCGTGAAACAGTGTAAAACATTTTGACATTATTTGACATTATTCCAGTTTCATTATGAAATCAGGAGATTAATCACAATTATTTTATTCTATTGATGGCCATGGTAAGAAATAAAAACAGAAATAAAAAGAAATCTGCATGTAAGTTCATATATTATGAAAAAAAAGTCTAAAAGAAAAAAATTAACTATTTTCTCTAAAACAGAAGAACTATTATCTTCAGATACCTTCTTTTTGCTGACACAGTGTTTCACCTACAAATGCATTTAATTGCAGTCATGTCCACAGCTTGCACATCTGCTTTAATTTAAAATAGAATACTATCTTCCTCTTTGATTAGCATTTGGTTATGCCATCCATATATGCTACAGATTCCTAATATGCATTAGAGGAGGGTTGAACTCGGTACCCCGTTACATTTCTAGACTAATCTAGTTTAAACATGTACTGGATGTGAAATTATTTTGCATGTCCCTCTGAGTTTTATGCTAACATGTTTACTGGTCCACATTAGCGCGATTAGCCTTTGCACGGATGCGGTTGGGCTAATGCGCAAGCTGACCCTTGTTATGGCGTTCGTCGAAGGCAAAACAGTGGCTCTTAATTGGCTGGCAATGTTCCACATGTACGAGAAGGGAATTGTTGGGCTTCTGTCGCTTTCCCTGATAAAGACATCACAGCTAATGGGTGTCACAGCCAAAAACCTGTGGTTGGCATGACAAATAAAGCCATTATCTTCTCCTACTGGAGTGGCCATTTTGATTGATGCTTCTGAGAAAGAAAGAGTGCGTGTGTCGCTGTGTCTGGGGAGAGACGTAGAGAGGAGGAGAGCATGTGAGTTGCTTTTCCATAGGTTTTTGCTTTGATAACCTTCTAAATCCTATCAAAATGCAGCTGGTCAACATGTCTGTTGGTTCAGGCCTGGTGGTGTAACAGAGCTTGTATTTGGGAGACCTTTGAATAACAGACAAAACTGCAGATGTGACGTTCCTGTCTGCCACCAGGGGGCAGCAAACATGTATATAATAATAGCTGGATTGGTTTTGGAAGATATTATAGTGTAACACTTTGTGGCAGTTTCTTCCTTTTCTTCCTTCGGTTCTTTATGTTACACGTAAAAAACTATTTTTTTTTTATTTATTTTTTTTATACTTAAATATGTAACATGTTATAAATTTCAAAGCTCCGTTTCTTTACCATTCATTTGCAATACAGTTGGCTTGAAATACATTTGGCACCTCAAAAGTGGATACATGTGTGTTGTTTACTCCTAGTTTAGTTAATCTCAAACAATCATGTTTTGATCAACAGTCTCATGACAAGAGTTTGGGCAATGGTCATTGATGTTGTCGCCCAACGGCAGGGAAATGCTTTAAATGAGTGGTGTTAATTGAAGGTGTTGCCCTGCTTTGATGGAAATGCTATTGTTAATAGCATCAATGACTCAAGACAACATGACAAAAAAGTAGGTTTTTTTTCGTTTTTTGTTCAGCATGTCAAACTACAGTATTTTGAGGTCTTTTCCAACACATAACCAACTGCATGTCGTTTCATTAGAAGTGGCATGATCTGAACATGTTTCAGTTTGTGAGCTATTGTGTCTGATCTGTACATCATAATGACAATTAAACTCAGTTGTCTGGGGAGAAGGGGACGCCCAAAGTCTCATAATTAAGAAATGGGAGACATTCAATGTAGATTAAATTTTAATGGCGTGTTAATAATTTAACACAGCAGATGGATCCATTCTGCCATACCTACACAGGACGCTCAGTCAATCTATGGTGTAGACGGAGGATAGTCCTTTGTTTGGAGTTGTCACTCAAGCCATCATATCTTGTCTGTAGAGATTACTCTGTTCCTTTATATTTAGCCTTGATATTGGCTCTTTTCCAAAATCTAATGAGCTTTCTTGTTCTGACTGAAATAGAAGCTCATCAGTAACCAATTTGGATCGCTCTAGATTCTATGCGTCATACAAAGAGCGCTCCTAATGCAAAGCACACAGGAGACTGGACTCGCAATTGATTTCAATAGAGTTTGGTGTTAACATGTTGCTAAACTACCAACACAACACTCTAATAACCAAAAAATGCATAGCACACACAAATATTGGGTAAAATATTATTTTGAAATCTTTTTTGTTACATTGTTTTAGATATTAGATGAATTGGCATGTATTTATAATCATAATGGTTTTTTACCTTTTTCTGAGCTTGCCGCAATACATTAAGAAATTTCCATATTGGAGCACTGCCTAAATTTTGGAACAGGCTTTGCATTGGGAGCGTAACTATGATGCCTTAAAATGGTACCTATGTAGGCAGCAACAGCAAATTTCAAATAATACCAAGCTATAGAATGTCAGATTTAGTTTTGGTTTGTTTATAAAATAGTATATTATATTTCCAGAAGTGTTGGTTATTCATGTTTTTGAGGTGTTACAGACATATCATCAGAAATGAGCATAAATAATTATAATTCAAAGTAAAGGCGAGCATAATCAAATCACTGCAACCATGTTAAAATAAAATTATACATGATAAAGTCTGAATCTATGTACTGACGTATACTATTGTCCAATACCTGCCAAACATGTTGAGTCATCCAAACATCATCTGCAGCTGAAACTGAACCTTTGATAGGAAGTTTGGATTGAATGCACTTAGCTGCATAGAGAGCTATGGGACACACCCTTGCTCCCTTGCTCACTATTTAGTGACTGACTTAACCTCCAGTATATTGTCTGTCTGACTGTTCTCCAAACAGTTTGAAATGAACCTTATTTTCATCCAAACTCCATATAAAGCCTCTGAAAGCAAAAATGTTCAGTTTTTGGATGGTCCCATAATAATGCACTGTGAATTTAGGAGTTCTAAGGGAGAGTCCTATTGTTCTCAAAAGTAGTCATTGTGTTTGATGGCGTGCCGATTCATAATAAATCAATCAAATAATTAAAATGGCATATCAGATGCAACTAGAGACCCTAATGTTCAACATGATCACACGTGACGTCGGCATGATGTTTCCGATAGTTTCGGTACCCCAGGATCGGCGACCGTACGTCGCCGCTTTGACATGACGAATACTTATCAGACATGTTTGCGGTGGTTTCAATGTGTTTACCTTTCCATCCGGTGCTGTTGGAAGTGCGTTGCATCAATGCTTGGGAGACTAGGGTTCAAACCCAGACTGTAACCATGTTTGAATAATCAATAACAAGCATTATTCTGAGGTTTTACTTTTTCCCACTAACATACATTTTTTTATTTCACTTATGGTTAAGGTAAGGTTTGGGGGATAGAATCTATATATTTACATTTATGCATGTGGCAGACACTTTTATCCAAAGTGCATTTATTACAGGGACAATACCCCCGGAGCAACCTGGAGTTAAGTGCCTTGCTCAATGACAAAATGGTGGTGGCCGTGGGGATCGAACCAGCGACCTTCTGATTACTAGTTATGTGGTTTAGCCAACTACGCCACCACCACTCCTACATGTATATATATTCTTTTCTCTTCATTGTATAATGTCCTGTAAAGCTGAAAACTATTTGTTTCACTTCTAGCGTTTGGACCATATGCCCTACAACACTTACCACTTTGGCCACTGGGGGTAGTGTTTTGAAATTTCAGACAAAGTATACTGATTTTGACTAAAAAAAGTCGGCCTATTTTTCTGGTATCACTGTGAGATCAGACAGCTAATTTTTTGACTCAAACAGTTTTCAATCTATCCATCCATCCATCCATCTTCAACCGCTTATCCGAAGTCGGGTCGTGGGGGCAGCTGCTCCAGCAGGGGGCCCCAAACTTCCCTATCCCGAGCCACATTAACCAGCTCTGACTGGGGGACCCCAAGGCGTTCCCAGGCCAGTGTGGATATGTAATCTCTCCACCTAATCCTGGGTCTTCCGCAAGGCCTCCTCCCAGCTGGACGTGCCTGAAACACCTCCCTAGGGAGGCGGCCAGGGGGCATCCTTACCAGATGCCCAAACCACCTCAACTGACTCCTTTTGACGCAAAGGAGCAGCGGCTCTACTCCGAGCTCCTCACGGATGACTGAGCTCCTCACCCTATCTCTAAGGGAGAAGACCGCCACCCTTCTGAGGAAGCCCATTTCGGCCGCTTGTACTCGCGACCTAGTTCTTTCGGTCATGACCCAGCCTTCATGACCATAGATGAGGGTAGGAACAAAAATTGACCGGTGGATCGAGAGCTTTGCATTCTGGCTCAGCTCTCTTTTCATACTTGAACTCCTTCACTTGGGGCAATACCTCCTTCCCTACCTGGAGTACGCATGCCATCGGTTTCCTGCTGAGAACCATGGCCTCAGATTTAGAGGTGCTATTCCTCATCCTGAGAGTTTTCAATGTAATAACTAAATTAGGTTTCTTACCAGATGCAGTTTTGTTGCTGTTTCTCCCAAAGACTAACTCCGCTGTGATCGGCGCCATGCTGTTTTGTCACATGACCCATTACTGACAACATTGAGCCTTCTGAACTGAGATCAGTCTGTTTATTTATTTGTTTGCATATAGCAAAGCCAAAATACAACATCCACGCAGGTGTACATGGGGTTGCACAAGGTTAAACTAAACAAAACATACTTGTTTCAAAATGAAACATATTTATGTGGACGTCGCCTCACTAATTCTTGTTGTTCCGAACCAGTGAAACACAAATGGAGGCGTTAAGCAGTATTTTACTCTCAGTCAATATTCACTATCATTGCATACAATAAAAGTGAATGGTGACTGAGGCTAACATTCTGCCTAACATCTCCTTTTGTGATCCACAGAACAAAGAAAGTCATACGAGTTTGGAACAATATGATGGTGAGTTTGACTAAACCTACATTTTTGTGTGAACTTTCCCTTTTAAGCTGCAAAATGTGCATAAAAGATAGGGGGAAAATCGACAGATGCATTGGGTACGCTCCCTGAACACTCTTCCTCATCCTTGCTGTTCTCTCAGTGGAGTTTGTGCCCTCTGCAGGACTTTATGCATGTATTTATCCTCACAATGTACATACACTGTCATTAAGAAGCCTGCCAATTAGACACATGCACACATACATATTTGCATGCACATGTATATAGTTGGATATCATTTTCACCCGTGCTCATTCTCGCTCCCGCACAACTTGATAATACAAACGTGTGTGTATGCGCACATCAAAGGAAGGAAATCAGATTTCTGCCTAAATCAAGTTTGTGCGAACACCATTTGGGTGGCACAGGAGTTGAAAGGCTGAGTATGCTGAATGTGCATGTGTATTCGAGAGAGAGTTATTGCATTAGGCGCTGTAACTGTCTCTGCAGGGATTATGGGTACTCTGAGAGCCTCAGCTGTTTTGGGGGTTTAATATTGTTCTTTCACAGACAAGGTTCTTCTGCATTCAACAATGTTGCCCTGGAGGATTTGTCTGTTTTTGTTTGTACTGTATGTTGTATAGGTGACTTTTACCAGGATATCAGCATATTACACGGTACCTTTATCGACATACAGACATTTGTGCCAATCTTGAAAATCGTTTTTTATGTGGTTGGGGTGTTGTTGCTCTTTGTGTTTTTTTTTACCCTGTTTAAACCCGTCATTAACATCCAGCTCACGTGTTCTAATCACAAGTTGTCAGCTGAGATAGATTGCTGTTTGCTATGAGTATTTGCATGTGTCTTAAATGTGTCTCCTGCAAGGTTATTATAGATTTTATATTTCATTTTTATTTCTGTATTAGTTTAGTCTGTTTTGGTGACTGATAGTTTTAGCTTAGATTTTTTTCATCCTCTGCTATTTGGTCATTTTTGACCTTATTTACTTTTGCTGATTTAATAAAAATGGTTTCCTTTATCTGAGTGATACAAGATTTGGTGACTTTTCCTCCACCCACCATCTAAACATACAAGGAAAAAAATTGGGCATGATACGATAAGTCTAAGTGGTCATAAAAAAGTAAAACTTTTTGACTTTGCAGTCAGAATTGACCGACCATTGAAAATGAATGGGTAAGACCATAACACAGAGCAATTTTTTTTATTTAAATCTGTCAAACACAATCAATAAATCAGCCGAAATGCAGCAAAAACACAGAAATGAAAACATCCAGAGTGCAAAACATACACACCCACACACACACATGTTGTGTTTCCATGTTTTATGGGGACTTTCCATAAACATAATGGTTTTTATACTGTACAAACTTTATATTCTATCCCCTAAACCTAACCCTACCCCTAAACCTAACCCTCACAGAAAACTTTCTGCATTTTTACATTTTCAAAAAACATCATTTAGTATGATTTATAAGCTGTTTTCCTCATGGGGACCGACAAAATGTCCCCACAAGGTCAAAAATTTCGGGTTTTACTATCCTTATGGGGACATTTCATCCCCACAAAGTGATAAATACACGCTCACACACACACACACAAATACACAGACACACAGGTGAGACTATAACATAGAGCATTTGTTTATTTGTTATTTTTTTTTATCAAATAAAACAATTAAATCAGACACAATGATAAACACAAAGACTCAGAAATGAGGGGGTGAGACAAAGACACATCCACAAAGCAGAACACGCACACACGTACATGTGCTCACATACACATTGCTAGCTAAGTTTAAAACCCTCACTTTATATTTGATTGCCAGGTGAGTTGGTGGTCCTGCACAGCTGTCCGGGATGCATCAGGGCCTACAGTATTAGTGTTTACACTACAAATGTGATGTGACCACCTCTGAATGTGGTTTTGAGTGATTGAATACAAAATGTCTTGGTTCCCATTTACACCAGTATTTATTGCTGTATTTGATCGCATTACACGAGATGTATACCAAGTGTAAACAGGGCCTATGAACCGGGTGACAAGGGTATCTCCTTTATTCCTAGTTTCACCTTCCTGTAACACCAGAAAACATTAGATCAGTCAGATGATATTAATCCCAATGTGGCCAGATATGATGATTCTGCTATTAGACAGCACATTTGTCTGCCTTTAATGTGCGACTAACAGATGTCTAGACCATAGGAGGCACCAGCACATTTTATTTATTCGAGTTGATTGTGTTTGCTTATTTTTCCACACAAAGGCATTTCACACCAATTTCAAAGGATTAGAGACCGGAGATGGCCCTTTATAGAAACTGATGATGGTAGTGAGAGAGAGAGAGCACAATATAGAGGGTCCATTATCAGTACTGTATCTGCCTGACAATGAGTCCATCAACGTAAAACATCAGCTTTGACAAAGCTAAATTACACAGAGTCAGAGACAGCGCTCCCTCACCCCCATATGTACATTGCTTTCAATTTTGTTGCTCGCCTAATTTATGGCTGATTTCAAAAGGGCTTGGCCTGACCATGTGGTCCTGCCGCTGTAAACTCTATTTCCCATTTAGGATTCATTCACAGGGCCATGGCATTTGTTAAGCATGTAATGAAAAAGCACCCTTTTTTCTATTTAACATAGATTTCTGTGTTATGTGTGATAAATGCATGTATCTTCATATAACCCCATAATTTAAAGGGTCGTTCACCCAAAAATGAAATCTCATGTCATTTTGAATCATATTATAACTTTCTGTCTTATGTGGAACATAGAAGGAGATTTTTAGAAGAATGTTAGTGTAACAGGCCCTGGGCGCCCCGCTCCGAATGGGACTCGAACCGGCATCTCCGGCTTTGGAGGCGGGTGCGCTAACAAGGAGGCTAAAGGCTACAGCCTCTAGTGTCAGTCGCTAGTGCGCCTCTTGAGGTCAGGAGAGTGAGGTTTACACACTGCACAGCTATCTACCAGTTGGCTACCTTACACTCACCCCCCTAAACCTCACTCCCATCTGGGTCACGGCACCATTGTAACCGGCCCTGGTCACCCTCCGAACGGGACTCGAACTGGCGTCTCCGGCATGGGAGGTGAGTTCGCTAACAAGAAGGCTAAAGGCTACAGCATCTAGCATCAGTCGCTATTGCACCACTTGAGGTCAGGAGAGTGAGGTTTACATACTACACAGCTAAGTCGGGTCGCGGGGGCAGCTGCTCCAGCAGGGGGCCCCAAACTTCCCTATCCCGAGCCACATTAACTCTATTCACATTAATAGCATTTTTTATTTTTTTTTGTCATACAATGAAAGGAAAAGATGAATGAAGCGGTCAATCTACTAAACATCTAATTTTATGTTTCACGGAAGAAAGAAAGTCTTGTGGATTTGGAACAAATGAGGGTGATAAAATTATTACATTTATTATTTGGTGAATTATCGCTTTAAAGCAAAAATGATCATTTGTTTTCAAATTACTTCAATACTTATTCACATTCAAGAAAGTCACATTTATTAATTTAGCAGACACTTTTATCCACAGCAACTTTCAAATGAGGAACAAACAAAGCAATTTGTCATACAAAATTCAACAATATTTTCAGTATCACACTGCCAAGTTCTCGAGAAAGAAAATATAATATCTCCAAAACTTATTTTGTTTCAAAGCGATAGGTTTTAACTCTGCTATGTACGTGTAATTTGTATTCTGATAAGAACTAGCCCCCTCCCTTCTTATCCTATCAAATATGAGAGACCAATTTAGCAGATGCTCTCGCCTCCCCTGCCTGAGTCCAACCAACCCAGTGAAGAAATTAGGCATTTTCTGGCTAAACTCTTGCTGAATCTTCCTTTCAGTGCTACAGCTGTCATGAGTATTTACTGTAAGTATGGGTTCAGTAACTGAACCCATACGTCCAGTAAATACTCATTCCCGCAATGTAGCAGAACCACATTTTGAATTGTCCCATGTTCAGCCAGAATAGCAAACACAACAGATTAGAATTGGGGATATATATTTACCCTTAGTGAGCAAAATCTTTTGATTCTGTTCACCCAAACAAAATAATTGTTTAGATCTGTTCACTAATTCATTCATTACACCAGTAGGTGCGGCCAGTGAATGTCTAAGTATAATCAGTGAGTCACTGAACACTGTTTACATGTACTCCAATTCTCTAATAACTACCAAAAAATTAGCTTATTCAAAAAATCGAACAATGCAAGAAAACTGTTAACATAAGATTTTAAATCATTGCTTTATTCTCTGCTTTTGATGTAAAATACGTAAATGGGTATGCGCACAACATGCAACGCAAAATCAGGGTGATGGGCAAAAATACCCTCCCTAGCAACCGGGACAATTTGGTTGCTTAGGAGATCTGGCTGGAGTCACTCAGCACACCCTGGATTCGAACATGCGACTGCAGGGGTGGTAGTCAGCGCCAATACTCGCTGAGCTACCCAGGCCCCCCCGAGTAGTGTTTTTAATAGTCTATTAGCCTGGTGCAGAACGAGTCCTCGATTATTTGACTACTCATGCACATCCATAATTAAAACATCTCCTTTTGTGTTTCACAAAACAAATAAAGTTTGGAACGACATCATTATTTAACAACATTTTCATTTTTGTGCAAATTATTTCTTTAAAGCAGGAAAAAGCCATCGAAACCGCCAATGATTTACAATAGATGGACATTGTCACAGGCCTAAAGTCTCTGAGATTTCAAAAGTGAGACTCCAAAGTTTAGTTTCATGTCCATCCAACAGTTGACCTGCTTGTTCCTCCACAGCTGGTCAGTTAGCCCCCCTTGTGCCGCCAATGATGGACCCAGACAATTATCTTCCTGTTGGCTCGGCACAGCCCAGGCCACAGGCCAACTGACCAGCAGGTGACCGAGGGAACCACTGGGCCCAGGGAAAGATTAATAATTCTGCTAACACATCAGGACTGAAATCAGTGGGCTAATTGCAAAAGCAATTTGATATGGTTAACAAAGACTGGGCAGAGGACCGAGGACTGTCCTTCCAGGTCAGGGACTCTCCACTGAGCCAGGCAGAGAGATTTTCTGGGCCAGATGTTCAATTACAGTTGATGCCTTTGTTTCCAAACGTTTAAGCTTGAGGTGACTCTCAATCCGATCGTTGTGTTTGAGTTCAGCTAACACAAAGCTTTCACAGTCATCTGTGGTCACGTCTTTTCACCTTGCTTGGTTTTCCATGACCTCTGACCTCTGAGTCATTTCACAGATATTGATCAAATTTTCTCACATCTACTTTGATTTTTCATTAGCTTTAGTTTTGTGTTTACCGACTACCTTAAAGGTAATTTTTACACAATTATGAAAATTACCTTAGTAATATATTTTGTTTTTTTTTTTATGCATTGTCTGCATTATTTTAGTGCAAAAAATATATATTTTAAGACATTTGCGTGATTACACCGCATGTCTTGGTCTTTTCCCAGTTTACAGGTTTCTACATCTTCTGGCTTCCAGGTCAACAGATATATACTTTGTATAAACCATAGGTCGGCAACCCGCGGCTCTAGAGCCGCATGCGGCTCTTAAGCGCCGCCCTAGTGGCTCCCTGGAGCTTTTTCAAAAATATGAAAATGGAAAAAAAATTGTTTTAATAGAATTTCTGCAGGAGGAAAAACATAACAAACATTCTTAAAGTTTTTCAACGTTGTAAAAATTTGTGTAATAAATATTTAATTTCAACAATTCTGTCAACAAAGAATTTACGTCATAGACTGCGACACACGTTTCTGTCAGATCGGCGTGACAAACAAACAAACAAACAAACCGGCGGGTGTGTCATGGGCATGGATCCCAAGGGAAAAAAGAGAAAGATAGCTGAGGAGAACAGAGGATTCAACAGTTCTTGGACCGAATCATTTGCTTTCATTGCCAGTGCGGAGGGATTGCCTGCATGTTTGCTTTGTAATGAGAAGTTGTCAAATAACAAAAAGAGTAGGCCTAATGTGGAAAGACATTTCCAGGGAAAGCATGCTACATTTGCAGTCAAGGACCCAGTTGGGAGTGAGAGAAAAAGTGCGATTGCATTACTTCTGGAGAAATTAGAGGAGCGCAAAGATAAATTTAAGAAGTGGATTGCATCTCCAAACTCCGTGGCATTTGCTAAAGAGATGGGGACAATGCACAGAAATCGAAGTTAGACTGTATTATTTTTGTCAAGGGCATGACTGGGCTGCTTTTATGTTTTTAGTGCGTTTTACACTGTTTTAATGCATGTTTTATGCATGTTTTAAAGACTTTTCCAGTTCGTTTCAAAAGGCTGCTGTTTTATTGCACTGTCTGTTGCCCAGATAAGGGGGGAAAGAGAAGAGGATTGTATTGTAGCTTATTGTATTATTGAGGATTGAAGAGGACTGCATTTTATTTCCATGGGGAGGTCTGAAATTACAGGTGGCCTATGCACGTTGCACATTTTGTTGTTGTTTCGAATACTAAAGTAAAAATGACATCAAAAATCTGATTTCTTTATTGTATTTCTTTAATTTCATAAATGCAAGGAAACATAAAACATTAAAATTATAATGGAAGTGAAACTTAAAGCACCACCGTACAGTAGATTAGTCACATGGTGCGTCATTCTCTCCAGGATGCGCTGCAGGGAACATAAACATTTAATCATGAATGCTCATTATGTATTTGTAGCCTACTTATCATTATGATACTAGGTGGCAAACAAAGCTAATATAACACTTACAGCATGTGTTGCATTCATTATAAGGGTTATATAAGGCTTTTAATTTTTTGCGGCTCTAGACAGATTTATTTTTTTTATTTTTTTTGTCCAATATGGCTCTTTCAACGTTTTGGGTTGCCGACCACTGGTATAAACCATTTAGAAAATAATGAATTCTTAACTTAATTTCTCAGTAGTGTCTCGCACAAAAGACCAGCCGGACTGTTTTTATGTATGTATTCAGGATACAAGAAATGATAGCTGTAAAAATGAGCCTAAGTAAGACAAAAAAGTCTGACATTTTATTTCTAAAATGTGAAAAATGTCTTTTCTATGACATTTCAACCACGCAATTCTATAAAACACAATACCGAATTTGAGATGTGCTGGACATTACACTTTGGTGAGAATTTGTATGACTTTCAGAAAATAAAAAAAATAGAAATCTGATAAATCATCTCCTGTGATACATGTGTGTTTTTAATGAGACTTTACTTTCTAAAAATCCATAGTGCTAAAATTGCAGAAACACCATACTATGCAAAACTAGTAGAGAACCACTGAACTACATTTCGTCTTCATGGTCAGTAGAAGTTTTTGGAATTACGGGTACCACTATTCCTGCCTCCCTCTATATATACTGTACCTTTATTTATAGAAAATCCACAAATTATATTGCAGTTCAGACCCATCGTTTGAGGCAGTCAATGCCACATTTCTGGAAAAAGACCCCAAGCTCTGGGAGTGGATGAAGTATCTCCCTCAGGGTCCCAGTTCCCCCAAACTGGGAAAACCACACACCAGTCGGTCTGGATTAGGCACACAAGACGGGCCGAGGCAGAGCAAACCATCTGAAAGGCATTAGCTCTAATCAGTGACTGGGTTTTCTGGGTTTCTTTAAAGTGAGGATGTACGTGGCGCTCCACAAGCATTCTGAGAGGACTGTGGGTAGGCTAGCCATGACGTGTCGGACTTTGAATGTGTGGGGCGGCTTCAGACCACCAGTGGGGAAACATCCAGACTACAAGCGCTTTTAGGAGCTCAATCTGTGATTGATGGCTTGTCTGTTGTGTAGCGTAGCTGCAGCTCACAATTACGGCAGAGCGTACTCACCACTGGAAAACTTGAGCAGTTATAGCGTCATTAGCATTGGAGGATTATCCTGAAGTGGCTTTTTGAATCAAAGGCAGTGGAAAACTGGAGCATGCATGAGTTTCTAGTTTTATTTCTTGTTGAGGTTCAAGGCAAACCAAAAATAAGAGTTAGCAAAATTCTGCCTCATTTTACACACACACACACACACACACACACACACACACACACACACACACACACACACACACACACACATACACACACACATGTTGTGTTTCCATGTTTTATGGGGAATTTCCATAGACATAATGGTTTTTATACTGTACAAAATTTATATTCTATCCCCTAAACCTAACCCTACCCCTAAACCTAACCCTCACAGAAAACTTTCTGCATTTTTACATTTTCAAAAAACATAATTTAGTATGATTTATAAGCTGTTTTCCTCATGGGGACCAACAAAATGTCCCCACAAGGTCAAACATTTCGGGTTTTACTATCCTTATGGGGACGTTTGGTCCCCACAAAGTGATAAATACACGCACACACACACACACACACACACACACACACACACACGTAGTTTTTCCATGTTTTATGGGGACTTTCCATAGACATAATGGTTTTTATACTGTACAAACTTTATATTCTATCCCCTAAACCTAACCCTCACAGAAAACTTTCTGCATTTTTACATTTTCAAAAAACTATCCTTATGGGGACATTTGGTCCCCACAAAGTGATAAATACATGCTCACGCACACACACACACACACACACACACACACACACACACACACACACACATATATATATATATATACATATATGCATACATATACACTGGCAGACAAAAGTTTGGAATAATGTACAGAAGGAAATTGTTGCTTTAATCCACCAAAGTGTCATTCAACTGATCACAAAATATAGTCAGGATATTACTGATGTAAAAAACAGCACCTTCACTATTTTTAAAAAGTCATTATTTATCAAATCTAGACAGGCCCAATTTCCAGCAGCCATTACTCCAACACCTTATCCTTGAGTAATCATGCTAAATTGCTAATTTGATACTAGAAAATCACTTGCCATTATATCAAACACAGTTGAAAGCTATTTGGTTCATTATATGAAGCTTAACATTGTCTTTGTGTTTGAGTTGCATAAATTGCAAAAAATTGCAAAAAAACTCAAGATTCCATATAAAGGTGTACACTACAGTCTTCAAAGACAAATGAGAACTGGCTCTGACAAGGACAGAAAGAGATGTGGAAGGCCGGATATACAACTAAACATGAGGATAAATACAGAGTCTCTAGTTTGAGAAATAGATGCCTCACATGTCCTCAGCTGACAGCTTCATTGAATTCTACCAGCTAAACACCAGTTACATGTAAAACAGTAAAGAGAAGACACAGGGGTGCAGGCTTTATAAGAAGAATTGCAAAGGAAAAGCCACTTTTGAAACAGAAAAGCAAAAAGAAAAGGTTAGAGTGGTCAAGAAACACAGACATTGGACAACAGATAATTGGAAAAGAGTGTTATGGATATTAAACTTATTGAGCTTTTGTGGGTTCAGCTAGACTGTAAGGTGTATGAAAAGAGCCACATCTATGGCAATTGCTACAGGAAGTGTGGGGTGAAATGTCATCTGAACAAACTGACAGCAAGAATGTCAAGGATCAGCAAAGCTGTCATTGCTGCATGTGGAGAACATTTTTATTGATGAACTACTTTTTGAAGTAGTTTAAGAATTTCTGAACATTTTTTTTTTTTCTTTTCTTTTTCTAGTAATTTTTCATGTTATTAATGTCCAGACTATACATTTTGGTAAATTGAATGTCACTTTTGTGAATACAAGTACCAATTTCTTGGAAAAAGCTGTACATTATTCCAAACTTTTGGCCACTAGTGTGTATATATGTGTGTGTGTGTGTGTGTGTGTGTGTGTGTGTGTGTGTGTGTGTGTGTGTATGTGTGTGTGTGTGTGTGTATTTTTTTTTTTTATAACAGACCAAATCAGGGGGACAGACCAACATTTAATTTGCTATTTTTTTAATCTTCCTCTCAATTTGATTTTTTTTTAATGAACTCCTTTTAAATGTGGAGAAGAGCCATTGAAGATGTCTAATTAATGTAATTTATTTACAACAGTGCTGATTGATAGCTGAGAGAGATCTCTAAGCTTTGCCTTTTACCGTTGGGCTCTCTTTGAAGATGATACTTGTTGTCGGGTGAGCTAGCCTCTGGCAAAAGCTAATCTCATGAAGGCTTATAGAGAGGACATTTATGTTTATGAGATATAATATTTTATGCAGCCAGTGTTTGATAAATAGACATTATTCACAAGCAACAAAGACCAGAGAGGTACAACCACATTTCTCATAGGCTGATTCAAATGGACTCAAATTGAGTTTCTTCAGTTAACCAAGGCCTTTCATTCTTCCAGCTCTTTAAATAATTCAACCATGACATATTCGTTATATATATATATATATATATATATATATATATATATATATATATATATATATATATATATATATATAGCCTACTTATATGCCTTTGTGTGTGTGTGTCCTCTCTACCATGAACAATATCTGTCAACAAAGACAAATATCTGTCAAAAATGGGAAAGAGTAGCATTACTTTGTTATAGGAATATGACATTGCATTTTTCATGATATTTTTCAAAGAATTCCCATTTTTTTCCATAGGGATAAAAATAGTTCAAATCTATGAACCAAACTAGCCAGCTCGGAGGTGAATCACAACATAAAAAAATGTAAAAAAGCAAAAAAAAATTTGAAAATCGGACAAAAAGACAAAGGTACAAGACACTGTATGCACTGTACTTACTGTCTTTCATAAGGATATTAACACCAATCAATGAAGTGTTGCAAATGATGTGATTGAAATAAAACAAATGGAAGCAATATAGAACAACTGACTTAAAGTTATCAATTATAGATATAGAATCAATACATTTAAAGTATAATGCAAAATATTCATATGTATACAAATATATAAGTAGTTAGTCAGACTGTTGTCGCCCTGGCCTGAATAGGGTGGGGGAGGAGTGTGACAAGGAGGAGGGTGTGGCCGGGCGATGATGAGCACGGCCGGCGCTGAATCAGCTGATCAGCGAGATAAGGGGCAGCCAGAGACGCTGGTTCGAGAGAGAGAGAAGCATGCAGCCATGTTGCATATGTGTCTGTTTGTCTTATGTTGTTTTAAGTTCAGTTTTAGATTAAACCTTACATTTACTGTTCAGCCAGTTCCCGCCACCTCCTTGCCCTTCCCATACCTGTTACACATACATTTCTGTATGTTTGGATAGATGCTGAAACATATTATATGGATGTATCGACAGCATCTGAAACAGCTTTAGAAAAACAAAATAGCTATGAATCCTTTAAATTATACATGTATTTGTATAGTTACAATTGTACTATTTTACCTATTGGAAAAGCTCAAAAGCTGTTTTTTAAAAAAAGCTGGAGTTACAAACTTTAACAATAAAGGCAAAGCTTGTTCAGTGATGCAAATTAAATACACTTTCTCTCACACTTTTTCTCTGTGTACCTCATACTTCTATTGTATCATTTTGCTGCTCAGTTGACCTACAATACAAGTTTAGGCAGCAGCCTATCTGTTGTGTGTGTTTCTTTGGAGAGGGAGAGGGAGGGATGAGGCTGTCTGCTCTCATCCCCAGTCAACAAATTAATTAAAGAATGATTAACTCCTGAGGAGGAAACACTTATTAAAAATGTTTTTTTTTTTTTTCAAACCAGAGTTGAATCACAAAGTCAGATTAGCTCAAAGCTCAGTGCATGTGGAACCGTTGAATATATCTGTATTTATTAAGGTTTTAAAGAAAGTACTGCATAGGAGCCTGAGGAGCTCAGCGAGTTTTGATGCTGACTACACCCCAGGAGTCGCAAGTTTGAATACAGCCAAGTCTCCTAAGCAACCAAATTGGTCTGGTTGCTAGGGAGGGTAGAGTCACATGGGGTAACCTCCTCTTGGCCGCAATTAGTGGTTCTCGCTCTTTATGGGATGCGTGGTAAGTTGAGCATGGATCGCGGAGAGTAGCATGTCTCCACATGCTATGAGTCTCCGTGGTGTCATGCACAACGAGCCACATGATAAGATGCATGGATTGACGGTCTCAGAATTGGAGACAACTGAGACTTGTCCTCCACCACCCAGACTGAGGTGAGAAACTGCACCACCACGAGGACCTAGTAAGTAGTGGGAATTGGGCATTCCAAATTGCGGAGAAAAGGGGATAATAAAAAAAAGAAAGAAAGTACTGCATAACTTCTGTGACAACGTGTCCCGCTTTTGGGCAAAAAAATGTGGCATCTTGCCTCAGTCTCTCCTTTTGTTTTAATTCTGAGAACTGTTTAGTAAATCATCTCACAAGAGAGCGGGTTACATCGTAAAACCATAAAATATTCACACCATCTTAGCTGTCTGCATGAGACAGATTTGAATGTAATCCTGTAACATTTGTTTGAAACCATCTTTATTAAATAAACCCAGCGTTCTGAGGCCATTCCTGGACATTAGCATGTCTGCTTGCTAAGCTGGCCTTTAAATTGTTACTGAATAGCCTAATGACACATCACAGAGGACTGTGGGGTACTGGAGGCTACCGTGCATGCCGGCCCATGATCTTCAAAGAGGCCCGCACACTATAAACGCTCTTTTGAAGTGGAAGGGAAGTTAAAAGAGGGATCAAATTCTGACAGTGAGGAGTAAGTGAATGTTAGAATAGGGTGGCTCTGGGCCTCAGGGCATGGGCTGGCATCACGGGCTGTGTGGCATTTAGACTAAAGGGTTTTATGTGGATGATCAGGGGTTGGTGAAGGATTCTTGGTCACACTTTTAATGGATTTATAATCTTACAAAATTTGCTTGGCGCAGCCTTAGTACGGCCAGTTAATTTTTAATGCAGTTCTAGTCCATTCTTATTTCCACTAGTTGTCATTTTTCTTTGTTGCTTTATTTGTATTTTAATGAACTGTGTACAGGGTTAATTTTGTTAAATGCAATATGTACTACATGGTTTAAGAACATGTGGATTTGTTTCAGCCTCAGACAAAACATCGCTCCAATCAGATTTCTCAACTGTAACGCAATTGATCTGTCCACCATGGAACAACATTTTGTTTAAGAGTGATTGGTGTAATAAGTGCTTGTGAGGAACAACATTTTCCCAGGTTCTTGGCTTCAAATCTTTGAAAGGTTTCAGAGATATGTTTTAGTCACCAAGTAACAAACAAACTACATAACCTAAAGCAGAAATGTATATTCCATGTATATGTATATATTCGGTATGGGAAATAATTTTGGATAAAATCTACAGACATTTTTACTCATTTTTTGGGGGTTTTCTGTAAAACCATTTGCAGATATATAGATTTTTTCCAAGCTAGTCTATTATTGTGGTATTATCTATTTAAGAAAAATACATTAAAGCAACACAGATTGTAGCTGATTGTTTTTACATGTCGATCAGATGGCCTTTTCCTGTCTAAGTGGGCGGTTCTTGGTTTAATAAGCAACAATATGGACCTGATTTTTAACCACTTGTTAAAAGTCTGGCAACATGAGGCTACATATGTAAATGTGTATTTTAGACTAACGTTTTGTTGTTTTAAAATGTGTGTGTCTATTCAAAGTTCTCTAAATTCATATTCTTAAATACCAAAAGCACAATATGCTTAAATGACTTCCTGCATAGCTATGTTTAGTACAACATGCTAAATTAGTTTTTCACTTAAAAAATAAGTCGCTAAGCTATGAAAGATATTACAACTGTGACAAAAAACAAACAAACAAAAAAATATATATATTTTAGACCAGGTGGGCCCCATTGTGTGCAATATTGGCGAGCTCATGCTTATATACTCAATAAAGCTCAATGCCATTTAATGACAATAGGCTGACCTTATTGGATGCCTGACCCTTCTGATTCTCTGAGGTTAATGAAATAGCCCCACAGCCTATAGACAAACATGTACACTCTCATATTTAAATGTATTGTCTTTTGCATTGGCCCAATGAATATTAATTTGTGACAGAAGCCCTTGTACCCCAAAGCAAGTGACCAGGTCCAGTCCCAGATGGCACGAGACAAAGCATTTGGGTTTTATTAGAGCTTGTGTGGACTCTCCAGGCATATTGTTTCATTATTCAGCACACTATATAAATATGAGCTTTTGCCATTAACAAAAACAAACCACATTCGTCTTTTTCTGCATGACTGCGAGCTGTTTACCATTGTCGTTTCATTTGTATTTGAATGTAACACGTTGGTCTCCTTGCAATGACATTTAACTGGGCAGTGAACGCTCAGAGATATGAACTTCTCTTGTGTAAGTACATATGAGAACAAGAGGCATTTGCGGCATGTATTTAATCTTGCACAAAGGCAGGCCGGGATCCCAAAGCTCTGGCGTTAATTAAATGGCGAGTTTGCGCCAGTTGAAATGTAGATGCATTGTTCTCTTCCCAAACCCCCAGTAGATATCGATGTCCATTGTGTCTCTAGCTTTGATGTCCGTTCAATGCACATGTGTTTATGGGAGTTAGAACAATACACCATCCACACAGAGAACATTTCACAGAGAACATTATCTGTTAGGTCCAAAAATAACATGCAAATTGTGAAATGCTGTTAAAAATGTACTTTTGCAGAAAAATAAACTTTTAAAGTGAATTGCACCATACTACATGGTTTAAATCAAATTGTAAGAATGATAATATGAACCTTGTTAAAAAGATGAAAGTGATGGCTGGTAAGAAATATTTCTGGGCAGTATATATTCTCATTTCACCCACCATGTATGCTCATATGCCACTTATTGGTACTTCATTTGCACATATTCAAACAAGAGGTCACATTAATTTCCACCAACCCTGCCTTAAACCACTGCTCAATGTGTTTGGGTTTGTCTTAATCATTGTCGTTGGATGAGTCAGGTATTGTTGCTAGCCACATCTTAGGGCAGGCCATTTAGTGAGATATCGTAGACTGCTGTCGAGCTAAACGAATGCTCCTACTCGGGCTTGTAAATAGGGTCCCATTGTCCCTCATATAATGACTTCATTCAAGCGCCTTATGAAATCCATTTCCCTTCAGATCAATCTAGTTTAATGTCATCCATCTCGTTCGCCCGCTGTTGCGGCATGGGCTGTATTAACTGTATCGACTGCATTGCTATCTATTGGCAGTCAGGCCGTTGAAACACAGTGGGACGGCTCTTTGCTTGTGAACACTGCCTGTTACTCTCATGGCTCTAAATTAAATGACATCTTATTAGAGCGGACCGACTCCGGAAAACAGATTGTTGGAAGTCGTAAAAATGAAATTGTGATCAGCTGGGAAAGAGAGAACGGTGGATTGCTTGTGTCACTGAGGCCGTTTACATGCACACCAAGATACTCATTACTATCTAAAATCAGCCTATTTAAAAAATGTACATGACAATTCAAATAATCACATTATTCACTACTTTTCACCTCAAACTGTGAAGAGGCATGCACTCAACACATGTGCACATTGGATGAGCTGATAAAAACACCGGGTAAGGTGATTACATGGCACACGAAATTGCCGTAATGGGCACAAATCGACCTGTGTCAACCGTTTATTCAAAAGCAGTTTATGGCCTTTACGGCGATAAAGGAACATTTATTGCGTATACCTAACCGTACGCGTTTTCGGCTTATTGAGCATAACTGGTGCATGTAACGTACATGTAAACACCCTCATTGTTTCATCCCTCATTACCCAGTGTTATTTTGTAGTTTAAATTGGGGATCAAAGGGATATATCACCCAAAAATGGAAGTTTTGACATGTACTTTGACATGTCCTCGTGGTGGTGCGGTTACTCACCTCAATCCGGGTGGCAGAGGATAAGTCTCAGTTGTCTCAGCTTCTGAGACAGTCAATCCATGCATCTTATCACGTGGCTAGCTGTGCATGACACCGCGGACACGTGGAGGCTCATGCTACTCTCCATGATCATGCACAACTATATGCCCCATTGAGAGCGAGAGCCACTAATCGCGACCACAAGGAGGTTACCCCATGTGACTCTACCCTCCATATCAACGAGCCAGTTTGGTTGCTTAAGAGACCTGGCTGGAGTCACTCAAACTTGCGAATCCAGGGGTGGTAGTCAGCGTCAATACTATTTGAGCTACCCAGGCCCCTTTATATTTATGGATTGGCCCCATTCACTTCCATTGTAAGTGTCTTACTTTAACCCAGATTTTTTGCTTTTTTTAAACACCCAAACATGTACATGTTTTTTTTTTTTTTTTATTAACATCATGTAACAAATTTGACTTATCTACTAGCTTCTATCAAGTGACAAATGAATTTACGGCAAAATGCAGTAGATTTTGATCGGGCTAACAGTGTTTGACATCAACAACAAAAGATTTTTCTCCTCTGTAAAAGTTGATTAACCTATTTATTTTGCAATCCTAACGATAGCAAATTGTATGGTTTGTAGCATTTTATTGTGTGCATTTAGTATTGTCTTTACGCTTGCAATCCTTGACTCTGTCAGAACAGACATGTGACCTATTTTTGAGTCATGACCCACCAGTTGAGAACTAGTTCAGTCTTGGAATACAAAATGAATAAGGGACAATATTTCCTTTGTTTTCTTATTGGCTCACATCTGTTTCGTGATGTCTAAATCATAACATTATAGTAGCCACATGTGACCTCTAATATTCACAATATGCAAAAATAATCTAATCATCTCTTTTCTTTCCTTTCTCTTTCTGCTACTGTGTGTAACACCATCCTGGCTCATTAAGGTAAGGCAAATTTTCTCAAATGTGATCATTGGTTTGTTCAGTTCCTGAATGCTTATGGCACCATTACCGCAAACAAGCTCCCCTGTGCTGTCGGATTGTCTCAGTGCAGGGCGTAGTGTGTGATTCCTGCTCTTTTTTGCCTTTGTTTAATTTAGCCTCTATTGGTTGCCAATACTAAGGGTCAATTCTCCCTGCCCCCACATCTGCAGGAGGCTGCCGCTGATATTGGGGACTAATCTTTGGCTGGGGATATGTCTAAATGAACAGTTTGAGATGCTGGCCAAGGCCTTGGCTGGTAAATGAGAGTGTAATGACATTTGGGGCCCACTCTGTTTTTTGTAATTTGGCTAAGCAATGTGCCAGGGTCTGGGGTGATGACCTTATAGGCTCAGATTATTACAGCTTTCATATATCATTTGCGTATGTGGACGGCACTACATGCTGCGTTATTGCTATATAATTAAGATTTATTGACAGGGCATATCTAGAGCTCAACATTGTATACAATACATTGGCATACAGCCAGTGAAATAATAAATATAATTTTCCATTTTCTAAAAAAATTATTTCTTCTTTAAAAATATGGCCCTGTTAAACCAAAAACACAATACATGAAGCTCATCACTCTTTAATGTTCTGAGTCTGTGATTTGTCTGCAACAAATGCATTGCATGCCTGTTGCCGGCACTTTTTTAGTGTGCTCATATGTGAGCGAGCTGCGACTATTTGCAAACGCTACATACGATTTTAAACTCTGCTTTCAAATTGTGGGAAAGCACAAGGCAGGAAACAAGACCGATTAACAAGATCAATTAACAGAACTGACTGGAATACACACAAGACTAGAAACAAGATGAACTGGCACTGGACAGCAAACATGAGGAGGCTAAAATAGGGAGACAAATCAAATCGATTAACAGGGGACAGGTGAGGCAAATTAACTAATAATAATAAAACAAGGAGGCGGGGTATAACATAAGACAGAGAGACATGCGGCGATACAGAACAAAAATGTGCTCACACAAGACAACAAAACGCCTGAATGTCATGAGTGCACATTGGCAAGACAATGAGGCAATATACATCCATGCCGACCGAAAAACAAGATGAGAGAATGCACAGGAACAGCAAGCGAAGCGATGCCTCACATTCTCACACTAAACAAAACCCGTGATTAACGTAACCGGCAACAAAGACAAGACAGGACACCTGTGCAAGAGTTCTACCAAACACACACCTGACACCTTAGACTAAAGGGACTGAACCTCAGTACAACATGAAGACAGCTCGAGACCCTGGCGTGCAATGCAACGTGAGCGTGATGCGAATCGCAATTAAATAAAAACAAATAAATATCTACCTAATGGGTCTTTTATTATTTGTGCTATTTGAAATGTATTGATTTATGAATCATGATTAAATACCCCTCTTGCATGGGAACTAAATGAAGCTGAAAACACCTGACCAGGCCAACTTTTGCATATTTTACTGATGTCATTGGGCATTAAATGAGATTCTTGGAGGAAGACTATTTTAGATTGAAGCAGTTTCAGCCTAGTCATCACTTGCTTGATTTTGATAATGCTATCATGCTAAAAATCGCATCACCAGCTTACATGTTCATTAGAAAGTCATCAGCTTCCAATGGGGTTTGGAAGAATCTGGCTGTTAATGGTCACCCAGAGACGAACTGGGAAGATGAATCTGTTCGGTAGTCCCTTAGCTCGCAGCTTCCTCTTGATTTCGTTAAATTGCCTCCATTGTTGACCTCAGCAGAAATGTCTGGAAAGAACACGACCCGGTGGTTTTCGAACAGCACTTCTTTCTTGGCTACACTCTTTTATGTACTAGTTATGATTGAAACTTCAATTGAAATGGGGATAAAATTAAAAGGATTAACATCAAAATTGTAGCGGAGCTAACTCGTGCGTCTCTTCAACATGGCGCCAACAAATTACCCTTTTGAGCTGGTTCTTTGTAGTAAGTCAAAAACATACAGGGTAACCAGTATACAAACATGTACTGTACGAATGACTATTACAAGCCAGTTCTTTTTTTAGTGAATCTGACTGTCATGTCCAGCTCGAAATAAACCAAGAACTGTTACAGTGCTATGTAATGTTTAAGACTCCTGAGACCTGATACTTCAATCAAGCAGTGCAGATACTGACTGGTAGTTCACATGACAATGTACAATGTTTAATATATAGTTAAAGTAGGGCCAATTTATTGGATTATAGTTATACCTTTAAAAAGTCTGTGTGAAGAATTGTATTCAATTGATCTCTGATTTTTATATATATTTGCTCTGTTGAAATCTACTGAAATGATGAGAGTAGTATATGCATTCAAAATTGTATTTCTTATTTCCAAATATTTCTTCCTTGGAAAGTAAGGGATCGTAATCTTTATGATGAATAAAGATCAGCAAATTCCGTACGATTCTCATCCCTACACACTACAGAAGATGAGGAACTGTGAGTTTGCAACAAGCTTAAGACACTTAGTGTGCACTTGGCATTTGAACACCCTTGGGTCTACTTCACACTTCCCTGCTGTCCCTCGTTTTGCTGAAAGCAGCAAAATTGGAGAACTAATTTTCCATTTAAATCGTTATTAGATTTGTAACAGAGTCCTGACGATCTGTCTCCAAGTTGTGCTCTCATCCTATTAGCATTCCCTATCTTGTAAATTCCTCAGTGGCTCTTTGCGAATTGAAGGCATCAGTTGTAATGTGGTCTGTGGCACGATAATAAATCCAAACGCAGCAGCCATGTAAATGGTTAGCTCTGTCCGCTTCTAATTCGTAGAAGAGCTGTAATTTCCTTCCCTATGTAGAACGATAGTTTGTTTCTGTCAAACACTCAGTATGCAAATGCTGTTAAGAATTATAGCTGAACCCACTGCATTTCGGTTTACGCTCTTAAACTAACACTAACTGTGCTGTTCCTCACACAAGCTATAAATGAAGGAATGTATCTCATGTTATCTTTTACACAGCCATTATGATGAACGACTCTCTCCTGTTCGCTAATGTGACGTGAAATGAATGTGTTGCCCAGTTGCGTTTTTTCATTTGTCCCTCCTCAAACTTGGCCAATGACTGCTTGGGACACTATGTGCTGTGAATGCACATAAAATCAGAGGACCCAACTAAAACCAGTTTGTTTGGTTAGCTCATCTTCCAGCCTGGTCAAGCCTGCCTAAGGATTGTTTAGAAGGGTTTTTGGTGCTTGTCAGCTGGGCAGACTGAGAGAAGAGCATTGCCTTCCATTTAACATGCTGGGTCTGCTCATTATGTTAACCTTAAAGGATTGGTTACCGTAATAACATGCTGACTAGTGTGATAAATTGAACGGGACAGAGGTCATGGAGTCTCTGGCCAGTGGAGTTCCCATGATGACTTGTTTAAGACCTGTAAGTTCTTCAGGAGGGGCTAAAAGGAGATATAGAGGGACCCAGTACATCACAAAATTTCACATACTCAAGGGTCTTCCATCTGAACCAATTATTGCTGCTCGGGTTGCGTTCGCTTCACTGTGCACAGCTGTGGGTCAGGACCTTCCTTGTTCTGCACACCTCTGTCCTGATTCAGAGCGGTTTCAGAATTAAAGATAATGAGCCATACTGCTTCAGTGACCATGTGCTGTTACCTTCCTCCCAGTCACTAATAGTTTAGATCAGTGATTATCAGCTGATGAGTTGCAACCTGAATATGGGCCATAGTATGTTCTGATGGTGTCAAAAAACAAATCTAAATGCAAATAAAAAACCACATCAAACCATTTAATTGCGCATTGGTAGGATAGCAAATTAAATGGGCTTCTCAGGTTTTAAAAGCGAGGAGGAAAAGCTTCACGTATCTTTTGTTGTTGATGTCAAAGGCTGTGTGTTCAATCAAACTCCTTTTGGCGCAAATTCATCTGTCACTTGGTAAAAACTCACTAAATTAGTCAGATGCCAACATGGACAGGTTGTATGACATGCCCTCATCCTCGAAAATCATGAACAAAACAATGCAAGGTTAAAGAATATATAGCCAAGATTCATTAAATACAAGTTAACTTGTAACAATGATAAACATGGTTTGTGTCGACCAAATTTTTGTTTTGTACTCAATTCAATTTGGAAACCAATATTGAATGTCTATAGCCACGTCCGTAATTATTCATTTGCAGTTTCCTAAGGTAATTGTTTTCCAAAGTTTGCAGTTATGGAGAGTGCTTTTACAAGTCTCAGTTTTTGGTGGAGGAAAACGCATTTCCAGTGTGGATGAGAGGAATAAAAGTGGTTGAATTAATGTGTTCAAAGAAATTAAATACAAATACAAATTGTTTGGATATGGCATTATGTCATGATAATATTTTTTTATATTATTAGGCCTATGCAGTTCATGGTAATATGAATAAATTCCAATATTAAATTTTATGGACATTTTTGTTTACTATTTTACAATAAAAACCATTTTAGTACTGTTTTGGTCATGAATTGTTTAATATAAAATTTTGCTTTTGAAGCAAAGCCAGTTTCTGATTCCACTTTGGAAACTTATTTCTAGAGGCTAGAGTGTTGCAATAAAATATTCTTGTCATCATCTACCTGGAAACTGTATCTAGCATCCGACATCACTGAAATGTGTACTACATTTGTTAAGTTATTTTAAGGTCACTAAATATTCCATTAAGGCAACAGTCTAGATCAACCTGACATCCATAACATTTAAATATTCTGTAGATGTTGTTTCCTCCCAACTGACTTGCATACAACTCTGTAAATTGCCTGTTTTGTTTGATCTAAATAGTGAGAGGCCGATAACACTATCCGCTGTGCAAGCAGCATGCTGGGTTTGTAGTGAAATAAGTACTTTAGATAATGACGGTAGTCAGGCAGCCTCTCACTGGGTGTGCTTGCTACAGTGCTAGCCTTGCTAATCTGATCACCTGCGTTAGACTCATATCAGGTCACGCGAACATATTCATGGTTGGCACACCACATCACAACAATCCACCTCTCGCTGTGTAATTACTGTCTGTCTTCTACTTGTTTTGCCTCAGCCATGCTAATCTAAGCAATCACGCTGTTTCACATTACACATTTTAATAAAAGTCGTGTTTTGTTTCCCGGGAAAAGCTTGATTGTGTTTCCGCAGGCAGGTGATTTGAGACGTTGGTAGCAGAAATATTCTCATACTGCTGTGCTATAATAGTGAGACAGCTCATCCAAAAGACCTTCATGCTCACTTGGGTTTTAATATGTTTTTGATTTTCTTTATAGTATATTTGAAGGTGTTATGACTTCCCGATAAAATCTCTTTAGATTCCTGAAAATGCAGTCAAAGTGAATTAAACGTTTTTGGCTAGACCACTTATTTTCTTTTGGTTCCTGTACCAAGTACAAGCTAAAGACCAATACCGATAACTCTTTCAAATGGATTTAACATTACTGTTTATTGAGAAGCCAGTATACATATAAGTCTAAACCACAAATTATTAGACATCTAGTCATGTTTATAATTTCTTAACAACAACATGACATTTTCAATCTTTTAACAGATTTTAATTTAAATAAATCTATAACAAATGAGCACTGTCTGCGACTTGCATCTTTCAGCATATCTGCGAATTAAGATGCGTGGAAGGAGAACTGCATTCATTCATGCACAACTATTTGCTTACGTACAGTAGCTAATTCTTTATCACTCACCTAAACAGTCCTGTCTTGTGTGGCATTGGATTTGTTGTAGTAAATTAGTTTTTTTTAACACTTTGTGTAAATTAATTGATTAAAAACACTGATTCACTGTTTAAAACAGTACAGCATTTTTAGGTCTTCGTTATTTTATAACAAACTATTTACTTAATCGCTGCAGTTCCTAAATGTGTTTTTGACTTGAAGTGTATAGACGTTTATTTATTTATTTTCTGTAAATGTATCTGTTCAAATGACATTGTCACACTAATTGAGTTTGCAATTTTTTATAATATACATACTGTGCAAAAGTTCTAGGCACTTAAGATGTTTCACAAAAACTTTTGTGTTAATATTTTTATTTATATCTTCATTTTTAGTGTGTCAGTAGGAAATTAATATGTAGACTCCCAAACATTACTTTTGCAAATAGAATAGAATAGATGTACAGGGAGCCATCTAACATATTACATTGCTCCCACAGAATCCCCTACTGAACCTTGAGTCAGTCCAGGATAACATGAAGAGACAGAAGCAATTGAGACAGCCTAAATAGATAAAAGAACTATGGCAAATTTTCCAAGAAGCTTTGAACATCCTATCTGCCAGTAACCAAGAAAAACTGTATCCAAGTGTACCTAGGAGAATTGGTGCTGTTTTGAGACAAAGGTGGTCAAACCAATTTTTTAATTCCAGGATTCGTTTTTGTGGAATAGTAGGGTCCCCACCTCACAGAAAACTGGGACTGAATGGAAAACAGAAATGCGGTAGAGCTTAGCTGGAAGCATCTGGCTGGTTTAATGAAAGCCTCCTGTAATATGTGCTCTGTGCTCTTCATAATGAAGACCATGGGTGTCATTAAAGTAAAAGAGAGGGAGGGGACTATCCAAGACCTGTGAAATGCAGTGAAATGTGAAATGCAGAATTTCAGACTTTAATGAGAGCATGGGCTGCTTTTGCAGATGTAGTCATCAAGGTGGCTCTGGCTCAAAAACATGACTATATTTTTTTAGTTGGGGCACCAGTGTCATTCCTGGCTCACCTTATGCCCTTAGTAGCCGCATTTCCACTAACAGGCCAAATTAGGGCATGCAAGTCGTGCTAGGGCCAATTGCGTTTCCACTGTCACTTCCGGGGCTTCATCATGCCTGCTCGGGGCCAACTGACAATGCCCTTTGGCCTGCCGATAACCCTTGGGCCAAACAAGGCCAACATGGAAGTGAAGTGGTGTCGATGTCAAAGGCGGAGTTTCACCGAACTTGCCAGGTTGTGTGTCTTGTGGTATATGTTCGGGAACATTTTTAAAATTGTGATGCCCAAAGAAAGAACTTTCCATGGTTCGAGATCATGGCTGTTGTGTTGGGACATCGTCCCGCTGGTAGTGGAGAGACCACCTGGGACACCATGTCAGTTACAGTCAGTGAGTTTTCAATGCTAACTTATCTTGCTAGCTATCTTATGTTTGCCATTGATATAACGTCGATATTCTAGATAACTATATAATATGACACCTCAGCTTGAGGTTCCTTCTTGTTTGTGAAATGGGCAGGTTGTGTGACGTTGGCACCAGGGCTGTGTGTTTTAGTGCAACACTGGGGTGCTATGGGCCCGATGATGGGATTGATTTTGGTATCGCAGCTTACCATGATTTAGGCTATTGGCCCTGGCTGGCCTTTTGATAGTCCTGGCTCGCGGAAACATGACCAAAAAGGGAGAGAAAAAAATACTCTTTAACCACTTAGTAGTTCTTTATAAGTATTAGATGGGTTTGTCTTGTGGTACAGTTTTCAATTACCACAAAGTGACCTAGCATCATTGTATGAACAAAAGCAGCTTTGACATTTTGATTATTAATTTTTTATAAATCGTCTTTCGCAGTGAAATAGTTGACTTTCAGTGGTATTGGCAGTCCATTTTGGAACTCTCTCGTCTGCTAATGTATAGTATAATAGCCCCAAAACATATTTGGCCACACTTAAACATTTATGAATGTCTTTGCATTGTATTGCAAAATATCAAACCAATTGACATAAAGACAATATTTGAACACGTATTGGTTGTCAAACCCAGTGGAACATGTCTATAGTTAATGAGATGAGCTCCACCTGTGCATGTTCATACACTAAAAGTTACATTGACACCAAAAATGGCTCAGAAAAGTTAGTTCTGAGAAAAGCTCTAACATTATTTGTTTGCAGATGCAACTTGTTTTATTTAAAAAATTTTAAGCTTCCTGTTCTGGTTGGGTCATTTTTGATAATTTAAGAGTTAAAAAAGAGAAAAACTAATCTCCGTCTTGTATTTGGTCAAAATACCTCAGGATTGACTACAACAATAAATAAATGAATAATAATACATTTTGATATTTTTATGATACAGGGTGTTTTGGGGGAGTCACTGGGGCATTACTAAGGTGTTACCAGGTGGTTGTAAGATGGTTACTTAGGGGCCCAAGTCAAAAGTTATCCCCAAGTCTCTATGACATCCTGATCCCCAGATATGTATCAGCATCTTTCAAATGGAAGTCTATGGAACTTTTCACAAATTTTTCTTCCACCAGTCAAACTTTTATATTGTGAATTAAAAATGTCTTTGAATAAAAAAATACATGATTCTGCATTTGGTTCAAACAGATACAATTTGTAAGTATCCTAATGATATATACATATATATTTATGAGCACCAGAACAGCCAGGCACAGGACAATTGTTTCTTCAGGCCATCCACATCATTAACAGTTAAAACTGCCCCAAATACTTCCCTTTGTTCAATACAACCTTGTGCAATATTTAATCCATCCAGTCCTACTTATATCCATATTTCATATATATTCTTTAACATATCCTACCTCTTCATCAACACATTACATCACCTGCACATAACTGTATATCTGTATATAAAATATTCTAACAACATTATTGCACCTTTGAATATTTCTCTCTTTTTTATTAGTTATATCGTATTTTTTGCATTTATTTTTGTTGCTATATGTATATTTGTTTAAATGTATATGTTTGTATGTATATACAGTACATTTCATTCTCTTGAACTGGACGCTTCTGTCACCATGATAAATTCCTTGTGATTAAGCTCATTCTGATTCTGATTTTATACAGAACCTCACAAAACAATCCAAAATACAACATTGGAGTTATTTTTGTCAAATATAGTGCTGCATAACAGAGCATAAGATATGTGCGTTATTGCTTAAGTATAGTACAATTACCATTGATTTATTACTATTATTATTATTATTATTAGTAGTAGTAATAGCAGCAGTAGTAGTAGTAGTGGTAGTAGTAGTACATACTATACAGTAGTGATATATTTTGGTCATACTTTTTTCCATTTAATTTGAGCTTTTATTTTGGAGTGAAGTCCTTTACCTCCAGAAAAGCATGTTGTTAAATTACCCAATGTAATTATTAAACCACAAAAGGCCGCTGTTTAATTAAATAAATATGTAGTCTGTATGTGCCTCATGCTACAAAGTGAATTAGTGCTCTGCTCGCTGTCATCTGCTACAAACAGAGTGCGCAATGCTCATGATGGTGTTTTCCGTATATGAGCCAAGGAGTTTTAAAAGGTATGAGCAACACAGGCTCCACACATTCTCTTTGAAGCGTGCAGCACATGCATACTATATATTCATCTCATTAAATCACACTAGGACATTACGTGATTTAAATTTGAGCACTGAATATATATAGAATGACATTCGTATGTCAGATAGTATCTGTTTTTGGTATCGATACATGTACATGAGTGCGGTATCGGACCTGATTCCAGCATCGTTATCAGCTCCTCTCTACTTTATATCTACTATAAAATAATAGTACCACGTATAGCATATAGGTGGTTCTATTTTCAAATTAAATGTTATTTTATAAAGCTTGTGATTAGTGTAAAAAACAAGCCTGTTGCAATGTTTGTTTAAAATTTAAAGGCCAATACCGGGACATTTTTGAAATGAACAAAACGTTTTTTTTTTCTATGTTCTCAAAAAAAAAAAAAATGTATATGTGTATAAGTGTGTTAAGTGTATCTCAAGTCTCCAACTTTGTTCAAATTGCTTTTTGGTCCACTGTATCAGACTGTTTTACAGATTTATAACAAAAATCTATTTCAGCTAGTAGAAGCTCAGCTGTATAATGAATCTTACTGACTGCTCTGTACATTTTCTTGCCTATTTTCCTTCCAAGAATTTAAAATCCTACAAAAGCTAGCCACATTCACCTCGAGTCATCGTAAGCAGGAAGAAGAATGTGGCTCTTTTAACAGCACACTGTGACCTGTGCCTAGTTAGTGTCAGGAAGACTTACAGCCTCAGAATTCTCTCTTTGTCTCTGTTTCCTGCCCGTTTTATGGCTGTGTGCTGGACTGCGGGGTCGAGCGATATGCCATTGCTCAGACCAGATGACATTCTCATCAAAGAGCAATTTGTAGTAGATTTTGTGGAAGTCTATTCTACCAAAGCTGCACAAAAAAAAAAAAAACAACAAATAAAAAAACTCAATGTGGAACACATTCGAGAACCACTGGTGATAATTTTTCACACGGTTTATATTTGTGTTAGATTGTTATAGCCAGAGAGTTACCTCATGGTAGAAATACATTATTGTGAGCCATATATGAGAATAAGATGTGTTATGCATTTTAATGCTTCGGAAGTATACCACTGTTGTTGTTGTATGATTGATTCTTGTCTTGCTCAAGGAGCTGTGTATTGTTGAATTGTTTTAAATGAGAACTATTGGAAAATATTAAAGGTGTAACCTAATTTCTAGGGAATTACAAAAATAACCATTGTTTCCAAGCATGCAGAAGCCCACAAACACTGCACATTTTTGTTAGTTTTATAATGGGTTTCCTCAGTCATGGACAATCTGGAAATATCAGATTTTCAGGAATTTTTAAATTGTGTTGTCTATTTCTGGAAAAGTAATGGAAATTAAAGGAATATTCCAGGTTCAATACAAGTTAAGCTCAATTGACAGCATTTTGGCATAATGTTGATTACAAATAAAATTAATAATAATAATTATAATAATAATTTCAACTGTTCCCCCTTTAAAAAAAGTTTAAATTATGGGTTAGTGCAAGGAACTTACAATAAATCATTATTTCAAAAATATAGCCACAAGATATATGTGATAATATGATTTTAGTGTGATAAAATTGCTAACTATCGTTTACGTTAAGTTAAGTTATATCCAACTTAACTTCGGTGCCATTATGTAACGCCATAAGCACTCTAACCCTACAAAAATGACAATTTAAAAACGTATATAATCTTAAAATTTCTGCCTTTAAACCCTCCAATTAATGGCCCCATTGACGTCCATTGTAAGTGCCTCATTGTAACCTCGATTTCTGCTTTTTTTTAAAGAAAAGGACAGATGAGTCAAAATAATTTTTGTGGTAATAAACATTATACCACTAGAGATATATATTTTTTTAAGAATATATATATATATATTCTTAAAAAAATATATAAATAAAATACAAATTTAAAGTAAAACATAGAGCCTTTTCAATGAATTGTTCACCAATCGCTCTGGATCATTTATTAGTAAACCGCTAATGGAGCTTTAAAAATCCTTATCCAGTGATCAAAGTGGGAAGTGGATTTGGGGTGTGTTTTTTAGAATGGATTGAGACAGCTCAACAGAGCCTGAGTGAGTGTTAAAAGCAAAACTCATAGCAAAGACAGACAGGATTTGGCCAGTGCCATGTGCAAGACCACAAACTCTCTGTATTTCTGCCTTTTACACGCACAGACTGGCACACAAACACACTTACACACACACTGACCAGACATGGACCGTATCATCTTCAACACTCGTGAAATAATGCGCTACTAAAACCTGTGCAATCCAGTAAATATGGTCAAACACACACACCCAGACAGGTATTAATACCCAGACAGCAGCAGCCATAATTTACTTTAGGCTTATAGTCTCTCCATCTCAGGACCCCAAATTCCTTTTCTATTATTTGAAATTCCATCTTGGGTGGCAGAGGCCCTGGCGCTTGGCTTATAATACAGTTTATTAAAAAAGCCTCTGCGTTTGGTCTTTGGGAGGAAAGCAGAGGTCACGCAGGGACTGTAACCCCTGTCATCTATAATTCATTGCAGGAATATGCTCTTCTTACCCAGATTAAAATTTAATAACTCCTGACACAGCCTTGGGTAAATACTCTTTTTGTGTCTGCGTGTGCGTTAGGTGGTAGTGAAAACTCGGAAGTTGCAGGATCGTCTAAGCCCGGCTAAAGCCAACAGAAGCCTGGAATCAGCAGGCCAGGTCTACTTAATGCCGAAATGTGTTTCCGGCCAGATAAGGCCCCACCGTGAATGGAAGCAGCGAGAAATGTGCGTGACATAGATTAGATGAGCAAAAATGTAATACTTCTTGAACGGAGGCAGAGGGACCTTTCGCAGGAAGTTTGTGCTTACGTTTGTGGGAAACCTTAGGGAGTCTGAGAGGTGGATGAGAATTGTTGACTTGTCTTGTGTCTTATTCCTTCTTTCTTATTAGTGTACTGGTAGAGTATGGTGCTTGCAATTCCAAGGTCATGGGTTCAATTCCCAGTGAACACTTATATTGATAAAATGTTTACCTTGATTGCACCATACGTCAATTTGGATAAAAGCTTCTGACAAATGCATACATGTAAATAAGCATTGTTTGGTTAGGTGAGCATTACTTTAACTGTTTCTCATACTTGGGGTTGGTGATTTGTACCAGTAAAACCAGTAATCACCAGTTCATGTCAGTTCTTAAACAATTACGGTTCACCCTGTTCCTAACACAATTCTGTATTATGACATTAGAACACTTTTACAATCAAGCTTTTCATCCCACACTGGCTTTTATGACACTATCGCTAGGTTTAGGTTTAAGGTTTAGGGTAGGGAAGGGAAGTAGGTTTTGGTTATTAAAAACTTGACAGAGCATTAACCATAAAAACTTTCTTTTTTGGGGCTTTTAGCTACATAGTTGACTTTTCACATTAGAACTGCCACAATACATGTAAGGAACAGTGTAATATCACCAGTCACATACATTTCATGAGATCAGGCTGACTGTTAAAGAAAGATACCTAAAATCAAACAGCTTGTTGAGGAGATGTGTGCCACAATATTACATTTTTAGGCAATCAACTGATGATTTTCACCTCATGGACCATAACACTGATGAAAGAAATCCCATAGACTTGCATTAAAGGAGGGACCTGAGGCATGTCTAGGGGCCATAATATCACAGAGATTGGGCAGGGTTTTTTTGGACCTTGGCCAGTAAGCAACCAGCCAGAACACCTTATAAGCCAAACATCAATATCATAGCAACTATATACAGTAGGTACCAGACCAAAAGGACCCTTAGCACTGTGTGTGTCGGTGTATTAAAATTGTAAATTCAAGTCAAAGTTGATTGTTTGCAAAATCACCGCCAGATGGTGCAATGTGACACTATTTTTGCACATTTAAGTGTGAAGAAAGTTAGTTGTCACTATTATTAACAATGTTAAAGCAGAAGTGTGTAATTTCTGCACAACTAGTGCCATTGAATGGAATTTCAAAGATACAATTTTTTTTTAAAACAGTTTTCCGAATGCACTAGCCCCAACCCAAACTCACACCATTAGTTAAGTCAATGTTGTTGGGTAGCATTGGCATAGTATAACTGAATTTCTTTTTTATAAAATGCTAGAATATCTGCCTTTTTCAATTAATGGAAACCATTGCTTCATAGGTATTGGTTAATTGTACCACTTTCCCGAAAATCCAAACGAAAATACCAAGTGAATGATCATGATTTCTTAATTAGTCTTTATTCACATGTTTCAATTTACCCAACAAGTCAGTAGTTGTGGGACTAACATAGTCTGATTCATTTGAAACCCACCCCACTCATAGCATAATAAAATGTTAACATTTTTATTTTGTCGCATGACAAAAAACATGCTAAAAACCACAGAGAACATCTGAGCAACTGCATAGCAGCATGCTAAAAAACATTCAGAATACCTTAGCAAACCCAAAGTAACACCCTGGCAACTACCCACAATACCCTAGCAAGGCTAGCATGTTTTGTAGAGGCAGCACCACTCATATTTTTTTTTTTTATAAATTAAGAGGGAAAAACAGTGTATTAAACTGAAAGCATTGCATTTTTATATTAATAATACTGTATTTACAGGCAAAATTCAAGAAATTCAATCATGAATTATGGTAGATTAGTCCTATAACCAACAAAAAATACGATTGATAATGGTTTTATCTATTGACAGTCTTGGGCAACATCCATTCATTGAAAACAATAGTGATATACACTCACCTAAAGGATTATTAGGAACACCATACTAATACTGTGTTTGACCCCCTTTCGCCTTCAGAACTGCCTTAATTCTACGTGGCATTGATTCAACAAGGTGCTGAAAGCATTCTTTAGAAATGTTGGCCCATATTGATAGGATAGCATCTTGCAGTTGATGGAGATTTGTGGGATGCACATCCAGGGCACGAAGCTCCCGTTCCACCACATCCCAAAGATGCTCTATTGGGTTGAGATCTGGTGGCTGTGGGGGCCATTTTAGTACAGTGAACTCATTGTCATGTTCAAGAAACCAATTTGAAATGATTCGAGCTTTGTGACATGGTGCATTATCCTGCTGGAAGTAGCCATCAGAGGATGGGTACATGGTGGCCATAAAGGGATGGACATGGTCAGAAACAATGCTCAGGTAGGCCGTGGCATTTAAACGATGCCCAGTTGGCACTAAGGGGCCTAAAGTGTGCCAAGAAAACATCCCCCACACCATTACACCACCACCACCAGCCTGCACAGTGGTAACAAGGCATGATGGATCCATGTTCTCATTCTGTTTACGCCAAATTCTGACTCTACCATCTGAATGTCTCAACAGAAATCGAGACTCATCAGACCAGGCAACATTTTTCCAGTCTTCAACTGTCCAATTTTGGTGAGCTCTTGCAAATTGTAGCCTCTTTTTCCTATTTGTAGTGGAGATGAGTGGTACCGGTGGGGTCTTCTGCTGTTGTAGCCCATCCGCCTCAAGGTTGTGCGTGTTGTGGCTTCACAAATGCTTTGCTGCATACCTCGGTTGTAACGAGTGGTTATTTCAGGTAAAGTTGCTCTTCTATCAGCTTGAATAAGTCGGCCCATTCTCCTCTGACCTCTAGCATCAACAAGGCATTTTCGCCCACAGGACTGCCGCATACTGGATGTTTTTCCCTTTTCACACCATTCTTTGTAAACCCTAGAAATGGTTGTGCGTGAAAATCCCAGCAACTGAGCAGATTGTGAAATACTCAGACCGGCCCGTCTGGCACCAACAACCATGCCACGCTCAAAATTGCTTAAATCCCCTTTCTTTCCCATTCTGACATTCAGTTTGGAGTTCAGGAGATTGTCTTAACCAGGACCACACCCCTAAATGAATTGAAGCAACTGCCATGTGATTGGTTGATTAGATAATTGCATTAATGAGAAATTGAACAGGTGTTCCTAATAATCCTTTAGGTGAGTGTATTTGTAGCGTAATCTCTTAACATTCACTCATTTCACCAATGTGGTCCGGTTAAACCCTCGATACTTAATTTGCACAGAACACTGAAGGGAGATTTTTGATTTTGTTTTCTGAGGAGTTTAAATAGTGTTCATCAGCCACTTACTCTGTCATCTCCATAGAAACAGAAGAAGCGGCTCGTCCCGTCTCTTCCTTTGGCATCATCATTACTAGTGTAATGTAACTTGTCATGGTCAAACATGTTTGGCATTATGCTAAAGAGAAAATCGAGTGAGCCCAGATTGCTTTGTGTTCACAATGCACGTTATTAGCGAACCAAACCGCAGGCTGCAAGCGAACCGTACTCAGACCACCTCCCGAGATGGTCTCGGTGTGGTTCGCTTTAAAGGGGCCTGGTATTATTTGGTTTGTTCACATATGTTCACAAAATCTCACAAACCCTGAAACGGACCAAGTGTGAAAACACAATTCACTGAAACCTCATAATAGTAAACACACAAATGCTTTTGTGTGTGATGTTTTGATTATCTTGCCTCTCAGGAACAGCACATTGTGCAGGGGGAGAGGTCTGCCTTTGTCAGTTGCTTTGTCAGTGTTTTGATTGCTTGTCATGTTTATAGCTGGCATTTAGCCTGCGAGTACCAAAGGGCAAGGCTAGCTGGGATAGAAGAAGACTCAGTGACCACTGCCCATGGTAGAATGCATGCCGGGATTAAACCTGTCCTTCAAAGGCCAAACTGTTTTCTGTAAATTACCAGATCCTGTAGGTCCTCTCCCATACTGTACATTTACACAGCTCTATACATTCCTGTGTGCAAACACACACACCCAACACTATCCTTGTGTTTCAAAACATGTTTACTTTGTATATTTACAATGTTATTAGCCTACTATAACTTGGTTGTTTAGTATTTAATATTATAGCAGCAAAGAGTAGAATGGTTCACACTTATGATGTCACATATGATGAGAAGGGCTGCCAATCTCTTACTAATTTTCATCTCCTATAGTCATAAGCGCTGTATTTTTGGGATATGTCAAGTTAAACATAGTTTGAAACTTTGAAGAATGCATCTTGAAATCCGTGGATTCTGGAGCATAACATCCATCCAGCAGTTTTGAGTGCAAAAGTAAGGTAGCCAACGTTCAACATCAGCCAGAGGTGGATTGAACATCAGGAGCACCGGGCATTTTCTCAGTGGGCCGCAGGATAATTTTGTCCGGCCAGCTGCTGTGCAAGTACTGGCCTGTCCCACAGAAGATATAGGCAGCCACCCTGAGTCCCATCACGTCCGTATGGACCCTACAGAACGACTATTCAGTTAACTTTATAAGGTAAAGCCATTTAAGTGACTTTTATTTTAAAATAATGTACTTTTATTTTGACCATATATGCACGTTCACTCTGTACCTCGCAGCCTCGCAATAGTTTGAAGCAGCCTTAATAAAATGGATAAAGCTATGAGTAGTATATAGTCATCTGTTTGTTGGGGGAAAAAAAAGTTTTCGGCTATGTTATTTGTCTGAGCTATAAAGTACTTATTTTTAGTGCTTTCTCTAAAAAATACACTCGTCACTTTTATAGCGGTTTTATACGTTTTAAAGTTATGACAATTTTTGCATTGGTGGGGTCCATTGTCATGACTAGCAGTCAATAGTAATGTCTTTTTTCTTTTTTTCTTCAACACATAAATTTGAAATTTAGCCAGAAAATTAAATCTGGCTCAATTACGGTGTTTTGGTGTGGTGTGTTGCGTGCCAAAAAGTCCAGGGCTGCTTTTTAGTCCAAGTCCGCCAATGGTACCAGCCACATACGCAGGGATGGATTACCGACCAGGCCAATGGGGCCAGTGCCCAGGGGCCCTTGACTGCCCACGGGGTCCTGGGCTTTAAGGTTGCGCAATCAGTTTGGTTTGATTCCCCCACTCAAAAACCCATCAACAACGAAAATGAACCCAACGGGACATTCCAGCTTTAAATATGGAACTGCGCAATGGTTAAATAGGTCCAAAAAATTAGTTTGGTGTGACCGGTCCCTAATATGCTTAAAATTAAATCTGCTTTAATGCAACGACCAGAAAGGTTCGGAGGTCCCTCTAAAATAATTTTTACGTCACTGATGGTTACTTTTAGGGTTGGGGAATTTAAAATATACATTTATGTTGACAGTATTACATTATTTACAACTACAATATTTTAGTGCATCTCTTTGGAAATTCACCTGAGAACTGGAGCTAACATGTGCTCATCTGTTCAACAGCACTTCCAGTTTCAGCCACTGGGAGCAGTAGTTTGAATTTCTGTTATCACAGACTGATTCCAGCAGAAGAAATGTCAGCCTACTGTCGACAAAATCACAGTGAGATCAGTCTGTAAAACAAACAAACAAAAAATGTTTTGTTCACCTCAGGAGTGGTTATTAAGCAGTTGTGTGCAAGTTGAATGCACAAGATGTGTGACGTGACATAACAGTATAGAATTAAACATACATATTGTAAATAAATTAAATCATATAAATTTTCATATTAAACAATGTGATACAAGACCTGTATCTTGACCACCCTTTCGGGGAATATTGTGATAATGACCAGCTGACTGTAGATTATCCCTAAAATACTGTATCTGTTATGTCAAAAAACGTCATCAGGGTAGTACTAAATAAATACATTTTCATAGTCTTATTTTTTATTTGTTTTTGTATTAAACATCTTGCAAGGGTTATTCAAACATACGAGCAGAACTATGTATGCAGATAACAGAAAATGCTAGACAAACCAAATTTTCATGGACACTGCAATATGGTAAAAAAACAAACAAATATGCATATAAACCTTAAATGAACTCAGAGCTCTAACGTATGAGCACCTCGCCCACTTTGGTGATATTTGGCACTCGCTCAACTAATTAACCCTGCTAATTGGCTGTGAGAATATTGGATTATGGATTAAGAAATCCTGTTTGTCACGGCGATCTCCCTTGATGGAGTCTATGGTATGAGTGACAGAATGTGTTAGCGAAGTAACAGAGAAGGATTTGTCTGAACAGACAGAAGAGAAAGACGGGCTAATCTCGGAGGGATGGACCCAAGACGCTCATTTCATTTTTCCTTAATGGTTCTCTGAAAATCCCCTCTTTAAATCAGAGGCGTGGAAAAGTGGTTCTGTCATTTTGCCCCTCAATGAGCTCTCTCTGAGTAGGCTTTATGGGGCAGGTTACTGTCTAATAACTGCAATAGGACCGCTGCTTGTAAAACCGGTATTGGGTGTTCACCTTATTCATAATTTTGTCATCTAACTTCCTGTTTGCATTATAGCTACTGAGAAGAGTCGATTAAAATGGATTACATGTGGGAGCATAGAAAGTATTTTTCACCAAGAGATGATAGTGTGAGTCTACACCACCCCTCTACGATGTGAAAATGCTTGTGAGGTTCATTTTTCTGACACCATCAGAGGTAAATTGGTCCTGGCAGATCACATTCAGACAGCTATGACACACTGCACTTTTTCATTCTGCTTAATTTTTAGATTTCAGCTTGTTAATAATTTGGCTTAAAGCTTGTAGTTGACATGAAATTTTAAACAGGACAGCTTGTATTATTTTACATGCACTTCCTGCCAGCAGCTGACACAAAGCGTAACGTAAGCACATCGGCGAGTTCACGTGAGAATACGGAAGCGGAGCTTATTTACAACTGAAGAATGAATATCACGCGAGAGTTCGGCCATTTCAAAGAGCATCAGAGCCCTGGATGTAAGCGCCAATTTAAAGTTAGACATTTTTTAATTATCAACTTGTTTATTACACAAACCTATCTATTCACTTCAAAAGACATCCATTGCTTGACTGGAGCATGGATTATGCTGCCTAAATATGACTTTTGGACCATCAAAGTTGGCACTGATGTTAATCCATTATAAGGACTGGACAGAAATGTATGTTCTTCTAAAAATCTTCATTTGTGTTCTGCTGAAGAATGACAGTCATACATATCTGTGATGGCATCAGAGTAAGTGAAAAATGAGAGGATTTTCATTTTTGGGTGAACTATTCCTTTATAGATGAGCATACCAAATGCAAAGTTTTTTTTAAATCTAGAATCTAAAAGGATATTAAGATATTTTTTATACTTCTGGTATTATGGGCACTCTAGCTTTGGAAAAAAAACAACTCAAGTAAATGTTTATTTATTTATTTTTGCTTCCCATTTTTTGGACTCAAACCATTATATAATGATATATATCATGCAAAAAGGGTGCTGAAGTCGATAATTTTTGTAATTTTGTAATAGACCTCTGTTTAAAAAAAATTATACAAAATTAGTTTAACCACTCCACAGATTTAATATTTGCAAACTATAGTTTTGGTAAGTCGTTTAGGACGATGTGCATGACACGTTTAATTTTTCAAACAATTGTTTACAGATATATTGTTTACTTTTAATTGTCTACATCACAAATCCAGTGGGTCAGAAGTTTACATACATACATACATACATACATACATACATACATTTACATTAACTGTGCCATCAACTAAGCAGCTTGTCAAGCCTTTAGACAATTAGCCAATTAGCTTCTGATAGGAGGTGTACTGAATTGGAGGTGTAACTGTGGATGTTTTGTTAGGCCTACCTTCAAACTCTTTGCTTGACATCATGGGAAAATCAAAAGAAATCAGCCAAGACCTCAGAAAATAAAACTGTGTGGACCTCCACAAGTCTGGTTCATCCATAGAAGCAATTTCCAAACACCTGAAGGTACCACGTTCATCTTTACAAACAAGTGTACGCAAGTATAAACATCATGGGACCACACAGACATCATACCACTCAAGAAGGAGATGCATTCTGTCCCCTAGAGATGAACGTAATTTGGTAAAATCGAAAAGTGCAAATTAATCCCAGAACAACAGCAAAGGGCCTTGTGAAGATGCTAGAGAAACAGGTAGACAGGTATCTATATCCACAGTAAAACTAGCCTTATATCAACATAACCTGAAAGGCTGTTCAGCAAAGAAGAAGCCACTGCTCCAAAACCGCCATAAAAGCCAGACTACAGTTTGGAAGTGCACATGGGGACAAACATCTTACTTTTTGGAGAAGTGTCCTCTGGTCTGATGAAACAAAAATTGAACAGTTTGCCATAATGACAAACGTTATGTTTGGAATAAAAAGAGTGAGGCTTGCTAGCCGAAGAACATCATCCCAACCGTGAGGTATGAGGGTAGCAGCATCATGTTGTGGGGGTGCTTTGCTGCAGGAGGTACTGGTGCACTTCACAAAATAGATGGCATCATGATGAAGGAAAAATATGTGGATATATTTAAGCAACATCTCAAGAAATGAGCCAGGAAGTTAAGGCTCAGTCACAAATGGACAATGACCCCAAGCATACCTCCAAAGTTGTGGCAAAATGGCTTAAGGATAACAAAGTAAAGGTACTGGAGTGGGCATCACAAAGCCCTGACCTCAATCTATGTGGGCACAATTGAAAAAGCATGTGCAAGCAAAAGAGGCCTACAAACCTGACTCAGTTACACCAACTCTGTATGGAGGAATGGACCAAAATTCCAGCAACTTGTTGTGAGAAGCTTGTGGAAGACTGCCCAAAATGTTTGACCCAAGTTAAACTATTTAAGGCAATACTACCACATATAATAAACAAGTGTATGTAAACTTCTGACCCACTGGGCATGTGACGAAAGAATAAAAGTTAAAATAAATAATTATCTATACTATTATTCTGACATTTTTACATTCTTAAAATAAAGTAGTGATCCTAACTGACCTAAGACAGATAATGTTTTCTATGATTAAATGTCAGGAATTGTGAAAAACTGAGATTTGCCCAAGGTGTATTTAAACTTTTGACTTATATATTCAAATATATATTTGAAGGTGACTTGAAGATATGTCATGCAGCACATGACTACACAACACGATGGCAGTAACTGGAAAAAGGAATGCTCAATCCCTCCCATCCTGTTCATGGGTAGACAAATGGTCTTAGGAATTCATGCACAATCTGGGGTAAGATTGCCAGCCTTGTGCAGTTATATGGATGATGTCACAAGCTTCCTCCAGTATTTCTATTAGAAATGGGTTGAGGGGCAATCAGAAATAATTTGAGGTGGAGGGGGATAGGATCTCAGTTGTGGCAGAGCAGCGTATTCAAAGTTTAGGGGACACAGCAGATCTTTCAGACAAACACATGGCAGAGTTGATCCTGGAGCAACGGAAAGAGGGCATGGATTTGATAGACAATTGTCATCTCCCAGGCAAATTCAAGGTTTGGTGTTACCAATTTCCACTCTACCATCGCCTGACGTGGCATCTAAAAACATGTGAGATTTATGCATCGGCAGTGGCAAGGATGGACGCCAAGGCAAACAGTTATATCAGGAAGTGTCTAGGTCTTCCACTTTGTCTCTCAGATGTAGCATTGCTTTACAACTGCCTCTAAAATCACTCACTCTGGGCTACAAGCAGTAAAAGACCTTATGCAGTTATGGAAGTAACTAGGATGGAAGAGGAATGGTATAATGTTAGGGCAGTCAGCCAGCAGCAGCAAGGGTGCTGGACCATATAGGAGGGGGCATCTGATATCATCAGAGTGTTAGGATGGGCTGACTTGTGGAAGGTTTCCCAGGCCAGGCAAATTTTTCTAATAAGGTCCACCTACGATACACTACCAAGCCCTGGAAATTTGTATCAGCACATACATATTCTGCCAGATAGGCAGCAGCTAGTGAGACTGGGAAAAATAACATCCGGTACCCTCACTATTAGCACTGGTGTTCCTCAGGGATGCGTTCTCTCTCCACTGATCTTCTCCCTGTACAAGAATGACTCACTGCAAAGGAACCCTCTGTCAAGCTCATGAAGTTTGCAGATGATACCACAGACATTGGCCTAATCCACAACAGTGACAAGTCTGTATACAGATGGGAGGTTGAACTGCTGGCTGTCTGGTGTGGTCACAACAACCTTGAGCTGAACAAGCTCAAAACAGTAGAAATGATAGTGGAGTTCAGAAGAAATCCACCCGCACTCCCCCCTCACCATCCTGAGCAGTGGAGCCGTTCAGGTTCCTGGGCTCTACCATCTCTCAGGACCTGAAGTGGGACACCCACATAGACTCCATTTTGAAGAAGTCTCAGCAGAGGTTGTACTTCCTTCGCCAGCTGAGGAAGTTTAACCTGCCATTGGAACTGCTGACTCAGTTCTACTCAGCTGTCATTGAGTCTGTCCTGTGTTCATCTATAACTGTCTGGTTTGGTTCAGCCACCAAATCAGACAGAAGGAAAGTACACTGGACAATCAGGACTACTGAGTGAATTATTGGTGCCCCCCTGCCTACCCTCTAAGACCTGTATGTCTACAGAGTGAGCAAACATGCAGATAGAATCACTTTGGACCCACACCCTACCCACTCCCTTTTTGAACTGTTGCCCTCTGGCTGGCGCTACAGAGCACTCAGATCCAGAACATCCAGGCACAAGAACAGTTTTTGCCCTCAGGCGATTTTCCACATGAACAATTAAACTGCATTCAGGACTCCCTAGTGAAATATTTTATAAATATGTCGTGTACATATTAGAGGTCGACCGATATTGTTTTTTTCAGGCCGATGCCGATCTTTTGAAATCCGGGTCGGCCGATGGCCGATTAATGCTGCCGATTTATTTTGGCCGATATTTGCCCGATATGTGCTTGTTTTTAACCTCTTATTTGAACCTTTTATTTGAAAGATAAAATGTAACACAAATAATTACTTAAGATAGACATCATTTCTCAAAAAATACATTTATTGAACACTTGACCAATCTGCACTTGTACACTTAAAATTAAAAATGTATAATGTAAAAACATATTGTATAAATAATGTATAACAAATATATTAAATAAACAAAGCAGGTGTTACGAACTGCTCCGAGACACGAAGGTTGAGATCCAAATGCAGCTTTAATTAAGGGGCAATCCAGACACGCAATCCAATATTCAGAGCATCCAAGAGAAGCACAGGCATAACTAGGGATGGGAATCGTTAAGGTTTTAATGGTATTACTATCTTACCGATACTGCTTATCGATCCGGTACTTCAACTGTATTCTTAACGGTTCTTTTTGTTATATATATATATATATATATATATATATATATATATATATATATATATATATATTACACAAATATAAAGGTTATATAGGCACAGTGATTTAATTTCAGGAAGGTCTACTAACATTACTGTTCAGGTGTGATCTAAAAAGAAATCTAATAAAGTAATCAATTGTAAAATAACACTGCATAGTTTATCATAGATAGATTAATGCTTATTAATGCAGAAGTTATTCATTCAAGAGCTGTAAGTGATTTTCTCTTTGCCTTTTGTTGTTTGATTCACAGTAATGGCTCAATCGTCACATGTTTAATAGACAGCTTCCCCTTTAAGACCGAGTTCAGATCTAATAGGCTCCTGATGCAGCATATTTTCTCCCCAACTATTTCATAACTACGTCCATTTAAGACATAAACTGTGTTTAAGTGAATTCTCACATATTTTTGTGTATAGTTGGTCGTTTAGACGCATGAAACCCAAAGTAGCCTATAGTTTGCTTGTCTCTTTGCGGTGTGTTTCGGAGTGCGCGCCGCCTTGGGAACAGTATCTCTTGTGCTCTTTTTATTATTAAAGGCATCCTGCAATTTAGCAACAGTAGCATTTTACAACAATCACCGAATGTGCTGATTCTGACGTTAAGTTTGAGTTTTAGGGAGAAATGTCAGTGCACCGCTGTGAAGGGAAGGAAGTTGTGCTAGACAGAATGCGGCTTATGTATAAATATTCTTTTTATAATCTTTGGAAGGCGAAATCTAAAATAAAATCAGACTAATAATCACAGATCTAAACCAGGCTACGTTTAAATGTTTAGTTCTGTCACTCATTAAGCTGGGCTCGTTTTGTGCTCGCTGTGGCACCGCGTGAGCGAGTTCTCTCTCTCTCTCTCTCTCTCTGACTGCGAATAGCTAAATTGCATCACAGACAAATGGTTTCATATTATTATACATAGAAATGGCTGGCGAGATAAAATAACTTTCTCTTTATAGCAATAAAGAATGTATTTTCTTAATTTCTTCAGTACCGACAGCAGAACCGATAACGTCCGAGCTTACCAAAGCCAGTCCTTCAATAGCCTATAGCGCGTTGGTATATTTTTATTATTTATCTGCATTGAGTGACAACCCTCTCAAATATAAGACACACAAACAGAACAAATAAAAGTCTCAGATTCACTGTCTGTAATTGCAAAATTCTTGCTTCCTTATTGTGACATGATAGCAACCCTTCTGCTGTGATAATGCAACTTCATCTACGCTATCAATATCCAAAGTAGCCGAACGTCATGTCAACTATCGCGTTTGTCACGTTTTTTCTTGAAGTTGGCAGTAACATATCAAAAGTTTTTAATTAAATATAAATAAGTTATACAAATTTAACCCTTACTGTTTTCTCCAAGGAACTTAGCTCCTTCCTTAGGCCTTCCACTGGATGAGGTCTGCTCACTCTGCTGGAAAATGACTCTAGGGGTAGCGTGCGTCCAACACGTGTTCCACAACAACACTAGGCTGCCCACAGATGCACCTGCCTAATAATCGGCTTGATATGCGTGGATATTGGCCGATGACGATTATGTAAAAAATGCAAAAAATCGTCCGATTAATCGGCCGGCCGATTAACCTTGTTTTTCATCCACTCTTACCTTGTTTTATATTCTGTCTCACTGTATTGTTCTGTGTGCACTTGTTTGTTTCTGCTTTCACCAAAAAAAATTATTGTGCACGTGAGCACACTTGGCAATAAAGCTCAGTCTGATTAGCTGATTAACAGCTCTAACTAATCAGTTCTGGCAAGTGACCATTGTATAAGTGGGATAATCCAATGCACACTAAAATAGTGTGCATTCAACTATTTTAAAGGCACTTCGCGGAGGCAACCACCCTTCGCCTCCACGTCATGCATTGAAAATCATTTAACGCACGCCTAGCCGTGGATAATCACTTATATATATATATATATATATATATATATATATATATATATATATATATATATATATATATATATATATATATATATATATATATATATATATATACATTTATGCATTTGGCAGATGCTTTAAGCGACTTGCAGTGCACTTACTACAGGGACAATCCCCCTGGAGCAAGTGCCTTGCTCAAGGGCCAAACAGTGGCATTTTGGTGGTACTGGGGCTTGAACCCCCAACCTTCTGGTCAGTAACCCTGAGCCTCAACCACTGAGCCACCACTGCCCCCAGTGTGTGTATATACACATATACATATACAGTATATATACAGTACTGTGCAACAAAAGCATTTGTCTTAAGATGGTTATCTATATCTTCAGATTTAGTGTGTGAATAGGAAATATAAATGTTAGACTCACAAACATTAATTTTGTAAATAGAAAAGATTAGAATAGAAGAACAGGGAGCCCTGCAACAGATGTCATGGTCCCCAAAAAGCTGCCCACTGAACATCGTGTCAGTCTGAGATTACATAAAGTGAAAGAAGCAATTGAGACTGCCTAAATAGATAGAAGAACTGTGGCAAATTCTCCAAGAAGCTTGGAACATCCTATCTGCCAACAACCAGGTGTCCAGGTATACCAAGGAGAATTGGCTGGGCTGATTTGAAGGAAATGTTGAGCACACCGATTATTGATTTAGCTTTTTTATGTTTACTAAACTTTGTATGACATTAAGTGATAAATGAAAACTATTTATTTAATTATTTTTTAAGAAATCCTCACTATGCAACATTTTTCACAAGTGCCTAAAACTTTTGCACAGTACTGATATATATATATATATATATACACACACACACATTACCACTTTTTGCCATTTATTCTAATTACCAAACGTGGCCCATATTTACCTGTATTCACACTAAATTTGAAAGCATGTCTTTATAAATTAACTTTATAGAAAAATTTAAACAAAGGATGTACATTTAAATGTAGTTTAACAATTGATGGTGAGAAACTATTTTCTTTATGGAGTTTTTTAGAATTTAATGGTTAAATAAGAAAAGAAGAAAGAAATGTGATGAAAGGTTTAATTTGCTGTAACTTGTGTTAAATTAGAGTAATCTGCTATATGTGCACACCAGCTATGACCCAGTTATTAAGTCAGTTCTGTGCATTTTCCAGTAGATGGAGCTCTTCCTCTGATAAATTTAAGTTGCTGCCAAAAACATGTATCATCTCTTCTTTTGAAATAGAATCTGCACCATTTTCCTATTCCTGTCTACAGAGCCATTATTGATGGACAGACTGAAGTTTTCACCACCATGTGGTCCAGGAAGGCTTTGGGGCAGAATGAGGGATTTGTTGTATTTGTGAAAGTGGGGGTAAATTAATTTTCATCTCATGCTTTGTTACAACTGACCATTTGTGGCTGGTCTGTGAATCAATCTGAGTGATTCACAGACTCTAAGAGAGAGAGAATAATGGTATCTCCACATACGTACACACAAACAAGCCTTCAGGACGGCTGCACCTCCCTCTTGCCCATAAGAATTTACAGGATGGAACTTTATATGACCCTTAGGAGTTGGTAATATACGTGAGGCCTTTTGGGCTTGTAATATGGCAGTAGTGACAGAATATCATGCAAAACTCTCTTTGTGCTGTCTTCTACAAATATTGTTAAACAAGAATGAGGGTTTTATTTGATACAGTCTTTTATGAGACACAGTTAGCCGTGGAAATCTGAACAGAAAGCATGTGTTGTACAATTTACTAAGCAGTCGCATTCAAAGTCACTTTATTGTAGGACAAACTCTCTGCTTTTGAACTGTTCTAGTGCTAAATTGTACCAGGATGTGGCCAATTAGATACAAGTGCTATTTTGAAAATTACCCTTTGTAATTTTCTGCAATTTTGAGCACAAACGCAAGTGTATGATGATGCCGCAGGTGCTGTTTATTTGGATGAGAATATCACCCTCATTTTTAAAGGCATAGTTCTCACTAAAATGAAATTTTGTCATGATATACTCACCCTCATGTTGTTCCAAACCATTCTGTAGAACACAAAAGGAGATGTTAGACAGAATGCCAGCCTTAGTCACCATTCACATTCAATGTATTGCAAAAAATTATTCAATGAAAGTAAATGGTGACTGAGACAAATTCCATGCTCAGTGGAAGCAATACAGTCATACAGGTTTGGAACTACATATAGGTGAGTACATTATGACAAAATTTCATTTTAGTGAGAACTATGCCTTTAAACATGAGGGTGATATTCCCTTTAACAAACATTATTTGACTGCTAAGGTTATTTATAAGTTGTATTTTCTCTTTTTCTCTTCCACCCAAACAGAAACAGTAGAGCCATGCACTCTTTAATATCTCCATTTCAGCCACTTTCTTTCACATCCATCTTACCCTCTCTGAAAGAAGCAACAACATCATCTGCGTCTCTAAATTAAACCTCTCAGGAAGAGACATACTGGTATTTTTTCAAAAACAAGTCCACAGCCTCATGCCTCCACTCACAGCACGCTCCTGATTTCCCCATGTCCACTGTTCCGTATGGCACTGTTGCCGTAGCAACACCATTCGTGTTTAAAGAGAGTCATATATTTACTTAATGTTGCCTTCATATCTTCAGCGTGGCCATTAGTCTTTCTGAGGGCAACCGACTGCGGAATTTACTACCGTCCTCGCCAGGGAATAAAAACGTATAAATGACTTCTTTAGTTTTCATTTGCAGTTTTGTTCACTTCCATTCCTTCACAATCATGTATTTGAGTTTTGTTGATCTTAAGCTGGCCCTCAACCCTGAATTACAGGGATCGTTCACCCAAAAATATTTTGAAACTACATGTGGGTGAATAAATTGTTTTAATTTATTTATTTTTATTTTTGGTGAACTGTACCTTTAAAATGATTCTGACCAATCCTACCTCTGCCGTATTCCATATTATTCGTCAACCGTTTGCTTTTTTATAATGTAAGTCTATAGAAGTCTTGTGTGTTTGGATAGTTGTGGAATTTTAGAATTCCATTATTTTGTAATATTGGAATTTTGAGAAATTATCAAAAAAAATGCTACAATGGTGCATGTTACGGTGCCCTTTAATAGTGACAAAAGCTATCCAAACTGCGTATCAGCTTCATTCAAAAATGAACATACCCTAAAACATCCCCAAGGAAACCTATTTTTGCTCCAAGCTAAATTGATTGTGATTTCCGGTCTAGGCAGGTTTGTTACATTACTGTGTAATTTAACTTCAAAATTTCACTGTACAAATAAAATCCATTCATTTTTGACCACTTTATGAGCACAGTTTACTCATTCTTATGAGAAGTTCTGTGAAGCTTGTCTGAACAAGCAGGTTTGTGCCATTTACAGTATGTATGCTCAAAAAGATCCAGTTTGTACCGGATGTCTTTGAAAAGGTCCAAATTGATTGATAGTGTGAACACATTTTAAAAGCAGCCTGATATTATGAAAATTGCATGACTGTGGCAACGTTTTTGCTAAATGTTATTACATGGTTCCTCAAACATATTGCGTCAGTTCCGAGGTGAAATGTTCACTGAGTGGTGCTAAAAGCGAATTAAATTGTTTCTCAAATAGATAAAAATCAACAAAGCCTACCTACCTACGCTAAACCTTAAACCAAAACCTAACCGATAGTGTCATAAATAGCAAATGTGAGGTGAAAAACTTTTTTTTTTTTTTTTTTAACTGTTAATACTTCTAATTTAGAAAAAACTTCCTACCCTAAATCTTAAAAGGTACTCTCAGTACTGTTTGTCTTTTTGTCATCTTGGACTTACACTGACACCTAGCGGCTTGGATGCAGCATAATTTAAAATCAATCGTTTTTTGTTGTCGTTTCAGATACCATTGTAGAAATGTAGTATTCACAGTCAGCCATGATTACTTTAATCAATGAGTAAAAGTGTCAAATTACAGGACAGTTACTGAGATTAAGCAGGTAGTATTTGGTCATGTGATTCTAACATGTCAGCCCCCTTGTGCGGACCCTCTCCATGTAGAATAAAACAACTTTTATAAGGTTACTGATATGATGAGTCTTCATTTTGAGTGCTTATGATTTTGCACCTTTAAAACCTAAACATAAGCCACACCAATAATGTCTTCAAATGAAAATGTGAGATGAAAAACAGATAATTTTTAAAGGTTAATGCATGATCGAGTTTTAAATCTAAACCTAAACCTAACCGATAGTGTCATAAAAATCAAATGCGAAAAAAAAAAAGAAATTGTTGAAGCAACCAGGTGATTTTTTTTTGTGTTTCTAATAACACTTTCAGCTCATATATCGGCTAACATGCTCTTTAGGACTCTACCCCTGTCCTTTGAATCACAAGTGCAACGCAGTTGAGTTACTGCGCAATTTGATCGCACTCACGTATAGTAATGTGATTCTATGAGACCAGGTTGCAGAATTTGCCAATATGTATTTTGGAGAGAATTATTGAAGAACATTGTAGTGCTCTAAATTTCTCCTCACACATCTGGCTTTCCCCATAACACTTTTTGTGTCGACCACTAATCTTGCATCATTGCATTCGTCAATTCCTGTCATTATGCTTGCTGTTAAGGTTGCTTTTTAGGGCATGATTATATCCTCAGGAATAAAGGCGGGCGGCTTCTCCCTTACCACTGCAAAATAATCAGACCCCCCAAAATTACTTATTGATCTTTGGTTGCAGTGCGCAGAGAGGGATTTAGAGTGGCCAGGTCATGACAAGACCACTGTGTGTGCGAGAGAGAGTTCATGGCACTCTGTAGGAATATAGACAGACCTTTTGCCTCTAATTGGATCATGTAAAATTAATCAATTGCAAACCAAAAACCTTTTAATAACCATTTTCCCCTAAATAATAATTATCATAACATTCCTATTTGTAACCATCCAAATCACACTAGAATTCAGTGCTTTTACTGTATATCCTGTTATTAAAAAGACTTTCACAATTGTGGAAAGTATAGAAATATAGATTGTATTTTGCAAGGCTTTAAAAAAATTATTCTCCTCCTGGTTTGGTTGATTGTTTCATTTTTAATGGCCACACCACCCCAACAAATAAATAAAAAGAAAAGGCCCAAAACTTGTTTTCAACATATATTTAATAATAGTCCAGAGAATATATATATATATATATTGTCATTAAACATTGTTTTCTTTAAAATAAATTAAATAAATGAATAAAACAGTAATTTATTACAAATCAATATAGATTTATTTATACTGTAATTGACATTCATTACTAATTTCAAGTCACTTTTACAATTGTCATTTAGTCAATTAGATAACATTACCAAATCATCATAATTTGACAAAAATGTTCTGTACATAAAATAAAAATGTATTTTTATGTTTGCAAGGCATTGAAACTCATGTACAGTACATAATCGCAAATGTAAGACTGTTGGGACATACGGTAAGCACAACCCTTATTTTTGAGCCTTGCTGTGGCTAGATTTCCAAATAGCAGAATATTTATATTTGCCTGCAGAGAAACACCAAAAGAAGTGTAAAAAACTTAATGAACAGCCTCCAGGCCACCAATCAATACAGTCATTATAAGTATGTGTGCAAGTATGTTTTTTTTTACATATTTGTTTCTTGAAATGTACATGATTTATCGAGTGCCACAAACATTGGTGTGTGATTGGGTGATTTTGAGGGTGTATAATGTGCAGACAGTGTTTGGGTCGGTATGTTCTCTGTCAGGGTGCATTGATCCTGGCTATGGGAGATGAATGGATTAATTACAGGCACTCTGAGGTATGGGACTGCAGGCAGCCGGGCAGGAGACATAACTGAGGTGCTGGAACGGTGAAAAGATGTTACGGGCAAATTGAACCCTGTTAATGAATGTAGCGTCACCTGTGGCTACATTACCGAGTCCCAGGGTGCCAAGACAGGGCTTCACGTTCCTCTGTAGCCTCCCGGGACCCAGCATGAAGAATGGGTGACGCCCATAAAGCTGGAATGGGTTACAAAGGTATCTCAAAGAGTTTAGATATTCATTCATTCATTCACAGTTAGACAAATTGTCTATAAATGGAGACGATGTAGTACTGTGGCTACTCTACCTAGAAGTGGCCATCCAGCCTCTGTTCATGAGTCTACTATATGTAAAACATTAAAAAGACATGGTGTCCATGGTGGCTTCTTTCCTCTAACAGCTGCTTTCCCAAAAATAATAAAACATTGCTGCATGTCTGAAGTTTGCCAAAGACCACCTTGACACTCCACAATGCTACTGGGAAAACGTTTTGTGAACTGATGAAACTATGGTTGAATTGTTTGGGAACAACACAAAGCACCACATATGGCTTAAAAAGGGCAGCGCATACCAACATGAAACTATCATCCCAGCGGTGAAGTATGGTGGAGGGATCATTGTGATATTGGGATGCTTTGCTGCTTCAGGGCCTGGCCGCTTGTCATCATCGAGGGAAAAATTAATTCCCAAGTTTATCAAGATATCCTACAGCATAATGTCAGGGTGGCTGTGTCCCAGCTGAATCTCAGTAGAAGTGGGTGATGCAGCGGGACAATGACCCTAAACGTTTAAGTAAATCCACTACAGAATGGCTTAAATAAAAAAGGAAAATCCACCTTTTGGTGTGGCCCAGTCAGAGCACAGACCTTAACCCAATAGAGATGCTGTGGAATGACCTCAAGAGAGCCATTTACACCAGACATCCTAAGAAATGGCTAAGCACATGCAGTTCTGTAAGGAAGAATGGTCCCAAAAAAAATTCTGAACGTTGTGCAGGTCTAATCCGCAGCTACCTGGAAACACTTGGGTGAGGTCATTGCGGCCAAAAGAGGATCAACTAGTTATTAAATCCAAGGGTTCGCTTACTTTTTCCACAGCACTTTGAATGTTTAATGGGATATGTTCAATAAAGAAATGAACGATTATAATTGTTTGTGTGTTGTTGTTATCTAAGCACCTCTAGAGAGCCATTTACTTATTTGTCTATACTTGTGATTTGATTAGGATAAGATTCCATTTTATGGCCAATTAATGCAGAAAATCAACTAATTCCAAAGGGTTCACATACATTTTTGTGACATTGTATAATATATTTTAATAGTATTTTCACTAGTGGTCTCATCTTGAATCAATGGAACATTCCCTATGGTGTGTGCGTGTCTGTGTTAAATCCAGTGCATTTCGATAGTGCTGCGTTCAGCATGTGTCTCTGGCTAAATATTTACTCACTACAGCATAATAAAGTTCAGGGCTTGGACAGGAAGAAATGTGTTTTAGAACCTATTAAGCCAACCCTGATCCACTGCCATAAAAGATAAAAGAAAGAAAGAGATGCATACTGAATAATTGAGTTCCAAGGAGTTGTGGCTCTTTTGTTTATCCAATTACAGCACATTAAAAATTAATGATTAATCAGTTATTGCTGTTGGGGACTCTAGGTGCTATCAAAGTTGCTGCCCATCTCTCTGTCCATCCATCTTCATACCTCTACTTGCTTTATAACTCCAATGGAAGTGGCATTCCACAGCAGTGTGCTAGCTGCAGTGATTCACTTTCACTTTTATTGTAAGGAAAATGAGGCTGTCATTCTGCCTAAAATCATATTTGATATTCCACGGAAGACAGATAGTCATACAGGTTTAGAAAAACATTGAAAACTTTTTTACTTTCCCTGTAAAAAGTAAGTGTTTTCATAAGAGTAATTTAGATTTTTCTGAGATCAGCTTTCCACTACAAATATTTAACAACATAAATTGAAATGTGCTATACTTTTTCAGACTTACATGCCTATAGTAGGCAGATCTGAGCTCATTTGCATTCTTTGTTTGGATTTAAACTTCGTCTGAACAAGCAACATAAAACACACACTCCCCCAATCCGATTCCAGTCATTACCACACACACACACACACACACACACACACACACACACACACACACACACACACACACACACACACACACACACAGATTCAATCCTGATCCCAGACATTCATACCAACCCAATATATCAGCCATATTGATTTCCCTGCAAACAAATAAGTCTGTTTTTTTGGAGCAGTGGAATATGCTGCAGCACTCAGAAGGTCATGAATGCATCATAGTGACCTTGAGTTAATAGACTTCTTTCAATTCGCACACAACATTTTTTATTTATTTATTTATCGCCATTTGTGGAACACTGGCCTAGTTATCTGCTGGAAATGTGTGCTATCAGTGACATCCTATCTCCAGAGCAAAGAAGGTCCATTTCTTACTTTCATTCCTTTTTTATTTTTCTATACCACACTTATGAAAGGAACTATGTACCTTGTTCAGTTAGTTCAATTGGGCAAAGAGATAGCGGCCATCTGACCCTGGATTCATTCTATCGGGAGGTCAGTGCCATTTCCTCTCTCCCTCTGAGTCAGTGTGTACTCTGTGGTATGGAGGTGAAAGCACTGTTTGTTGACATAGAAGACAATGTGATCTGGAATTTCCTGGAACTGTATGAACTATTGTTGGTATCAGTAACCTCTCGACCTACAGCAGACTGGCTTCTTTCATTAACTGAGCTATTGAAAGGAGATGAAAATGGAAAAAAGAAAGTTTTATCGAACGTAAAGTTTTTTTTTTATTATTTTTTATTTTTAATTGTTTGCCATTTGGCTACTACATGTATTTGACACACCTAATTGGAATAAAACTAAGAATAACAACAAAGCTCACTGATTGGTTAATCATGGCATTCTGTGGCCAAATATTTTTGCTCATGTGGGTTGCCAAGTTGAGGACAGGCAACAGGAATGAGCAAACTGACATTGGCAAGCTACAAGCTTTGTCAGTGATGAACACTGTAAGTTGATCAGCTAATGTATACGTTTGCAACGTTTTTATTGTTGCAAATTATAAACCAGCTCATGTGGATTTTATATCACTCTGTCAATGTTAGTTAGATGTATTGCTAGCTTCCATGTCTTCAGTGTGCTTTGTTTACACGCTAGCTTGTTTAAAATCTGGCAAGCCGGGGTGTCAAAATACTATTCCGAAATGGGCAGTGGGCGGAATCACACAGGCCAAAACACAAACAGAAATTCCGTCGCAGAACGAACATTTTAGAGTAGAATATATTGGCTGTAGCATTGTTTTCAGAGAAGCCAGTATTTCAACTTAGCATGTTTCCTAAACCTGTGATAACATATTATGATAATTTTTGTTTTAGTACAGTAAATATATTACACATTGCTCATTTAATGATATTAAAAATACTGATTAAGGACATCATTTTGAGCAGTTTTGTCTTAAAACAGGGTCTTTGCAGAGGGTTTGTTGATGTGCGTATGCGTGTGTATGTGTGATGAGCCATCGGAATTCAATGGGTGCACTCTGTCAAAGTGTGTTGTTTTAAATTGTTCACTTTAAATTCTAATCCTGCCAGAGATTGCACTCCATGTAGTGTGAGTAATATATAGAAACAAATTCAGCTTGTTCTAATAATCACAGCTTCAACTGCACATTACTCCACACTAACCCGATTTGCACTGACAAATGCAGTATCACTGCTACAATAGCACACGTGCTATCAGGACAATAAATGCACTCTCCTTTAATTACAGCGGTCTTGCCTCGTGATTAGTCTAGATCTCTCACGAATGTGAGACGCCTTCTCTTAAATGCTGTTATAATCTTCAGCGATGTGCGGAGAGTGGTCGAAAATGTGGCAAAACGATTTGGAAAGCTTTAGCAGCAATTAAATGTCATCATTGTTGCTGATATTTAAATACAAGAATGAATAGACTGAGGAGAAAGGGAGTTAGTGTTGTTTAGCTATTAATGTTTCTATTATTAAGACATGTATTATTTGTTATCAGTGGTGTCTCTTGCTTCTATCATTATTTTCAGGTTGGCGTCATGAATGGGATGTGGCAAATTCGATGAACCAGATGTCCACTGTGTGCTTTGTTTTCTACTTACAATTGGCTTTTTAAAAGGAATAGTTCACCCATAAATGAAAACGTTGGTCATTATTTATTCACTCTCATGCTGTCCCAAACCCATTTGCTTTTTGTTTTACTTTTTTTTTAAACAAAGGAGTGTTTTAACTACACTACAAGTTAATAATTATATTAAATATTATTCTCTATTGTATTACATCATGTTATCTTCTAATTAAATCTCTATCTGTAAAATATAATTTTGTAAGCTTATATGTAACCTTTTGTTTATCGAACAAAATTAATCAGTAAATCGATTTATGTCTAAATGATTTTAGGAAGTGTTTGAACAAATTATTTCACTTGAATCTAAAAGTCGACCTTCCCAATGCTTCATAAGTGAGAATGTGGACATTTTAGGAGAGCATGTTTAATTAATACAGTTTTCTCGGCTGTATAGCCATATGCACAAAACACTGTGACAAGACAATGGATATTGGCTTAAACTGCAACAGTCAAAATGTGGCTTGTAGCCTTGCTGAGGCTTAGGAAATCTTTTACTCAAGTAGATTATGAAATGAATGTTCACATTTTGTTTCTTGACATTTAATAAGGGTTTCCAATGTAAATTACTTTGCCGTCTGCACCTTAGGTTGGTACGACCTTTGGATTGAAGGGGATTGATTCATTTATGAGCTAATCTGCTGCAGAAACAAAGCAATGTGCCCGCTACAGGGTTTCCACATGGAAATATTTTCCATGACTTTTTCAGTAACTAACTGTACAATGTTGATGATTGCACTCACAAAGAGCAATTTTTTGCTGATGAATTGAATACAACATTTCCAAACCTGACATTCACAATTTACATTTTTTTCTTGAACTTTGGAACCCTACATGCATGCATGTTCACATACTTCTTATGTTTCTGCTACACAGGTGAAACAGAAAAACAGTGCTGTTTGTCTACATATATATTAGGCAGCAAGTGAACAGTCAGTTCTTGAATTTCATGTGTTGGAAGCAGGAAAAACGGACAAGTGTAAGGATCTGATCGACTTTGATAAGGGCTAGAAGTAATGATGGCTAGAAGTGATGGCTAGAGAGAGAGAGAGCGAGAGAGAGAGAGATCCCAAGCAGAGATGCTGTCAGCTTTCTGAAGAAAAATAGCGTCGAAGTGGGGGTATTTCTCCCTATTTAGTGGTAGCCATTGCACAAGAGTCGATCACTATAGAAACCATAATGTCCTCTGTGATTTTAAACAGCACCCATAGTGTAATTAATCAGTCTGATGTGTCTCTCAGCTGTTATGAGCAGTAATGCTGAAGTTGTTCATTTAAAGCCGTTTAAAGCTATATCCAAGCTTTAGTAGTGTAGTAGTAATACAATTAAGCAATCATGAAGAGCTGTTGCTTTTAAACACTGGCTGACGTGGATTCACTTCATGCCATCTAATTGCTCATATTACCAAAAAAAGATTTTTTGCCACTACCTGCTGGCTAACATATATAATGTCAAAAAAAACATGTAAGAGATACATTATACAGTAAATCTTAACACTTGTATGTACTACTCTTTGCTTACAAACACAAGCGGAGTGATACACACAGTGAAGTGTCAGAGTGCTGATGGTATCAGACCCTCACTGCTCATGAAACATCTCTCGTCCAATCAAATTCGAGGACTGGAACTAACTGTTATATATACTGTATATATTCCAGAAGAGTTTGGCACATGTTGCAAAGCTAACATACATAAATAATATAATTTTTCACTTATGAGTCACATTATACTACATTTAAAATTGGTTTTGCTCAGCAAGATCAAAAATAATACGGATGTTGTTCAGCTGTAAGTGGCAGTATGTTTTCCCATTATATTTTATTAAATCCAAACTAAGACCATGACTCTGGATGTCTTTATATAAAACAATGCCATCCGATTCCTTGTACACAGGCAGCTATAACAGTGAAATACATCAATACCATTACGAGCTTCATTTTACATTCCCCCATCACGCCACAGAGATAAAAAGCCACCGACTCTGAAATACCTTGCTCTATCCTTAGTGCCAATATGACCTTTTGCAGTTTTTATATTCATAGCATTAACAACCGGACAGTAAAATCTCAAGGCCAGTGGTGTTGCATAGATGTGCATGTGTTGTAAAAGGAAACGGATGGTGTGGTTGACCCAGGGCTCAGGAATAGCTCTACACCCACACACAATCTGTTTACCCACCCCCAAACAAAGTGCAAACTATCAGTTGTAATAACCTGGAAGAAAGGAATGCATTAAGGCAAGATTCCTCTGTGCATTCTCCAGAAGGTCCTGTTTATGTGAGCATTGTGGAGCATAATTTATTTAATTGCTAGTTTTATTCACAATTAAACTCCCTCTTGGTTTTGTTACATCAATATAAAAGGCAGAATTTTCTAGTAAGCCACCTCGCACATTTAAAAGCGCTCCTGAGGAACCCAGTGTACTTGATTAACTTTTGATTGGCTTGTGAATTGTGCCTTTGTCCACTGCTTTCAATATCACACAGTTTCAAAACATTGCAGATTTAAGTAATACTGCTGCACTAATTCACAAATGATTGAACTTCAAACTGCCCTGAATCTGCCTCGCTATTTACTGCATACGTAGACTACTGCCTTTTAGTGCAACATTTTAAGGCGTCCGTCTAGACATTGTTTCCTTATGTAAGCATGCGCTACACTGCCGTCTTTAACTATTGTTGTTCGACTGTTTAAAACATGTCTGGAGACACCTGTGTTCTGCTCTATTTGTTGCGCTGTATCTTGCTATTTTTAAGTGCAACAATGCGTTCTGTGTAAATGGACCTTAACCGAGATGGAACCTCAAAAGTTACTTTTTTTTACAACTCTGCACACTACACAAATTGCACTAAGCATAGGAGACTCGATTGTTAACGATTGATTCCACGTTAGCATGTTGCTAAGCTAATGTTGCAGTACGTAATGTAACAACACACAGGTTTGGTTAAAGAGTCACATTTCGTTAAATTGTAAACAATTAAACTACTTATAGCAATACATTTTAGTATGGAAAGAAATGTAACTATGTGTGCATCACATTCAGCTCCCTAGTTCAGTAGTCAGGGCACTGATCAGGAAGTAGGCCATTTTAAGGGCTGTCTCAGTCACAAAATATTTCCAGGGCACTCAAATATGTGCTCCCTAAAAAATCGGGGGAAAAAATGGCGAATCACTGAAAAAAATGGGGACATCATTGCTCACTATATTGTCTCTCATGTTGTTAGAAGACCAGGGGAGTGAGGTTTACACACACTGCACAGCTATCACTTACCAGCTAGCTGATGTTACACTCACCCCCCTAAACCTCCCTCCCATACAGGTCATGGCACCACTGTAACCAGTATTGCCAACCTGCTCCGAACGGGATTCGAATAGGTGTATCCGGCATGGGAGGCGAGTGCGCTAATGAGGAGGCTAAAGGCTAAAGCCTCTAGCATCAGTTGCTAGTGCGCCTCTTGAGGCCAGGGGAGTGAGGTTTAAACACACTGCACAGCTATCACTTACCAACTGGCTCCTGTTACATTCACCCCCCTAAACCTCACTCCCATCCAGGTCACGGCACCAATGTAACCGGTCCTGCCGACCCACTCTGAACGGGATTCAAACTGGTGTCTCCGGCATGGGAGGCGGGCACACTAACAAGGAGGCTAAAGGCTACAGCCTCTTTACACACACTACAAAGCTATCACTTACCAGCTGGCTCCTGTTACACAAGCACAAGTGTAACTGCTGTATATGATGTCAATGGCATATATTCTCATTAAAAGAGATGTTGTTTGGAATGACTTTCATCCATAATTACAATGAAAGGGTTAAAATTAGTTTTAAAAATATGCTCCTTTATATTTTAATTTGTTTAATTAATGCCATTTATTATTTATAATAATAGTACATGTTTGAATATCTTCACTGAAAATATACGATAGTGTTATTTACAGTATAATGTGATGTTGCTGATATACATCAGCTGCCCTTGAATGCGCAAGCTCGTTATCGCTGGTAATTGAGTCATTAGTGTCCCATTGTTCAGTGGATGGACACCCTTGCCAGTGTAAAAATTCCTGTTCACGATACGCTAATTCACGTCATTTTGAGCTAGGGAGCTGATTTAGACACATCCTATGTTTATAATCAACATTTCTCATTTGCCATTTTGGATTTTTTTTTATTCATTTTTTTACTTAATAAAACAGTACATTGGGGGCCTGGGTAACTCAGCGAGTATTGACGCTGACTACCAACACTGGAGTCGCGAGTTCGAATCCAGGGGGTGCTGAGTGACTCCAGCCAAGTCTCCAATGCTGCCAAATTGGTCCGGTTGCTAGGGAGGATAGAGTCACATGGGGATTAGTGGTTCTCGTTCTCAATGGGGCATGTGGTAAATCGTGCCTGGATTGCGGAGAGTAGCATAAGCCTCCAAATGCGGAGTCTCCGCAGTGTCATGCGCAACGAGCCATGTGATAAGATGTGCGGATTGACGGTCTCAGAAACGGAGGCACCACGAGGACCTACTACGTAGTGGGAATTGGGCATTATTCCAAATTGGGAGAAAATGGGATACATTTTTTTTTATAAAAAAATTATAATAATACAGTACAATCATGGATTGTCTTCACATAAAGGATATGCAACGTTACCTTACAATTTTGCCAAAACAAGGTGGCTTAGGAGGCAGGAGAGCACTTCTATGATGCCTTAAAATGCTGAATTTGTAGGCAGCTCACTAGGTTTTTGGAACAGAGAGACAATAAAGTTCACAATCATGTCAGTATTGGAGCTTCAGGGTGATACTGGATCCCAGAGGAAGTTGGATAATGTCTGTTTTATTATGTGCAGATGTTGTGGAAAAAGAAAAGATGCAGAATAAATAAAGTGAATGTGCTGAGCTCCTTCTAGCCTGGCAGCACAAATATCTGATCAGCAATATATATTTCTAGTAGACAAGTGAAGACACAATTTTTTCTAGTAATAGTGACGCTTACCTTATCATAAAATTAGTGGTGTTTGCTAAGTATAGAGATGCGTTAGCACAAGAAATTGATGGAGAGAAGGGATATTCTTCAGTCTTTTTGCCAGCTGATACTCACAAACATTGTCAAGTGTTTTAATTCGACCAGTAATCTGTTTCAATATGGAGTTTTGAGATACTGAGACAGGCTGTAACATCTGCCAAGAGAGCTTTAGTTTTTCCTTTAGCAGTTCTTGAACACTCTTGAATAGAGAAATGAGGATGAAAGCTCAGGCACTGAAAGAGGGTAAGATAGAGAGAATAGGGAATGTTTTGGGAAAGCGCCAGAAAACTGATTTGATGACAATATAATGATTTCTTATGTAAATGACCAAATCAGAAGCCTTATTTAATTGGCCCAGCTGCTCTGTAGTCTTTTGTGGTGTGCTAACCGTTTTGAAAGTCTGTCCCTTGTGTTTCCTATCTGTTCTAAAGAGCTAGCGTCTGCTTTTGGAGAATTACCGTGTTTTGCCTCTCTTTTTTGCAACATTTCCACCTGCTAATTTACATATTCCTTCACTGATAAGTGTCGGATAAGCACGCTCTACTGTAGAGATGGGAATCATTAGGAATTTAATGATTCTTAAAAGATCAATTTACATTTAAACAGATCAGAAAAAATAAATCAGAAATAAGTGTGTGTGTGTGTGTGTGTGGGTGGGCATGTTTATGTGGTTTATGAGGAAAATTTTTTTGGTTACAAACTGGTAATTACAAGGGTATTCTGCTATAAATGTGGTTTATGAGGACATTTCTAATGCCCCCATAATTTAAATAGCTTAAAAAAACATATTAAACGATATTTTATTGAAAATGTAAAAATGCAGAATGTTTTCTGTGAGGGTTAGGTTTTGGGGTTGTGTTAGGTGTAGGGGATAGAATATATAGTTTGTACAGTATAAAAATCATTATGTCTATGGAAAGTCCTCATAATGATAGGTAGACCAACATACACATGCGTGGATGTTGTATTTTGGCTTCACTATACTCAACATTAATTTAATTAATAACTTTCGTCATGTGTCAAAACAATACGATACCAACCATAGCAAAATTTGTCTTTGGGAGAAATGCCAGCAAAAGTACATCTGGTAAGAAACCTAATTAAGTTTTAGCCCCGAAACCTGTTTGAGTCTCTAGTTTCATCTGATATGCCATTTTTAAAAATTGGAGTGATTTATCTCAAAACGCTGCACTGATAAACAGTGTACACTTATGTGTACTTTAGCAAATCTTTTCCTTAGAAATCCTATATTTACTGTGCATTAACACATTGAGAAACAATGGATTCATCCAAAAGCTGAACAATTTTGCTTTCATAGGCTTTATATGGAGTTAGGATGAAAATAAGGTGCATTTCGAACTGTTCTCAGAACAGTGTACACAAACAGCACACTGGAGGTTAAGTCATTCACTATATAGGGAGCATACTATAGCTCTATGCAGCTAAGTGCATTCAATCCAAACTTCTTAACAACAGTTCAGTTTCAGACTGGATGACTTAACAAGTTTGGCAGACATGGGACAATGGTAATTAGTGCATATATTCAGAAATTATAATGTATAAATACATTTTTTAAATGGCTGTCAGTGATTTGATGATGGTCGCCATTACTTTGAATCAGAATTAATTATGCTACTTTTACTATACACTGATACATACAAACAATAAAAACAATTTGTAAAAATGTTCTTTATTTTGGGATTATTTAAATTCACAATTTAATCCCACTGTCCTCATATGTGGACATACGTTTTTAGGAAAAACATTTTTTTTTGCATGTATATTTGGTGCTACTAGTTACAAATCAAAAAGAACCACAAAATGCCCACATCAGTATTGCTCGGGGGTCTCAGGAGGTTAAAAAAGAAACAGAAAAGGAACAGACCGGTTCCCAATTCTACTCTGCTACTCTGCATGAATTATAGCTTTTAGAACCCAATCCAAGAAACAGTTTTCAGACTAGAGGCAGTCATGAAGTCCTGACACACTGTTATTGACTCAAGATGTAGTCTACTGCCGGAATCCCTTTTGCATTAATAAAAAGTTCAGTTCTGTAATAACAAGGCCAAAGGAGACCTTTTCAGTTCTGAAAATTCAGCTTTGCCAGAATGGTTGTGCCAGTAGGCGGTGAGGGACGGCAAAACCTCGGCAAATTGACTTCCTTTGAAGTCAGTCATTATATTTACATGTTATATCCAAGATGCTTGGGGCTTTTGAGCCGTTTTCATGACATAATTGGCCTTTCTTTCCAATTATTGTGTCCTTATCTAACTTCCCAAAGCTAAGTGTCTGCACCCTTCTTTCGGTGTGCTCTGTATACCAAATAACCTTGCCCAAACTATCCCCATCCATTTTGTTATTTGAGCAGTGCACTGTGCTACATTATATCCTGATTGCATAAGGCTGCAGAGGGACCAATTAAGCTGCTAAAATGGCGTAGATGAGTCTCCATTCAGTAACTGCTAGTGCAGGATCAATGTCGAGAAAGCCAAAGCCCCATCCCAACAGAAACGTTTTCTGTGTGTTGAGAATGTGGTGATGTTTATTTGAAGTTTTCTGTAAACTGAGAATATCTGTGAGTGTTGAAGGCCTGGAATATTGATGGAAGAGCACAGAATAGTTCAGGCTTTGGATCGAGTAAAAGTATATGTTTTTTGTTCAAAAAGGTTGGGTTTATTGAAGCAAAGCATTGATAGATGTTGCTGTGCACAACAAAGTTACATCTAGCAAGTTTTCTTAAAGCAGAAATGGCTTAATGATAATTCTTTTTATATATTTCACTCCTATTTAATGAAGCTATGTAGATGCTATTATGTTTTCATTATACTGTTGCCGATATTATGTTATTTATTCACAGCAGGTCCAAGTGTTGCTTTATAAATTCCAGTTACCGCATTGAACATATTTCGGAGCGCTTTGTAAATCCAGGGATTCATCTTGACTGTGAATGTCAGACCATTTCCTTACCGCTCCATTTCTAATTCAGCAAGCCATTTTAGCTCGTAAAATTTCCATTTGTATACTTTATTAGCAAGATTTGTTACTGACTGTTTTGTGGCAGTGCTGTTTTTTGATACAGACAGTTTTATAACTGCTTGTAATGTAATATTAGCCATGTGTTTTTACGAGCTATGGCTAAAATTAAGGCTTCATATCTGCTACAATCTGGGGCTAAGTGCCAAAATACTTTGTATACATGCTTACATTACCAATTATTTGTGTCCTTATTCAACTTCCCAACTTGATTTGTTTCATCGTTTTATCAAACTGATCTAACAGTAAATTGGAAAACATTATGTTGACTTTTCTTGAGCTGAACTCGGTGTGTACTTATCGAAATTTGAAGCACTTCCCCCAGTGGCCAAAGCTGGAATTGTTTTTAATGTTTTCAATATTTACATTTACATTTATATTTACATTTATGCATTTGGCAGACGCTTTTATCCAAAGCGACTTACAGTGTCCTTATTACAGGGACAATCCCCCCGGAGCAAACTGGAGTTAAGTGCCTTGCTCAAGGACACAATGGTGGTGGCTGTGGGGATCAAACCTACAACCTTCTGATTACCAGTTTACCAGTTATGTGGTTTAGACCACTACACCACCACCACTCCATATTTATTGACATACATTTTAATACATAAACTACTACTACTACTACTACTACTACTACTACTACTACTACTACTACTACTTGAAGACTAAATCTAGCAATTTAATGATAGAGGTAGATGTACAAGCTTTGGCTTAATTAAGTCTTCCATGTTGGCCATAATGCTGTGTGGCTCTTTGCTAAGATACGTCGCAGATATGCACACGTTGCCACTGTTCCATAATGGTTCCTTAGAGATCTGGTGAAAAGTGCTTTTTCAGCAGTCGCTAGTGAAACCGATGGAATGGGTCAGGCATATTCCTCAGCCTGTGCATTGTTCCTCTCAGCTCAGGTCAGGGCTGAAAGCTCCTAATTGTATCTTTCGGTTTCCGATTTTGGTTATCTCTCAGTCATGGCCTGCTTCTCTTTATTAGGTACTTTATAAACCCCTGCACACCAACGCTCTGGTGTGGATCTGCGCAACATTTCAAGGGTTTAAAATCAAGACAGGATAGTCGTTATTGGAATTTGTTGCTGTGGATGCTCATAAGGCAACAATTACAAATAGAATGGGGGGTTTTGGGGATCGAGTGGGGATGGGGGTGGTAATGGGGGCAGTATTGTGCCCTTGGGAGCTTCATGTGAGACTTTCAGGACCGGGTTTCATCAGATCCATACAGTCTGTGGAGGGATTGGGACTGGATAGAGGTGATTTGTAGCCCAGAGGAGTTGGGTCACAGGTGGGCTATAAGCACAGTCAGAGGGCCTTATCCCGGGTCATTGGAGCTCAGAGAAATCCACCCACTATCAAATGTGTTGATTTGTATAAGGGTCAGTGATGACCGGAGGGCAGGTTAACCCCGGTGTCATGTTGCTTTCAATCATACAGGAATGAACAATTACAAGTCCATTAATGTTCCTCTTTGTCCCTTTTTTGTTGGTGTACACATTTCTGTACAATTTGATGGCTTGCCCTGTAAGAAAAATCAGACACACAGAATGAACCAGTTGTCTTTGTGAAAATGTTACTCTTAAGCAGGCAAAGGTGATTGTGTCTGCAGATTGCAATCCAAGTAACATATGTTTCCTTCACCACTAGTTACCATGCGTTTTAGTGGCACGTTAAAGAAAAAAATAATAATAATAATTTTGACTTTCTAAAAATTAGTACTCCTTTAATCTTAATTTTATGACTTGGTTTTTGAAATTTTGACTTTATTTTTGTACTTTTACTTTATTTTCACCAATGGAATATTATGAGATTATTAAAAAAATTATAAGACTTTATTATTGTAATGTATTAATGATTTAATTCTCAATTTAATTTATGTAACTTTTTTTTTAAGTGACACTAAAGCAAAGTTGTAATTAGTACCAAACTGAATTGTAAATAAAATAATGATTTATCAAGCAGGATTCCCAAACACAACCCCTTCAGGTAACCAAGATAACATTCAAAGACTACAATGAATATTTCTTAGTAAAAATGGAATCATAAATTGGGAAAATTGAAATTTTTGATATATTTTTGAATTTTTGAAGTTTTTTTTCACACACCAGATATGTAGGATTTCTGTAGGATTGTGAAGGATACATCTACGCTGCCTTCAAAAACCAACCAGATGTAGACATCATAGTAGATATGATGTATCACAAACATTGGACATATGTGACTTGATGCCTTTCAACCTCCGTGTACTGCTCATAAATGATTGTGTAATTACTTTCAACAGTGTTGCCTAAGTGTGCTTTGGCATTTAAACTGTTTTCCCCCCTGTATGTGTGTGTGGGTGATAGTTCTCAGTGAAGGACAAATACCAGACACTGTAATGTGCTCAGGTTTGAATATAATTTTCCCCAGTCGTGATTAGAGCCAATCCACAGATGAGTGGAGGGGAGGAGAGGAGAGAAGATGAGCGGTAATGGGTTTGGATCTGGGCCCTTTTCCAAAACAGCACATAGTTAAGGGGTAATGGAGAAGGAATCCTGAGAAAAATAATGCTTAGCATGGATGAACATCAAGCCCTCTCTCTATCGCCCCTTCCCTCCTTCTCATTTTCCTCTTCAAATCAAAGTCAAACAAGAGGAAAGAAAATTAGGCATCATCTTATGCACTGATATCATGGAGGTATTTTACCCTTCAGGCTTTGAAGGCTGTATATAAAACAATGCTAACACTCAATAGTCCACTTGTACTGCTCTTCTTGTCTCTTTTTCATAGTGGCCTGCCTCAAGTAGGTTGATAGTGTCCAACTTTGTGTGTTTTGCTTACCTCAACTTGACAAAATCCCTCCATTATGCTGCATTCAAGTGCTATCGGAATTATCGTAAATACGAGTTTCCTTCTCGGAAGTTGAACCACCCCTCCAGGAGAGTTCAGTTTCTGTAGTGAATTTTTTAAATTTTTCTAAATACAGATAATGATTAGGGCTTGCCATTTAGGTCATATTCATTTATGCACAGTATATCAGCAACCATCTGATGCATGTTGTAAATGTTTACACATTGAAATTATCTTTTATTTGACCAAAATGTCATTATTGTCTGCAAGCTAACTGAGTAATATGGTGTCAAAATAAAAGTTCCTCAAGAAATATACATGAATGAACCTTGTGTCATCCATGTTTCCTGTTCTTTTCGACAACAAAGCAGTTGAACTTGATATACTCGTAATTACCACTTCAAAAGTGGGAAGTCGGATAATTCTGATAGCACATGAAGGCAGTTTTAAACCAGCCCGGGCTGCATTTCCCAAAAGCACCGCAAGCTCGAGTTGATCATAGAGACCATTAGCGTCAATGATTTCTATGATCTACTTAGGCTTACGATGCTTTTGGGAAACACAGCACTGACCAGTGGAAACCAGCTTGGTGGCCAGCTACTGAAAGACCAGCAAATCCATATTAGGTTGGTTAAAACTGGTTTTCTCAGCAGAGTTATGTATACATCATATGAAGAAAATTTGGGTATGATATAGGGTTTGCCACTAGGGGTAGCATGGGTTAGGTGGGACCTCCAAAACCATGACCAAGTCCTGGTTCTATAATGTCTTTTATTGTTTTTAATTTTTGTACTTTTTCTACTCCACATTAATCAGAGAAATTGATTTCACTCTATTTATAAACACAAACACAGATGTTCCTCAGATACTCTCTCAAAAATCAAAAGACTCAAGTAATTTTATGCAGATAGTAGTTCTTCTGAGATAATTGTACTCTCATATGAAGTGCTGTTCGGTCTGCTTTTCGATTTGAGCAAGACTAAAGGCTCCTTTTTCCTCCTCATTTACATGCCTCATCTTTTATCGAAACACTTTCCCGTTCAGCATTGGTTCGCTTGCTATTTGATCCATGATTTAGTCTGAGGGAACTCAAGAGTAGAGCAAAATATTCTCATCAAGAACTTTGAAAGAGAGAAAGAGGGGATGGAATAGCTGAAGGATGTTCAGCTGTAGAGAGAGTGGGAGAGATTTTGTTTTTTTTGTCTTTTAAATAAGAGAAAAATGGAGTTGTAGACAAATAAGGAATGTGGCAGACGATAGCATGTGGGTGGAGAAAGTATTTATGAGGGAGAGCGAGAGAAAAGTTGGTAAGAAATGCAAAAGTAGAATGTAACTTAGTGAGATAAATGGTGAATAAGTGATGGAAACTGAAAGAATGGAGAAAGAAGACCCCAGCACTTTAACCATCCTAAAACCAGCCTAAGTTGGTATGGTTTAGTCAAAAAGTGCCCCAACTTCCGCCTAAAAAAATAAAATAAATTGACCAGCCAGACCATTTATTTAATTTTTTTAGTAGGGCAATCTGGTTGGATGAATAGGTCACAGACTGGCTAAACCAGGCTCCAGACTCTAAACAATTAATCCCTTTAATTACCCTGGAAATCTAAAGTGGATTGCATAGATTCAGAGGTGGCTCTGTCAACCATATGTCCTCTTTCTCTGTTTGTCTGAGTCATTCTTTTTACGTCCCTCCCATCTGCCTTCATTTACATTTTGGTACCACTTTAGTGCACTGCAGTTCAGCAGAAACCTGTGTCCTGTTCACTAACCACCAGAAACCCAGTTTAAGCAGGTGCTAATTACTGGTTTAAGATGATCTAGCTTGCTCATAACCTGACAAAGCTGGTGTTCAATTGGTTTAGCTGGTTGGTTAGTTGATCTCCCAGCTTGACCTGCTGAAAAGGGTCCAAAATCCATTGAAAACCAGCAAACCAGACCATTCTGATCATGCTCTGGACCAGCTAATACCAGTTAACCATCTAAGCTGTTTTTTTTTTTAAAGAAAAAATGATGTTTACATGCAACGTGGAATCGAGATAATGAGCAAAACTCTATGCATACCAATTGGTTTATGCTTATATAATTTATGGCTATACCCCCATAAAGGAAAGGATAGTTTCTGTTTCTATTTGCAGACTCCTGATATTTTTATTTTAGTTTTTTCACTGATAATAGTTCCCTTTACAAAAGGCTTCACTACGATGTTGCGCTGCTAAGCGCTACGGGGAACAGCTTTCGCTGTGAGCCGAGCTGAATAATGTGTGGAAAACGTCAATGAACATTGACCGGAATTTATAGCCTCGGCTGATGTAATCATTAGATGCACCTGAGGCCAGGCTATAAATGGATACGTCACCAGGTGTCGTTGGAAACTCTTTTTTCAGAGCGATTCTGTTTCTGTGTGTTTCACAAACCCTGTCAAAACTTTCTTTCCTCTGTTAGGAGTTAGAATCAGTTCGACAGTGTGCAGTGAACTTTGTTCTTTGTTCTCTTTTCTCTTCTGTTTAGAAAATATTATATATATATATTTCTAAAAAAGAGAGAATGACTGAAAGCCGCAAACGGTGCGTGTTCCCCTCTTCTCGCTCTATAGCTGAAGACGACACACATCAGTTTTTGCTGTTTGTTTGGGAGCACGCTGCTCTCGCGTGGCAGCAGGGTGGGTGCGAGCACTGAACTAAATTTGCTTTAACAGGCAGAGTGCGTCGTGCTCGCCTCGCTTGCTTCCGGGAGTCAGCACTCTCGAAAAGAAGATCGTTCGTGGGGCTCTTGCATGGTTTTGGCTGAGGAGCAAGAGACGGGTTGATCCCTTTCTCTCACTCTCTCCCCAAACCCAGCTGTTTCTTCACATGATCTCGACGCTTCTCGGATCATGAGGTGGATCGCTATTCTCTTCCCGCCTCCAAGCTTTCCGTCCGCGTTAAAAAATCTACGGAGGAATTGCTCGATGTTGTTACTCGTGCGGTTGCCAGATTGGTCTGGCCACGCGAAAAAGAGACCCCCAAACGCTCCAAATTAGGGGATAGATTTTATCTTCCAGTCTAAGAAAGGGAACGCCTCATGGGTTCCTTCCCTTCTTTGATAACCTCCATTAAGAGCTTTTTCAGCTCATGGAGAACCCCTAAAAAATAAATAAATAAATAAATAAATAAAAAAAAAAAAAAAATATATATATATATATATATATATATATATATATATATATATATATATATATATATATATATATATTTTCTTCCCGTGTTCACATACCCTCGACGTCATTATATTTGACTATCGTGGGTGCTGAGGCACGGCGGTATTCAGTGATGCCGCCGGTCGAAGAGACGCTTGCGGGCTATCTCTCGCCGGGCTCGGCATTGTCACTTAAGAAGCCCTCTCTCTCCCCTCAAAGCCTTGTAGGACAACCTCCACTTTAGTGGGAAGGGCTTATCAAGCAGCAGGTCAGGCTGGTGCTGCTCTGCACACTATGCTGCTCTGCACACTATGCTGTTCCTCCCAGTTGGGTGTTTTTCGCTGTTCCTGCATTTTATTCAGGACTCGAAACACTCGACAACCCCTCAACAGGAAGTGTTAAAATATAATACCCATCTCAGAGATCCTGGCAGCGTGGGAACTTCTGCCGGATATATTATTTTCTGTGGGTCTTAAAAGGGCGTCAGGATTTAATTCACTCGCCGCTTTTCCGTGTTTCAACGGCATGTTCTCACTACCATGAACCGGATTTCTTTTTATGTAAAAAAAAATATATAACTCAATCTCCTGGTTAAAGGGGCCATGGTATGTGTTCCCCTTCCAGAGAGAGAGTTAGGTTATTACACTAAATACTTCCTGTTTCCCATGGAGGGTGAGGGGTGGCGTCTGGCTTAGATCTTAAAGCTTGAACTACCCGTGGGTGTTCAAGTCCAAGATGATGCCTGTCAAGACGGTCGTGTCTCAAGCCCTACAACTCGTTTGGCGGGTCACCATCCATCTTATGACGCACTTCTATACTTCATTTAAAAGTTCTGCCACAACATGGAAAGTTCCTGAGGTTCACTTCCGGGGGCGAAGTCTTCCAGGGTCAGGTTCTTTCACTTAGCCTAGCCCTTTTTACCCGCACATTCACAATGCATGATGTAGCGCTGGCTCCTTGCGACTCTGGGGCATCTGCATTCTGAATTATGTAGACGACTGGCTGATCCTAGCGCAGTTCCAGGAACTGGCAGTTCAGCACAGGGACATCGTCTTAGCTCATCTGTTTCTCTGGGGTTGAGGCTCAACGCCAAGAAAAGCGTCCTCTCTCCCACTCAGAACACTGTCTATCGGGGCATAGTATGGAGTTCAATCTCAATGCGGGCACAACTGTCTCCCGCTAGGATTGAGTCCATTTAGATCACCCTGAGCAAAGTCAGGCTAGGTCAAGGTTGCACTGTTATCAGTATCAATGATTTCCAGGTCTCAGGGCAAATGCATCCACAGTGATCCCTCTGGACCTTCTGCTCATGAGACCGTTTTTGTTGTGGCCAAAAGCCAGGGGATTTCTTCCAAGGACCAAACCCCTAGGCTAAATAGGGTTACGCGCCTCAGGCTTCGTTCCCTTTCTATGTGGTTCAGACCCCGGTTTTCTGCCTTGGGTCCCACTCTAGGTGCGTCTTGTTGTCGCAGGCTGCTAACGACAGACGCCTCCCTGATGGGCGGGGTAGCGGCCTTAAGTGGTCGTCCAGCTTAAGGGGATAGGAGGATCGTCAGCTTGATTGTCACAGTCACTGTCTCGGGTTGATGGCTGTATTTCTGGCCCTGAAATACCTCCTCCTGAGGCTGCCATGTCTTGGTGCGGGTGCACAATGCAGCGGTAGCCTCTTACATAAATCATCAAGGAGACCCACGTTCTTGTCAGCTGTATTTCTGACACGTTGGGTTCTCCTTAGGGCCCAGGGCAAGCTCCTGTCACTCAGGTCAGTTATATCCCTGGATGCCTGTATATGGGAGCAGATTTACGGTCCAGACAGAAAATACCAACGGGGGAGTTAAGAACTCCACCCTAAGGTAGTAGTTGCCCAGAGTTCGCCAGCAAGGGTTTTTGCCTCATACTGATAGCAACGCGCTGGCCGAAAAGGGCTTGGTTCTCGGAGCTAATCTCTTCCCTCGACGGCTCGCCTTTGGCGATGCAGAACAGGAAGGATCTTCTGTCTCAGGCACAGGGCAATATTTCATCCCTGCCCCAAATTGTGGAATCTTTCATGTTTGCCCCTAAGGGTACCAACTGAGGGACACAGGGCTCTCTCCTGAGGTTATCGAGACCTTTTTAAATGCCAGGCTTTTTCCACTTGGAACAAGTTTGGGTGAGATCTTAGGGCAGAAGAGGACCTCTTCGCCTCTATGAATAGCACAATGTCTCCTCTACTTCTCCCTGAAATCACCCAGCCCCCTTGGGTCTGGACGTTAAAACACATACATGACCCAGAATGCGTCTGTATGTGTTTCTTTCCCCCGAATTGTGAAACCTTTCATGCTTGGCCCCTGTAGGGTACCAACTGAGGTTCACAGGGCTTTCTCCTGAAGTTATCGAGACCATTGCAAGTGCTAGGGCTCCCTCCCTTGGAACTGATCTGGGTAGATTTTACAGGGCAGAAGAGGACCTCTTCGCCTCTGTTGATAGCATAATGTCTCCTCTACTTCTCCCCGAGTCACCCAGTCCCCCCCTCGGGGGTGCTGATCGTGGTGGCGCATACATGGCACAAATGCGCCTGCATGCGTTTCCTTCTAATAAGTTTGTGAAGCGGACCAAGGAAGGGACGGAAACAGATGTCAGCTTAAGGGGTAAGCTTTATTATTACAGTTAATTTGCTTGTATCACACACAACTAGTCTCAATTAGAGACAGGTGTTAGACATAATTTAGCTCAGGTGTGAGCGCCCTTCCCGCTTTTCTCTCCCAGACGGGCGCTTGACCACGCCCCCGCTGCCACAAAGTTCAAATTACAGAACCAGCTAACTGCCAGTTTGCTTCAGTTCTGGATTTTCTGTGGAAAGAACTGTCAGCGGGCACTTGCCTCGCCACTGCCAGGTTCTATGTGGCTTCCACTTCGGCTTGCCACGCCTTGGTGGGCGGGGTGCCCTCTAAGAGGCATCCTTGCTAGGACCTCTTCATAGGGTAAGACCCCCCTTTGTAAAACCTCCAGAGTCAGCGTTTGGTAGACTTCTGACTCTCAAGATGGTTTTTCATATGGCAATTACGTCTCTAAGGAGACTGGGTACCTACAGGCTCTGTCTCTTTTGCCGGCCTGTTTTGAGTTGCCCCAGGTAGGACCAAGAGCATTCTTTGCACCCTCACCCTGACTACCTGCCCAAGGTGCCTTTCTCGACCCTTGGCCAGTCATTCTCTAAGCCTTCTGCTCCCTGCCATTTGTAATGCCGGAGCAGCTAAAGACTACTCAGACTTTGTCCAGTCTGTGCCCTTCAGAATTATGTCCACCGCATTTGCTAGTGGCGTAAAGTCAGGGCAGCAGTTCTTCACTTTGAAGCCGTAACCGGGTTGTCACTTTGGGTGAGGGACCTTACTGCCCGGGCCTACGAGGCGCGCTCAAGCTTCGCCAGTAGGTTTTAGGGCGCACTCTTCCAGAGGGCTCTCCTCCTCTAAAGCCTTGGCTAGAGGTCTCCCTCTGCAGCAAGTTTGTGGTGCGGCAGGTTGGTCCTCTCCGCGCACATTCATTAAACTTTTATAGTTTGGATGTTCTTGCCACTCTTGGCTCTTACGCCCTTGAGTTGACACCGAACAAGTTTGTGGTGTGGCAGGTTGGCACTCTCCGCACACACTAATCACATTTTATGGTTTAGATGCTTTGCTACTCCGGACTCTTATGTCCTTGAGTCGACATCTCAGCCCATGCCTAAACAAGTTTGTGATGTGGCAGGCTGGTTCTCTCCGCTCACATTCATCAGTTTTTATGTCAAGTTTGTGTTGCGATAGGGTTCTCTTCGCACACATTCATCGAACTTTATGGGTTAGATGCTTTGCTACTCTGGGCTCTTATGCCCTTGAGTCGACATCTCAGCTCATGCCTGAACAAGTTTGTGATGCGGCAGGCTGGTCCTCTCTGCTCACATTCATCAGTTTTTATGACAATTTTTTGTTGCGATAGGGTTCTCTTCGCACACATTCATCGAACTTTATGGGTTAGATGCTTTGCTACTCTGGGCTCTTATGCCCTTGAGTCGACATCTCAGCTCATGCCTGAACAAGTTTGTGATGCGGCAGGCTGGTCCTCTCCGCTCACATTCATCAGTTTTTATGACAAGTTTGTGTTGCGATAGGGTTCTCTTCGCACACATTCATCAAACTTTGTGGGTTAGATGCTTTGCTACTCTGGGCTCTTATGCCCTTGAGTCGACATCTCAGCTCATGCCTGAACAGGTTTGTGATGCGGCAGACTGGTCCTCTCCGCACACATTCATCAAAAAATTAATGGTTTAGATGTTTATGCTACTCCGGGCTCTTATGCCCTTGAGTCGACATCTCAAGCTCATGTCTGAGACCTCTCGCGTTACTGCACAACCGTAGGTGTCCGGACAGCCCCAAGTGCGGCGGCGTGGGTATTGCGTTCCCCGTAGCACTTAGCAGCGCAACATCGTAGTGAAGCCTTTTGTAAAGGGAACGTCTCGGGTTACATGTGTAACCCTTGTTCCCTGAAAAAGGCGGAACGAGATGTTGCGCTACTTTGCCGAACTGGGACGTCCCAGGACTGCTCTTCAAAAGAAGTATCTAACGACACCTGGTGACGTATCCATTTATAGCCTGGCCTCAGGTGCATCTAATGATTACATCAGCCGAGGCTATAAATTCCGGTCAATGTTCATTGACGTGTTCCACACATTATTCAGCTCGGCTCACAGCGAAAGCTGTTCCCCGTAGCGCTTAGCAGCGCAACATCTCGTTCCGCCTTTTTCAGGGAACAAGGGTTACACATGTAACCCGAGACGTTTTCATTAGCGATTATAACCTTGGTTTAGTGCAGATATTGTGGGTATGTTTGCAGTGTTAGTTGATTGGAATTGGTTCTAAAACACCATTGGGGCACCATTCATTCTTGGTTTAGTCCTGTTTTAGTTCTTTTTCACTCTCTTTTTGTTTATTCCTCTTTGACGCTGTAATTTCTGTCGTCAGTTTGAAAGCTCACAGATAGTTGCAAGTGTTTATTTGGGTTAGGGGACTCTATGATCTTTTAGCCCCAGTCAGAGGCCCCATGAATGTTGTAACCGGTGTGTAATGAGGAGAGAGTGGATTTTAAAGAAGACTTACATGCTCAAAAGGATTTGAATGATGGCTTTGGCTCAGCACCGTGCAATGGAACGGCTCGGTCAACAGCCTCACCCGATAAGACGTGATAAAGAAGATGGGGGAGGCTCTTCAACCTTCTTCTCCCTCTCTCAAAGTCGTTTCTTCCTGGAGTTGTTTAGTTCTCTCCCGCTTGCCTTTATCTCATCTGCACTCATTTTTCGCTCATTAGCACTAACTGGCCATTAATCATTGGGCCTCTGTGTTTGCGAGACCTGCCAGAAACTCCGGCTGGTGTTCTGTTTTCTGGGCCGAGCCCAGCAACAGATGCGGGTATCTTTAGGCCTGTGGTTCTCCATGAAAAGGTGTCTCGCTAATGAGCGGCTGCTCCACAAGGCGCATGAAAGAGAGAGCTGCTTCATCAAAGATACAGAAAATGACAGTGGTATGCGTAGAGAAAGAATAGAGTAAAGGATTCTGGGAAAAGAGGTCGTCTGAATGCAAAAATGCACTAAAAAGAGCATTGTGGTTGCCAATGTTGGGTAAGATGCTTTGAAACAGTAGCTTGTCAAGCTACAACCTACTGAACATTTTTATGTAATTAACATACAGCCAATCTACTCTTTTGAAAAAGTAGTTAGCTAAATAAAAGCTACTATTTAGTAAGTAACTATACATGTATAAATGTAATAAATAAATACAAAATAATAATTACAATAATTTTTTTATGTATTATATGTTTGCAATTAGGCCAGTATCTGACACAAAAAAAATCAGCATCACTATTGGGGTGACAGATCATTTCAGATACCACCAATAAAACTAGGAAAATATATATATATATATATATATACACTTGTGTGGACCAATGATGTCAAACATTTATATAGCCTACCTGTCATATTATCGGCAAGCTGATCTCACTGTGCAAGTTATGAGCGCTTTCTTCATTTAACCCCCACCTCTCCAGCTCCACCTGTCTAGATCTGCTTCGGAGGATCTGTGCAAAATTTCAGGCACTTGTGAAAAATGTTGCATATTGAGGATGTCTCGCACAGTGATGCGCAAAAATATTTATCATTTATCACTTAATGTTATACAAAGTCCAGTAAACTTAAAAAAGCTAAATCAATATTCGGTGTGACCACCTTTGCCTTAAAAACAGTACCAATTCTCCTAGGTACACCTGGACACAGTTTTTCTTGGTTGTTGTCAGATAGGATGTTCCAAGCTTCTTGAAGTATTTGCCACAGTTCTTCTATCTTCTTCATCAAAACAAAATGTAAGATTTTAGGATTTCATTTCAGGCCTCCTCCTTTAAACAATGCAAGTGAATGTACTCCATTTTTTGATGGTCCAAAATGCATATTTAGGGTGCATCAAAATAATCCTCACAACTCCAGTCAACAAATAAAATTCTTTTGAACCCAAATGATTGATCATTTTTAGTAACAAAACAATGCTTATATACTTTCTAACTACACACTGTATGTTCGCTTCTGTACATTTCTGTGATGTGTGCTCATGAGAGGATTGACGTAAGCTCCTCGGTAAGGGCACGCGTCACATTGAGTAGGAGGCAGGAAGCGTGCCATTGTTTACAAGAGAAACTTGCACAGACTACAGACCAAGCACTGTTCACAAACCAAAACATCCCAAAACAATTTCAAAACAATATAAAATTAAATAATGAATAATTTACAAATAATAATAATAAAAATGGGAGGTGCAGAGCCTGAAGAAGGCGTGACAATGACAAAGTTTTAACACATATCGGAGTTCGCTGAAAAAACAGCACAGGCAAAGCCGATGAATTCAGATATTGACCCTTTGTTTCTTGCAATGACCTGAAATACTCAGACGTAAAATATTCACTGCACACCCTCCAATATTTGAAAGAATGTAGTGTGCTGATATCCAGGTTCAGCATGAAAAGCCAGAGCTTCAATCGCTCATGATCATGTATAGGCAATCGATGAAAAGTTCATATTTTTCCCAGCATGCATTTTCTTTGGGGATTCTGAAGGTTGAAGGATCCAGGATACACACGCCCAATGACCATTTTGAACAACATGACACGCTTCCTGCTTCCTCCTCCATGTAACATGTGACCTTACCAACGAGCTTACGTCTTCCCTCTCATGAGCGCCCGTCTCAGAGATGTACAGAAGTGAACATATGTAGTTAAAAAGTATATAAGTATTGTTTTGTTACAAAAATAATCAATCGTTTGGGTTCAGAAGAACTTTATTTGTTGATTGAGTCGTGTCGATTATTTTTATGCACCCTAAATATGCATTTTGGGCCATCAAAAAGTACATTCACTTGCATTGTTGAAAGGAGGTGGCCTGAAATTAAATCCTAAAAATTGTAAATTCTGTTTTGATGAATAAAGAAACTAAGATAAATCTTGGATGGACTGAGGGTGAGTAAATGACCAGCAAATTTTCATTTTTGGTTGAACTGTTCCTTTAAGACAAATACATTTTGAAACATCTTATGTGCTTTTGACAGTACTGTGTGTGTGTGTGTGTGTGAGCGTGTATTTATCACTTTGTGGGGACCAAATGTCCCCATAAGGATAGTAAAACCCGAAAATTTTGACCTTGTGGGGACATTTTGTCGGTCCCCATGAGGAAAACAGCTTATAAATCATACAAAATTATGTTTTTTGAAAATGTAAAAATGCAGAATGTTTTCTGTGAGGGTTAGGTTTAGGGGTAGGGGTAGGTTTAGGGGATAGAATATAAAGTTTGTACAGTATAAAAACCATTATGTCTATGGAAAGTCCCCATAAAACATGGAAACACAACATGTGT